>NC_133830.1:4832500-5457500 GCF_047830755.1 Zonotrichia albicollis
GGGTTTTGATAAATAGCTTGGGTTGATGAGGTTGATGCAGAAGCTGAATATATGTCCAGTAGAGATACGTATATAGAAATAGGACAAATAATTGGATGGTTAAGAATTTAAATTGAAATATTTGAAAAGTTTTGGAATAATTTTTGAATGCAGAATGTTCAGTTTTCTCATTTCTCAAACTGGTCATTCCTGTAGTAAAACAGTGCAGTTTTCTAACTGTTTTTAATGCTTATAGCAACTGAACTTCAAGGTGCTTCAGAATGTCCTCTGAAGTCAGCACTAATTCTTTCTGATCTTTGGAATATCTTCCTTTAACATCTAGAATATAAATCCAGCTGTATTCAAAACACAAAGTACTTTTGAAGTTTACTGAGTGCTTCACTGTGGTTACACTTTGAGGTGGTGCTGCCCTTATTTCCCCTGGCAGTGTAAAACTGTCCAGCACAGCTTGTTTGAAGCTGAGGATAAGAAGCAGTGATTTAACTGTGTGTTAAAACCCTTGCAGGACTTGGATCAGAGGTACAACACCATTCTCCAGATGTATGGGGAGAAGGCAGAGGAGGCTGAGGAGCTCCGGCTGGATCTGGAAGATGTGAAAAACATGTACAAGACTCAGATAGATGAACTTTTAAAACAGAGACAAAATTAATTCCTGGTGGAACTGTTAGCATTGTATGGTGACAGACTGTAAAGATAACTGTTTATGTAAATGCTGAATTTAAATGTCCTGTAAAAAAACCCCTGTATTATAGAAAATGTGACTATATAATAGAGTTCATATGTTGACAGAAGAATCAATGCTTTAAGTGTCCTGTTCTGTCTGCATAAATTATTTGTGCAATATTTAATTTTTTTTCTTCAGTCATCCCTTTATTTAAGTTTTTGCTAAATGGTGGGTCATTTTACATAAGCAGCAGAAATTTTGATTGTTACCTTGGGAGACAGCACTGGAAGGCATGAGTAGTACTAAAGCAGCCCTTGATTCATAATCTCTATAAACCTGTGAAAATCACTTTAGAAGTCTGTCTCAAGTGTTCATATGAGGTTTTCTAAAATCTCATCAGGTAATTTTTAATAACTAAGTAGCAGGGACTTGCTGTCTGAAGCATACCTGGTGGATATTTTTATGACAGGAAAATCTTGGATTTGTGCTTACAACATCTGAACATGTCAGGGTGATTATTCTTAGACAAATCAGATTAGTCTGACTTCTTTACACTAAGTCCTCTAAAGCAAAGTGTGACACTCAGATGAGACCTCAAATTACAGCTCCATCTTGTATATTGCTTGAGTAGTGTGGAGACAGCAGCTCTGCTTGTAATGATAAATGTCTTCAACTTTTAACACCAGAAATCTCAGCTGTTAAATATCTGTTCTAGATTTAGTAGCTGATTTTTACCAGTAGCTAGAACAGTTCAGAAGAATGCAGGAAACTGATTTTTTTAAAAATAAATTGCTGCAGATCTCATGGTTCCTTTTATATAAGCAGCAAGGGTTAGACTTCTTGTAACACTGAACTGTGGCTTAATCATAGAGCAAGTCTCCAGTGGCTGCAGAGTATTTCTCATGCCATTCCTTCAGCGAGGTATTGGCCAAACAGCACTCACATGACTTGGAGCTGAGCTGCATTTTTGGTAATGTCAGAGGAAATGTTTAATGGGACCCTTGGGAATGCTGAGAAGGAGCTGTGTCTTCCTCTCTGCATTCCAGAGAGCAAATATTTTGCTGCATCTCAGAACCTACTCGTGTGAAATACTGGGCAGTTGAAATTCTTTGCTTATCACACCAGTGCCTCTGTTGGGAGAGGGTTTGTTTTCCCAGACCAGTGCACGTTGTAATTTGGAACTCTTTCCCTGCTTGGGTATTTGGTGGCCTGACACACAAAGGATGTGAAGGATGAGGAGTTGCTTCTGCAGAAATGCCTCTTGGTAATGTGATTTTACTATGGGTGTTAAGGATTTATTCCTCACTGGGAGAACAGGATTTATTCCTCACTGAAGTTACACAAGCAAGGGAATGTTCATGGAAAATCCCAGTCTGATTTGAGATTCAGGCAGTTACTCTGTGAGGATTTCATTAAAACCATAGAGCCAGAACACTTAAATTTGTTGTAACTCCCCATCTGTCATAGAAACTTCTAACTGCTTTAATAAAAACTTTTTTTCCCTTCCTTTTTTTTTTTTTCATTGGGAGGTGGGAGGGAATTACCCTCTTGTCTTCAGTTTTGGAAACCATGGTGGTACAATTTTTCTTCTCAGAAAAATTTAAACCTCAGAATTTAACACTTTACCTTCATATTAAAGTGTGGTTGGTTATTCCAAATTTCTGGAAAACCGCAGACCAATCAAACCTAAGCAAAAATCAGTCTCTTTTAAAACGCTGGAATTTTACTGATTTAGAATTATGATGTACAAGGGTTAGTTGAGCCTTTTCTTAAGAAAACAACTCTTTGTGATGGACAAAGATTAGAAATTCTGTTTTGTCTACTACAGTGAATCAATAACTTCCTGGTTTTCACCTTTTTTTGTGATCTTGGCAGACAAATGCAGCAAAGAAAAATAAATTATTTAATAGTCCTGAAGGACTGACAGTTCTGAGTATGTCTTGGGCTATCTAGTTTACAAGAGCTTAGGTAAAAGGGAAATTTTAACATGCAATCAGCATTAACTGTTTTAGATGTAAAAACACAAAAGGTATTAGATTTTTAAATCTTATTAAAGTAGATGTAAATATTTGTATTGATTATTTTTGGATGCTATATTCCCTTGTAGTGCAATCTTTAATATCACCTGAGAATCAGATGGCCTTCTGTGTCTTAATCATCAAAGCCTTAGAAAACAAAGTGGCTGTTGGAAGGTAACATAGACTTTAAAATATCCTGGTTTGCTCATCTTTGATCTAACTGTATGCTTGTTTTGAAGAAACATTAATGGCTGCTTGGCACACTTAATTCATTGCTCTTACTGAGACTGCCTAGGAGAGTAATGTGCAAAATGAAAGGAATTAGGATAGAATTCTAGTACTCACTTTTGTCTAAATTTATTATTTTAGAACATCCTTTTGAAAGTAACTAATTTAGCTCTCATTTTCACTGGATAAGCAAGTAAGAAAAATGTTATTTAAAGATTACTCAGTGTAGTGTTCAGAGGGAGCTGAATTGCTGATGGAAAGGCCTCTGTGGATGTGGAATAGATTACTCTGGTACTCACTTTAGGAGCTCAGGAGCTCATATTCAAAATCCCATGTCAAATTCACATGAAAGAAGGGTTAGTTTTTGTTTTCCTGCTCCATGTTGTAATTTATGTGCTTACATTTTACTAAGGGCTATAATGATCCTTAATAAGAGGTGAAATGGTTATCACAGTGAAATTGAATCCTTTGGTTTCTAGTTGTAAAATATGTATAAACTGTATAAAGCACTGGCCAGCATAAAATAAAAATTTCCGCTAACAGTGTGCTCTGATTCTCTTTGAGAAAAGACTTAAAAATAATTCTGGGGAGGGTGGGTGGATGGGTGTGAACCAGTACTGTGAAAGGAAAATATTATTTAAGGTAGAAGATACCAGATATAGTTGAACTACAGGTACAAATGGCAGTAGAAGTCTTGCGGTATCGTGCATATTTATGTACGAGGGGCTGCTTTATTTCTAAATGCACCGCAGCGATGGGGTTGTGGATAATGTGAAATTCAGACTAATTTCCTTTATTCAGGTAAGCGGTGTCCCTGCGGGGTCAGCATCTCTCGCAGGTTTCCGGCTCGGGCTGAGCGTTTGTTCCTCGTTTCCCACCTGGGAACGAGGGAGAGGAGGTCTGGGCTGTGGGGAGGATTCAAAGCTCTTCGGTGTTGGCGCCTGTGCCTCCCCCGGCGCTCGTCACTGCGGGAATTGGGTCAGGCCGGGGTGCGGGCAGGGCCGGGGCAGCGGGGAGGCACCGCCGAGCCTCTGCCGTGCCCGCGGCTGTCCCAGCCCCGCCGCTGCCGGCCCGGGCTCGGGGGGCCGCCCGCAACAATGGGGTGCCGGAGCCTGCGCTTCCTGCCGGGCCGCGGCAGGAAAAGGCCCTTTTCCTCCGCATCCTGCGCTCGCCGCTCCCCGGCCGGCAGCGCTTAATTTCCGGCAGCAGAAGGAAGGAGCGGCTGCTCCGCCGCTGCTCCCCGCGGGCAGGTGCCCTCACTGCGGGCCCCACCTGAGCCGAGTCGCGCCGCCCGAGCCCGACCCGCGCCCGGCGCTGCGCCTCCGCCCCAACCCCGCGGCTCCTCCTTCCCTCCCTGCCTTCCCTTCTTCCCTCGCTGCCTCCTTGCCCGGCTCCCGCCGCCCCGGGCGGGGCGGTACCGGCGCCGCCGCCCGCTCCTCCCTCGCACCCGCTCGGAGCCCGGCGGGGCCGCGCCGAGCGCTGCCCCCGGACATGAGGATTGAGGCCGGCGGCGAGCGCCCAACAGGAGCAGCGGCCGGTCCCGTGGGCCGCGGGGCTCCTCGGGGCCCGCGGGGCTGAGACACCCGGGGAGATAAACACGCGGTGAGATACGCGGTGATACGCGGTAAAACGCGGTGAGATGCGATGCTGTGCCGGGGCAGGGGAGCGCAAGGCGGGGCGGCGGTGTCGGGTCCAGCGCGGGTGTGACAAGCGTGGGTCAGGCACCAGGTCCGACCGGGCCGGGTCTGGGTCTGGTTCTGGGTCTATCACAGAACCTAGCACCGCCTGGATGCCGGGCACCTTCCCCGAGTGACAGCCCCAGGGGTGGGGAAGGGCCGCGTGTTTTGCGGCCACGGCCGGGTTGGTGATGGGAGAGGGGATGCGTGTGAAACAGCCCGAGCCTCGGCTGTGTGCGGGGAAAGGACCCGAGCGCCGGGTCAGCGCCGTGCCCGGGCTGTGCCAGCTGCTCTCCTTGCTGGGAACTGTCCCCAGGAGCAGGACAGTGTCCCCAGGAGCAGGATACTGAGCAAATCTCCTTTTTCAGGACGTACCCAACTCCACCTTCCTCCCCCGCTCCAGGTTTCTGTACCTGGGAAAGCTGAAGCGGTTCCTCTCAAACCAAACAGGTAAAACTGCTTGTATCGCAGGAATTTTGCTAAAGGCTTCACTTGAAAGCAAGCATGCAAATTTTAGCAAATTATAACGCCAAAAAAGGTGGAGTTTAGATACAGGCCATACATTTCCTCTGAAAGTTTAATGGTTCAAAGCAGAGGTGTTAGATGAGAAGGTTGTGTTAGCAGGAAGGAATGCAATCAGCTTTAGGGTACGCAGATGTGTGGGCCTGTGTGTGTATATGTGTATATATATAAATACACTTCTATTATGTATAAAATTATGTATAGAATATACTCTGTAGTCAATTTTATTTAACATGATGTTAAGCACTAAAAACAGGCATCCTGTAAGACTTAGCCGTGACTGTCTATTTGTGTCTGCCTATTTTTCCCTCTGCCAATTATTAGTTCAAAATGGAGAATGTGTTTTTTTATACTTATTTTAAAACTAAAAATCCTTCTTTTCTCACCCCTCCCCCCCTTTTTTTCCCTTCTCACTGGATATTGCATGCTCTATACTTGGTTTCCACACTGAACTCTCAGGATCCCTTGGCATTTAGCTAAAGTAAACACACCCATTTTAGCTTGACTGGGAGTTTGTAGTGCATAATAACACTCAATGACTAATGATTCAAAGATAATCCTGAGGTTGAGCAGTCTGGCCTCTCAGTGAAAGTTTGGTCTTCACAGGAAAAAGAAACCACCCCAGAAATGCAAGTACAAATTCTTTGACTGTATGTCTGACTCTGACTGAATTTTGTCCTGTGTGCTTGAACGTTAATTTCTTTTTTGTTTTCTATTTTATTTATAAATCACAGAACTCGCAGGTTGCCATGTTTATGTTGCTTGTGTTTGGATTGCTACTGCAAGAAATCCTGGCTAATTCCCAAGCTGAAAATCCTACTGAATTCCCAAACATCCAGGAAGAGCCATTGCACAGCTACAAAGCCATCAACTTGCCAGATGAGCACATCCCCTACTTTCTGCACAATAACCAGCATGTTGCTGACATCTGCAAGCAGGACCCTCTTTGCCCATATAAAGTAAGTTTCCTTTTTCCTGTTTGTTTGTTCAAATGTCCTGTTGGGGTGATTTGTTGCAGCAGTTAAAGATGGTGGTTAATTGGTTTCCTTGCCAATTAGTCAGGGAAAGGATTTGTGTTAGAATCTATAAAAGACAAGAGTGACATTGATGTGCATGTGTGACCACTTTGGAGCCTCTGCTGTGCATGAGAAATCTGGGTGTTGTTTCTCAAACTCTGTTTGAAAACAGACCAAACCAAAAGCCCTTTTATGCAAGATTTATGAGCAAGATGTCATTTAAAAGCTAACAGCTTACTTAAGTCATTTCCCATCTTCCTGTTGCAAAACCTGATTCAGTCATTCTGTGTTGCAGAAACACTTGAAGAAACTAAAATCCTGCTGGGGTTATGAGAAATCTTGCAGATCAGAGAACAGGTTCAGTTACCCAGTGTGTGATTATGTTGAAACTGGGTGGTAAGTTTAATTTTAAACGTCTACTGTACATTGTGGCAAAAAAATAGTCTAGTGCTCACATTGATATAGCAGTGAAGCAAGCATTATTGTAATATTTAGAATTTAAAGTGTGATTTTTTTGTGGACATCTGTGTGTGTATATATATATAATGTGTGTATTTATGCATAATGAGCCTTTCAACATGGTTTTAAAAATTTAACTTTTTAAGGAAAAAAATACTGCTAGAAATGCTTCCTGCCAGAATGTTTTCATTATTCTGATGTAGCCTTGAATTCAGAGTCCTAAAATAGCTGTATTTCCTTTCTTAGCTTTAAAAACAGAGGAAAAAATGTAGAAAAAATGTGTACCCTTTTAGGGGAGAATAACTTTAAATTAAATTGTCATTGATGTTTTCTCTTGCATGCAGCTGATAAGTGCTTCCTGTTTTGGCATCTTAAATGCCAATAAAGTAACTGGCTGGTTCCTCTGTTCCACTTTCAGTGGAAAAATGTGATCTGTTGAAGTTATTACTAGAATTGAGCAACCTTGGTTTGTTTCCTCTTTCCTTCACACACCAGGGCAAATGACATTGAGACAGCCCAGCAGATATTCTGGAAACAAGCAGACTTTGGGTATGTTCAGGAGAGGCTCAGTGAAGTGAAAACCCACTGCAAGCCTGCAGCAACAGTAGGTATTTCTGACAGATCTGATGCTTTGCGCTTGTTTTTAAAAATCATTTTTGTTGTTGACAGGATTCTACTTGTTCTTAACAGGGGGATTCATCTCTGACCTGCTCCCAGTACCTTCAGCACTGCAGAGCAACAAACCTGTACATTGATTTACGAGCTGTGAAGAGAAACCACGACAGGTCTCTGGTTTGCCTGGGTTATAGCAGAAATGGGATGGCAGGGAAAAGGGTTTGAGGATTGGTTGAACAAAGCTGGTTTCCTTGTTGCTAGGGGTTTTACTTGTTTTACCTTTCCCTGCCAGCAGTTTCACTGCTGATCAGAGGCTTGCTGCTGAAGCCCTGTAAAGGTTTGCCCCTCTTCATTGCTGCTGGTGTAAAAACCCAAGTTCTCACTTTTATGGAATGATGATGGGTGATTGAAATCCTCCCTGAGGGAAGAGAACATGTTTCTGTGTCTTCAGTCATGTCCTTCCTTGATCAGATGATGTGCAAAATACAATTGGTTTTGTCTGAGGAACCAAGACATTTCCTGTGCCCTTATAGCAGATCCAGGAGCTGCATTTTTAGATACTGAGTGACTGAGGAGAGTTCTGAACCCAAATCTTCTACATCCTGAATTTAAAAGCTACATATTGGAAACTGGATGAAAAAACCCTACCAGTGGTGCTGGTGTGACCCTCTGACTTGTCTTTGAAGTCAGTGTCTTGGTCTGGTTCATGACTGAGACTGATATTACCCTTCAGAATGGGTTTTGTCATCATCACAGCCTGTCCTGAAAACTAATTTAGGCAATTCCTTTACCTGGCAACTTGTTTTCATGAAATTTGTTCTTGCATCTCACTCTTCATATGTCATGTAACATCCTTGGGTAGCAAAGTGGGTTGTGAAATCTGAGGTAAATTTCAGTAAGAAATTCTTAGAAACAAACAAGAACTCCAACTGATGGTCCTGTGAAGCATCACTGTAATGAAATAAAATTTGATTAAATTACTTATGTGGGTATGTGTAAATAATTCTTAATAACATTCTGGGTGGATTAGTGCTGCTTTTTAAGATGATGCCTACACCTTCAAGGACACCACTATGGTTATTTGGGGGTTGTGGGAAGTTCTTGATTTACACTGAGGAAAATACTCAAGGTTTAAATATGTGTGAAGAGCCTTGCTGAACTGAGACTAAGCAGCACTGGCTTGAGTGTGTAATTGAGATTGCAGGGCACTGTTGCACAAAGGCTGATGGACTTTTTCTAATTTGCATTAGATTCAAAGAAGACTTTTTCCAGAAGGGAGAAATTGGTGGTCATTGTACCCTCAATGTTCAGGCATTTTTGGCTGAAGGTCAACGCAAGAGCCCTCTGCAGTCTTGGTAAGAATCTCTTCTAAGGGCCGCTTCCACGTTAATTTGCTAATTATTTTTTATTTTTATCATTGGCATTCCCAGCTGTGTGTGGGGGATTTCATACTGAGGAAAGACTTGCTCCTTTTGGGGTCAGTTTGAGAGCTGACATTGGAAACCTCTGGCAATTAGAAACTCTGATCCCCACTGGGTGAAATTGTGTCCTGCCTCACTTGCAGCAGCAAAAGGTGTGAAAACACCTTGCAATTGGAAGTTGTAACTTGTAATTTATAAGTTCAGGTGTTTTTTGGGCCAGGTGCTGGTGCTGTGCCTGATCTGGGTGTGGAAGGGGTGATTGTTTTCTGCTGAGATGCCTGAGGCTGGCCCTTGTGTGTGGGTTCCACAGCCCTTGGTGAGGGTGATGGGGATGTGCTGGGGTTCCCTGGGCTGGGAATGTGGGGTGGGCTGAGTCCACAGGCTGAGTAGGAAGTGCAGAGCATCACAGTTTGCATGTTAGCACTTCAAAGCTGCCTTGCCAGTCAATTGATGAAGGAACTGGTGCCATTAAGATCCTTGCAATAATTCATTCTCATGTTTTGTTTGTATTTTCTTTTTCTTCCTCCATTTTTCATTGATGTTTAATTTAAGTCAAGAACTGCTGCTGAGGAGGATTTTCTCCTCTACCTGCTATTGTCATCACAGCTGCTCATCCTTGTTTAGATGCAGGAACAATAAATACTGCCTTTACATTCTTTATTCCAACCAAAGCATGGAAATCTCACTGAAGTGTCTCTGGCAAGGCAGATCAAATTGAGTGAAGCCACAGATCCAGGTTCTGAGGCTCTTTGTTACATCCCTGCTGCCTTGATTTGGAGATCAAAGGTGCTGCTCACTCCTGAGATCAAAGGCAGTGTTTAACCTCTAGAAGCCCTGAAGAACATTCCATTATAATTTCAAATAATTTTAATTGTCAGACTCCATCAGTTTCCAGCAGTCCTGTTAACTGAAATGGACAGGAAGGACAGTTGCTAAATCTGAGACATGGGAAGTACACTGGTTTAAGAGTGTTGATGTCAAAGCATATTCTGTGTGATTGAATCTCTCTAGGTTTGCAGAACTCCAGACATTCACTGCACTAGACTTCAGGCCTCTAGAGGATGGGAAGTGTGACATTGTTATTGAAAAGCCAACATACTTCATGAAATTAGATGCAGGTAATTGGTATCTTTAGTTTATTTTTTTTGTTTCTCCTCAGTTTCATGGACATTTTTGTGCACCAAGAATGAACAAGAGAGCACCTGAGGGATGGCTTGGGCTGGTGTGAAAGTGCACGTTTGTCCTGTGGTCCCAGAGCTTCCCCAGCCCCACTAAAGCAGAACCAGAGCTGTCCTAAGGCCACTTCTCATTTTCCCTGTGCCTGACTGGGCTGTGTTGAAGCAGGAGATCCTTTCACATCCTTCAGCTGCAGACTGTGAAGAGAAACAGCACATGAAGCTCATCTTATTCTTTCTTTTGGCCATTCTTCTAACTCTGTTTTCTTTAAAAAAAACACATTTTACCTCAGATTTCTTTCCTTGATTCCTTCCTTTTAGAGGTTCTTTTTAGGGTGTATTAGGAGGATTCAAAGAGTCAGAAGCAGGGGAAGCTAATATAAAATGCAGGATGCTAACCTGCATAAACTAATAAAAATAGAGCAAGTAATGCCGTGTTTTGCTAACAATTCTTTCTTTTCCAGGTGTTAATATGTACCATCACTTCTGTGACTTTGTCAATCTTTACATTACCCAGCATATCAATAATTCCTTCAGTACTGATGTCAACATAGTCATGTGGGACACTGTAAGTCTGCTCTGCTTTTAACATATTTCTGATGGGTTGTATTTCTGCTTTATAGAGGCTCAGAAAGGTTTGGTAGCCAATCCTCAGCTCTCTTGAGGCCACAGCCATGTGGAACTGATAAATTTCTGAATTCTTTTAATGCAGGTGCATTAGAGAATAGTTAGAGAACAGATTTTCTATGACAAACCATGTGCTGTTGGAATGCTCAGCTATGCTAGCATGTAGTTATACCTTTTTTTTGGTGTGGCCTCAAAAATAATCTGATCAGTATTTCTGATTTGTAGAATTTGAAGTCTTAACTGTTATTGTTTTCTTTTTTTTTTTTTCTCTTGGAATATAGAAGTAGATTTGCTCAACTGTTTTTTCTATATTTAAAAAGAAATGCAGTCTTGCATGTTTGTAAATCAGTAATGTGCAGCCTCTAGCAAAGAAAACAGCTAAATTAAATCCTTATATATATTAAACCAGAGTTTAATATTTAATTCCTTTAAGTAGCCTTCTTGCAGTTACTTCCCTCAGTCACCTCTCACATTGCCATGATAACATAAAACAAATTTTTAAGTGGGGCTGTTTCTGCTATGCTGCTGAGTTGAAACCATTAATTACTGTGTTTGAGTAATATTAGTTTTATTGGACAGTATTTAAGTTGTGTAGGAGGGTTTTAAACTAAATAAAAAACAAGGGGGCAATTTGTAATATGCCAGATAAAGGGCATAATTAGGTCCAGAAATAACAGTTCTTGAATATATCACTGTACCACATCTGTTCTGTGATCATAAATTGTTGAGTTTTCTCTCTGAGCATTTAGTGCTAGGACAGCTAAACTTCAATAGAGAACTGCAAATGTCTCCTGCTTGCTGTTTAATGAGAAACCTGTTTGGCTAGAAGAAACTATTTTTTTTCTAATTCTATTGTATTTTAAAACTAAAATCAGTGCCATCTCTCAGATGTTGCACAGGACCTGTTAATCCAGCTCTGGTGGCTTTCTGACAAGATCAGGTGTCAGACAGCATTGCAAATTACTTGAAAAGCAGCTCATTGTCTTATATGGCAGAATCAAATAACTCTTTCAGCTGTACCATTCAAAGCAGTGCCACACTGTTATCACTTTAAATGAGCATCACCTGCCCAGGCAGCTGGAGTTCATTGCTATGTAAAACCAGGTGATGGCACCAGTCAGCTGCTGATGATCTGTCTGTGCTCATCAAAAGGTGCACTTGAGCTTATTATTCATTCTCTCTTTTTTTTTTTTTTTAACTTGATGTAATTAGATTTGGCCATACTTCCTACCTACTGTTCTTATTAAAGAGTATTGCCCTTAGATGTAGGTTAAACAAAGCAGAAAATGTGTAGGAATTCCACTGGGTGTTGATGTGCAGATCACTGTGAATGCAGGGAAGAAATGTTTATAAAGCACTTTTAAGGAGAGCAGAGAGGGTTAGAGAGTGGTGCTTTCATCACTTCTCCACTTCTAATTTGGGAGAGCAGTTCTTGTAATACATGGCCAGAAGGGAGTCTGGATTCTAAAATTCACTAATAACTAATGGCAGAGCACAAGGAAGGCCTCTTGAACCAAAGGAAATCTAGTGCCCTTTAGACTCTTTTACATTTCACCAGATATCTCTTCTCCCCTGCTATCATTTGTAATCCTATTTTCAAATCTCATATTTAGAATGTTTCTACACAACTTTCCAAGCAGCCTGGGCTGGCCCCAGAGCTGAAAGGAATCTTTAGTGAGAATCTGCACCAGGGCTAATGAGGGCACATTTAATTGCATTGCAAGAGCCAGAGGTGGTGACTGAGCCCTGGGATGGGCAGGAAAGGTGACAGATGGAAGGCAGGAGCCCCTGCTGATGGCTCTTTAAAAGCTCCCCACAGAATGAAGGATTTTACTGCTCTCTATAGAAACCCCCAGGTGTTTGTTCCATCAAATCAGATCATTGCCATCAGATTGTGATACAGGTGCCTTATGCAAGTGACAATCCCAAAACAGGCAAATGCAAAACAAGCTTGCTGTGACTTATTGCCTCAAACTTCAGTGCTGCACTTGAATTCCCTGGTGGTTTATTTTTTTTTTAATCTCAGGAGTTGAGATTTAGGCCTCTCACCATCCCTGTGTTTGTGTTGCTTCAAATTTAACTTGTGTTCTGTTGACTCTGGGAAAAGTAATTCACACTCCTAACTCAGAAATTATAATCTGCTACTGAAGAAATTGTCTAGTTTGCTAATTTGTAAAAGTTTTTATCAAAAATTAGCCACCTGAGAGGTAATTTGAGTTACCTACCAGTGCAAACACAGAGTTTGATGCTGTGGAATGTCTGTGTTCTGTGCTAGGCTGCCTTGAGTCCTGTGGTGGTGTTGCACATATTAACTGTATTAAAACTCATATACAGAACCTGTAAATCATAAAGAGAAGTTCTAATATGCATTTTTGTAATTGTTGTACCCTTGTTTTCTTTGCTTTCTTCCTAGAGCTCATATGGGTATGGTGACCTGTTCAGTGAGACATGGAAGGCATTTACTGACTATGAAATAATTCACTTGAAAACTTTTGACTCTAAAAGGGTATGGAATTCTATATTTTGTTTTAATTCATGGTCACTAGGGAGCAAACATGACAACATCTCAAGCTTCTTGCAGTTATGGGTGCTCCAGAGGAAAGCATTGATACTTTTCCATTAATGTTTAATTTATGTAATATGAGTATTCTGCCTTAGAAACAAGAGACAGAACTGTAACCCGATTCTGTGATGTCTGTCCTTTATATAGATGGACTTAACTTTTGTGTCCTTCTGCAGGACTCCCAACTGAAGTTAAGGGTTTTCAAATGGTCTTTCTGAAGTCTTCTGATTCCTCCTGAGGTGTTTCTTCTTGTAACTCTTGGCATTCCTGCTTCTTATCATTAAAAAAAATTTACACCAAAAAATGCATCCATTCAGAGCTAATTTCAGCCTCTAGTCTAAACTCCCAAACTGGTTTCCTTCTCTTTAGTCCATGTTTGTTCTGCTTGGGGGTGCTTTCATCACCTCTTCCCACACTTGTAGGTCCTGAAGGAGAGCTCCTTTGGGATCTTTGTTCTGTTCCTTGGCACAGCCGAGCAAGCCGGGCTGTCCTTGGCAGGAGCAGTGATTGCTGCCTCGTTAGGAGCAGGGCTGGCAGGGAATGGGCTGGGGAGGAGCAGTGGAGGTGACTCCTGGTGATCCCCTTGCAGGTGTGCTTTAAGGAAGCCGTGTTCTCTCTGCTGCCTCGGATGCGGTATGGATTGTTCTATAACACCCCTCTGGTGAGTGCCTCCATCCATCCATCCATCCATCCATCCATCCATCCATCCATCCATCCATCCATCCCCCCCCTCCCTCCCCATCTGAGCTGGAAAATCCCTCCAATATAATTAAATACACTGCAGTGAAGGCTCCAGCTCCAATGGAATGATCTTCCCTAAAGACTGGGATTTTAAAGTTATCCCGGCAGTCTCCTGTGTCACAGCTCAGGAGGTGCAAATTATTCCCCTTGAATGGGTGGGCACTGTGAGCTAACTGGTATTTTTGCAGAGCACAAGAGCTTCAGCACAGTCAGACTTCCCTGAGGGCATTAGCTCACACACTCAGGCTCTAGCACTGGAGTTACATTTCCTTCTAAATGAAAGTGCCACTTGTGCTGCAGTGAATAGCACAGTGCATGATACTGGGCTTTTGTTCCACAAGAATGTTAAAAACCTGATCACAAAGCTCAGTTTTCTGAGTGAAATAACCCTGTGTATTAACAGTTCCTTTTTTATTTTCAGATCTCTGGCTGCCACGGCACGGGGCTGTTCAGAGCCTTTTCTCAGCATGTGCTGCACAGATTAAATATCACCCAGGAAGGACCCAAGGTGTGATGACTGCATAAAGCAGCTGCAGTGTGGAGCTGGTGGCTCTTGCCAGAGAACAGCAGTGGCAAACTCAGCCCAGTGGGGAATGGGGGTGTACCTGTGAACTTTTTGTCCTTTCCTGTGATGTTCAGGGCTTGGTTTTCCCTGTAAACACCTTCAGAGAACATTTGTGTATGTTTGTGGGAGTTGCCCTTATGTCTTATTTCTGTAGGACAGACTTTAGGACTTTCTCCTTCCAACCTGAGGGTCTCATCCCTGTGTCCATTCCCTGTGCTGGAGGCCTTTGTGTCCCTCCTATTTAAATCAGACACGAATTCCATGTGGCAGCAATGGGAATCCCACAGAGCAGAGCAGAGCTTGCCCTTTATCAAGGATGCTGCTGAGCTGGGATCAGAGCTGGAAACACAGGAACCTGCTCCTTCCATGCTTGCCCAGCACCATCTGGCTGCTCTGGGCTTCCCTCCTGCTCACCCTGATGGTTTCTGCACGTTGCCTTGGTGGCCAGGGCAGCTCTGGGCTGGTTGAAGTCTCTGCTGGAGAGAGGCCCACAAATTATTGCTGAGGGGCACATTCAGAGCTCTGCACAGGCATTTAGTTATGCTTCTCCTGCTGACACTAATGGGAGCCATGCAGTTAAATCTCTTTATTTCACTTGGAGCGCTCGCCCCTGTGAGTCCAATTAATTAAAAGAGGTAAAAGGAGGAGCTGTTATAGAAGTAAAATATTTTTTTTTCCCAAGGAACTTGTGCGCAAGCCATCCAGAAAGCTGCTTTCCTGCTTTCAAAAACTGCCAGATAATGTGTAATACAAAGGCTCTTTTGTACTGAATAAAAGAAATATTTCAGAAAATATTTAGTTCTTGGTTAATAATCCAAATTTCACAAAGTTTTTGATGCTTTGAATCTGTCAGAAAATACAATGTGCATTTTAAGGTGATTACACCATTACATGTGGAAGGAGCATATTTAGTTGCTCAAATAATTGCCAGAAGTAGTAATGGAAGAATTTTGGATTGTTTTTCTTGTGAGGGCTGCCTCTTAGCTAATACACTGCTGCTTCTTTCTTTTTAGGATGGGAAAATTCGAGTCACCATCCTCGCCCGCAGCACAGATTACCGGAAAATATTAAACCAGAATGAGGTGTGGCTCTTTGTATCTTTAAAAATATTTATTAGAAGCTAAATTTTGCTTATTGGGTTGATTTTTTTTTGTTCAGGTACAGCCAAGACATCTATTTTCTGGCAAATCTTGGATAAATATGTCCAATGTTTATATTAATTTGTTCTGAAATGTCTTCTAGGCAGTCTCAATTTCTGTACCCCAGACACTGAACCTTGCTGCCCTTTCTAAAGATCCAGTGGAAGACTACAAATGTAATACTAAAAGTATTTCCTCTGAGCAAACAGACACTGCAGATCCTCTGATAAAATGAAATTATTTCACTTTCAAATTATTCCTTTTATTTATAGCATCTCCAGTGTTGAAGTCTAACAAAACCCTTTGTAATGCCTGCAGATTGAAAAGCACAAGCCCTTGTTTGTGCACTCAGAACATAATGAATTTTCATATTGATTTATGGTTTTGAATCATGCAACTTCATGGACTTGTGTAAAAGCTTTTTTCATGGTAAAATTATATTATTTAATGTTTTCATACCTGCTTTCTTTCTTTACTGTGAGCCTGACAAAAATGAATTGGGATTGTCATCCCCACCTTATGCAGGGAGAAACTGAGGCTGGTGAGATGCAGCAGCTCAGTGGCAGAGCAGACAGAGCAAAGGATTTGTGCTTTTCCTGCTGGGCTGTCCTCAGCTGATGCCTCCACTGCTGCTCATAGTTTGTGTTCTGGTAAAATGGCAAAGACATTGGTTTTATGAAGGAGATAAAACCTATAGAAGTTGGTTTTATCTTCACCAGGTCAGGAGTGCAAGGGAGCAATTAAGTGAGGGAGGACACCAAATCCTTGTGTTTTTATTGTTCTCCCCAGCTTGTGAATGCTTTGAAAACAGTGTCAACGCTGGAGGTCAAGGTGGTGGACTACAAGTACAAGTGAGTTGGTGGGTGAGGGAGCTCCCCTGCCTGTGGCTGCTGCCAGCTCTGTCTGTCCTGGGATAACCTGGCAAAACCCCAGCACTGGGAAGGAAAAGTGTTGGGTGAGCTGGTGGAGCACACCCACTCCATAATGCACCAGTTTGGGTTAGCAGGCTCAGGTTAAAGCTGAATGAACAATGAACAAGGCTGGAAATCCCTTTTGTTCCCTCTCCCAAAGCCAGCTGTGTTCCCATCACGTTTTTGCATTTTGCTCTGCAATAACTGTGTGAGCAGAGGTTTCTCTTCTATGATGTCAGTGTTTAATTTTATATGAGCCTTAGTTTGGTAATCAATAATAACTCTGATTATTTGCTGCTCTGGTGGCCCCTGAGGACACCAGCTGAGGTCAGTTTGTGGTGCCAGGTGTAGCAGGCACTGTGCCAGGAAGAAATGGACTGAAGGAGAAGTTCCCAAACAATGAATGCCTGTCCCAGATGGCAGCAGCTCCACCTGGAGCTGTCCTGAATGATGTAGGAACATTGAAAAGAAATCAGCATTAATACATCCATGTTCTTGACTAAACAGAGACAGTGGGCTGATGTTTATTTGTGTATTTTACATTACACTGAGTGCAGTTCAGAAACAGGTGTTTTATGCTGGGTTCTTAGGTTTTGTTTGGGGTATTTTGTTCTTAGTTTTGTGGTTTTTTTTGTTTTTTTTTTAAGTGATGCATTTTTTTAAAGGCAAGTAAAAAGAAAAACCCTTAAACTTTCAAAAACTTTAAGTTGACCAAAGTATTTTTGAAACAAATTCTTGTGATGTTTTGAAACCTGCCTGCATTTCCTTTCATTTCATGCTGAGTTACTGCTGGGTGCAGCACTTGTGATCCTTAGTTTTGTTCCTTGAAAAATCAGTTCCCTCTCCCATTATTCCCTTCAGCCACTTTTGTGCTTTCCCCATGTTCTGCTGGGGTGGATAGAGCTGCCACATCATCTTTTTTTTTGTATTTTTTTTTATTAACCACTTTTGTTGTGTTGTCCGCAGGGAGCTTGAATTTTCCGAGCAATTGAGAATTACCCACAACTCTGATATTTTCATTGGGATACATGGAGCTGGCCTGACCCACCTGCTCTTTCTGCCAGACTGGGCTGTTGTCTTTGAGCTGTAAGTCTGTCTGTCTGTCCTTCCCTCTCTATTTCACACACAGCTGCTCCTGTTTGTTGCTGTGTGCTAATGAAGCCTCTCCCTTCCTGGTATTTGACCACCAGTGTTTGTCTTGCAGCCTTGTTTAGATTTCATATTTGGCAGCCTCTTCTCCTGGGAATCAAAACAGAGAAAGCTTTCATTATAAAATCCAGTGTAATTATATCATACAGGCTTAGCCTGTGATTTCTTAATCTTCCATGGCATAAATATAATGGGGAAATGGCAAACAATGAGAAAACCTCATTGCTCAGGCTCTGCCTGGTCAGTCTGAGATCTAGGGATGTTTTGGTGATGCAGGTGAGCTGATTATCTGCATGTGCAGGGCTATTATTGATATAAATTGATTATGTGCTAGCACCCCCCTGGAGGTTTTTATATCCTCCTTTTTCTGCTCAGGACACGAGCACCAGCTGGCCTAGGTCAGTTTTGTGTTGTTGTGTTTTGCCTACATTTCTCTTGTAGCTTCTTTTTAAAACATATTTTATCACAAAGTAGGGTTGTTAACAGACGCTCCAATCTACAGAACAAAGCAGAAATCCAGAATGCTTCTTAGAAGGGCTCTGAATGCTCCATCCTGGGAAACTCTGCAGGACTGGTGTTTTGCAGCATAGGCTTGGCTTAAGAATGTTTTTTGTCCATTCTCCAAATAAGTTCAGAAACTCAGGGGTTGTTTTTCACATGTCCTAGAGCTGCTGCAGCTGGACAGGGGCATGTCTGATGTGCAGATGTGCCTCCAGCTGCCTCCGAGGCCACATCTGGACAGCAGAAACAGCCCTTGCTGGTTCAGAATTTGTCCATGATATTTGGTGCCTTACAATGGACAACAGACATTTCAAATTTTTCCTGTTTCACCCTGGTAACTTCAGCAACCTCTGCAGGTAAATAAGTTTTTTCTGCCTGTTCCTAGATACAATTGTGAGGATGAACGTTGTTACCTGGATTTGGCAAGGCTGAGGGGCATCCATTACATCACCTGGAGGAAAAGGAACAAAGTATTCCCTCAGGATCAGGTAATGGTGGCCACACTGCAAGGGTGAGGTGCTGGAACTGAAGGAATTCACAGCTATCCTGCTTCACCTACCTGTGTTCTGGTATTTGAAATATGATATTCATTCTTTAGGCCAAAATAACTTCCCTGGTCAGATTGAGAAATCATTTGATATTAATCGTTGAGGGAAGAAGAGAAATGAAATTAATTGGCCATGAACCATTCATAGCATGGCTGTTATGCAGTTCCTTTGCTGATTCTTTTGCCTCAGAGCAGATCAGTGGATCAGAAATAATAAATTAAAATGGCAGATCCTCAATTTTTTTCTTGCTTTTTTGAATGGAAGATGTATTGATCTTTTTGTCTAAAAGTCCTTATCTTGTTTTTCTAGGGACACCACCCAACACTGGGAGAACATCCAAAATTTACAAACTACTCCTTTGATGTGGAAGAATTTATGTACTTGGTGCTTCTGGCTGCAAATCATGTTTCACAGCATTCAAAGTGGCCATTTAGGGTAAAACACGATGAATTCTAAATTAGACTTCTGACTGAAATACTGTTTTTAATTAATCACAGAGTGGCCTGGGTTGGAAGGGATTTTAAAGACAATCTAATTCCACCCCCTGCCATGGGCAGGGACACCTTCCACTGTCCCAGGCTCCTCCAAGCCCTGTCCAAACTATCCTTGGACACTTCCAGGGGCAGCCACAGCTTCTCTGGGCACCCTGTGCCAGGGCTCAGCACCCTCACAGCCAAGAATTTATCCCTTGTATCCAATCTAAACCCCCTCCCTGTCAGTTTGAAGCCATTCCCCCCTGTCCTGTCACTACATGCCCATAAAAAATAAATTTCCCCCTGTGAGGGAAATAACCCATTGTTCGTTTGTCAGACAACTTCTTAGCACCATACCTCTACTTTGTAATTCCTTTCTAATCTGGGAGGTTTTGATATGTAAAACTTATTTTTCAGACTATTTCTGGTTATTTGCACTGTATTTTTTCATTCCAGATTCTGAAATGCTCTTTATCCCAGGATATGTCCACCCATTTCATGTAAGGTTTTCTGGGGTAGGTCCAGGGTCAGCAGACACTGCAAGCTTCTGCTTTAAATTTAGAAACATTTTCACATTAGAGAGCACAGTCTTATGATTTTGCATTTAAATATAAACTTTGACTCTTGTCCCTGTAGTTATAAATGCTTCAATACAAGAGGTCTGCACTGTAGTCTCAGTCAGTTTTCTGTCTCAGAGCAGGTAAATACTTTCCTAAGTGAGTACTTAAAATTTCAGGTGATCTGGGTGTTTCCTACTTTTTCACAAAAACCAGCACTCTGCATTGGAAAACTTGAGCAAATTGGAATGAAACTTGATTTTTTTTGAGGATTCTAAAGGGAACGGCCTAGTTTTTTTTAAGGACAAATGATAGAATGTGTAGAGTGTCTTTCAGCTGCAGCTGAAAGGAGAGGAACTGATGAGGAACCTTGTTCTTGGAGTCACTAAAAGCCTAATTTTTAATACTCTTGTTTCCTCAAAATGTTGAGGAGTTATTCCAGAAAACTTTTAAAATGAAATCTTTCCAAAGCCAGTAGCACAGTTCACTGTTTTCAGTGAAGGGAATATTAAACCAAAGCTGAGTTCTTTTTGAAATTCCCCCTGGAGCTGAGATGTTCTAGAGAGGAAAATAAAGGTAGCAGTTCTTTTGTCTTAAGTGGGGGCAGAAGGATGTCTAGAAGATTGAGTTCTTTGAGTAAAACCCCAGAGTTCTGTGTTAAATTATGGATTTCTGGGGAATGGATCCCCATGCTGGACTTGCAGTTCAGCCACACAGTTCAGGTGGCTGGGGCAGGCACGCATTTGTACGGAAAAGCGGGAGAGTTCTGGTAAATACAAACATTTCACTGCTCTAATTGTGAATGGTATTGACTTCCCTTCCCCAGCAATTTCACAGAGTGTGGGTGCATTTACTGCCCTGTCTGTGCTGCTGCGGATGATTTACTGTAAGCACAATTTTCATATGGATCTCTCAGACCTGAATCAGTGCATGGGGAAGCTGGGCAGAGCTGAGACCTTCTTTTATTTTGTGTATGTGGTGCAATTCTTCCTGGAGAGTGTTGTTTTACTGAGGGGAAAAAACTGTTTCACTTTAAAGGACCATAGAAGCAAAATTGCACTTCTTCGTATGAGGTGGGGAGAGAACAAAAAAATCCCTTGAGCAATACCATCTCCTGTATTTGTATGTGTCTGTTGGGGTTTTTACCTTGTGGGATTTGTATAAAACTTAAGCCAGTAAAATGTCTGTGTTTGAATGAAACCAAGTCACAGGAAAGAAGACATTTAATTATGAACTGTGCACATAATTTTTTTAATAAAAAGCTTTTTAATTAAAAAAAGAGTGTAAAATTTTTGGTAGTTTGCCAGGTTTTAGAGGCAAATGTTTTAAATACTGTAAATTGTATGGAGCCACGTGTCTCTGCTTTCTCCTGCCACGACAGGCTGGTGTTCTGAGGTCCAAAGTGACATTCAGGTTTATTTACTTAGGAATCTTTCAGAGGTGATGCTGCCATCCTGCACTGCTGGCTTTAGTGCTGGGCATTGGAAACTTGGTTTGTGAAAACATTTGTGTATATTTCAGTTCCTGTGGTGCAGGTGATGCTGCTGAAGGCCGTGGGTGAGTGCTGGGGTCTGCACAGGAGCAGCTAATGAGGAGCTGCTCTTTCAAGTCATCACTGAAACAAATGGTTGAACATGTGTGTGGAGGAGAGGCTGCAGGGACCTCATCCAAGGGCAAAATATCCTGCCAACATTCACCAGCTTCAGCAAATTTGAGTGCAGGGTCAACAGTTGATGGCCAACATGTTATTCAGCCTTTATGGTTTAATATTGCTAGGATGAAAAGACTGTTTGTGTTGATTAATTTTTCAAATAGCGCAAAATTTTCTTGGCAGCAGAAGGAGGTTTGGTTGGTTTTTTGGGTTTTGCCAGAAAATCCTGAGGGAGTTTGGGCAACAGCAGAGATCTGGATTGTGGCTTGAAGAGCATCTGGACCATCTAGGTCTGTCTGGAAGTTGGAATTTGAGGGAATCCATGAGACTTCAGGCAGGATATAGCTCTGGGTTAAGTTTTCCTAACAGACCATGGGAATCTTGTTCCTTGCTACTTCTGATTTTTAAAAAGTTTTTTTGGTCTCCAGTTTACCCAGGTTTAGAGTCTAAGGGTCAGCTTGGCATCAGTGTGATGAATTCAGTTTTGGGACTTTGTGTAATGTTGCAAGTCCTGAATGCTTTTGGGATTGCCTGTGTTTCCTGTGCAATGTAAACCAAGAGCTGGATTCAGAATAAAAAAATAATTTATGGATGTATGTGGTTTCTTTCCTTCTTACTTCAGAATTTGTCAGATGTAAAAATTTCAGTTTTTTTCTTTGGAGGGTTCTGGGTAAGTGTGAGAAATGGCTTGTGATGGGGAGGTGGCAAGTCAGCATTATTAATCTTAAAGGGTCTGATTATAAATATTAAGGCAATACATTTTTAAAGGCCATTAAGTAATAATGGAATTATTTAATTCTTGCTGTTAATCTTACCAGTACCATTAATGAGATAACTCAGGCTTTAGCATATCTCTTGATCCTGTTTTTTTTTTAAGGAGATAAACTGAAGAAAATGTTCTCCTTGAGAGCTTTATGTGCTCAGAAGGGTAAAATGTTTGACTTCAACACTGAATAATTGTTTCAATTTGCAGTGTTTGCCTTAAGTTGAGCTCTTACTTCCCCCGCTCTGAACACACGTTTCTCATGGATTGGGCTTTTTGCCTGAAATAAATGAACTGCTAAGGAATCCCCTCTGGCTGTGGCTCTGACATGGCCACAGAAGGTTGGGGTTTGTTGCTCAGCCTTGAACTCTCCTCATTTTTCCATTTCAGATCCTCACCTCAGGCCTGGGTGTGAGGGTGCTACTGATGCCTTAGGATTGCAGCTTTTGTGTTTTTCAAGTCCTGTACTGCATTAGTGTATAACTCTGAACTCCATATAGAATGTTAGCTACTGTCTTCACAGCAGATAATTCCTCTAGGCCTGAAACTCAAGGACACCCAAAAGTGAATTGGGAAGGAGTAAACTGGGGGCAAATTACTTAATTACGTGAAGCTGTAAATGGATCAAACTCATACAAACCATTGTCCATCTTGGGTATAACCCCTCTTGAAGGCTTTGGACTGCCCAAGGTGCAGCTGTTGAAGGCCTTTAGTAATTACCTGCTTTTATTCCCTTAATATTGTCTGGCCTCTGCTCCAGGGAGCCACTTGTCTCAGGCTGCAAATGCAAGGTGTGGCTGGGGCTGTGTGTTGGTGTGTGTTCTATTATCTGCTAGACATGGGGCAGTTATCTGCTGTTAATGGGCCACTTGGAAAAACCAGGTGGGGCAGTTTGCTTTACCTCTCCCACAAATGAATCCTCCCTCCAGGAGATCTCTGCTGTCCATGGCCAGGGAGTGTCCCTGCAGGGCTGATCCAATCCCAGCATCCCATGGGGAGATGCTCCACCCAGGGGAGGAGCCAAGCATTCCTGCTTGGATACAATCTGAGGTTTGGGACACCCCAGCAGCCTTTGCCCCCTGCATTGCCAGAGGAGCAGCTTTCTGCTGCCCTGCATGGCCAGAGGGAGCCCAGGCCCATCTGCAGCAGCCCTGGAGCTGCAGAGGAAAACTCCCCCCTTGTGCAGGATCCCTGCTGCAGCAGAGCCACAGCTGGCACTGCAGGAGGGCTGAGCCCCCATGGATGGGGCTGGGACACCCCCCTGACACACAGGGGGCAGGTTGTGTTCTGACTCTGGCAGAAGGTATTTTTTTGTTATTGTTTGTGCTACTACATTTGTATTTTTGCTTTCCCTAGTAAAGAACTGTTATTCCTACTCCCATATCTTTGCCTGAGAGACCCTTAATGTCAAAATTATAATAATGTTATAATAATTAATTATAATAATTATAATAATTTGTAGGGAGAGTGTTTACATTTTGCATTTCAAGAGAGGCTCCTGCCTTCCTTAGCAGACACCTGTCTTTTCAAACCAAGACACCACCCCAAGCCCTGCTCAGAATGGGTCAGGTCCCTCCTGGGTCAGTGCCAGGGCTCAGCCCAGCCCAGCTGCCTCACCCAAACCCTGCAGTTTGAACTGTGCCAACAGCACAGCTGAAAGCAGCATTTTGTGTTTGAGGGGAGAGAGAGGCACCCAGGGGATGAGAGAGGAACAAGTGTAAGGTTTCAGATGGGTAAAACAGGCAGAGAGTCATTCTCAAGCTTGGAGCTCAGGAGCCTTCTGGGAATGTGGTTGCAAATCAAGTGAAATGTGTGGAAACCTTGTTGGGACAGAGCCAAAAACGAGGGGAGTGAAAATATTCATGTCACAAACTGCAGGGAGATACAGGAGGGGGAAAGGGAAGGTCCTGAACTCCCTTGAGTCTGAGCCAGGAGAGGGGAGCAGCATCCCTGACCACAGGGCTGGAAAAATGGGTGGTGACCTGGGATTTGTGCTGGAGACATGAAGGAAAGGGCAGGGGAGGATGGAAGGCTTGGGTAGAGCTGACAGCACATCCACAAGTGTAATTTTTTACTGGCTGCTGTCCTCTCTTGGAACACTGAAATATTTTATAATATGAAAATACAATATAGCTAAAGTACAAAAATGACCTTTGAATATAATATAATATAATATAATATAATATAATATAATATAATATAATATAATATAATATAATATAATATAATATAATATATAATATATAATATATAGTATAATATATAATATGTAATATAATATAATATAGACGTTAAGTATTTGTTATTACCATTATCTTTTGGATAGATGAATAAAATTCAAATAACAAATTATCTTTTAATTTCTTTTATGTTTTCTTGATTTCCCTCCCCTTTCCAATCATTCCATGGCAAATCAAAAAGGAGGAGGAGTAGAAAAAAAAATAAATTGCACTATTACTGAGAAAAAATTTGTTTTGAATATGTATAACTTCTACAGTGGCATTGTTCTTTTTGACTTGGTTTTTTTTCCCAAATCAGACCTTGTTTTGGCCTTTAGAAAAGTACTTATTAATGTAGTACACAAAGTGCATAGAGCTTTTGAGTAGTGGGTGAGAAATCAATTGTCTGGAGCTCAGCTCCCCCATCACCTGGGAACAAAAGAGTGTCAGAAATGTTAATTTTGGTTGCCAGGTGTTTGAGGGTTGGGTTTGTTGAAAACTGAACAAAGGATGACGTTCAACCAGGATTTTAAAAGAGAAAGTTGAGAATGCATCAGTTATTTTCTAGATTGAGCTGATAATAAAGTCGAGGCTGAAGAGAAAGAGTCTCAGTAAAGAAAACGTACAGAAAAACTGAGATTTTTACCAAATCAATCACCACTGGTAAAGCTGATGGAGAAAAGCTGATATAGCTGATCACTGATGGAGGAAAGGAGTCTCAGAACCTTCTTGTTCTGCACAGGTCCCTGACAGGAGGGTCAGGCTCTGCTCCCAGGGAACAGGAGGAGAAGAAACAGCTTTAAGTTGTGCCAGTGGAGGATCAGAATGGATATTAGGGCAATTTCTTCACCCAAAAGCTGTCAGATGCTGGAAGGGGCTGTGCAGGGCGGTGATGGAGTCCCAGTCCCTGGGGGCTGGACAGACACACAGGTGTGGCACAGGGGGACATGGTTGTGGCCATGGCAATGCTGGGGTGCAGGCTGGACTCGATGTAAAAGCTCTTTTCTGATTGCAGACTGCACAATTCCACGCTGATCATCCCCATTTCAGAGCTGAAATCTGCTGGCTCTGCCCCCGTTCTCCTGGCGCTGCTGGGGCTGTGTTGGTGTCCCAAGGTCACCCCAGAGCCATGCTGGCAGGGCACAGCCTCACCTCGGGGTCCCTGCAGGCTGGAAATGCCCCTGGCCTCGCAGGGACACCCTGTCCCGGTGCATTCATTGCCAGGAAGGGCAGGAGAGCTTTCTGCACCGATTGTGGCAGAGTGCAGTAGGTGTCACTAGAGCCCTTCCCAACGCGCACACGGAATCTCATTCCACATGCAGAACCCGCTCACCGGCGACAAAGCAACTGCTCCTGCAGTCGTGGTTTTGTTTTTCCTCCTTCCTGTTTGTAGAAGCAAAAAATTAATCCATGGAGATTTTAGCTTTTAGCCTAGGATGATTCATATTCCGTAATATTGGTGTATTTTTCTTCCGTTTTTCTTTTCTTTAGTTGGTGTTGGAAAATAATTTTCAGGTAATCTTTTGTAACAAAATCCTGCTTCATGCTTTGTTCCAAAACCACTTTGTGCCAGGCTGTCACCTTTCAGTAGTTAATGCAATTCCTGTTTTGGTGCAAAGTCTTGATTTTCACTCATGCAGCACATCATCCATCCACTGCCTAACCACCTCCCCAGTGCAGTTCTCTAGGAAGGGTGGTTGTGTGCACATGCACCTGGTGCCATGGAAATATGGGACCACAGACTCTTGAAAAATAGTAGGAAAATATTGAAAAATTATGGAGCTGTTATTCTGTTTATTTTTAAAAAGCAACCACCACGAAGACAGTTGTTTTTAAAGAAAAATATTTGAGCTTTGCAGATTGCCCCCTTTCCAAATTTATCCTCCAGCTGGTCACTAAAGATGGGATTGGTTGAGTTTTCTTTGCAGCTCTGGGAAGGTTTGAGCTGACAGAGGGCTCTGGCTGCCCAGGGAGGGCTGTGGTGTCCAGCATTATCCCTTTGCCTTGGCTCAAGCCAGGGGAGATGATTTGTCTGCCTGACATCTGATCCACAGCTTTCAGCAGCTGAGCAAAATAAAAACAAGCTGTGCACGTTAATGCAGGGTGGGAATTGTTTGAGTTGCCTTGCAAGAAGGGTGGAAAGCAGGTGAGGTTTGTAACATGATGGAAGCACTGAAACAAGGCTGATGTGATGATGCAAGGTGTCCCTTGTCAGCTTTGGGGGTTGAGTCATATGTGAGGAAACACTCATAAACTCTCATTTTGCTTTCACTGATGCACTGCTGGGTTAATGGTTGGACTCAATGATATAAAAGGTCTTTTCTAACCTGAGGAGCTCCATGCTGACTAACACCAGAACTGTCTGGTGGGCAGATCCTGTGGGAAGAGGAAGGCTGCCATGGACAGCAAAGGTCAGTAAATGACTGTACAATTCATCATCTCTCAGCCGCTCTCCGTGGATCTGTGTCAGGTGAGGATCAGGGACAGACCCTGAACGTGCAGTGAAGTGTGGGCAGCTCTGCCTGTTTGGCACTTCATTTGTTGTGAATCTTGTAGGTAATTAGAATCCTCATCATGTTCACGTGTCGGGCGTAGGAACCTGCCCTGGCCCTTGGGAGAGGCAGGAGGGGACTGAGGGGGCTCTGAGGGGCAGGGAGGGCTGGCTGTGCTGCTCAGGGAGGGACAGGGACGGCTGGCTGTCCTGCTCAGGGCTCT
Source organism: Zonotrichia albicollis (assembly GCF_047830755.1). Taxonomy (NCBI): domain Eukaryota; kingdom Metazoa; phylum Chordata; class Aves; order Passeriformes; family Passerellidae; genus Zonotrichia; species Zonotrichia albicollis. The sequence continues at coordinate 4,859,417 of NC_133830.1, forward strand.
GGGAGGAGCCTGGCACAGTGAGAGGGCACTGGTGACCACGGTGACCATCTCTCATTACCCACCCAGGGCTGTGCACAGCAGTCAGCACCAGGGTGTGTGGGGTGAGCTGACAGCTCCCAATTGTTTCCTCACCAATTACTGCAGCCAGGCCTCCACAGCACAATGAAATGTGCTTCCTACCCATCACTTCATCTCTGTCACACTGCCTGGGTGTTCTTGGTTTGTTATGACTGGGAGAACTTCAGCGGCGTCAGAAAAATAAGCAAGGCTGTCTCTGGTGTGAAAGGCTTAAAGACAGCGTGGATGCTGTTAAATGGAAATGCCTCAGTCCAGATGAAAATGTACATGGAAAGAAAACCTCACAGACCAGCTGAGCCCGCTCAGCTCTGTCTTCATTTGGGACCCAGTGGGGGATGAAAAGAGTGGTTTCTTTTGCTAGACATCTTTATACTTAGTAAAGTATTCAGCCTTTCTTATAATTTATTCATTGTGGTCTAGCATAGTCTAAAATATCAGCCCTTCCCTCTCTGTCCTTTTACATAGGCATTTTTGATGCCTCTTAATTCATTATTTAAGTAGCCTGCGTTCTGCTTTACAAAACACCCTCCTCCCTGGTACCTCCATGCCATCAGTTATTTGTGGATCCCTGTCAGCAGCTTTCCAGCAGGGTGGGATGCTGATCCCCCAGCCCTCATCTCCTGCACCTGTCACTGTCACATTTTCTGGAAAAATCCCTTCAGGATTTTGAAAATTTTCTGGAAAAATCCCAGGATTTTGCTCCTGGGAAGCTGTGAAGCCCTAGAGAAAAAGGGAAACAATAATTATCTGATTTGCTACTCCTGTGTTTTGCTGCTTTGGAATGTGGTTGGAGAATGTTTATCCAACTGGTGCTTGTTTTGTTGGTTTCATGTAAAATGTTTTGACTTAATGGCCAATCATGGCCAAGCTGTGTCAGGAGTTTGGAAGGAGTCACAAGTTTTCATTATTATCTTCTAGCCTTCTTAAGTATCCTTTCCCAATTCCTTAGAGTAGTTTAGTATAGTATTCTTGAATATAATATCATAAAATAATGCATTAGTTTTCTAAGAACATAGAGTCAGATTCATCACTCCTTCCTTTGTATGGGAACCCTGCAAATATAGGAGCACCCATCCCAGATCCCCTGCTTGGGGAGGAGCAGGGAGAGGAGCTGGGCAGTGAAAGGAGCAGAGCAGCCAGAGCTGGAGTGCTGCAGCTCCAGCAAAGCCTGAGGATGTGCTGAAGTGATGCCCCATGAGCTGTTTTGAGACCTCAAAGTTCCCCTGAGAGGGAAAGTGGCTCAGTGGCACTTTAGGGGAGGGTTCCACCACTTTTGGTGTGGTGGAACCCTGCTTCTGCTGGTACCTGGAGTCCCCCTCCTGGGACTCTTTGAAAATCCATTTGTGCAGCACATCCCACCCTGCAGAAGTGTCTGGTGAGAGCCAGGAGACCCCTTGGATGGAGGTGCACCTGGAGTGCCAAGTATTCCCTGTGTTGTCACTAATTACAAACTTGGATAGCTGTCAACAGGAGCATTTGCAGCTGAAAAACGAGTCTGTGCATTGTGAGGTGTGAGCGAGGCTTTGATTGGAATTCTTGCAGCAATCTGTTTGCTCCCTGGGCGCGGCGTTTGAAACGCTGCCAAATGTGTGATCCCCCAAAATTCCTGGGGTAACGCCTGCATCCTGCCAAATCTGTGATCCCCCAAAATTCCTGGGGTAATGCCTGCATCCTGCCAAATCTGTGATCCCCCAAAATTCCTGGGGTAATGTTTTCATCCTGCCAAATGTGTGATCCCACAGATTCCTGGGTAATGCCCGCATCCTGCCAAATGTGTGATCCCCCAGATTCCTTGGGTAATGCTTTCATCCTGATAAATGTGTGATCCCACAGATTCCTGGGAAATGCCTGCATCCTGAACCTGCTCTGGAAGGTGTCATGTTCCTGGCACTGCCTTTTCCTAACAAAACAAAGCTGGATAGATAGTTCCGTTCAGAGTGTTACAACACTCCCTTAAGAAAAAAAAAAATAAAGGTTAAGTAAATAGAGAGGAACAAAGATGTTCCAAATCTCCTTCTTATGGCCTTGGTTGCAAAAATGCCCTGGACATTATCTATTCCATGTTTTTAGCCTTCCAGCCAAAGAAAAAGTTGGGAATATTTGACCTGTTAGTGCATGTTTCAAAGAAAACACTTTCAAATGCTGTGTGATAAATCAAGCTTTACTTACTTAATAGCCACAATGTTTTCTTTTTGAATCAGGAGCTCAGGAGAGAGCCCAGGACTAAAAACCAGAACTGACAGCTTTCTGGCCATTTAATGTAAGTTCCATTTTATTTGAAAGCGTTTGATCAGATTTGAAAGCATTTAATATCAGCTTTGTGCAATGCCCTCAGCTGAAGATGCTGCTGTCACTTTGGGGGCAGCAGGAGGAGGCACAATCCCTGCAAGGCAGGAGCTTGTGTTCAGCAGGAGGGACTTGGCTGAGGCCATCCCACATCCCACTGACTCAGTGCTTGCCTAAACACTTCTACCTCATGTTTCGCAAATAATAAACAATTTTGCTTATTTCTGTGGCTTTGGGGGGTTGCCCCCTCCTGACACAACAGTGTTTGCTTGTTCCCATATTTACTTTCTCCCAGCTCTCCAGTATCATATTTACACAGTCAATACTCTTCTGCTGGCAGATTATTTTTAATAGAGCGCTTTATTAAAGTGTCTTTCAGGAGAATATTTGCACTGCAATGCACATCAGAGCACTGCTGGGTGAGAAGGGCTTCTCCTGAATGCACCAGTACAGTCAATTCCTTACCAAAATTTGTGCTTGGAACATTTAGGTGAAGGAGGATAAAAGGAATGTAACTGCAGATTTTGTGTAGGTCCTTGTGCAAATCCCACCATGGGCAGCCTTGCTGGACACTGACATGTTGAGAAGTAAGTACAGCACATTCCATGCAGCTTTTTTGTCCCCCAGAATATCTTTCCACCACTTTTATATTCCTGACACCCAAATGATTTTTTGATTTTTAAATTTTTTTTTTCCTTTTTCTCATTGCTGAGAAGAAATTCCAAGTTTCTCTCCTTTGAGGGCAAGTGTCAATTAACCTCCAGTATATTCTGTTACTCTTGGAGTTAACAAAACTCCAATTGCTTGCTTTGGATGTTATTTTTTGGTTATCCTTTGGACTTTTGCCCTCAGTCTGAGATGGGGAGTGGTGGCTGTCACTGTCCACACAGAAACCCACAGCTCATCCCTCCAGGGATTTCAGTGGCACTGAGATTGCATGAGAGGAAGGGTCTGATGGCACTGGGGATGGGGATACTTCTGCTCACCACAGAGGAAAGTTTAGGCAGGTCTGTTATAAGCAGCTCCATATAATTTTGTTCTTTTTCACTATTAATTATCACTGGAAGCAGTGAATTAAAATCCTCATGTCTGTGGAGGAGTAGGGCTGCTCTGGGTGTGCTTATTTTTCTATATGTCTCCTCATGCAGATTTCCTGGACCCCTGCAATTTTCTGAGCTTCTCTCTGCTATTTGACATTTATTCTTTGTGTACTTTTCCATCTCATTAATTTATTAAACATCAATGGTGATGCAGGTCTTTGATCCACTAAAAAATTAACCACCTACACCCATCTCCTAACCAGTTCTTGAGCTATGGCAATATTTCCTCTCTCCTGGATATTTTGGCTCATCAACAGACCCTTGCCAGTGCCTGTGCCTGAGATGATTTTAAAGATCATGTGATTTTTTTTTTTTTGAGTTTCTTATATTATTTTCAGATTTGCTTGTAGAAAGGTGCAGTTTTGCTCTGTGGAAATGTGTTGTTCAGCAAAGTGTGTGTAACTTTTGCTGACTTCCCAAAATAATCAGCTTTTTTGGCAAGGGAGAAAAAATCGTGGCTGGGAAATGGATTTGTCTTGAGCATTTCTCAAAGAAGGGGGTTAATGGGAAAGGATCTCTGCTCTAGCAGCTCTGCTGCTCTCTCCTTGCAGAGCTTTTGGGTGAAACCATCTGGCCCTGAGAATCTGCATTTTCTCTGTGCTGCTGACTCAGGTGATGCTGCACCCCTGCTCTGCCAGGAACTCTTGGGTGTCCCTCATGCCAAACCCATTAGCTCAGTACCCTCCTTTACAGGGCTGCTTGATTCCTGTCCACACTCCCAGATCTTTCATTTTTGATGCCTGCTTTCATAAAATGCATCCCTGCCATGTCCCACAGCCCCTAAAACCTAATGGTGCAGAGTTCATTGCTGAACTTTGGTCTCCAGAAGGTGGGAGCTTCCCTCCTTGGAAGGAGCCCTTCCAAAAGCTGCCTCTGAGTTGCTAAGAAACAGCTTGTCACTGTGGCACGGGCTGTAGGCAGTTCTGTACAGGTAATTAGAAGTCACTCCTGCTTTATTATTAACTCTTTGTTGACTTTTTTTTCCCCTTTTAAATAATTTCCCTCCCCGTCCCCAGAGCACTCAGCACTCCTGGTACATCTGCATCAATTATGCATGGTCTGTGTGATTTTTCTTCCTGTGGAAAGTTGGCTTGCAGAGGCTTTTTGTGCTGCTCCAGCCATGACCTAACCCTCCTTTGCTGAATAATTCCTACCGAGACAACACAGTTTCCCTGCTGTGTTTTCCACGCTGCTGTGTCTCAGCAAGGCAAATAAATCAGGCTGTCTCCCACCACCAGGCAGCCTTGTTTGCTCAATTTTGCTGTTCCATTTCTTGCTTTATTGAATAAGCATGTATTTATGTACCTTGTGTCCTTTCTGTGCCTGCCCATTTTTTATTGAACTCCTCTATCGGCTGCACGGGTTGGATTTTCCTGACAGAGTTTTGGATCTTAAAATGCTATTTCTTCAGACCAGCTGTCACTTCTGTCCTAACCTTGTCCCATGAGGTCTCTGTGCACTGCTTACGTGTCTAGCTCTGCCTGCCCCTTCACCTTCTCCTCAGCTCTTTTAGTTTTAATACCTTGTGCATGAAATCTGGTGGGGATTTCTCCCCCTTCTCTTTAATTAGGGTGACTCTCTTGTTTTTGGCACCCCAACAATGAGAACCCCTCCACAGTCTTTATGTTCTCCATGACTCCTCTTAGTGCTGGTACAGCACCAAGCTTGCGTCTCTCCAGGGATCAGCAGGGAGATGCTGCTGCACCAGCCCCGGCCTTAAATCTCTTTCCCAGTGATGGAAGCAGTCTCCAGGCAGAGTGAGGGGTTTGTTTTAGCTGCCCTCAGCCTGCACTGGAGCCCTGCACTCAGGGCAGACTCAGGGTCTGTTTTAGCTGCCCTCAGCCTGTACTGGAGCCCTGTACTCAGGGCAGATTCAGGGTCTGTTTTAGCTCCTCTCAGCCTGCACTGGAGCCCTGGTGTGGCTCTGGGGCAGTTCACGGCCCCAGAGAGCCTCAAGCTCCATTTGGCTGCAGCCAATGTCTGGGCAGAGAGGTGGGAGAGTAATCCCACCATGAGGATGTGCTCCCACCCCACGCTCTGTCATCCCCCACCTGAGGAGCTCAGGCTTTAGCACTGCAGAGGGAGGTTTTTGTGCTGAATCACCCTTTTGGGAACGAGCCACTGGGCAGGATTTCCTCCCACCCCAAACCCCCATTTCTCTCTGGAGAGCCCTATGGGGATGTGGGGGAGCAGAAAAGCCTTTTCCCTAATGGCTCATATTGCTGCTTAGTGACCACCTGCCAAATGCAATGCTGGGAGATGCTGAGATCTGTGGGGCTGGGAGTCGGTGCCTAATGAAGGCACGTCAGGCTGGGAATGAGGTTTTTATACCCTGCACAGAGAACTCCAGGATGTTATTTATAGCTGCTCACTTGCACCACAAGCACCTGTAGAGACTTTATTCTCCAGCCCCTCAGTGGAATCACAGATGACAGAAAGAGCTGAAGATGTAATGACCCTTGAAGTAGGAGAAATTATTTACCAAACCGTAGATAAGACGACAGATCTCTCCTGCACTGTGTTTAGGGCATCCAATCTATTGCAGATGTTGCCATAGTCATGCTGTTTAATTTAAAATTGCCCTGCCTTCCTTGTGTCTCAAATTCTTTTCTTGGGAAACTAAATCCTTTCATAACCCAAATGCAGCAGAGGAGATGAAAGCAGCGGGTCTGGGGATGTATATGGCCATTCCAAGGGAGCTCTATGTAATTGTTTTTTAAATGGACATGCTTGCTCTATTTTTTTTTTTTGGTCTGGCTCATCCTGGTTTTGTTGTTTGTGATATGTCTTCTGACATATGCTCCTTGTCTAGCAATGAAAAGCAACCAAGATGAGAAACCTTGGTTAATTTATAACTGGCATAGGAAGAGTTCTTCTCATTCCACTGACTTTGTGATCCTCATAGCAGATATAACGCTGGGATTAAAAAGGAATGGCTACTATTGGTTTCCTGGAATAACTGTCTGGGTCAAAATAATAAGGATTAACAAAATTATTAGATATTGGAGACAATAGCTCAATCTGTCTGCCTTTTATAATCTGTCCCTTAGCAGGTGACTCTGAAATAGAAGCCTTGCCACTCTCTTAAACCGAACATGGTCTCTACTCCCAAAAACTTGTTCACTTCAGACCAATTCCTCACTACCAAATCCCCAATAGGTCTTTCTCCACTGAAATCAGACAAGGATCCCAGTTTCATCTCCATTTGAGGGCGTTTGACTTACATTTGCAAGACATAATAAGGTTGGTCCTTATTTTCAAGTTGTGCTTTCAGCTGCAGTGCCAAGCAGCGAGTTGTGTAAATCTCTCCAGTGTGAGCTTTGCTTATCATTTATCAACCACGTGTGAGCACTAATTTTAGTTTTCCCCCTACTGAGACAAGGTTTTGGGAGCACTCAATGCATGTCCAACACATGCAGGTGGAGATAACCCTGGGGATTAATCTCACCCATGGCTTTATCAGTGAGACCCACGGGACAAGAGAGGCATTTACCCACAGCTCCTGCATTGTTCTTCCTGGTGGTGCTGCAATCAAAGCTGTCAAGGAAAATGATCTACAGGCAGTAGCTTGATTATATTTGTCCTGAGATACTTCTGCACTAGAGGATTTTCAAGTTTTAATCAGTCTGCATTAACTGTGGTGCTCTTGTAGTTGATCATGGAAAGAAAGCAACTGTTGATTGCACTAAAAGCATTAAGTGACCTCTGCTAATTAAAAGATAATGTCAGTGCAACTGAGTGGAGTGCCTGGGTCTTTAGCCTTTTAGATAGACACTAAATGAAAATCAAAGAGTTTGGAGGAAATATTTGTGGTAAAGTTAAGAGACTTGTTTGTGGAAATAGCAGGTCATGTTTCATAAAAGTATTTAATCCATTAATGATACCTAATATTCCATAGAACCAACAATCTGCTGAAAAAGAATAAGCTCCCTCCCCAGCTGTGGGATGTCTTTATTTTGCCTTAACTGGAGCATTTTGCTTGGGAAGCCTGTGATATAGTGAATCCCTCTGTTGTCCATAAATAAACCAAATGCTTTTTCTCACGAATTCAGGCCACTTTTTAAATGACCCAGACATTCAGTGTTAAGTTCTGTGCTCAGGAACAGTGTAGTCAGTGTCTACAAATGCAGCCTTGCCTATTTTTTCATTAATCTCAGTGTCTGGGAGAGAAAACAAAACAGGTGGAATAACAATGTACAAGCACATCCCTTGTTCCTGGATATGATCACTGGTAAATATTAACTTTTTCTTTCTATGTTTGTATAGATGCAGAATGGAAGCCCTTTGGACAGAGAAGTAATGGCATAAATTCTCTGTGAAATTGTTAGGTGTTCAGAAACACATAATCATGAGAATTATTATATGTAGGTGCTTTTGTTGAAGAGCTCTGGGTGTCAGGGGTACAAACCCAAATCTGACTCCGACATTGGTTTGGGATGAACATGCTTTTTAATTCTATTGTTATATAACTTTCATGTTAATTATTAAACTTATATTGTTCTATTATATACATAGACTTCATCCAAGCATGGGAAACTCGTGACCCCCTCCCTCAAACTTCTAACATAGCTTCTCATGATTCTTCTTACAATTAAACAATAATTATATTTGATTACTAAACATCATCACATCTAACAATTATATCATTTATCACACACTGCTTACGTAGGTGCAATTTCACGTGATCTGCCAAACACAAAGCCTAACATTTTCAGAGCCTATTTTTAATGTTTTTCTAGGGCCCCACTATCAAAATCACATGGAGATGCTGTTATGTCCTCCAAGGAGCACCAGTGGCCAGGGAGCTCCTGGAGGAGGTGCCAAAGCAGTTGGTGAAATTGTGGGATAATTTCTCAGGTTTGTGCCTCACTCTGACTCCTTCCTCTGTGAGAAGAAACAGAAAGAAGGGAAGTAAAAATACATTTTTTTGTTTCCATGTGGAAGAAGTTAGATCCCAGGTGGGAACAGAGAAGGGAACATAATGGCTCAAATTGTGGTGTTGAGAATGAGTTTGACTCTGTGCATGAAGCAGAGAGGCTCACGGGGAGGAGAGGGGAGGCGGCTGCATCTCCTCGGATTAAATGCAATGTTCTGGAAGCTGAAGGGAATTCTTCCCAGGCATTTGTAACCGAGCTTCACAGCTGCCAGACTGCATTGGATCACTCACAGCAGCCTGGCTGGGGAGCAGCACAGCTCTGGGCTAAGCTCTGTCCAAAGAGCTCCACCCAAAGGGTCTGCCCTGATCTGCCACCACCCCAAAAGCCACAGGATGAGCTGGGCTCAGCCCCCAGGGTGTCAGGATTAGAGGGGAATTTTCCAGCAGAAAATACAGATTTTTTTCTCAGTGCCAGGCACCCGCCTCACAAAATATATTGTCCATCTGAAGGGAAATGTAAATGTAAGTCTTTGACACAAATATCCCCTTTAAAGAAGCCTTTCTCCATCCCCCACCCCCACTGGCAATGGAAAGATACATTTACTTATGTGAAACCTGAAAAAATTTTTAACTTTGAAAACTTCCGGCTTTGAAAAAAATGCCCTTTCTCTTTGCCCTTTGCACTGAACTTTGTGGAATCCCCCCTTTGTTTTACTGAGGTCTCAGCAGTGCCTGATGCCTCATTTCTCTCTTTTCTGTTCTACAATTAACCATTATTTTCAGTGTTTATTAAGAGCAATATGTACACCTGAAGATGTTTTAAAGAAACTACTTTAAAAGGTCATAAAAAAATAAAACAAATACTTGGCATCGAGATTCTTGGAGTGCATGATGAATATTTTAACAGTAAAAAAATCTAGCCAGAGAGAAATGAAAGGATTTAGTGCTCTAAATAAAACTCTTTGTGGGTTTTAATGTGCAAAAATGGACAACAATGGTTTTAAAGCCTCTCCACAAATACTTACATCTCTGCCCTGGTACACTCTGTGTGTTATATCCAAAGCAGTAATGGTCTGTTGTGTCTTTTTAGGTGCTAGGGGAAGGCATTACAGCAGGTTTCTCCTCTAGGAAAGGCATTACACCAGGTTTCTCCTCTAGGAAAGGCATTACAGCAGGTTTCTCCTTTAGAACTTTGCAACCTTTAGGCTTTGAGCAGGGAGTTTGGACCCTTGGGAGGACAGTTGTGGATGTAAAGCTCAGGTTTTGTGTCCTGTGATGGAAATCAGAGAGAGGGGAGGGAGGGGATATTTGGGAGGAGATCACTGCCAACAGAGGGGCTCAGCCAGCACAAACTGTGCTGATATCTCTGATATCTGTGCTCACATAATTCTGATTGCCTTGTGGCTGCAGTGAGGTTTCAGCCCAACATGAGATCAGGATTGGTTGTGTCTCTGCTCCATGTTTCCATTTCTTTCCCTCCCTCACACACATCCCCACGCAGCTGGAAGAGAGAAGCTTTCTGCAATATCAGCTGTGACAGAGCTGGAGCATTACTTGAGTTTTTATTTGTGTGATTGATCAATTCACTAGCTAAAAAAAGCCTTTATTATTATTTTTTTAATTAACCAAATGTATTACTGTCCATGAAACATGTATTTCTGTAATTATATCTGTAAAATAATATCTTTGGCCTGAGCAGGAGCCCTTCCTGCTGTAAGGTTGCCTTTCTGCAAACCCTCCTGCTAATCAAATCTTATGTATTTTCTTCCTTGCTGTTATAGAAACTCCTATTGCTAAATGTAGTGAAGGCAATTGCTAAAGTGATGGTGCCAGTATAAATTATTAAAATTACATGGAGTAATAAAAATGTCTTGTGTATAAAAAGATATAGAGAACAAGGCAGTAGGACTCAAGCTTTCAAGTTTTCTTCAGAAAATTCTCTATATTTATAATCTGGACAAGTGGTACAGTAACTGCAGCTGGATTTTGTCTTTATGTTTTTTCTAAAGCAGAATACTTGGATGCCATACTTTTCTGGCTTCCAGCTTTCCTTGAAGAAAATGAGATGGTCTCAAGAAAAGAGGTCTGCTCTCAGGTTTTTGATAATTTTTGGAAACATCCTGGGTAGGAACATTAAAAACATAATGTCCAAAATCATAAATTCTGAAAATCTATGTGGTTTGTTAGTAACAAGAAGCATGGATAAAATTTGATTGTGTGAAGATCACTTTGTATCAAATATATAAATTCATTAATTTAGTACATGTCTGTTTTCTTGTTCTCAAAACAGAGAGGTTCTTCAGAAACATGAGGAACACATTCTCCCCTTCATTATAAATGAATAAATATCATCCTTCAGAGATTTTCTTTCTTGCAGCAGGCACTCAGAGAATGGACATGGAAAGTAGGAAAGAGACACTAAACAGCACAGATGCAAGGTTAGTGTTATACTAAAAAAAGGAGTTCAGTGCATAATCTCAGCCCTTGATGGAGAAGATATAGTGAAATGTTGACTTTAATTGCCATGGGACATAGATTAGCAGATGGTCCCATGGATAGGCTGCTCTCCATGTCTATAAATAGCATAAGTTAATTTATGCAAGATCCTCCTTTGCTTTTACAGCTATCTCCCAATGTGTCAATATCTCATTGGCAGGAAGGATCCAGCCCTGGAGATGGAGTGGAGGTCCTGTTTCCAGCTCTGCTATCCTGTGATTGTGTTACAGCAAAAAACCACCTGATCAAGTAACTCCTGATTGAACAGACAGGCTGTGACAGTCTGATCTGAGCACACCTTCATTTCAAATATAAATATCAGGTATCTGCAAGTCAGCTGGAATGATGGCTGGGAGCACTGGGGGAGGCTGCACTCAGGGAGCTTCTCCTGCTTCCCTCTCAGGCTGCTGGTGGTTTTTTGCTCTGCACATCTCACCCAGCCTTCATTTCCCACCTCCTGCTGCTGGGTGAGTTCCTTTGCCTGAGTTCTCTCTGCCACAGTCACAGGTGAGTGATGAGAAGGTTTTGGGACTTGCCATGGGTTGCTGATGGTGTTTTGCTTTGCCCATCTCACCCACCTTCAGCTTCCACCTCCCACTGCTGGGTGAGTTCCTTTGCCTGAGTTCTCTCTGCCACAGTCACAGGTGAGTGGTGAGAAGGTTTTGGGACCTGCCATGGCTGTGTGCAGCCAGCATCCTCCAGCCTGGCCCCTCTGCACCAGCTTTGGCCTCCCTGCACTGCAGAGCCCTGGTGCCAGAGCTGCCTCTCAGCTCCTGAGCACTGGAGCTCCTTTTCCTCCTCTCTGGGCTTTCCCAGACCTCCCACTCTGCCCAGTTTCTGTCATGGAAACATCTCTTTTTGGTTCACAGCTTTGGCTTCTCTGTCATTCATGTTTGGAACTGTCATGGAGTAATTTGGTACCAGAATCTCATGGATATTTCTGCTTCTGGGCTTGTTAAGATTTGTGCCTTATCCAAAGAACTCCTAGAATCCCCCACTTTTAAGCTCTTCATCCATCCTTGTGCAAATGCCAGCACAATGATTATAAATCTGGGTCCAAGCAATGTTTTTGTCCAGTTCTCCCTTACCATTCCAATGAATTAAAGAGGTACCAGTAAATACAAAATAAGCAAAGAATTTTCTAAGCCACCTAAGTACAGGCAGTATTTTAAGCCAGATCACTTTCTTTTCCCAACAGTGTCATGGTATCTCTGAGCCCCACAGAAGGGCTGAGCCCTCCCCCTTCACCACCTGGACAGGTAAATGAAAATGTAACAGAGGGACCTGCAGTGACTTTGTGCCCTTTTGAGCCTGATATCCACCAAACTCAGCCACCAGAAATTTGTATTGGTAGATCAAGGCCCACAACCTGCTCCATGATAAATCTGAACACCCTTTGGTTCAGTAGGGATATTCTGGATTTACTTACATGTAATTTAGAGCAGATTTTGGACCCTGCCCATGAGCATTATGCCTTTCCCTACAGGAAGGAAGATTGATTCTGACCTTACTTAAACTAAGCAGCTTTAATCATTTGGTATAGAAACACCAAGACTGGGCTGGGGGCTGGGGACACAGACATGGGAATCCTATAATCTTTGGTTAAGTTGTAATGAAATTGTCCAGGATGAGAAGGAAACAGATGGATTCTGATTAATTTCTCACAAGTGTAGACCTCAGCATCCGATGTAACATATGTGGTGAGCAAATGTCACTCATGCCTCCAAAGTGCAGAAAAAATCACTATTGTCAGGATATATTCATTGGCATATTGGCTGCTGAACTCCCAAGGGTGCAAGGATGCTGTGCATTACATTTAGTCCTGAATTAAATATTCAGAGGCAGAGATACCTAACCCTTTCCTGTATGCCTCACTGGTTATCACAGTTGAGCTTAATGAATTGAAAGAGGGAGGGGAAGGGAGATTTCCCCCCCTCCTTTGTAAATCATTATTTACTGTGGAAGGAATATCAAGATGAGTTGGTATTTCTGCTTTAGAGTGTTCAGCTGACTACCAATGGAGCCTGAGTTAGGGAAAATAATGCAGCTTTGAGCTGTAAATGAGCAACTACACGACTTTCATCTGGTATTGATAGAAATCAGAGCCCAGCTCTGTGTTTGTGGAGTTGTTCTGGGTGTTGTCACTTCTATAATCTATTCCATGTAATTGCATATTTAAAGAAAATGTAGTTCATTTATTGATTGCCACTATATTGTTTCAGGCAGGTAAGATAAGAGGCCAGAGCTGCTTTCTCTCGTCTCCACGCAGTCTTAGGGAGTGGAAGGAGCAATGCATGTGAGTAAAGCGAGGCCCCATCTGTGCTGAGGAAAGAGATTCATTACAGCTGACTTGTCCTGTCAGAATTACTGCCCCAGACTGTTTCTGGGAAAAGGATGTCACTGAGATATCTGCTAGAGTATTTCAACCACAAACTTGAGGGATGAATGTTGAGCACCGGGGCTCCTCTGTGGCTCGGGCTCTGCCCTTGGCTGCAGCTCCCACTTCCAGTCCCTCCCTCTGCAAAATCTAGCCACGTGTCTGACTGTGTCTTCTCTTCTAAAAATTAATTCCTCATTAGAAAAATGGGAAGGAAATGCATGTTTTGCTCTCTAACTCCCTGCAGGTTGAAATCTAATGTCTGTCTTAACATTTCCCTTTCCACCTTTGGCAAACACTGCTCCACTGATATTATGAGCTGGTTTGTTTGTCTTAATGATCTCCTATTTAACAAGTGAGTGTGCATCTTTTTTGGTGGAGAAGCTGAATAATCTCAAAAAGTTCTTTATTTCTGATTGAGGAAGATGTGGCTGATGAGGATGGGGAAATCTTGAGACAGCCACATGAGCTGCTGTCATACACTGTTGAAATTGGCCCTTCCCATGCAGCTTTTTGTTTTTTCCTGAATGGAAGACACAGCAAAGCTCAGTAATAGTTGGAACTATTGGCCATGAAGGCATAAGGATCTTACAGAGAGCTCTGAGGCATGTCAGTCATATTGCTAATATTCTGTGTGGGTCCCCACTAACAGTCCCCATCTGCTGAGTCAGAACTTTCATTTTGAGACCCCCAGTTCTGGAAAACTGGACCTGATGTTCTTGTTTCCCTTTCTCAAAGCTGTGACCTGTGCTGGACTCTGGGCTTCTCTGGCCTTGTAGGGCACAGCAGTGTCTGGTTTGACTCCATTGCTCATTAGAGACAACTCTATGCTTAGTCTCTATGCTTAAACCTTTAAAAATTCTAATGAGACAGACTCTGATTTCTCAGGAAGCTGATATGCAATTCACTGTTGGTTTTGTTAAAATTCCTGAATTTTTTTCTTTTCTGGGTTGTTTCCAAGGTTTTTTTCCTGTCATTGCCTTAATTATGTACCAAAAGGAGGTAACAATTTGTGCATCTGCAAAGCTTGTGAACACAGTGCTGCTCTTTGTCAGATGGAAACTCTAGTTTTCACTTTTTCTGGTTTTTTTTTCCATGGTGCCTGACAATGCATCACTTACAGTTCCCTCCTTTAAGCTGGAGTCAGTGCAATGAGCCCAAGTTTGATAATTGCTTATTGCATCCAGACTGCACAAAGCAAAATCACTTAAATCCTCCAAAGTCACTGAACAAGACTAAACTGTCTCATTTTTCCTTGTTTTATTACATGGCACAGGAATTCCTTATAAATGTCCTGGAGACCAGGAGCTGTGCTGGGACCCCTTGGCCCATAAAGGTGACATTGTAAAGCTACATCAGGACTTTCTGACCCAGCTTGTGTTGTGTGAAAAATGAAAACCTCAGAGTTTCCTGATGCCACCCCAGCTAAATAAATGGTTTGCTGGACAAACCTACCCACTGATTTGCTTGGCAGGGGTTTTTGTGGATGACCAGGCAAGCCTGAAGCCATGGGAAGAGGTGAAGGAGCTAAGGAGAGTGGTGGGAGATGGATTTGTAGGGCAGATAAAATGGTGGGTGCAGAGATTTGTGTTAATTAATTGCAAAGCTACAGAGAAAAGGAATTTGGAACCAACACAGAATTATCTTGCGACCAAAAATATTTCCCTAAATCAGATAAGTGAGAACCTACTCACTTAAGTGAAGCCATTTCCAAGGAGCAGAGATGAGGAAGGGACCTGAGTGCACGTTGCCTTTGTCTCTCCAGCTGAGGCATCACACATCAAAGTCCCAATTGCTGCTTCCTGTGTACAGCAAAGCAGTGGAGATATAAAATTGGGGCATAATGATGAATGAAACTGTGGGATGTGTCTTGATTATCCCAGGTTTCTAATGTATAATTGAATTATTTTCTTAAGTGTATTTCAAGCCCTTTGATTTCTGGCCTCTGTTTTTAATTACTCAGCCCCCTCTTGCCCTTGTGCATTATTATGCTGCTCATTAGCATTCAGTGAGACTACAGAAGTTTGACTTCTGAATAAAGTAGCGTACAAAAGAGAAGGGATGCTTTTTATCTCTCCACTTAATAATTTAAATGCAACCCTTTTCTTTAATCAATGTTTAATAGTACAATAGTTGTTTGTTTAAACTGTGCTTTGCCTAATTTTGCAAACAAAAAAGAGAGGCAGGATAAACATGTTTAGAAATAATAAGCTTTGTAACCATTTTAATCTTCAGAAGACTTAAAATATCTCCAGCACTTCTAATGTCGGTTCATCTCAGCAAGGCAGGAACGTGGGCCCTGAATGTCTCTGTATCATTTATGCAGTGCTAAGAAGCACCAGCCTATTTTTTTTTATTTGAGGGAAGTAGAAAACCTTGCTAATTGCAAAACTGAAAGCTACTCAGCAGCGTTAATATTGTTGGCATGGCCGCCAGCTGTGATGATTAGGATGTGTGACAGAGGGAGAGATAATTTGATCACAGGCCTGGGCACCAGAAGCTCCTGCGTCCTGCTCCCTCCCTGTGCACCTGCAAAGGCAAGGAAAATACAGGGGAAGATTCAGTCCAGCCCCACAGAGCCCAGGATTTGTGTGAGGGTTTTTCAGGGCTCAGGGGATGCCAAAATTTTGGGTGTAAATCTAGGGTGGGGAAGGGGATGGGAGCTGGAGCCCGGGCATTGACATGCCAGAGGAAATAGCTGTCTGGGGGGTAGTAATTTATTACTAATTGGGTAGTAATTAATAATCAGGTGAGGAGGCTCTGCATGTATGGAGCTTGCTCTGTGGCACCAGCAAAACGTGGCTTTGGGTGGGATCAGACAGAAACTGATGGCAAGGTCAGGGGGACCCTCAGAACACAACATAAAAGGGATGGACTAAAGCCTCTGTCCCTCTGCCCTCCTCCTATGCAAAGCAGGAATTGATCAGGGATATGTTGAGGATTTAGGGATATCTGGGGGCCGCTTTGGAGACATTAAACCTAGTGAGCATAATATCTGCATTTCAAAGTACTCTTTGGACCTCTTAATTCGTTTTGACAGCAACCCAGTGCTAGAAATGGGGCTGTCTCTGCTGTCTGGATGGGAAAACTGAGGCTAAGAGATGGGATGGAATTAAGAGCACAGGACAGCACCAGGCCAGGGAGAGCTGTGAGCTGCTGTCTCCTGTGGCTCAGCAGCCCAGTGAAGCACCCACAGCTGGTAAACTGCTCCATCCACATATCAGGGGGTTGTTGATCCTGCATAATCCCTGCCTGATGTCCTGACCAGCCTACTTTCAACAAACTGCACCCCAGACAGAAAGATGAGACCTTTCTTCCTGCTAATTTGGGTCTCCTGTCCTCTAAATCTTTCCATTTCTCATCAGTACATCCAGTTCCCTCCCTTTTACCCACATCTGCATCTCACATTTCTTTATGCAACCTTGGAGCTCCTTCCTGCCTCTGCCTTTTCTCTCTCCCCTTTTCTAGGCTCCCTAAAGGTCTGGAAGGGTGTTAAGTGTCAGGAACAGCAGGCAAGAAGGTGGCAGGTGAAGAAGCTCCTCAGGTAAGGATTGAGATGGAGAGATATGGTCTCATGCTGTGGGCTTGCTCCTTCCTATTTTGATTATATAGCAAGTCATTCTGATTAAAAGAGCACAGCTGAATTGTGCTGACATGAGATGAGGGAAAGCTAAGGCTGGGGATTTGGACCCTTTCTTTCAGGCTAAGTGAATTTTTCCAAGATGTGAGAGTCTGCTTCTGGATTATTAAATTTCTGTGAACGGTGGTGTGGAAGCTGCTGGGATTTTTACTGCTTTTCGCACGTGGACTAGAGAACTTGCACAAAGACAACTGGAAAGGCAATTTGCCATTCCACAACAGTAGCCAAGGAGGGTTTTCCTGTGATAAAAGTAGCTTGCTCTGTTCCACAAGGCATTTTTTCAGTGATTCTACCAATTAAAGGAATGTTTGTCCAGGAGGATGATGATTTGTATCACAACAGGATTTAGGTAACAGAGCCGTGATCAACCTACTGTTGCACTGAGCCCTGTGCTTACCTACGGTGAGACACTGCCCTCTCTCACAGAAACGAGACTCCATTCTGCGCATATTTAAACGCTGACAGCCCCCGAGCATTTATTTGGACGTCACTGTTTAGGTGAGCAGCAGAGCCACGGGAGAACCTGAGGGTGTAAAGTGGGGGGATAAAGGTTGTGTAGAGCCAGGGGCAGAGCAAGGAGGAGACTCCGCTTGCCGGGGGCTGCTGGAGAGGCAAAGTGACCCCGACTTTGTAGCCAGGGAAACACCGGCTTTCTTTTTGAACATTTAAACCCAATTTGTGAAGATGATGATTTATTGATAACCCGCAGGACCGTGGACATGCAATAAGAGGAGCGGGGAGGTTACGGCCTCAGCCCCGCTCCCTTCTCAAGTTGCTGCTCTTTCCCAAAGATGCTGCGAACTCCGGCCCGGCTGCGAGCACAGAAACATCTCCCGCTCCTTCCCTCGGCTGAGCAGCGACAGCTCGG
Organism: Zonotrichia albicollis; assembly: GCF_047830755.1. Lineage (NCBI taxonomy): Eukaryota > Metazoa > Chordata > Aves > Passeriformes > Passerellidae > Zonotrichia > Zonotrichia albicollis. The sequence goes on from NC_133830.1 coordinate 4,877,138, forward strand.
ACGCTGAAATAAGGTCAGGCGATAAAAACCCGGGCTGAGCGAGGGCTGTGTCTGCGGGAGGCAGCGCGATCGCTCTGCCCGGTGGGGAGGGAGGGAAGGAGGGAAGGAGGAGAGGGCGGCTGGCCCGAACAGCTCCGGCTCTGCGCTCCCGCTGGGTCAGGAGAGCCTGGGGAGGATGCTCCGCCGAGCTGGGAGAGACGCCCAAGCCCTCACACCGTGCTTCCTCCCCAGGCTCGGAGGAGGAGGAGGAGTGGGAGGGGAGTTAGTTCCAAAGCCACTTTGGGCGCTGCGCCGCTACGTGCGGGAGTGTGTGCGGAGCATCCTCCTGGCAGCCTGAGCGCCGGTGCTGTGCCCGCTCCCCCGTGGGTGATTTCCTCATCCCCGCACGCTGCTCCTGCCTCCGCAGCCGCTCCGGGGCCAGGTGAGCGGGGCTGGGGCACCGCGGGGTGCGGGCAGGGCTGGGCTGCGGGGTGCGGGCTGTGCTCGGTGCCGGGTACACCGAGCTGGGGCTGAGGCTGCCCTGCGGGCGATGCCGGGCCGGGCTGGAGCCGGGATCCCCCCGCTGTCGGGGCTGCGCGTCCCGGGCGGGCGGTGCGGGATGCGCACCCGGGGGAGGCACTGGGAGAGAAGCATCGCTCCAGCTGGGAGAGAAGCATCGCTCCAGCTGCCCGGTAACTCGTGTTTCGGAGCGCAGTGTGGGGCTGATAGGGGTTGATCTGCTCCCCGAGAGGCCCCAGGGGCTGCCCGGGCGGGGCAGGGGGATCCCCACGCCGGGTACCCCCGAGCCGGCCGTGCTAGCGGTGTTGGCCGTGCCCAGAACGCCTGGAGCGAGCCCTGGGGCTGGGCAGGCTCGGGAGAGCGGCTGGAGAGCGGCGGTCCGGAGCACTCCAGGGATCGGTCCTGCCTGGAGTTCAGTCTGTCTCTGCACTGGGGTGTGTGCGCCAAATTCATTTACTGCCCCCGTTACTCCAGGGTGCCGCCAGCAAAGGGTCAAGACTGCTCTTTAAATGTCACTCTTTCCCCCCTTCTTTGTCTTTTTAAAAAGTGTTTATAATTTCAGCTACCGATTTTATAGCTCCTGAGATACTTTCATTTCCCAGAGCAGTTTTCATTTCCCAGAGCAGTCGGTTTCCCACCACTGGCACTTCCACCTTTTTGAGTGGGAGGATTTACTTTCTCTAAAACAGAGCTCTAACAATACTCACTCCTCTCAGCGCGGCACGTGTCATCTCCTGACCCCAGCAACTTCACTCTGACAAAAGAAAAGCTGGAAATAATCACTTAAGAGATGCGACTTTGCCTGTTTCAACAAGTTGCTTTGTTCTCTGCTCGAGTCATTTCCTCCAAGGCGCGTGGTCATTGTGGGTAGCAGAGATGGGGTGATACGTGTGGTGTTAAACCTGCAGTCACCGGGGATTAATGCACGGGCATGACATCACCGACAGCCAATGAGGGCATGGGTTTGGACACGTCCTGACCCGAACTGGCTTCCAAACTGCTGATCCTGCCCTGCTCTTGGGGAATAGCGCCGGTCTGTGCGAACGGTGAGGTGCCCTGGCACGGTGTCACTGTGTTTTCTCAGCCTTGTGTGCTGCTCTGAGATAGTCAACAACTCATTTAGTGTGTGGTTAGTCTGGCTGGTTAAAGGTTTCGCTTCTTGGGAAGAGATTACTGCAAATGGGCATGTCAGTGCCCTGGCACAGGGGGAGCTGCTGGGGCTGAGCTGGCAGAGTGCAAATACCAGAGTGTTCCCAGCCTTGTGGCTGCAGAGCTGCCTGGGCAGCGTGTTGGAGCACACGGTGCTGTCACCTGGAGGGAATTGCTCTGCTTTGCCCGATTGCTCGGAGAGGAGCTGCTCCGGGGAGGTGGGCACAGGCTCGTGGGGTGAGGAGGGGCTCCGAGCAGCCAGGGGGATGCTGGTGAGGCAGCAAAGAGCCCTGTCCTGCTGTGCCAATGGTCCTGCCGTGCTCTCACCCTCACCTTGGTGCCTCCAAGGAACAGCAGGTCTGAAGCCCTCGGCCTCAGCTCCTGTCCCTTTGCCTTAGGGTGGCTCAAAAACTCGGGGTAGCTTTTGGAGAATCACAACAGATGTTGCCTGGCATGGTCTGGCTGCTGAAATGTTCATTTTGGAGTTCAGGCTGCCTCTTCTGTCTGATGTTTCCTTAACCTTCATCATTTGCTGCAGCCTCATCCAATTCCCCTGCAGGTCAGGCAGGGGCTTCCCCACAGGCTGTGCAAGACCCTTTTGTGACTATCACAAATATTTGCACTCAAATCACTTCTATTTCTGTTTGCTAGAATTCTCGATGCTAAAACATAAATTCTGGGGTCCAGACTTCACCCCTGAAGTCTTTTAATATTTTTGGTTGTGTTTTGTATGTAGGCACACACACGCAGAATCAGTGCCATTGCATCGATAGCCCTTTGCATTGAGGGACCCACACAGAATATCAGCAACATGACTGACATGCCTCAGAGCTCTGTGCAAGATCCTTACGCCTTCATTGCCAACAAGACGTGACAGGATACATCTAATGAATTACCTTTAAATTAGAAAGCAGTAAACAAGCCATTATTGGATTAGAGCAATATTAAAATTAGAAGAACGTAACCATCTTTTGATATCCTGTGGCACATTTTCACCAGCTAGGAAATGACATGGGGAGCTGCAGAGAGAGAGAGGGTCTCTAGAGAACTGTAATGATTTTCATCTGTGTGAAATAGATTTTTTTAAAATGCTATTACTTAGTGTCTTATGTTTGGATGATGCTGTAGCAGATTTTTTTTTTCCATTCTAGTTTCATATTGATGTTTGATATATTTGTCTGAGTGACTTCAGTGCTTGTAGGAGGTACAGGCTTGACGTACTCTGATGGCTAAAAATCTCCCAATTATTGAAGAAAAACACAGGCAAAAGGAAACAAGAGTCTTGGTGATAGATTTTAGTCCAACACTGAAGAGCCTTTCCAGGGTGCAGAGATTGTCTGGGTTCATGCCACTTTTTCCATGGTGGAAAAGTGAAGCTTTTTTCAGCTGTTTAGAAGGCTGCTCCAGCTCTGGTGATTGGGGAATATTATTTCAATTGCATAAAAAAATTCACCTTGACTTCCCTGAGTTTTATACAAATTGCTGAGAATCCACCAGTCCTCCTGGTCTCCCAGCTCAGGTGCAGGTGTTAGCTGTGCTGCCTTCCAGATGTGATTGCTCTGCATTGGATCTGAATTGGCAACTGGTTGGTGGTACTTGGGAGCAGCCCCTGATCTCCCCATGCCAATCTTTTATTAATTGAAGGCCAGCACCTGCTGTCCTCTCTCAGGCAAAGCTTCCCAATTAAGGACTGGGCTGAGAGTGAAAAGGGCAGAATTTGGCCAGTACTCCTCCAGTGTTAGGAAAAAATTGTACATGGAGAAGTAAACAGTAAAATATTTGATGGAAAGGAATTAATTTGTGAAAAATCAAGTTTCTTATGACATCTTGAAATTATTGTGGTTTTGTAATTCCACCTACCTCGGTTGGCCATGGAAAAAATGAGCTCTAAATCTAGAACTAAACTTGAATTTGTGAGTGCAAAAAATTGTTTTCTTTGGACTACCAATATTTTATAACTCTTTCAGACCAATCTTTTATTCCTTTAACCAATATGAATATGGAGCAGCAAGATACCTTTGAGTCCTCAGCCTCATTCCACTCTCTGGAGGAAAATCTCGAGCACAATGTTTTGTCCTGGATTTTGGAAGCGCGCTCAGAATAAAGATCTCTCCTATACAAATACTTTTCATCCAAGGTATTGGATTTTCCTTGCCTCTCTCTCTCAGAGTTTATGGCCCTGGGACTCCTTTTCTCAAGGTCTAGTAGAACTCCTTCAGCATCTCTTTTCCCCTTTGAAAATGCGATAACCATCGCGCGGGCGGCTGCTTTGAAGCCGGTGCCAGCCCTGCAGATCAGGAGATCACAGCTCGCTCTCACCTGGGCTCAGGCAGCTGGGGCTGAGCTGCTTTGCAGTGCCAGAGCATCCCGAGTGCTCGCAAGGACAGCGCTCTGTCAGACCCGCGCTCCGAAGCCTCTTTGCTATTCTGAAGAGGCCTGCGAGGAGGAACAAAGGGCTGCGGATTTCACCCCTTTTGCTCTATTTTATATTTTCCAGCAGTTATTTTGGAAAGGCTGTGAGCTGAAAGGCTGATTTTCTCAGGCTTGGTGCAACAGTGGCAGAGTAAAGCTCAAATGAGGGAAAGTAGCACTGGGTATCTCCGTGACTCCAAAGGTGACCCGTTGTTTTTATTCCCCTTTCTGTGGTGTTTCAATTTCAGTTACACTTTGCAGGGAACATCTGTGAATAAAAACTCTTCTGGGGTCAGGTCTTTCTCCTAGAAGGATATTTCCCTCTGCACAGCACCAGTACAAGTTTTCTCCCTCCTTCCACAGCAGTTGTGCTACGTGCGCTGTGAGGTATAACAAGGATAAATACATTAAAGGGCAGCAATCCCAGCCTTGGTGTTACAGGATGGTAAAAGGTGGGTAAAGAATTTACTCCTCAACCCTCAGTGCAGAGCTCTTGCCCCTTTTTTGTTCTCCAGCCTCTTGCCAAGCATGACTCAGTCATGTTCTACATCCCTTTGAGTGAAGAACATGGAATCAGCTTGGACTTTCTGGTTCTGGAAGCAGCAAACCTCCTCCTTATAGCGGAGAGAGCAGAACTCAGTGCTTTAGCTTTTTAAGTATTTGTAGGCTTTTTTTCTGAGCCTGCAAGAGGCTGCTAACTGCTAAACCAAAATCATTTGAGTAATGCCTAGACATGGATAAACCAATTAGGAGGAGTTCTTTCGGCTTTTTAAAACAAATTGCAAATTTCAGGTTCGTATTTGCATAATTCAGGTTATTAATTCATGTGTTTGCATTTCCTAAACTGCGTGCCAAATTCCCATTTGGAGCAAGTTTCAGAGTGTTGATCTCGGTGTAAAGGGGAAAAGGTGGAAATTGAGTTGTTGTAGGAAGCACTAAGTGATTTTTCTTTTCAACAAAATTAAGTGAGCTTCTTTTATTTTTGCTGTGTCAATTCATTGTCACCTTAAATATTTAGTGAGAAATCCAGAAATCCTTAATTGATAGGGTACCCAACCTCTCCTTTGTGCATCTCTGGGATTTATATATATTGCAAGTTAACAAAGCTTCCAGCATCCATTCTGTGCATGTGTAATTAAGGGTGGCAGTGCCTCGATGTCCTTTGCTGTGCTGTGTGATTCCAGGGGTGAGGATCATGGTATTTTCTGCTGTTGAGCACAAGCAGGAACATCCCTGCATGAGTGAATCTGTTTGTAGGACCAGGCTGTGGCTGCTTCAGTCTGGAGAGCAGTTACCCTCAGATTTTCCTGCTGCTTCCATTACTCACTGAGAGTTATGTGTGTTTATGATAGTCAGCAAACACAAGTGTGTTGCAGATGCAGATATATTGGGAAGTACAGTGGTTTACATTAATGGGAAGGATTTATCTTGTTGCAGTGTTGAATTTATGATGCCAAGCTGTGATATTTCCCTGTTTCAAAAATGTTATATTGCAGCAGGCTGGTATCAGGGTGATAAAATAAATGTTTCTTTTTTAATTCAAGCCACTGTAAGATGCTAATAATGCTGGAGACAGGAAGAGAAATGTCATGTTTCAGAATTTAATGTAATGTATCCGTATTACAATTTCCTGGCAAAATTAATTTAGCTTGGACTCCTAAATGAAACTTCTTGTTATGTTTAAACTATTAAACAGGTGTGGTTGAGTTCTTTAATGGAGCTATGGTTCTATGACACAAGTAGGGGGGTGAATGTGCTTAAATTAGTCTTCGGGACTCTGCTCCCTATAGTTTACAGGGCTTGTAGTGACAGGGAAAGGGGGAATGGCTTTAAAATGAAAGAGAATAGGTTTAGTTGAGAATTCTTCACAGTAAGGGTGGTGAGGCCCTGGCACAGGCTGCCCAGAGAAGCTGCCCCATCCCTGGAGGTGTCCAAGGCCAGGCTGGATGGATCCCTGGGATAGTGGAACGTGTCCCTGCCCATGCTGGGCTGGGGTTTGGAACTCCAAGGTCCCTTTCAGCCCATACCATTCCATGATTCTAGGATAATTCTGAAAAGAAAACAGAGAAGCTCTGGTTGCTGGTGATGTTCTCTTCACTGGGCATTTGGGAGCCCATGTTCCTGGCTGGTTTCCTTCCCATTTCCTGGCAAGTGCTCAGCAGGCAGGGAGGAAGGAGGGCTCATCTCTCCCTCTTTGCTGTTATCTCCTCCTCTGGCCAGTGCCAGGGTCTGTGGCAATGCCAGGGCTGTACTCAGGATACGCATTTGCTTTATTCCTAGCAAAAGTAAGAGAAATGTGAAGGAAATCTTTATAGTCTGAATGACAGAAGTGTTGTGGCTGCCTTGCTCTGGGGCATTGCTTCCTCCCCAAGGAAAACTGGGATGCAACTGGAATTGTCCCAGCTTGGATCCAGGCAGGTGTAAAAGCCTGATCCTGGCTCTCTGGTGTGGCTGTGTCACTGTTTGTGCTGAGCACTGCCAGTTCAGTGGCTCTGAAGCACCGTGGTTAGAAGTCAAGTGCTATGAAAATTTCCCCAAACACAGATCTACGGCAGTGAGAGGGCCTGCACATAAACCAGGCCCCTGAGTCTCAGAAAGGAATAGTTATTTTGTGGAATACAGAGAGACTGCCATGTGTGTGCACTCCTGTTACACTCCCCACTTAAGCAGTGCCTCTGAACCTCGGAGTTAATCTCATTGTTTGGAAGCACATCACAGAGTAATTGAAATTGGGTTATTTAACTGCAAAGCACTACTGGAGTAAGAGTTTAACTGTGGAAATACCTGCCAGTTATGTGGTCTATGGGTTTATCTGGGGCTGAAGGAGTAAAAGGCAAAATAATTATTTTAGTACTAAACTATCCCTGTATTTTTGGTGTGCTGCTGAAACGATTAATTCTGCTTTTGTTTATTAACAGATCTGTTTCTGTTCAGGGACCACTGAAAGCACAAAACTTTATTAGTTCAAATACCTTTTAAAAAACTGTGCTGATTCTTTAATTTATGAGAGTAGCAGGTAAAAAGGACTATCCCTCCTTTTCTACACCAAATTGTCATGGAGAGATGGATCTGGGGTGAAGTGTAACCTTCCACCTGAGAAATGACACTTGGTTAAGTGTTAGAAATTAATTGGTGTATTGAGCTTATCCACACACTTAAGAGCATTTCCCTTTCAGAACATTTCCTCCTTGCAATGTTTCTAATGTATTTTTGTGACTTATATTTCAGTTTAACAACAGAAGAATAGTCACAGAATCTGTAAGCATTAAGAATAATTACTGTTTAGAACTCTGAAAAAGGGGCAGCCACTTCAAATACAATTAGTGCAGCCTCTTAAAATACAATTACTCACCCTCCAGTGTGTATCACTCACCTGTGAAATGCTCCAGGTGAGGTTTCCTCACTGCTTGCACCCCAGACTGAGGTGTGGGGTGGTTTTAGGTGGATGAACAGGGAGCTGCTTCCTCCCAGTGTATTTGCAGACAGCTCTAGGAATGGGAAGGAAAACAGATAATTCAAGCAAAACTCCTGGGTTTTGCATGTGTTAAACATCCTTTTTCTTGAACATGTTCTTCAGTAGTGGATAAACTATTATTGCTGAATCTTGCTTGGAAATGTAGTGGAGACAGTCGGCTCTTTGCAATTAGCATATTTGGAATATACATAATTGTATTATGGCTAAAGATCTGATCTACCTTCTGTGCTTTCCTCATGTAAGAGGAAAAATAAAGCCTGAATAAAGCCAAATTAGTCTTATTTTAAATGCTATTTTTCCCCAACAGAAGAAACATCTTCTGTTACAGTTAATGAGCACTGTTGTCTTTTGTTTAAAGTCTTTGTTACAGAGGCTTAGAGCAAAAGGGCTTTAATAATAAAAAGGCCTTCTTCTCTGGAATATCTGTCTGATAATAGCCTGTATGATTTAAGAATAATGCTGTAAAATAATTGGCTTTCAAACGAATAATTTTCTATAACTAATTGGAGGGCAAGTGGAAAATCTGCATCCTCCAAATAAATGTATTGTGTCTCTTTAAATACCCAAACAATTTTTCCTCCTATTTTTCCACCCTCAAGACAAAAATAACATCAAATCTCATTCAGACTGTACTTAAATATGACCAAACTGATAATTACATTATTACAGAGAAGGGCAGGATAGCTGGAGGATATGTACAAGGTGCATTAGTACTGCAAATAGAAGCTGATTTACTTATTGATAGTGGAGACACGTTTTAGTCACTTTATAGAATTAACAATTGATCAGCTTGTTAGGTTCTAGTTCTTCATAAGCACAGCATGTTTATTCATTATTGTCATTACATGGTGCAGGCAGCCGAGGTCATGATTAGCAAGGCAAAATCTAAAAAAAATTAAACTTCATTAAATATAACTTCAGCAATGGGCAGTTTCTGAGCAATGCACCAATTCTCACATCTCTGACATAAATATAACTTATACCTGCCTGGCTAATTTGCATGTCATTAACATTTTTCAGAACCATCTATTTGTTTTGCCAAATGCCAGCGATTCAGGCTTGTAAAATTGTAATAAGATGGGCAACATAAAAGCATTACTTTCAAATTGCCTTGGTCACTGTAAATATCCCCAATCTGCAGCACTGGAACTGATAAACAAAACACACTGCTGGAGGAGAATGGCAAGATGTTATTCCAATAAATATATCCATGATTGTTTGTTACTAAGGGTAAGTTATGTTTTGTAAATCAGCATTGACTTGGGCTTGAGCAAACCCGATAGCAAAAATCCCCACAGAGGCTTCTCCTGCTGTATATGACTAATATATTAAAGAAGATAAATAGTCATTTTTAAAACTTATTACACCGTAGGATTGAACACAAGGGGAAACCATTTCACAAATCGGAAACTTAAGGTCACCTTGAGAAGAAAAGGACACTTGAGATGACAAGAAAAAGTCTGTTTGCTCCAGAAATTGAGATTCAAAGTTTGCTCGTTTCACAGTGCCTTTTATAAAGCTTTAGAATCCCAAGTATAAAACCAGAGTCTGTTTTGATGTGCAAATATTTCAAAACTGTGTAGTGGATAGCACTTAGACACTGCATCTAACGAGTGCTACAGATGAGCTTCCAGTTTCAGTAATAAAGAAAGTACAGAATAATAATTAGTAAATAATAAACCTGAGAATATAAAGCTTTTTTGCTAGTGGTTTTATAATGTAATCCAGAATTAGGGCTGAACTTCCTAAAACATTTCATTATACTGTTTCAATAATTTTGTATCTTTTCCTTTTATCTTTATAAGCATTTTTAAAAAAATCGTGATGCCTCTTTCAGTCATACTGAACACTATTAAGGTTTTGGCTCATAATTCAGACTTTTAGGAGTATGAAAATGTGTTCAATAGCATTTTCTTAGGGCTTGCTAATAAAGTTAATGAATTTTTTTTTCTATTAGTCAGTCCTAGCATAGATAATACTGCTCCCTTGTTTGAGCTGTAGCAAATCAGGACAACATTGATTTTCTTTAAGAGATGAATAATGAAAGACCTACATTCTTAAATATGTAGATAAAGATAAGTAACTTAATTAAAAAATTATCAGTGGAAGGTAGTAAGATGAATTAGCTGTTTTAATTTGTTGTATATGTCAATAAGCTGTACCATAACCCAGAGCTTTACATAAAATCCATTTATGATATCTTTTTCTCCAATTTTCAGTGTAATTTCATAGTGTCTTTGGCTGCTGATTCCTTTGGAAATAGCTCATGTCTCAGAACGTTAAATTCTTGGAGCTATCTGCCCTAACTTCAGCAGTGTAGGTGTTGACTCTGCAGATGTTTAATGTCCAGAGCAGAGCAGCCTGATGAAAATAGCTCTGCCCTGATCAATAGTGATGTTTACAGCTCTGTCCTCGGCGGTGAAGTCAGGTTACAGAGCCTGATTGTTTTTCCAGTGACTGGCAAATTCTGCTGTTTGATCACATGTGCTATGAATATCCCAGCTGGCGAAATTCCAGGCTAAATTGCTTGCTATTTTTTGACTAGCTTTACAAATGACACATGATGAGAAAAGGGACGGCTCGGGGCCTCCGTCTCTCATCCAACGCTGCTTTCAATATCCAGGAGGCACCATTAGGGTGCACAGGGCAGGGGAGGAGCTGGGAGGAGGAGCTGCTCTATTAAGATGTGGTGTTATTAAAGCAGGAGACAAACAGCCTGTGCTGGAAGGGCTCCTCTGAGTCTCACACTCAGGGCTTTTTCAGTCTCCTGTTAATGGAGCAGGCACCCACACCAGCCCCAGGTGATTCTGTGGTGGGGGTAAGGCTGTGCATGGTCTGCACCTGGAATTTGGCTTTCACAGTCCTCATGCTTGGATTCTGAGGGACTCATGAGTCCTGCTGGTTTTCAAGCCTGAATCTCCAATCTCAGTGCAGCTACAAATGCATCATTTGCCAAGCATGGCTGAGCTTCTGCCTAGGGCCCGTGGGTCACTGCCTTTCTGTACCAAATGCATTGTCCAATGGCTGGGGTGGAGTTCAGGTATTCCTGTCTTTTTTAGACATCTCTGTTGGGTTTCTAGGCTAGGACAGAGATGCTTCACAGAGATCTGCATTTTGCCTTCTCCTAACTCAGGGCTGTCCTGAGTGCTGAGAAAAAAGGGGTAGATGGTAGGTGGGCCATACCTGTAATGGGAAGGGGCTGGGGAGACTTTGTAAGATCATTGCTTGGAAATGATTTGAGCAGGATGTCTCTGCAGAGCTCCCACAGGATGGTTTGACAGTAAAGTGTGATTTAGGCAGCAAATTTTACTCTTTGTGCTCCACCCAGCAATGCCCTGCCAAACTGCAAAGTGCTGGGGATACTCTGGTGCTTCAGGCTTGACTTTGTTTTACCTTGTTTTATTAAATTAATCTTTCTTCAGCTCTTGGGTAAACATAATATTTGTGTCTCTGAGATGAGTAGCAAACACTGTGCCACACTGTGGGTCTTGCTCTGCTAGGAGTAATGGATGGGAGTCAGTGTTTCTTGTCCAAAACAAGACTTTCAGAATCAAAGACATAAATAAGAGCCAAGGAAAATTAATTGTCTGTATTTTTATTACATGGCAGATCTTAGAGAATTTTGTATTTTTAAATCCTGCTCCTATTGCAAGATCACTGAAATTTACAGTAGAGATTGTTCCTGATCTGGTGTGCCAGGGGAGCAACCTCTGGATTTCCCCTTTCACTCATGGTTTTGGCTCAACACTGTTCAACACACAGCCAGGACCTGCTGTGGTTCTGTGTTTTGGGACCAGGGTGAGATCTCCAGGGGATCCCAGACAACCTCCAGCTGTTTCCAGGCTGTTGGGATGGAGCTTAAGCTGGGCTTGAGCTTCAGAGAGCTCTGCTGGCTTCTCCTGAGAGAACAGGAAACTTCAGACAGCAATGCTTTCCACTTAGGGTGACAGCCACAGGAACATTCCATTATCAAATTAGAAATTTTTCATATTCTTGAAGACTAAATGCTGAGACCTTCAGGTTGAAAAGGCAATAGATTATTTATGCTATGCTGCTGTTCTCAGGTGATAAATTGGATGGTGCTGTTGCAAGCAGTGAAATAATTAAGAATTCTGGTACAATTGAGAAGTCAAATTAGAAAGGATAAAATCATGGCTTAAGAAACCAACTGTCTTTGGCTGGAGAGTAAAAATAATTTAAAATGATAAACCATACTCTCTACTGGCATGCATAAACCATTTATTCTGGTTTATGCAGCAATATCAGTGTTCCAAGTGCGTTCTTCTGTCTTTCTGACACACAGCTGCTACAGGACACTTCATACTCACAAGTACTCCTCAAAATCATACAATCTGTATGGAGCTGGACAAATAAATACCCAAGTAGCTATTCTATTTGCTCAAAGCCATCAGCCTAGAGAAAGAAAAAGGACCAGGAAGGTAAAATAAGGGTGATGGCACTCTCTGGAAAATGTCCTTTGGGTTTGGCTCACCAGACAATTTCTGTGAGCAGAGAAGTGAATTTTTGCCCTTGTCTGTCAATTTTTTGGGAGGATAGAGGTGGACAGGGCTTCATCTATGGTTTAAAAATTATGCATTAGACTAAATTGGCAGTACATAGCTACATGAAAATGTGGGGTTTGTTTAGTGCAAGGCACAGCTCTAAATTACATATAGATATATAGATATATAGATATATATAGATCTTCCTTTTTGGATATGGTGGTACCCTCTGGTGAGTGAAGGTTCGGCTGCCTGCAGCCTCTCTTGATAATCTTAGCCAAAACATTTGTCATTTGCAAGGAGGGGTTTCAGTTGGTGAGGGGAAAATAGAAATCCAGTAATTTTTTCCATATTTTTCTTTAAATTAGTGTTGCTGTTTCTCATCTAATTAATGAACCAGTACTGAAGCAGAAGACTTAAATTCCTGCTCTGTTTCTGAGATGTAGCACGTTTTTAATGAAAGCAGTTTTTAATGCAAGCCAGTCCTGTGACTGTCTTTGCTGCCTTGCCTGCTGCCAGGCCATGGAAATTCTGTGTGCAATAATTTGAACCAATGGTGCAAGCACTCCATGGGCCTCTTTAGAAACCTCTCTCTCAGGGCAGGGAACTCAGGTGGGAACAGTTAAACTGAGAGAGTTCCACTTTTGTGTTCCAGTTCATCAATCTTTAAAGAGACACTAGTAGGTCAAGTGGGTACAGCACTGATCAATGGACAAGAGGAATCCCTTTTTAAAGTAATCACAATTCATCTCCAATGGGCAATGGAGAAAGTAAAATAAAAAGACACAGCCCTTGGGGTCCTGGTGGGGGAGAACTTAATTAGCTGAGCTCTCACACACTCTTTAGAGAGCTCTCCCTCAGAGCCCATAAAGGATTTGCAGTCCATTACTCTTCTGGAGGGCAGGTTCCCTGCAATGTGACAGTGACAAAAACCTGTCTGTGCCCCAGCCTCTTGCCAAAGGCTCCTTGTTGGGCATCTGCACCCCAGGAACAGCCAGGAACTGCCTGGCCATCACCTGGAAGGCAAATAGCAGCTGTCTCAGGACCCTGCAAAGTGCTCATGGTTGATTTTATTTGAGTTACAAGCAGTGTACTATTAAACTCTGTGTGGTAGTAGTAAATGAAGTACATTTTAATGGCATTTTTGGTAGGAAAAGCTTCTGGAAAGTTGTACACGAGCTGAAATTACTATTCAGCTGCCCATCTGAAATCACAAAAAGTGATATTTGAGATGTTTCGTACCTGTTGCTAATTCCAATATAATTGAAATTTGGAGGTTGCTGTCTTTATAGTAGTTAGGTTTGAATACTGTTTCCCCCAGGACAGAAATTCACAGACTATTTACTCAAAAATGGAAAAAAATGTGTGCTGTGGGAATCTGAGAGCCAGGGCTCTGAACAGTCAGAAATCAGAGAAATGGAAGACTCATGCAATCCATTTCCTTACGTAAAAATATTCAGCAGAAATATCTGAGTGTCTGCCCAGGGTGACTGAAAATACTGTTTTTATTCAGGTGCCAATATCCATAACCTCATACAAACTCAGGAAGCACAATCCAACTTGTGGCAAATGATATCTCATTGCTAAAAAAGAGAATTTAATGTGCCACTATGTTAACTTTTTTTTGTTCTGTGAATCTTGAGGTGGTTTTTTTTTCCTCCATAAAAATCTCAGTTTCCTGGATGAAAATAATTGGAGAAGATTTTTCTTTTCTGTTTTCTAATTATTTTTAAGAGAGTTAATAGCTCTCTAGCGGTGATGAGAAGCTGATTAAAAGCTGATTGTTGTCTACCCTGAAAATAAACAATCAATGATTTGTTACTTTCAACAGATCTCACATCTTTAAGGCAATCATAATTGCCTTCAAGAGAGGCAGGGGAAGTGGGGGGAATCTCATACTTCATTTCCAACCCTGAGCATTTCAAAGCATAATCAAAATTACACCATTCACCCTCCCCCTTGCTCTTCCCATCGTGCACATGCTTACATGATCATGAAGAGGCTTTTGCATGAATGAAAAGCAGGAAAAGAAAAATCCATCACAGGCAGATTGGGAACTGAAAGTCTGAAGTTCAGGCTTCTCTGAGCTTTGTGAAAAGGATTATTATTTAAAAAAGAAAAAAAATAAAGAGAGACAAAACACCCCATATAAAGAAGAAAGTTTCCAGCCTTAGCCATGAAGAGGACCTGGTGTTACTCATGGAAACACGTTCCCTCAGCTGGGACAGGGGCTGGAAGGAGCATCCTCTGACAATCCAGGTATTTGAGAAGGAAACACCAGTTATCACCTCTCTTGTTCTTTCTGAAGACCAGTTTTCAGGTTTTTGTGGCTGCTGCTCTCCTCTGCTGCTAGTGCAGCCACAGGAAGGTGCCTGGAACCTTTAGAAGTTTGCTCCTTTTCCACTGCAACAGTACCCAGAGCTCTGTGAGGCTTCCTTAAACCTGTGGAGGGATGAAAACAGCATCCAGCAGAGGATTAACCTGCCATGGGAGACCTTTTCCATGATTGATCTATAGGTACCTCAGGGAGGTCTCTTCCTCTTCCTCCCAGCCCTTTTTTGGGGATTCACACATGGGCTGCTGCCAAGCAGGGAGAGGGGCTGTGAAAGGAAGAAACACAGAGGGCTGAGATTCACAGGTAAGGAGGCATGAAGGACCAGGCAGGAAGAGGAAAGGGTGGAGGAAATTCCTTCTGGAAGTGAGGAGCAAAATTGATGGGACTTCTGAAATGTTCTTGCATAAGGGAATGCAGTTCTTGGTGTGTCTGGAAACGAACATAGCTGGGAGTGTTGCTTTATGTGCTCATATTGGGATTTGGAATTTTTCTGGTTACCAGCAGAAAGGCAGGACCTGCTGGAGGGATTTGTCAATCTAGGATGTGACACCTTTTACTTTTGGGTAACAATTCCTGAAGTGATAGGTCAGAAATCCTATTTTGGAATTCTCCTGCTCAGCAGAGCAATGTTTTTCCAGAGTAACCTGAGGAAGTTACTGATAAGCAAACAATGTTTTCTAACATTGAGTAAGAAGCTGATCCCATAACATCAAAGTCAAGTGGCAAAACCAGATCAAGAATCTGGGTTATGGCTGCCTGGTCTGTGCTTCTCTCACTGTAGGCAAGTTTTATCCTTCATTATTGAAATTCTGTATGATAGGGGCAGAATTTTAAACCACCCTAAGATGACTGTGTTGTTTTTTTACCAAAATGGGAATACCAAATATGCTCCTTTTCAATTTCCCAGCAGTTTCCTGTCCTGCCCCACACCTGCCAGAGAGCAGGGACAGCACAGCACAAGGAATTTGCTGTTGGGTTATGTAGTGGATAACACAGGTGCTAAAAAAAAATGTGTGTTCAGCCTGTAATTACACTTCTGAAAATTTAGTGCTGTATTTATGAAATGCTTTTCCTTAGAATCTTTAAATAATTAGCTAATGAGTCCCAAGTGGAACAATTATCCCACATACCCAGACAGAGAGGATTCTTCATCAGCCAACATGCATCCAGGGCTCATAAAACATGCTTGTGTTCTAAAAGCAAAGCTGGCTGTCTGTGCTTTCCTCTTGCAGCTTTTGGGAATTGAAACCAAACCAGGGACAGGTGACATTGGTGACAGAGAAATGCACAGGCCCTGTTGCTGTCAGGGCCTGACACAGCTTAGGGAAGCACTCACATGTTGTGAGTGAGGTGTTTTTGGGAATAACAAGATAATAAAATATTCTAATGCAGTAGAACCAGAAAGAACCAAATTTGTTTGCATGAGGACCCTAAGAACCACAAGAATATGTTGAAATACAACACAGCCTGACTCTGCCTGCATGAAAAACCCAACATGTGCAGGAGGCATTTTCAGTTTGTTTCTGCCAGGATTTTCCTTCTGCAACCTCTGACTTGATTCAGGGTATTGAGGATGACATAAACAGTGACTGACTACCTCCCATTTATATCCCACTGTTTTCTTTTTGCTCCAGGGCATAAAGGATATGTTGTCCTGCTACATACCCTGAGCAAACATGTAATCTGCCCTGTGGATGGAGAGGGGAGCCTTGATCATCCCACAAGTGCTCATCCAATTTAAAGAAACCTCCAGGAGCCAGGCTCCATGAGATTCTGAGCAGTTTGTACCACTAGTTTCCCCCACTTAGATACAGAAAGTTTCTCTCCATGCACACAATTAATCTTTGCAGGACACTGAATTTATTTTTATGCTATTTGCAGCAGCTACAGAGAACCACTTTAAATACTGCCCTTCTTTAAAGGCAAGCCTCTTCAAGGACACAGTTGACATGTCTCCAACAAACTTTTTCTTTCCTTGACTAAACAAACAGTTATTTTCCTTTTTTTTTTACCACTTGCATTTGCTGACTCTCTTAATTTTCATGTTATTTCCCTTGGATTGCCTCTTGTTTTTAATTTGAACAGCCAGCTTTAGGAGTTTACTTCTTACATGTGAGCCCTGGGCTCACCCAGAGTAGGTTTGTGAGCCACCACACACCCAGAGTAGGTCTGGGCCTCCCAGTCCATTATCCAGAGGCACAAATGGACAGGAATTTTCCTCTTCCATCCCTTCCTCCCTCCTCTGAGTGGATCCCTGGTGAGGGGAAAGGAAGGTGAGTGACCTGCTCTACAGCAGGTCAGCTATCTTTGCCTTCCATGGGAGAAATTAAATTCCTCCATCAGCTCAGGGTATAGAAAACAGTGTTTTATGGCTCAAGATACCCTGTGCAGCAACTTTAATGCTTTGCTACCTGGCAGGCAAAGTTTACAGTAGGTGAAAATGTGTTTTTGCTGTGTCTGAAACATTCTGCTGGAGAGATTTCCTTCAAAGACATTTATCTCCATGGTTTTTCTTTTTGGTGTGCTGCCTGCTTTAGATGGGAACTGCTCTGCTTCTGGGAGTGGAGCAGGGCACTGTCTCTGCTCTGTGTCCTCTTTGAACAGGGCTGGAGTAATTCCTGCTCTCCCTTGAACAAAGTGCCTGAAGCCTGCACACCCCTTAAGCAGGGCTTGTGCAGGGGGTGGAGAAGATTTTGAGCTGCAGTGGGGAACTGAAAGAACCTGGATAATCACAAGGAAAAATTCTTTCTGATAAGGGTAATTGAAAGAGTTGAAATCCTGTGCTGTAATGAGATCTCCTGTGTTGGCTGTCCACATTGGTAAGTCTGTGCAACCTTGAAATGGAACCTTGATGGTGATAGCTCCCTTTCCTGGAGTTTGGTAGAATGGTCCTTAGTGGGGTGGTGATGATTAATGAATAATGTATAGAGAAAAGGGTCTATTCTGCCTCCACTTGACAGAATAGCTGCACTTGGCCCTTGAGCAGCCCTCTAGGTCTGGGTGGACTTTATCCTGGAGGAAAGATGAGAACTCAGTTTGTGTTGAGAGAGCAGAGGAAGCAGCAGCTTTGATTTTAAACTCTTCCTTACTCTGCCTGGACTTTGGGTGTTCTGGCAGTCAGCCCTCTGCTCCTTGCTGGAATTTCTCTCCTGATCCTGTGCTCTGCCCTTTCTGCTGCTGTGTGGCCTGAGCTCTGCTGGCTCAAATTTGGACTCTCACTTAAAATGAGAGCAGCTGAAAAACCTTCCCAACAGATGATCCACCCAAGTGGCCACTGTGACTCTGGCACTATTAACTAATGAAGTCTCTGGTGTCTGGGCTAGAAAATTCAGGTGATTTCGGCATGTTTTGCAGGATATCCTCCCAGGGCATCATCTTAACATGCCCTCAAGAGACAAAAGGTTTGTTCTGATGTTTAAAGGAGGTGGTGAGGACAGATTTACCCTAGAGAATGCTGCTGAAGTCAGCCTTGGTTCCGTCCAAACCCATGGCACAGAGGATGTCTGTCTGTGTGTGCATGGTCTGGCTGCTGGTGTGGTTGACACCTCCTGTCATGTGGATATAACAGCAGCTCAGCTCTCCCTCCTCAGCAGGATGTGGGGTTTATTTCCTCCAGCTCTCACTGGCATTGTTTTCTTTCCTTGCCCAGCACCCCCACTTCCTGTTCAGTGAGATTTTGAAATATTCCTGTGGAAAGGCCTGACCAGGGGTGACAGACTGAGCTGCTGCCAGCAGAGACTGATGCCGTAAACGGGACGTGATGTTATAAAAAAACAGTTCAAAAATTGTCCATGCAATGTGCTGGGAGCCTGCTGGGGTCTGAGAGCACTGGGCACTGCTGCAGTGACCCTGTGGTTTTTTTGGATACCTGCCTGGATGATTTTTGTGTGGTCCAAAGAGCCCTCTCACTTCAGTTTGCCGTGGGGAGCTCGATGTGACCAGTCCTCCATCCCTCAGAGATTCCTGTAGGGAAGCAGAAGAGCTGACATCAACTCTGGGAGAAAAGGGAAGAGGAAATTGGTTCCAAGAAAAGTTTTATTTTCTTGCACTGTGAGCTTAGTCTTGTGCTACTTTCCAGTACCTGAAGGGAGCCTACAGGAAAGGTGGTGAGGGACTTTTTACAAGTGTGTGAAATGATGGATGGGGGGAATGGATTCAAACTAATAGAGAGTAGGTTTAGATTGGATATTAGAAAAAATCCTTTGCTGTGAGGGTGGTGAGGCCCTGGCACAGGTTGCCCATAGAAGCTGTGGCTGTCCCATCCCTGGAAGTGTTCAATACCAGGTTGGATGGGGCTTGGAGCCACCTGGGATAGTGGAAGGTGTCCCTGCCCATGATGGGGGCTGGAATAGGATGGATTTTGAGGTCCCATCCAACCCAAAAAGTTCTGTGATTCTGTTGTTCTGTGTTTGTACTCCATGGGTAACTTTAAATCCTCTCTCAGTTTGCTCAGTGCCTTCCTACCTGGTGTAACCCTTACTTGCTGTGAGTAAGGATTGGCAGAACGAGGCTTTTGAAGTCCTGACACACTCTGGTGTGATGTGTCAGCTGGGAAAGCAACGGGAATGTACGAGGAGGTACAAGCTGAAGGTGCAGTGCTTACGGTGAGGTTAATTAACTGTTGGAATAACTCGGCCGAGGTGGATTTACTGACCCTCAAAGCCTTCAGAGCAAGCTGCAGTTACGTGAGCTGATGTGGAGATTTCTGGGTGAGAGTTAAGGGACCAAATCCGGAATGTGAGCCGCGTTATTCCCTGTATCCACCCACTGCCGGGCCCCATGGGCACCTGGAGGACAGGGCTGTCCCTGTGGGCTGAAATCCAGCGTGTTCCTGCCGTGCCCACGCTCCGAGGGCAGCTCAGCGCCCGGACCCTGCGACAGCGACGCGTTCGTGTGGTTAATGTGGGCGCTAATTGTGCCGGAGCGCTGCGGAGCGCAGGGGAGCGGGGCTGTACGGAGGGCAGGGCTGGCCCGGGCCGGGGGCTCCGGGGGGCATGGAGCGGGGCTGGGAGCGGGCCTGGCCCGGGACAGGGAGCGGGGCTGGGAGAAGGCCTGGCCCGGGACAGGGAGCAGGCCTGGCGGAGATTGCCGAGCGCGGCCGGAGTCGGGAATGGGCAGGAGCCGCCTGCAGAGAGGCGCGCGGCCGCCAGGGGGCAGCACCGCCCCGATGGATCCTCGGGAAGCGCCGGGAGCGGCCCCGGCACCGCGGGAGGGGCTGCGGAGACCTGGGTCGTGACAGAGACCTGTATCCCGACAGGACAACAGTGACCTGTGTCATGACAGGGACCTGTATCCCGACAGGACAGCGGAGACCTGTGTCATGACAGGGACAGTGACCTGTGTGGTGACAGGGACATTAGTGACCTGTGTCCCAACAGGGAGATCGATGATCTGTATCATGACAGGACATCAGTGATCTGTGTCCTGACAGGGACACCAGTGACCTGTATCGTGACAGGGACAGTGACCTGTCTCGTGACAGGGATGTCACTCACCTGCACCCCTACAGGACCACTGTTCACCTGTATCCTGACAGGAGCCGTCACCTGTGACCCCTGCACCCGACATTGCTCACCTGCAGCCTGGAGCTGCACCAGGCCATGGGGCAGCATCAGCACAGCCAGGGATGGTTTGGGTTGGAAGGGCCTCAAAGCCCATCCATTCCACCCCCTGTCGTGGGCAGGGACCCCTTCCGCTGTCCCAGGTTACTCTGAGTCCTGTCCAACCTGGCCTTGGACAGGCCCAGGAATGGGGCAGCCACAGCTGCACTGGGCAGCCTGTGCCAGGGCATCCCCATCCACAGGAAAACTTTTATATAACATCCAATATAAATCTCTCCGCTTTTCATTTAAAACCATCCCCCTTTTTTACACTTGCCTGTGTAAAAAGTTGCTCTTCCTCTTTTTTATACACCCCCTTCTAGTACTGTCACTGAATAACTGTGTGTAGTGATTTAGCCCCAAAATGTGTTCTGGGTTGGTCAGCCAGTGTGTAGGTGTTTGCTTTAGCTCTCTCTTTTGTCTCTAGCTCCCCTCAACAGCAGCAGTTTTCAAATACACACAGTGTACTTGCTGTACTTTCTGCCCTCCTCTAAGAAATGTCAGATATTGCTCTATTTTCCCTTTGTCCTTTATTCAGTGTGAGATAAGAGTTTGGCCAGGCTGACATTGGGGTTAAAGTCAGGCTGGAAAATCCCCTAAACAGCACATGGCCCCCAAATTTCTTTCCTTCTCACCCCTTGCTTTACAGAAGAGGAGACTTTAAGAGATGCACAGTTGTATTTTAAGTGAGGAATTATTCAGAATGGAGAAATTAAGGCCTTTTAAATATTTAATGAAAGGAGGTTTTCTAAATTATTTAATAGCTTATTATAAAAGATGGCACAAAATGGTTTGGTAATTTATTCTTTGCAGAAAGTAGCCATAAAAAGTATTTTACAACATGTAAATATTGGTTAGGAAATGTACCTAATTTAAAGTGTTATCTTATTCCATCTGTCAAAGGAATTATACAGTGCCTATACAGTTTTCAAATAACTTTAGACCTTTATTGTTTCTGTTCTTGAAACTCTTCCCTGGCACAGGGAAATGCTGTTTATACCCATTTTACTCAAGTGCAGAGGCACAGGGAGCAGATTGTGCAGCAGCCCTGACCATTGCAATTCCCTCCAAATCCCTGATCCCACAATCTTCATTTGCCCTAAATACTGACCCAGGGGAGTGGTGTAACCTCTGAGGAACTCCTGTGCAAAGCAGGAGCTGCTCATGGCCAGCCCATGCATAAATACTCAAAATGGAACTTTTCTCCTCTCCAATTCCCTCTTCCTTCTTTTGTACATCTTTGCTGGAGATGGAGGTGGAGTTCAGCTGCTCACTGGGCAGAGCTCACTGTATAAAAACAAACAAACAGCTCTGTTTTCCAGAGTAATGTGTCACCCTGAGACAAGACAGGGCCAGCAGCTAAACCCACTGTTCACAGAGCACACACAAAGCATGCTTCTGCCATCAAAAGCCTGGAATTCCTTTTACAGCTCTTAACCAGGTGAGCCTCTTGTTTCTGTTCTGATCTGTCTCCTTTATTGACATAAACCAGCTGAAGCTGGTTTCAGGAGTTTGCCTTAATCTCCCCTAATACAACTCTATTTTTTAAAGAAATATCTCTGCCTGGAAGGCATCAGAAAGCCTGGAGATATGCAGGTGGAGGTATCATCTGTCACTTTCAGTGCATCCACTTAATTAGGATGAGTTGGACTAATCAATACTCCCTTGCCTTTTACCAGTGTTTAACATGTGTTTACAGAGCAGGTTCCACTGATGTTTGTATTTACCTGCAGCTGCATCTGCACGGGGTTTTATTTTCCTCTCTAATAAAAATTATGGAACAGATAAGCACTAAACCCCAAGTTAGTGTACTGCAGTATTGATTTCTTCAAGAGCACTGTAAGAGTGTATTTATCTACCTGTCCTATTATGAAATGGGTAAAAATGTACCACATAACCGTTTCAGTCAGTCAATGCTGTATTGAAAATCCTGTTTGTTTGCTCCTTCTTAATAGGTCTTTTGAGGCACACTCTTGTTTTATTTTTATTTTTATTTTTATTTTTATTTTTATTTTTATTTTTATTTTTATTTTATGTGTATTTGTGGAAGAAAGGATGAATGCAGGATGGTAGTGCTTTTTCTTAAGACAACTCTTTGCCTACATTTTGTTTTGATATCTACTGCTGATTTGATAGAAATGCTGGTTTTGGCTCAGCCTGGAACTCCACATTGGAAAGCAAAGAGAGCAAAATGTGATTAATTATAGATTGCTAGCCTGGCACCTCTTTAATTCCAGCAATTACTCTATTTTCTCATGGCATTCTGAACAAAAAGGAGCTGTTAGGGCCAGGTTGGATGGGGCTTTGAGCAGCCTGGTCCAGTGGAAGGTGTCCTTGCCCATGGTTTGGAACAAGATGAGCTTTAAGGTCCCTTCCAACCTGTGATTGGAAGGTTCTGTGATTCCATGAGTGTGTTGTGCAGGGGCTTTCCTGTCCTGAGCTCTGAAAGGAGTTTTATGTGCTTTTATGACCCCAGACAGCTCTGCCCTCCAGTTTGGTGCTGTAATTTTGTGTCTATAAAAGCAAATTTCTAATTGATCAAAGGAGGAGTGAAATGCAAAGAATGGTGGGTAAGACAAGAAAAGGTTGGGATTGCTGTCTAGTGAAGACCACATTATTACCACTCACAAATTGCTCTGTGTCATGTTTTCAGTAGCAGAAGGTCAAGTTGTGCCCAGGGATGGAAGTGGGAGAACAAATATAAACAACAAAAGCAAAGAGGCCTGAGTGTCTATAAAATGGAGTGTTTGAGCTCCTCATTCTGCAGAACGTGTCAGAGCTGCTGTGAAAGTGCTTCCATGTGGAGATTTCAAAGTGTAACTCCTGGGTTTCAGCATCAGCTGTAACCTGTGTGTTTATTGTGGAGAGGCCAAGAAAACTAAGGTTAAAAAAAAAAAAAAAGGTTCAGTCACCTGGGAAAGATTTGCGTGACCAAAACCTGAAATGGTACACAGATTTTAGAGCTTACCAGGAGAGGCAGCAGGGTCAGAGGGTGCAATAATACATAGCCCCAGACACTGTCCTGTGGGTGTGACCCTCTCTGCTGAGGCAGGCACAGGGCCTGGGCCAAGTTTTTATGAAGACAATGACAGATTTTCCCCACTGTTTTTAATAATCTCTGCTTCAAACTCTTGGGTGTTGGGTGGAGAGACCCCAGAGAGCTGCTCACATTCTGTTTGCAACCCCATGAACAGCAAACTCTGCCTTTGGTTAATGTAATGAAACCCCAAAGCTGCCTCACCACAGCCTCTCTGTGCTCTCAGAAAGAAAAGAGAAATAAACCTGCTGCCTTTGGTCCCGGATTGCACTGTAGATGGCACTGTGAAACTAAGATTTTGGGAACAAAGATGTGTTTTACAGCACCTTTGCAGACGTTAATTGCAGTGTAATGTGGCTTTCTTTCTAGGTCCCCGAAGTGAAAGAAAAAATTCTGAGATGCAGAAAGGCTTATTTGCTGCTGCAAATGGGAATCTGGAATAACTATGAAAAACACACTGAAATAATTGTGTTTGACTGGAACAAAATTCTTGCAAAGTCCCCAAGGTAAGAGCACTTTTTATCTTTCAAATGACACTGAAGATTCTCTGTTCTGGTTAGCAACAATATCCACTTGAATCCAATAGAGAATGAAGGCTTGACATTTCTGAAAGCAGCAGCCCACTGACGCTGAAGGGCTCAGCACCCCTTGCTGCATCTGTCTGCCAAATTTCATTTTTTCCCTGCCTTTTCAAAGATCCTCTTGTATTTCTTTACATTAGCAGGCTGAAAACTTGTGTCCTGTCTACCTGCAAGGCAGAATAAAGCCTGCAGATGTGTCCTTTGGATGGCACTGGATGCTTTTAGCAGCCTTTCAGTTTGGACAGGAGCGAGTGGATGCTTTGTGGTGATACACTTCTTCCTGGAATTGAATGTCCTTACTCAGGGCTGAGGTTACCCTGTTAACCTGATGAGCCCTGGTTTCACATTCCTTGTTTAATGTCTCAAAAGAGTCAAACTCAGCTGGGGAAAACTTTTGGAAATAGTACAAGACTATTTCCACTGAGACCAGTTTAGCTGCTGCACTGGGAGTGGTGGGAACACCTGGGTCCAATAAAGTGCTGGAACAGCGACTGTTGAGCATATGATGCATTATTTGGGACCTGTCCATCATCACACCTGCCCCTTCACCACCTCCCAGCAGAAATGGCATGTTCAGAATGCCTGAGCAGTGTTTAAGGGGTGTTTAATTCCACAGGAAAGCTGGAGGAAGGTTTGTGTCTTCATGGTGACACATCAGAGTGACACATCAGAGTGACACCAGAACTTGGATCAGATCTGAGTATTTGCATTTAGAGCAACAGAAGGATGGGGTTGGAAGCTGAGCAGATGATGACATCCTGTTCATGAGCTGTAACCTGTGTGTTTTGAAAACTAAGGTTAAATTCAGCTCTCTCCTAAAGAAAAAAAAAAAAGGGTTTAGTCACCTGGGAAAGATTTGGATGACCAAAATGTGAAATGGTACAGTGATTTTAGAACTTACCAGGCAGTTTTCCTAGGCTAATACTGGACCAAGAGCAATAGTGACATTTATGCTGGTTTCACAGTGCCTCAATCCCATTAGCTGCAGTGACATTATGGGTTCAGCTGCATGCAAGAGGTGAATTTGGTTCAGCTGCTCTGAATTAGCCTGGGAGTGCTCCAGGAGAGGGCTCTTACAGGGTGGGTGAGGAGCAGTGATGTCTTTATCTGCTGGGCTTGATTCATGCTCACAGAAGTCTCCTATGCACAGCTGTAAAAGGCCAGCAGGGTGTTTGTTCCTATATTCAGCATGGAAATATATTGGGCTCAAAACAGAGCATCTTCTTAAAGCCAGAAAAGATACCCTCTTGCCAAATCAGTGCTTAAAGTGTGGCTTCTTCACATGTAATTTTCATTCTCTGAAATCTAGACATGGTGAGCTGATTTTTTTTTGCAATATTTATGTAATTTAAAAAAAATAAATTGTAGGCTGATGGTGCTGGGGTTTGCACCAATGTATATCTTTCTACAGTGTAAACCAGAATTTGTTGCTAAAATATATTTACATGCAGCAGGCTTCTGGTCTCTTAACTTTTGATATCAATAAGTCCATTTTAAATTTTTTTGGCTTTATCAACATTTGCAATTAGAGAAAAAATATTGTTCTGCAAAGTGTGAAAAGGGAAATTGTGTGAGCAATTTTAAGAGAGAAAACAAGGCCTCTGTTTTGGTTTCATTGGTGGATGTTTATCAAATTTAAACAACATCCAAGTGTGTCACCTGGCTGTGACAATAGAGCTGTCTAAGGCATGTGTTGCTTGGGATTTCTTTTTTTAAATTCAGCACTTGAACACTGGATTAGCTGAGTAGTCTTAGGTATTTTCAAGATAGACAGATAATTTTGTTGTAGAAAAGACTCAGAACTGGAATCTGCAGAGGAAAAGCAGTTCCCAAAGGACTTTTTGGTGGAAATAAACTCATGATAGGCTTGCCCAAATCCCAGCATGCTGATTAGCTGCAGACTAACGTCACCACCATGAAAACAGCATTTGCTTCAATTTATGCAAATCTATAAATTGCCTTTAATTAATTTGATGTATTCCTGCTTGCAGAATTTGCTGAAATTGTGGAACACAGTATCTAAGGGTTCAAGTACATAACGCCCATTTATGTATCATACAAGCAATAAATCATCATAACTCAGTTTATAAAGATGATTAGATTCCCTTTCTGTATGATGAATGGCATAACATAAGCTATTGAGGGATTTAATTCTAGATATTTGCAGAAAAATGAAGGAGGATTTGGGATCTTAGTTCTAAGAATAACATGAATAAGAGTAACAACACCTTCTTTAGAGCAAATATTTTCTGAAATGCAGTTTCCAACACAGAGAAGTGAGTTCTTGCACGTTTGACTGAGGTGCTGCTTCATGAGGGTTTTACCCTCAGTAAATATTTGGGTGATCTCCAGGAAATCTCCCAAATTGTGTGTTGGGGAGACCCAGCCCAGAACTGTGCAAGGCTACAGTAAATTATATATTATATTACAGTAGATTATTATATATTTATTTAGTAAATATATATCCTGAGAAGTGTTAAGTAAAAATGACTTTTTTTTTTCTGTCATTGGGAGAGGTGCAGTTTAAAAATAGTAGCACAACTTATAAATGTGTGTGTTTAACTTTGAATCTGGCTGGATCTTGATAAAAGAAAAAAGAACCCATCCCTCATCTCAGATTCATACAACTGCATGGCACTCATAATGTGTTATTATAAACATGTGTTTGTGGGTAATGTGATGTGTGGTAGACATTCCTTCTAATTTTAAAATGTCCTTAACAAAGAATTGATCCCAACCAAGTAATGAATATGATTTTGTGAGTGTTGCCTTGCAATAACCCACATCAGTTATTCTTCAGCATCCCTTCAGCTTTTCCTTCCCCACATTGTTTTTATGTTATTCCCTACTTGCATTGTTCTTTCACTCAACTGCTTCCTTTTCTGCCTCCAGGATGAGATTCTGTGCCAAATCAATGCTTCTGTCTGACTGGCTCTTTCTGCTCTATGTGTTAATGGTCTGCTGTAAATTGTTGTCCGCCTCTAGTCACCATCCCCGGGGGCACACAGGTAGGAGCTTTTAAACTCATTATGTGCTACTGAGACCAATTAATACCACTTGCAGCATGTTAGAGCCCACTTTCTAGCAATGGATAATTGATGAGGCTGTTGACAGCATGTTATAATCAGTGCAATAGGTTAAAAATACACCACCAACAAGGAAGAAAAAAAAGAAGAGTTATTGTAAATGTTCATGGCTTTTCACTAGTTATTTATGTACTGAAGCTCGCCAGGAGGTTTTTGGAGTGACTTCATGACTGCTAGGTCTTTGGCATTTGTTTGTGTCATTTTGCTTTGTCCTTATCCAAAAGCATTCTGAAATGTATCTTTATCTTCACCCTCTTAATCCTGTTGTTATCAACTGACTTTACAGCAGTGGTGGGCAATAAATCGAAGCCCTCAGACTCATGTTAGCCATTTCTCCCACTGACTGACACAAATTCTGACCTGTGCTTAGATCAGCCTCTGATACTCTCCTCCTTTTCCTAACTGGCATAATGAGGAAAACAAAGATCTTGCTTTTAAGGGATGGACTATTGTAGTAGGGAAATACCTACCAGGCAGGATGGGTTATCATATTCTAAATGCCAGAAAAAGCTCAGAACAAGCTGGATTGACTTCCAGCCTGGATTTTTGTGGCAACATCTCTGGTAGGATCTTGCAGACATCAGCTTGAAAGCAAAAAGAGAAGATGTACCAGTGCAAGTCTTGAATAAAATGGGATAGCTGTGCTAAGACTGTGCCACCTTTGATCCCACTAGAGAGAGGTAAGGTAACAAAATACCCCCTGTCAGAGCTGCTCTTCAGGAGAGATCAAAAGTCTGGCTGCAAACCCCACAATGGGTCTGTTCTCAGCACCATAGTCAGCTTCATGGCTTGGGGATTTCTGCAAGTGTTCCTCTCTGTGATGTGCCCCTAAATCAGGTGTTACACCTCGAATCCACGTGTGATGTCCTCAGATCTGAGCCAGACTCCTGTGGGTCCAGGTCTAATGTTAGCATCCACTCCCCTCAGGGCTGGGAAGTGAGGATGCATTTGGTAGAGGCTCCATCCTCCAGGAGAGACAAACTATTGATCTCTCTCCTGGCTGCTTCCAGTGGCTGTCTGGGCAGGAGCTAAAGGCTCCTCCTGTGCTCACCAAAATATCTCCAGAACTGGCAGGCAGGACTGACTGACCTGCACGTAGCGGCTGTGTCTGTGAGAGCTACAAAACTCCTCCTTGCCTTCCCCCATCACCAGCTCTGCTTTCTCTGGCTGGGCAGCACTCTGTTTGCTGTAAAAGACAGCCACAGTTTGTGGAAAGTAACTGGACTGAGAGGCAAAAGCCTGAGGAGTGACTCCAGTGCATGCAGTGGTGGAGGATGACCCACGTTGCTGCTCTGGGAATGAGTTGTGCCCCTTCTAT
This sequence comes from Zonotrichia albicollis, assembly GCF_047830755.1. Taxonomy (NCBI): domain Eukaryota; kingdom Metazoa; phylum Chordata; class Aves; order Passeriformes; family Passerellidae; genus Zonotrichia; species Zonotrichia albicollis. The sequence goes on from NC_133830.1 coordinate 4,905,131, forward strand.
GAGGAAGGGGGTCTGTGCACAATCACCAGTTAACAGCAGAGCATTTCAGAGCTGACTCTGGACAAACCTGGAGAAGAGCAGCCTCTGTCATTTGGGGAGTGGTCATGTCAGAAGAAATGTTATTTTTGTCCTTTCAAGATGCACTTTGCCTGTATACCTAAGGGAAATACCTGTAATAAGGCAGCAGTGATATTGTATTGTGGGCTTGTATGATGAACACAGTGTATTATGTGAATCATTACAATATTTTTTACATGAAATTTTGGACTACTTGAGAGCATACCTTAAATTGATACCAGGAATTCTTTGCACCTTATCAGAGGTACCACAAACACAGTCAAGTTGCTTAACTTCAAGTATGTTTGTGTGCTGTGATTTCTCTGGTGAGCTAAAAGAAGGTTCTGCTCCTCATCAATAGCTTGGTCCAGCTGTGGAGCTGTTTTCCAAATGGACCCCCTTGAAGCTGGAGCCTTCATGCACCTTTTTAGACTGTAGTGTCCTGTTCTTCCCCAGGTGTGAGTTTCCCTCCTTTGCACACTGAAGTGACCCCCATCCCTCTTTGATTCCATGTGGTAAATGAAGCAGTGATCCCATTTCTGATTCTCCAGCTCCCTAAATCTGAATCTTGGCACCACAGAGAATTTAGGGATCTATTCTCAAGGGATCTGCATTTCCCAGCCCCATCTTATCTTTGCTGCCTGACACAACACATAGATTGCCCTTCTAATGGATAATCAAATCTCTGATGGAATCCATTATGTGAGCAAGGTGCTGCCTTGTTCATCAGGAAAACAAATAATTCAGAGCTTTTAGCAGAGCCTGTTTTGTGGAAAGCAAATAATTAGCCTCATTTATTTCATACAAATTAGCATGTTCTTGGATAGCAATTGAGATAAAATTTTTGCAGTCAATAGGCAGCATTCCCATTTTTCAAAGTAAAATGTCCTGAAGCACATTAGAGGGATGAATCCAAGGCTTGGGTTCAGCAAGGGCTTTGTCCTTTAGGTCCAGCATCTGTCCCCTGACAGGTACTGCTGAGCTGGGAGGTGTGAGGAGCCCAACCCGGGGTGCTTTGAGAGGAGCTGGTTTTTGAGAGCAGGTTGTGTCTGCTCCTGACAATCAGTGTGTTTCAAATAATTTACTCGACATCATCAGCACCTTTAAATAAGTGTGTGCTCACTACAGCTAAGAAACTTTGTTAACTAGGAGCAGACAAGAGAATTTAAGATGAAAAGTGGGAATCGACTTCTTCTTTTCAAAATGCTGCCATTTTAAAGGAGCCTAATCTGGGAAAAGACAATTATTGACCTAGGTCATGCTAGATGATGCCTGAAAAAATCACATTTGGCAGCTGTGTGCCCTATTCAGGCAGGGACAGAGACTGGATCTTATGGACCCAAGAGCCATCCTGCTCCTGAAAAGTGGGAGAGAATGACATTGAGAAATCCCTTTGACAATGGAGGTTCTTCCCTGGAATGAAGTGTAAGACAGACCTGGTTCTTTCTTTTGCTCTGTGAAATATTCACTGCAAATATCCCCTGAAATACCTGTCAGAGGAGAAATGTTCAATCCTGCCTTGCTTTGGAGCAGTTTGCATCTTGAATCCAGCTTGGGGACTGCAGCCTGTTTTTCATTGGAACAGTGATTGCCCTGACTGACAGAGGCAAAAGACAAAGGAGAAATTTTCCTTCTCATCACCATTAGATCATTAAAAATGCCATTTTTGGATCATTGAAGCTGCTGCTTGTGCAGATTATTTTAGCAGCCCCATGTATACCTGTGTGGAGAAGAAACATGAGAATATTAATCTGACTTTGTTGCTCTGAATGCCTTCTGAAGAGTTTCTCTTTTGCCCGGACAATAACTAAGGGAAGCATAAGCACCAGTTTTACTTTTTTTTTTTTTTTTTTTTAAAAAGGCAGTATTTCAGGCTTTTTGAGTACCTAATACCAATATAATGATCAATTCCATGCTGTTCTGGATGAAGCAACATACATTTAGCACCAGAAAAGGTTTGTTTCCACCTCACTGCTCAAAGCCACAAATGAAGAAGCATTGAGAAGACATTTTTTCAGGTCAGCTCTTGTGAGGGCTGGCCCTGCAGACCCTGAGCTGGCACAGCCAGCTGAGCAGTTTCTGCCATGAATTACCTGGCTTTTTGGAGACTGATTTATGTGGTGATGCTCACCTGCAATGCTTCCAGCTTTGCTGAAGGGTCTAAATTTTTGGGCAGAATGTTCCACATTACTGCTGTTTTTCACAACTTTAAGGACTTCTTTTCTCTACTTCCAGGGCTTTATAGACAGACTCTGCTCCCACTGGAGTCAGAAGAAAAATCCCTTACTTACACAGGCTCCAGGATTTAATCTCCTTAAAGTAGAGCTGAAAAATTCAGCTTCATATTAGAAATATTGCTGCTTTTAAGAAAACAGGGAAAACCCATGCTGCTTGCTGTCCCTTTATTTTGGGGCTGGAGCATCGTTTTTCCTGGCAGTGCTGCTGGGCAGCCGTGAGATGGATTCCTGTTTCCACCAGAGGGCCCTGCAAGGCTGTGCAAGGGGCTCCAGCACTCACCCACCACCGGCTTCCTCCTGATTTAAATCCCAACTCTGCGTTTTGCTAACTAGAATTATGAGTTTTCTGTATTTCCACGGGTCGGGCATGGTTACTGCACAATAAGCTTTAGCCCTTTGTTCTATTTAACTCCTTTTATGTCTTAATGTTTTATTCAGTGTGCTATTTATGTGGTTTATTACCCAGCTTTCTAAATACAGAGTGGCTGCAATATACAGCCCTGACTGTAATCTCTTCAAGTAATAAGGTAGGGAAGGCAATTCACTTGAGAAATAGGTTCCCTTTAAGACAAAAAGGAGCAGAATTCTCAGTGTGAAGTTTGCTGGTGCACTTATTTTTGTGGAGAAAAAAGTATAAGAAATATTTATTTTCCATTTTAATTTTTTTTCTCTAAATAACAATGAGAGCTTTTGATATGTATGACAGACTTTGAGAATGTCTTCAAATTAGATGCATAGCTATGTTACCAGTAACAATTCAGTGTTGATTTTTTTTTTAATAGAGTAAAATGTAGCTTCTGGTGTCATTTTCCAAGAATGCACATTTTAACTATGTGGAATGTGATTGCATATGGAAATATTTGTGTATTCCTGGGAGCTGAGGGGTGGGAGGGGGAGAATTACAGACAAACTTTTAAATGTGCATGAGTTGTGTTTCAAATGTCATTGTTTCAAAAGTGGGAGGGAAATTCTATAATAAAAAAGAGTCTCATTTAATACAAATGGTCAAGCCCAGTTTGTCAAACTGTAGAGCAGGAGGCTGATACCAAACTCTTCCTGCAGTATCAAAGTGACCTTATTTTAAAGCCATTGGGGAAAGCTTGTGAAAATATTGTCTTTATTTTGTCCATTTTACATTGATACCATCATTTTTTTTTACATAGCTGCCACCTGCTGTAAATGATAATCTTTATATTCCATTGACCAAAATTCTAACCAGGAAAGCTTTCTTTACTCTGTGTCTTTTCTTTTAAACCTACTTCTCCCAAACTTAGATCTGATAACAGAAAAAAATATTACCTTGCAAATGGATTGTCTTGTGCTAGTGTGAGACAGAAATGGTTGGATAAGTGTAAATCCACAAATAGAATGGAAAAGATCTTGTCCTTGGTGTTCACTTGAGTGAAGTGATGCAACAAAAAGCTCTGTTCTGGGTTTCCATGGAGGTCAGCCTGCTGAGTCCTTGGGAGGATGGATGCCAGAGTGATGAAGGCAAGAGATTGAGATGTAAAGGACTTGCATCAGTTCCTTGCTCTGAAATGATTAAAAGACCTGCCTAAGATGAAGTCCTGACCCCACTGAAGTGGGAGTTTGATTCTTCTGTGATTTAGTTTCCAGCCCACTCCAGATGTGTCTCAGCAGAAAAGTTAAACTCCATAGTTATGATTTTATTAAAGCTAAAAGCAGTCACTCACAGAATTCACCATTGGCAAATCACTGCCTTTTTGAAGGATGGGAACTCTTTTAGGGTCTGTTCTTCTATTGATCCCCAGCTCTGTGCTCACTGGCTGGGCTGCACTGCCACAGCCTTCCAGTTAACATTGATTGTGACAGCAGGGCAGAGCCTGCCCCAGAATTACAGTCCCATTTCTGTGTAATTGTGAGGCCTTTCATCCCAAATGGGTGGCTGCCCAGGCCTGAATGAATGCCCATGGCAATGAGCAGCAGTTTCTGGTGATTTATTTAGGCTGTCTGTTCTTGTCTGTCTGCCTGGTGAAGGGAGGCTCAGAGGCTGCCAGGGAGGGATTACTCTCCTGGTGGGTTTCATTTGCCCACCTGGCTGTGGGTGGGTACAAAATACTCACCTTGTGTTGAAGAGCAGGAGATCTGTGTCATCCTTGGCTGTGGCATCAGGCATGGGCAGCTGTGCCTGCTCCACTCCCACTCTGGAGTGCCCAGCTCTGCTCTGGTGCCAAGCACAGTGCTCTCCCTCCAGAGAGCTGCCCCTCAACTTTAACTTTGAAAGTTTGTGGTGCTGATGTGCCCGGTTTCAAGGGCATCTTTGAGCAAGCACTTCTTGGAAACCGTTATTAATTAATAATGGAAGAACCTGGCAATGGAATTTTTTTTTTTTTTTACTAACATTTAAGTGTTTTGCTGGCAGAGCACCTCAGGATTGCTGCTGGTAGCCCTTTGCTGCTGCTGCTTTTCAGTGTTTGGCAGCATCCTTGCATTCCTTCAGGAGAGTGACAACTGATAGCAGACAATGGATTCTAAATCAGGAGATTAAAGATGTCTTGTAGGCTTCAGCAGGGTAATCTCTCCTCATCACACTGGACATGGAAGCTGCACCTGACATTCATTATCTTCCAGGGTGGCAATCTTTAACAATAACTCCAGAAATGCCAGAAGTTATGAGTGGAAAATTCTGGGATCAGCAGTCCTGTTGCTTAGTGTTTGGCCTTTATTTATTTATTTATTTCCTTTATTTCCACTTATTTTTTCTCCTTATGGATATCATCCTTATGCCTTGCAGTCTGTAAATGGTCAACAGTCTTCAGATTTATGTTTTTATTGTGGGAAATAATGACCAGGTAAGTGTGAGGCAAGATTTCCCTTAGCTTTATTTCCTACTTGCATCCTCCTGATACCGGTTCTTTTTATACCTGTGTTTCCAATAGAATCTTAACACATAGTGAATATTTTGGAATAAGCAGATTTATTTTGATGCCTTTTTTCTGTACAAACAGTCACAAATTAGCTGGGGTGGAATGGCAGGCTCTGTGTTTTAGCAGACCTGGGGTGTGTTAACAGCTGTTTGTAGGGTGTTGCATCACTTGCTGGTTTTAGCTGATAGCAAAAACAAGATTATGATTGTAAAGCAAAAATGCAAATGTATCAAGGTGTACATTTCAGAAATGAACCCAACTTTTGGGTTTATTTTATTTTCAGATTGGGTGTGAAACCTTAAAATCTCTTTTGTGCTCTGTATATCCCATCTCCTACAGCTTCCATTCTTTTCCCAGGAGATTTCCTTCCGCATAACAGCAAATAAGGCTGAGAGGGAGCAGACACTGACCCTGCTTGTTCATGGTGTCCCTGATTGTCTCTGAAAGGGACACAAAATCTCTCCTGACTTCCCATGTTGGAGGTGCCCTTTTCAGAGGAGATCAAAGAGGAAGATCTTAAGACTCTGTGTCAGCACTGACACATGTTACTAAATTTTCTCAGATTTGTCTTTAGAAAACATAATTTATTGAAAATGTTAAAAATCAAGTCAGAATATAACTTGAGAAAAGAGCATATGATGTCAGTTGGCTTAACTCACCCCAGCAATGTGAGTGTCTGGCATGAATTGTGGCTGTGCTGATGATTTCTGTCCAGTGAGTCCTTTCAGCAGATGCTGGTATTCTTCCAGCTGGAAAAAATAAAGCAAAACAAATTTAAAAAAAACCCCAACCAAAACTAAGTAAACTGAAATTTCCTCATCTAAAAGAGTTTGAATGCAGAAAGAAGTCCTTGCTGTTCTCTGCAGGCACTCTATTGGAGTTAGTAGTGTTGTGTCACTGAGGAAAAAAAATGTAGCTGATAATTTTATTTTCAGTGTTTCTAAATGCATATTGTTGAAAGAAAGTCTGATTGCTCTGCAAGGATTGTCACTTGCTTGGCTGGGTGTCCAACTCTGTCTGTTTTTAGGAATGGCTGCTGACAACTGAGTTTAATAATTTACTTGCCTAGAGTTAATTTTTCAGCCTTTGTTCCTCTTCCAAGGTTTCAGAAATATGGAGACAATATAATGGGTTTTATTATCAGATCTATGTTCAATGTTGTTTGAATTATATGGAAAAAAGCAATAGTTTGATATTTCATTCAGAAACACTGTGACAGATGGGCTTTTTTCCCTTTTCTCCCCCTACCACACACTATTTTTAATATTTTATTTGGAAATACAAAAGACCCCTCAACTTTGTGTTGACACTCTTTAGAAATTGAGTAAAATTGCTGCCCTCAGCAAAATGCAATTTACTGCAAGGGATGCCACAGTCCCCAAACAAGGAGCCAAGATAATTAGTCTGCAACAGACAAATAAGTCTGCTATGCTAATGTGATGAAACATCCTTTTATCAGACTGCATCACATGATAGTTTGTGCCAAGCTAGAGAGAAAAGAGAGTTTACTCTGAAAACATGCCCTCTTCTGGGGCAACAAATCTAATCCAGCACTGACTTGAAAGAATTTTCCTGACCCTTCCCTGGTATCAAGGGATTTGGATTGACTGAATTCTGGCTCAAACCCAAGACCTGAGTAGGGTTTTTTGCAAAATCATTTCCATTTTTCTTTTGGCTGTAGCCAGAACAGCATCAAAGCAGCATTAAAAAGAGCTAGGGCTGCAGAAGGAGCAGTTGATCAGGGAATAAAGGTGATTCAGCATTTTCTCTGTATCATCCCTCCAAGAAAGAGAAGGGTCTTTGCCCCAAATCCTACAGCCTAAATAAACAGTGATGTCTCCTCTGGCAGCCAGACCAAAGCAATAGAAGGTGTTTGTCAGCACCATGACCTGCTTTACCAGCCAAGTGTGATCATTCTCATTTAAGAGATGGAGATGAAACCCTTGTGTGCATGGTGGACACTTCCATGTCTTGGGAACCAACAGGTCTCAGGTGCAGAACAGAGCCAGGGGTCAGGTTTGGATGGTCCTGCCTGAGCTGTGGTTTATGCAAACTTAAACCACACTTAAACACCACCACTGTGCTGGCCAGCACAGGTACCACCTGCCACAGCTGGCAAGTGGCTGGGGAGCTCCTTCCCAAACTCATTTCCAGCATTTCTCAGTCCAGAGTCTGTTAGCTGAGTTGGTCAAAAGGCACTGCAAAGAAAGGACATTTATTCTTATTTATTAGGTTTTGCTCACTATATATTTTTGGTGAAATATGACATGACCTTTCAGCCTGAGATCTGTTAGATGATAAATATTATTAGCAGGGTCACTCCTTGACCAGGGGAAAGCTGTCTGTTGTGCAATGATGAATTCAGTCAGGGGACAAGCAGAGGGAAGGTGTCTGGTTTGTGGCGGCCTCAGCAGATGGTTGTACTGAGGATATTGCTAATTGCCACTGCTCTTATATTAGCATGGTGATTAGGAACTGGTTTGCTACTTGGCTGTGGGGATGGGCAGAGAAGAAATGGGCTCCTGGTGTCTCAGGTGAGAGCACAGGGGTTGTGCATCCGCTGGCTGACCCTGGTTTCATGCACTGTGAAGCACAGGTGACACCAAGGAACCTGGGGCTGAGGGGCAGCAGGTACCGGCCTCCAGCAGAGGAGGGATCAGTGATGTTATAACACACTGTAAATAAAGCATTAAACAAAGTGATTCTGAATATAAAAAGAAATTGGTATGAAAATCACAAGGACAAACACCATGCTTCAGTAAGAGTGTGTGTAGAAATCCAATTGCAAAGTGCTCTCTGGGGCAATGAGAGTTATTTAGTCTTTTTTGTATAAATCTGGTGATTTAAGCTATTTGCTTTGTGAAAGGACTGCAGGATGAACAGGATGTGAGTCTTAGGGAAAAGAAAGGCAGAAATCCCTTTCAGTGGAGACGGGATCTCATGATGTCATTGAACACTTGATAGGCCAATTGAAATTCAAAAATCACATTTAAATTTCTGAATGATGACATGAGAGGAAGATAAATAGGTCTGCACTAATGATTACATAACCTCTTGGCTAGAATCAAATAATATGTTGTATATTTTCTGTTAAGTCTGCGGTCCTGTGTCCAAAAAAGTGCTAAAGTTCAAAATGCATTTGAGAAGTAACGTCGTGGAAATGTCCAAAGCTGAGTTTATTCTTCATGTTAGGTGCTGTGCAAGTCTTGTTTGTAGGGGTGTGTGAATGATCAGGGCTTTAATGCTCCAGTTAACTTGTTTAACAGGTAAATGGATTTATTGTGTTTTGGCACAGAGGCAAATCAAGAATATCTCTCTACTGACAGAACGCAACTATCCTAAATGAGTCCTCCTGAAATTAATCACTGGGAGTGTCCTGGGCTGGGTGTCTTGCTCAGACAGAGCTGAGCTGAACACAGGGCAGTAAATCAAAGCAGATACCCTTGCAGAGTCTCTGTAAAAGCTGACTTGGTGCCTGGTGCAGCCTGTAATCACAGGCAGCCCTGGCTTCTGCCTGTGACTCCAGTAGAGTGATTTTATAGCACTCAGGACTTTCTGGGGAGTGGAGGAGTTCTGGTTGTGCCCCTGCTTTCCTGGCAGGTTGACTGTACAGGGAGGACAACGTGTCAGGCTTTCAAACTGTTATAAAAACCCCAAGATAATCAAATCAGATGAAATGTGGATTATGATTCTCCCATTCTACCAATGGTGCAGTTGAATATCAGGTACTGGTGAGTGCTTATCAGTCATCTGTTTCTCCCCATACACCAAAAATAAAGCAGCACCCCCTTCTTTGTTGGCTGCTACACCACTGCTGCTCTTTGGGAGAATTCTGTGTAGTGGGATTTAAAGATGAGTTAAATTAGAAGGATAAATGATCATTTTGTGTTTCTTGTAGCAATTTTACAGGAAATATGAAGGTCTGATAAATGCAGAGACTGACACTTCTCTGTCTCAGCAGTGTCTCAGAGCAGAGCACTGATTGTGCAGCTGAACTGCTGAGGAAAGCTTTGTCTTTTCCTCTTCCCCGGTCCCAAGTCAGCCAACTTTCCCCCTGCTTCCCTCCCATTCTCCTTGATTTGAAGGAGTCTGTCCCGTTGATGTCTTGCTGTAGTCTCCTATTAGCATCAGGAATTTATCTTCTTCATAAATTGCCCTGTAGACAGTACCCTGACAATTTGTGTTGGCTTTAAATTGTTGTCACTGTCTCTGCTTCATCATCCACAAGTAATGATGTTGGTAATGAAAATGTTATGCTATCATTTACAAATTCTTAGCTTGTCTGTAATCTTTGAGGAGATGATAAGTAGATAGCAGAATATCAAAGTCTCATTTTGCTCTACGTGTATTCTGAGCACCCAAATACTGAAACAAGGCAGATACAGGCTTTTAAAGCTAGATTTAACAAGATATTTAGGTACCTATCACAGCAGATTAACAGCCAGAAGGATTTTTCTAGTGGGTTGATGTGGGTATGTGCTGAACCTCCATTTTAAGTGCAGTGAAATTCTGGATCTGAAGACTTGAAATTTGTGCTGGTATAAGATAGATAAGATCCTGCACGTTACAAAGCTCTGTGTCACCATTCCTCTCTCAGCTCCAGCATCTTAAACACCTCAAGTGCTGCAGGGTGGAAGTAGATTGAGTTCATGGACTGATTTCCCAGGCAGCACCAGGAGTGAGTCTGGGCAGGAGGTGACTTTTTGTTCCTTGTGCAGAAGGAGCAGACTCTTACAAATGTTTCTGTGGTGATGTTCACAGGGGTCCCAGGAAGAGGGAGGAGATGAGAATCTGACTCCATGTTTCAGAAGGCTGATTTATTATTTTATGATATATATATAATATTAAAGCTATACTAAAAGAATAGAAGAAAGGATTTCTTCAGAAGGCTAGCTAAAAATAGAAGAAGAAGGAATGATAACAAAGGCAGATGTCTCAGACTCTCTGCCCGAGCCAGCTGGGCTGTGGTTGGCCATTAATTAGAAACAACTAACATGGACTAATCGAAGATCTATCTACCTGTTGCATTCCACAGCAGCAGATAACCATTGTTTACATTTTGTTCCTGAGGTCTTTCAGCTTCTCAGCAGAAAAAATCCTAAGGAAAGGATTTTTCATAAAACACGTCTGTGACAGGCTTCTTATGCACGCTTTATTTTCCTTTCCCTGCACACCTTAGCCTTGCTGGGCATTGCCAGGAGGTGCAGCAGGAGCATCCCTGTGCCCGTGGCTGGTTCTGCATCCTCTGCCGGGTCCCTGTGCCGAGCCCCGCTGGATGGCAGCAGCGCCACAGCCACGGCCTGAGCGCTGCCACGCTCCCACAGGGAACACGCTCTCCCACATTTCCACGGGATTTTCTCCCCGCTTCATCTCTTATTTACCTCTCGGTGTGTCCAGGAGAGGCACAGCTCGGTGTTTAGCTGGCTCAGTGTCCAACACGTGTGTTGCTGTTGCAGATTTTGCAGGAGCAGGGGCCAGGTGAGGCACTGAGGAGGGGACGCATCCCTGGTGTGGTGGCCCTGCAGCAGGACCAGCCCAGCCCGCTGCTTCCCAGGCACATCTGGACCTGGGAAGAGAAATGAAATTGAGCCCCAACGTTTCCTTTCCAAGTTTTATTAGGCTGTATCAACAGCAATTAAAGCAGGCAGGTATTTACTGCCTGATAGCGCCGACAAATAATTTAATTTTGCACTGCTTAAAAAATGATCCTCGTCTTAGCAGGCTTTGTAATTAGGTTTGACCTTAAGCAGCCCCACGTTCCTCATGTTGGTATCCTCGTGTTAGAAGCAGTTATCTGAATTTTGGAGTCTATTTAAAATGTAAATTATGTTTCTTAAAATTTGTAACAACATCTCGTACAGCATCAAGATGTTTAACGTTTATGTTATAAAGGTACATAATAACTAAATGTTTCACAACCAGATGTCATGATTTTATGCTGAGTGCTTGGACCTGCAATACTTTATATGTGTGCTCGTATTTAAATGAGATCCAGCTCAGCTCCAAGGCTAACAATCTATTATGATAAAAGTGTGGGCAGTTCACCTCAGTGTCACTGCTGTATTTTTCAGCTATTCATGTGTGGACTCTGTACTGTGAGAGAAAATATCTTGCTGTCAGCTACAGAATTTACTAATTATCCAAGAGCAATTTAAAGAAATGCATCGACTGAATATTTAGTTGCAGGAGACCAGATGTTAAAAACCAAAAAGCTCTGTCTTGTTCATTGAAGTTTGGGCTCTACCTAGATACCCAAGATGTTGCTATCATTTGAATTTTAATTTTTGTGGGACTTTCTCATGTTAAAGAAAAACCCTGACTGTACAAATTTTTATTTTAGATCACAGCAGCTTTCTTTGGAATTGGTTCTAGGTTTAAGAGAAAATATTTGTGTTTACAAGGGTGTGAATATGGCATTAAGTGGTTGCAATAAGGATAGTGCTGTTTGTTGCAAGCAGGAAATATGAGATCAGAACAGACTATTTCCCTAGAACAGCAGAGCTATAAATGCTGAATTATTAACAGTAAATCCACAGTATTTCCTTTTGGATATGTAGAAGAGACTTAATCCCAGCCACAGGTCTTTGTGATGGTTTTAGGCAAGAATATGGAGACAATGAAGTGAGGAAAATTGCTATATGGAAAAAAATTGCAAGCTTGGAGCTGGTACAGGCATGGCCTCTGTTATAGCCCTTAATCCTAGAATGAAACAAGATTTTGGCAACTTGTTCACCTCCTTCTGAACTTGCTTGCAGATACAGGGACACAAAACTGTTTCAAACTTATCAACACCAGCACTGGCTGAATGCATTATCTGATGCTGCACTGTGGAAATTGGGGCTGTTTGATTTACATGACTCTCCCAGCTGTTGGATTGATCTGGTTGGCTTAAAAGCTGCAAGGAAAAATTGCTTTGAAGGAGAATTTTTAAAAAGTAGAGAGATCCCTTAGTTTTGTGTTAATTGTGCCATGCAGGGAAGATATTTCATTAGCATTATTAATCTAGGACTCTGCCTGGCCCTGTGGGAGAGTGCTGTGCATGCTCCAGGTGACAGAAGATGGAATATCCATGGAGAGGACAGAGCAGCTCTAGCTGGCAGACATAAAATAATCCATATGAAAATGGGGAGTTTTAGGGAACTTTGAAAGTTTTAAGGCCACATCTTAGAAGTGCACTGGGATTTGGTCCTGTACATTCATTATGAAATGATACAGTTTAATCAAGAGGTGATTTATGCACCGGTAACAGTGGTATAGACAGGCTGCTGCTAAATTCATCCTGATATTGGTGTCTTGTTCCAAGTGTTGGGATGGGCTACAGGTGATAAGAACAATACATTTTTTTCTGTCCTAAGCAAGTGATTTCTTTTTAGTTCTTTACATTTCAATTTGCTCTTATGATGATATTTGTCAATCCAACAGTCCAGCATGTTCTGAATTAATTATGAAATGCTTCAGAGTAAATGGAACTGGGACTGCTGCAGAGAACAGGAGATTGCTGTGGTTTGCTGAGTTTAGTGAGACTCTGTATTTCACAGTGCTTTCCTAAAGGGCAGCCATGTGTGCACCTTGAATTTCAAACACTTCTTAACCCTGAAGGACTGAAATTCTAAAGGAGCAGGAGAGATGATATTTTCCAGTGCCTCCACCTGTCAGTGACTCCCCAGTAATTTTTGAGAGTGCTGGAACAACAGGGGTTGTGTCAGTGCACACTGTGACCCAAACACTGGGCTCCATCCCTCCCAGCACAGCCTGTGCTGTTCTCAGGTATCAGTGTCCAGCTCACACTTGGTTTCTGTTCCATTACATTTTGATTATTAGATCTCATCCCTTTGAGACATCAAACATTAGATATCATCAGCAAATGCTGAACTGGAAAGGTCATTGTTTTCAGTGTTCCCTTAAGACTCTTCTGAAAACCCCACTTTTCAAGTCTTTTATTAGTCAGATTTGTTACATGAACAATGTCATTCCTCATTCTCAAATGACAGGGTAACACCAATAGTAGCTCACCTTTAATTTCTTTAGTGTTTTTTTGTGTTCAGTGATGAAGTTATAAAATATGTGTAGCAAGATGCCATAAATAACTGCAAGCTGAGAACAGAATAATGATGGAAAGCAACTAGTTAGCCAGATCATTTAACTGCAATGCTTTGTACTGCCAGGAAGGACTCACACCAGGTTGCTTGCAGAGCTGTTGTTCCGAACCTTCTTGAAACCTGGAAGGTGTGTAATTTGAGAACTCTTATGGATTTCTTTTATATATAGTTCCAAGAAGCCTTGCCCCCTGTGACCTAATTATGTCACCTGCATGCTGCACAACTTTGTTCTCAAGCAAGACTGCCACGGGCATGTGAGCTTTGTACTGATTTTTTTTAAAATTGGACTTCATCTTTTCTTCCCCTCTCTCCCAGTACAAGCTCCTTGACTTTAACATTTTACCTTAGGTTGGATACTTCACTCTTTTTTTCCCCCCTTGGTGTTTTGCTTATGTTTTTGTTGTGTGTTTTTTGGGGTTTTTTTCCTTTTTTTTTTTTTTTTCCAAAAGGCCGAGGATGCAATGCTACAACTAATTTGTATTTTTAATCTGTACCTTGTAATTAGAGCTAGGAGGGGCTGGAGGGAGATGCCAAATGAGTAAGAGCTTTTCCTTTAAAAGCTCTCCAGGCACATAACCGAGTTTTGGGAGAGCTTTAAAGGAAAGCACTAATGAAATTCCTGCAGAAAAGGAAAAATAAGCCAACAAAATTAAGACTTAAAATGTGCTATTTTTATTCAGGACTGGGGTTAAAAAGACTTTGCTACCCCCTGGGTTCACTCTCAGATAAAACATGTGAATCACTAATTATTATATTCTTTTTGTGCGGATGAGTTTCTACCCCATTGATTTCCCCAGTACTGAGATTTTTAGGTGATTGAAGATGATGTTGATGTTACTTGGAGGTTTGGCATTGTTTTACCTCAGCTTTGTTCGAAAACCAGGCTGTTTTTACTGTGAGATCAGTAATTTTCATGAAGTTTTGTTTTTCTAGAGGGCAAAACTCCAAAGCACAAACACCAACTTATTTAAGTCTTGGAAATTGAATAACTGTGGAATTGTGAAGGTTTAGAAATACACCTTTCACTCAAGCAGAGCAATGAATTAGAAACAAAACACTCATGGTTATAACTTGCAGGAAGGTGCTGGTGGTGAGAAAGACTTGAGGTGGCAGAGCAGGTCTCTTGTGCAGCTGAAATAGGTTGTTCCCATCCTTTTGGGCAGGATTCTGCAGTTTAAAGCCAGTAGATCTCCAATGGCAGAGCAGCACAGAGCTTTGTGCATGGATCTGCTGATGGGATTGCTTTAGCACAGAGCATTCTTTGTTTCTGGGAAACACATATGCAAAATTTTCATTGTCTGTTCCCTTGTGAGTGCATGTGACTCCATGCGCACAGTGAGCTCCAGTGCCTTCCTTCTGCCACTGATCCTCTATGGGCCCCTGACTTCTGCTCTCTGTGGCTTTTCTCCCTAATCTGTGACAACATTTATTTAAAAATACCAGTTTGTAGAATGGAAATGATGGCTCTGAACATTTCTCTGAAGCAGAGACATTGCAGAGCTGAGCCATGTTGTTCACTGGCAGGTTATGCTGTGCATGAGAGGATGATTTTGCATTCCATGTGCAGGAAGGAACACAAGCCTCAGCTTGTGGTGGTGCTCCCAAGGACAAATGAAAACAAATGTTGAATGAGATTTCTTTTGATAAAGAAGATAACCAGTTAAAATGAAACTTAAACCTTTTACTTATGTAAGACTAGATTTTAGTCTTTCTAAAGAAGAGACATCCAGGTGAATATACTGGGTCTTAGCTGGCATTGCTTAAAAGTGGATTATTCCCTCTCTTCCCTGGTGGGGGCCATTAATAGCTGCCTTTCCCTCATCTTATTTTTGTATGCAAAGCTGGTTTTCTCTCCATAATATTTAGTACCTATTCTCTATCATTTGAGTTTTCCAGGGAGGTTTGGGTGATTTCTTTGTTTTCTGTGGCTTAGTGAAGACGACTTTCTCTCCTGTCATAGCTGGAGGACCAGGCTGAAGATCCAAGTGAAGTAAGATCCATAGTCTGAAGAAAGAGAAGGACCACTAGCTATCAGGATTTGTGAACTGAAGAGTAAATGATGGAGATTTTTATATTTCTAAAACTAAATTGGGAAATTAGCAATATCCCCCATCATCCAAGGCATTCTCAGCTATACCTCTAACTTAGATATATTAGTTTTCCAAGTGTTGTAAATAAAATTAATGGGCCTGACTTTGTTTATGGGCTGTGTCTCTGTGCAGGCACAGCCCTGGTGCAAGCACTCCCATCCTGGTGTTAGCAGGCAGCTGTAAACCTCTATTCCTTATGGCTCCCTTGTAGCTCTGTGCTCTGATGCAGCTCAGCATGCAGATTTTTGAGTAAGGAGAGGCAATAGTTTTCAACATAAACAAGTCCACTGGGTCACATTAACCTCCTTCAGTCTCTGTGTTAAATAATTAAAATAAACTAGGTAATGTTTAACTATACGTATTTAGAGGCTTTCTGGAGGAGCTTATTAGTTCAATATTCTAATACAGTGTCTTAAACCTTCCTGAGCTCCAGGATCCCTTATTAAATATTTAGTGCATATTGCTGAAAAAGTAAAGATTTGCTTTATTTCTTACAAGTAATGTCTATTCTAAAAACTCACTCAGCCTTTAAAACACTGGCCATCTATAAATACTACTTTTCTCAAGTTGTCATTTCTTGCAGCAAGGAGTATTTTTCATTTGTACCAATCTTAATAGCACCCCAAGAATGAATACTTGCAGGAGGCTCTGCAGTGCATCCTTGCTGCATTCTGTAGTACCACCTCAAATACCTTTTTAAGCAATTCATTTGACAGCAGCTCCTTTGGATAGAAAGAAGATGTGTGTCAGCTGCTGACTGTGCTTGGGAGACATCAATATTTCTCCTCTTCTGCTTCTAAAACTGTCAAAATGAAATTAGTTAATTGGTGGGTACTTTAGTGTAGTTGCTGTGGGATAGTAATTATTGGTGACAAGATCTGCTGGATGTGCACTAATACAGTACAGCAAAACCTGAAATTTGGAAATGTAAGGCATTATCCTGCACTGCTATTATGACTAGTCATTTTGCCACAGTCTGACTTGCTAGAGATTCAAACCTTCAAGTTCAAGGACTTCTTGCCAGGAGAGAGAAGGTTTTGCTTTGTGCAGAGCAGAGTTTTATAAGAATTGCCACATAGCTAAGCAGCAGCAGCTTAGTGGATTAAAATAGCATCAGTGATATCTCCAGTCTCTGGGGTAATGAGTTCTAAGCAAGGCAAAGACCTCCAGGAAGGGATTTTGTTTCTGTGGAGTCTCTATCAGATGTTAGTGAATAATAAACAAATAACAAGTATTTTCACTGAGTCCATTCTCATTTTGGCTAATTGCCTGTCTTGGTTCAGTACTTCTAAAGACAAGACACAAACCACTTTGCATTTACCTTTACACCCAGGCCTGATTCCTTACTGCAAGCAACACAAATCCTGTGTTTTCCCTTTGCCTCCAGCCAGAAACTGGTCACCCCTGCTCCAGAAGTGTCCCTCAGTACTTTAATTCATCACTTTCCATGTTGTGGTGTGGTCTGAACTGTCAGCTGGGAGAAAAGGGTCCCTGCTCAGCCCCCATGACAGCAGCACCTTGCAGTGAGAAGGTATCTGAGGAAACCCTTCACAGAATCCTGCAAACAAAGCTGCTTTCCACTTCTAACAGACTCCCCATAAATGCTCTGTGTGCCATAAAACATAAACTACCAAAAAATCCACCCCTGTACAGATGCTTAAAGTTACTCAGGAGCTGACAAAGGCTGATGTGTTGGACTGGCAGCATGCTGGATCTCTAACACAGGATCTGTTCACCCTGGTCATTGCCATCCACCTCTCCCATGGAACTCACCTGTGCTTCAGGCTGTGCACCATGGTCAGTCATAGCTCTGTTCTCACAATGCTGGGAAGGAAAAATGCTAGGTGAGAAACTCTTTCAAAGAGGATAATCCCAATTTTGACAAGGTATTTCATACACAAATATGTTTGTTTCTTCACTTGCAGTATTTTCAGGTTTTATGGGGTCTAAATTAACAGATTCTTCTTCTCTACTCACTGAATTTTTTTCTGAAATTTGATGGACATGTAAAAAGTTAACTAAAAAAAAATTCTTCTGGTTTGAACTGACAGGAATATTAGAAGAAATAGAAACCTATTCTCTCTTACCCAATTTCAGTGCTTTTTGAATAACAATATATTACTGAAGTTCCTGATAAAATGTCAGTGATTTTAAATAAATAAAAGGGAGAATGAATTATGATTCTCAAAATACTGTACCTTTTAATCTTAGAGAGCAAAATGCATTCCTGAAGGAGAAATAATGCTGTTTTTTTTTCCTAGACAATTACAAGTAGATGTCAGGTTTGTTGCCAAATAACATGTCTGATTTCATGTCTAATAGTTAGTGGAATTTAATGAGTACAAACTGAAAAGTGGAATGGTTCTCAGTAGGAAGGGAGCTGAGTTCTTCTTTGACACACCCTGCTGTTCAGTGGCTTGTAAAAGATACCCACAGGAGGCAATTCAGTGCTCTCAGTGCCTTGCCTGTGTGAAAGAATAAATGTGAAGCCAGGGCACACTGGGAACAAACCCACCCTGGCTCACAGGCTCAGTAGATTTGAAGAGGAGTGAAAAAGGGCAGCCTTTTAACTAAAGGAGGGTGTTGGTGGTCTGAGATTTTACTATTGATATTTCAGGTACTTGATATTGAAGGTAATTATACTTAAAACTTATGTAAGGAGTGAAATTTATACTAAATGCAGTGGTTCAGGCTTTCAGGTGCCCCACTGCTGCAGTCAGTTTGGAAGAAATACTTGAAAGCTCCTCCAAGTTCTTTTCTGGAGATCATTTGCCAGCTGGCTCCATCAGAACCCTGTACTGTGGCCTCTGTGGAGACAGCAGAGAAATCCTTGTGAGGGCTGAAGGGGGCTAAGAGAGAGATGGAGAGAGGCTAATGAGACTAATTTACAAGGGCCTGTAGTGACAAGAGAAGGGGGAATGGCTTCAAACTGAAAGAGAGCAGCTTTAGATGGGATATTGGGAAGGAATTCTTGGCTGTGGGGGTGTTTGCCCAAAGAAGCAGTGACTGCCCAGTCCCTGGAAGTATCCAAGGCCAGACTGGATAGGGCCTGGAGCAACCTGGTCTAGAGAAAGGAGTCCCTGCCCATGGCAGCAGGTTGGAACTGATTTTCCACGTCCCTTCTAACCCAAGCCGATGATTTGATGATTTTATTATTATCTCACTTTTCTGCCACTGTCCCACCCACCACCAGTGTTTGGCTCAGGGACTCCCATGTGGATGTTCCCTTCCTTGGGGCTGTCCTGGTACCTGGGGGAATCACATCTTTGTGATGGTTCAGTTGTCCAGCTCTTGCCTCTAGGATGTGTGAGAGTTAAGAGCCTCTGAGGAACAGGTGATGCTGAAATTTGCAATTTACTCAGCCCGTGTGGAACTGGGGGTGCTGGAAATGCGTGTGGTTTCTGGTACTTTCCTGCTCTTTTTAGGAAACTTGCATAGCAAATTTCTTTCAGGTAAAAGTAGGACGCTCTAAATGAAGTGTCAGATGTTTCTAATATCTGAAAGTTTAATTCTCTCTGGTGCTGAGCCTTGTAAACCAATGCTTTGTATGACTTGGAGTTAGGAGCACTCTGTACATGGCCAGGTCAAATTATGAGGACATTTATTGTCAGCTCATTGGTCTGGTTTGCTGTGTAGGTTTGAATTGTGATTAAAGATAAACCATAGTTTTGCAGCCTCACAGAACATAGAATACTTGGATCAGGATAGTGAGAAACCTGTTTTCTTGTTTGTAAGTGAGCTCTTCTGGGGTTTTGTTGCTGAAGCTGGATCCCTTCTCAGCTAAGGCTACTTCCAAAGTGTACATATTTATGATAACCTCAGGCCATCTGCCACTGATTTCAGAATGAATTAAAATATTCATTCTAGATGTATCCTGCCTTATCACAGCCACTGATTCACAGTGGAATGCATCTTTTGCTGTATTTTCTTGTTTTAAGCCCAATACGTTTTTTATACTCATTTTAGAATCTTTTAAGTCTTCCACATTTTTTGTCTCTCCCTTAGCCTTTGCCCAAAAATAAAGGGGAAATTTTACCTTAGATTCTGTACTGCCATTTTTGCATTCTCAGAAGAAATTTGTTGGGGACTGCAATTAAAATTATTACATATTTCACCTGTAATTCAGGAGTAAAAAGTAAATTACTTTGTTAGAAGTATTTAAACAGAAATCTTGCAGGCACTTAATCACATATGAAATAACAAAAAACTTGTGAAAAGCCATTCTATTTCTGCATTGTCATGTTGAATACCACCATGCCTGTTCCCCAACAATAAATTTTTTAAATATTTGTTAAGCAAAACTCATTTTTATTAAGTGCAGAAATGTAGGTATTTTTACATTACAAGGCTCAGACTATTTCATTAAAGAAAAGTCATGGCAGTTCAAGTGGGTGAGTTATTTTCCTTGAGAGTTCTGTTTGTCAAGGTAGAATTAAACTGGGCTAGGCAGGACTGTCAGTGTGCTGACAATTGAGTTCTCTTCAGGTAGTGCAGAAACCAACCTGTTAATTATATTGTTTAATCTCAGCTGGCCAGGTTTGCATGCTCTGAAGGTGGATAGTCACTATACAGAAAATCTTGTAATTTCTTGTGCTCAGAAGAGGTGCCTGCAAATAATTACAAGATGCAATCACATGAGATCAGGAAGCTTTGATGGATTAGTAATGAGATGTAGAGCCTTTCACCTCAAGGTTGTTCCTAAGCCAGGAAGTGCCCTCAGACAGGTGCTGGGTTTGCAGTGAGCTGGAGCTCTCTGGACTGTTGAAAAGTACAAATTCACTGAATAAAAATTGCCGTGGCTGTGCTTTTCTCTCCGTCTCCTTCCCTCTTATCCAGATAGGAGACAGAATTTCTGCTGTTTTCTTGGATTGTGCTGACTGAGGGAGATGAATGTGATTCTGGGCAGGTTCCTGCAGCTGGGAGCTGCCTGCTGGGCAGTGATAATGCTGCTGGACACGAGAGCTCTGGCGTGGGCACTGGAGGGAGCCCAGCAGCAGGAGGCAGTGCAGCAGTTCGTGTTTAAAGCAGAGCCTGCCAAAAGTTCACGTTTAAAGGCTCAAAGAACAGTGTGAGGGAGGCTGTCCAACCCCACACAGCGTCCTGAGAAGCTTTGAAAATAACAGGAGCTGAGCAGGTGTGAATGGAAGGGGAGTCTTTTTCCATGGGCATATGTGCTGTACAGGGCTGTGGAGCACCTGGCAGCTCCTCACAGACAGTGCCACTAATGCAGCTCTCACTGTCTCCTGCTGCTGGCATTCACTACAGATTAAACTGACCTTTTCTTGGCTTCTCAGGACCTTCAAGCAAGGGGTCTTGCAGAGGAATGTGCCTTTATGGAGCTGCTGCTGCTCTGTAGGAATAGCTATTGCAAACAATGGCTGCTTCCCACCCTGTCTCTGCTGACGCACTGAGTTGAAAGAAGCATCAAAAGGACACTGAATATAATCTCACAATGTCCATGGATTTTCAAAGTTATCTACTGTTCTGACAATTTATACTGCAAAGCAATGTGTGTTTTGAGATCAAGAAGAGCCACACTGGCAGAAACTGTTTTCTAGTGAGTTAAATCAACACAATTTTTAGGGGTAGAAAACCTATGCATAAACTGTGGGTTGAAAGGTTTTTTTGAGAATACCATCAGAAAAAACCTGTTAATAGTTTCCCCTTTTTAATATGCTGACTTCAAGAGGAAAACCCAACTGCTTTATTTAGAGTACCATCCTTGTGGAAGGAGTGAAACTAGTGACAACTGTGCCAGGTCACCTTTAACTTGCTCAGGCAGGAGATGGTGGAGCATTGCTGTTAAAGTCAATGGCTCTTGGGGGAGCCTCACCAGCACTGCAGAAGGTAATGACATGTCCGCTCCTGCCACCTATGGCTGCTCCATTATCCTTGAAAGCAGCCATGAAATTTGCAAGGCTTTAACAGGAACATCTGCTTCTCTCCCTTGGTTGTTTCCCTCACATCTGCAGCGGTGGTGACAGGGCACGTGCTCTTCTTCATTCACCCTCGCTGCTCTGACCTTTCCTGTGGCTCATTTTTTATGCTCTGTCTCCTTAATGACTATTCTAATTCATCTCTGCATTTCCTGATAGTCTTATTAGGGCCAAGGGAAAATTCCCCAGGTGAGGAAGCCTGTTGTTTTCTGGTAAGAATGCAACTTTGTCAAATCTGACAAGCTGGCTGGGACACTTTCCAGGGACAATTTCACTACATTGCTCCTGCAACTTGCCCAGTTGTGACAAGTGTTCCTTCTAAAAAGAGCAATCCCTCTCTTCTGTGGTGAATGAAGTAAATCTCCTTTTCAGAATTACATGCATGATTTACTTCTTTTCTGGCCAACATCTAGAAAAATATCCAAGTGTTCTCCTGCTAGTTAAGCATCTAATTGCTGTAATTTCAAATAGATTTCATTGCCAACATAGGAACGGGACACTTAAAAGCCCTTGGGAATTTGAGACTTCCTCTTCAATTCTAACTCCTCTGAGCTTCTAATCCAAATATGCTTTGTCAAGTGTCCTGGAGCTAATCCAGTGTCTGTCTGGTTTCCTACAGGCACGGGGAAATGCTATTATTGCATCTGCTGCATCACAAAAGAAATGTGCTCAGTTATTGGGGGGCAGATTTCCATCTCATGGTCAAAAACCCCCTTCCAAATATAATAATCTGCAAGAGTCAAGAGCTCTCTTAGTCCTTTGAGGGATGGCAGTGAGGATTGAATTTCATTCAAGGATCAAACTCCCAGGGTTGTGGTCTCTTTCTGTTAAAGCTGTGACATGGTCTGGGAGGAAGCTTTTGAAACTACTTTCCAATTTGTTCCTGTGGTACATATTGCAGGATATGGTGGCTTCTGTGCCATTATAATGTTATGTTTTAACTTTTCACTTTAAGCTGAATGGCTTAATTAAAATAGAAAATCTACCAAATTGTTGTCAAGGACTGTCAATTTTAATAAGAATGGAAGAAGAGCTGGATTCTTGGATGCTTGGAATGGGATATGTGGAACAAAAAGTAATGTTTTAACTGATAGCTCTTTCATTTCTGAGAAAGGTCTGTTAACACTCTGTCTTTACTGATTTGAACAGCCTTTTTATAATAATTCACATTTTAAGCCTGGGTGAAATGTCTTGATTGTTGCTAGGTGCCAAATAAAAAAAGCTAAATTTATGTAGAACTAGCTGTACACTGACTTCCAAATCAACTTTTTGCTGCAGAAAATAATAGGGTTGATCATACAAATGGCATGGAAGAAATAAAGTGTGAGATCAGCACAGTTTGTGTGTTGTGGCAGCACCCACTTGTGCATGCCCAGGTACTGAGCAGAGCTCTCCACATTTGGTCTTTGAACTGCACCCTTCTGGGATTTTTTTTGGGTTATAGCCTGCAATTGGAATGTTAAAAATTGTAGTCTTGCACCTTTATTCTTAGGTAAAAAAGATTAAAAAGTTAAAGTTGAGAGGCTCAAGAGAGCTGAAGAATCTTGAAAAGAGAAAGAAGTATTAATGGTGATGCTTTGACAGAGAATTGTCAGTATAAAAAAGGAAATGTGCAGACCCTGACAACTTCTGAATTCTGACCTTTAAATTATTTTTCTGTCATTAGCAGTGTAAGTTGGGGTCAGGAGTTTAAACATGGCCCTATGGGTAACAGTTACCAGGTTGATTTTCACTTTATTTTATTGTGATTATATTTTATTGTGTGTCTGTTACAATGCAGCATCAAGTGCCGGGCAGTCTGCAGTGTGTAAGAAAACCCCTCATGTTTCAACAGTGCTGACTAAAAAATGTCTGTTGACATTCTGGAAACCTCAATTATGTTTTGCACTTCTGGAAACCTCACTTATGTTTTGCACTTCTGGATCTAGCAGTTAAATAAGTTCAATTAACTGTTCAGCCAGGTAGGATAGAGTCTGTACATGCTGAAACCACTTAGAAGTCCTCATGCCACTCAGAGTTAAAAATGCATTTGTTCAATTTAGTTTTATGGCCTGTTATTGCTTAACTGGCAGCTGGATCTCATATTTGGGCTGCTGTGATGCTTTCCTTGTCTATTCCATCAGATAAACCCAAGGTAATCATTACAGCTGATATAAAATGAGACAAACTTTGAAAATAATTAATCACTGGTGATCAAGACAGAGGGCTTTTCCCAGGGATTAAAGAGCAGCTGAGGAGCTGGTGGCCTGGTGCCCAGTGCATTAACTGCTCTGATTGCTTGTAACATTCCTCAGAATTCCATTTGCCTGATTTGCCTATCACAGGAAAACTCCATCCCACTTCTGCAGTGAAATCTATCATTCACATTCTGTCTTATCTGCTGGTTCTGGTTTCTGCAAAAGACAGTTCTTCCACTAGCAACAAATGCTGCTCTGATTTTAATAAACACAGAGCAATTAGTGGAAAGAGGGATTCACAGCCCATCTTTTAAATTCAGAATGTCAAACAGGACAAGCAGAAGTGTTTCATAAACCACACCATTTAATGATAACAGTTATGTCTAGATCTTTCTGGAACAGATTGCCAATGAGGGTTAATTAACGAATAATTCGTTTTTTGCCAATTTTAACTATCAAATTCAGGCAAAGTCCTATTATTCTATAGTCCCATCAAAGTAATCTAAGGAGGGAAATATACCTTGGCATTATAAAAATAAATAGAAAAGCAGAATCTCTTTATGCCCTGTGAGTGTGAGCTGTTTTGAGCAGTGAAATGGAGTACAGTGAATGTTTCCTTGGTTGCTCTCCCCACTTTCACTGATTCTATTTGGACCTGAGAATAAAGATTCAATTTTCACTTGAAATGAAGAGAATGCTTTTTTCCCCAAACATCTACTTTGTTTTCTGGCAGCTTCCATTTACTTAATCTGCAGAGCCTAATGACTTAGACAACAATTAGTGTTTCATGTTCTCTAAACAAATATCATTCTTTTCTGATGAACGACCTTGAACTGGGTTAAAAATACCTCTGGTATTTAGTAGATTACAAATGTTTGTTTTACACAAGTAAGCCTGAAATGATCATTAGATATTTCAGGTGCTAGAGGAATGCTCAGAAAGGCACAAGGCTTAATCCTCAAAATATATTTTGTTGCATGCATGAGACAGACTTAAAAGGTTTTGATTTTTTAGTTTTTGTTCTTGGTTTTTTTTTAATTTCTTGAAGATTATGATACTATTAAATGAACTTCTGTCATGCCATAGATGAGCAGCAATAAGCTGCTCTGAGACTGGGTGTGGAGAGCAACTGCAAATGGCAGTGAGCTCCTGGTGCCTGCAAGGGCTGTGTTAGTGACACCTTGGGCAGGATGGCTTCATTATTGCTGTGGATGGGATTGCCTTTCTCAGTTTGTGGTCCCAAATATGCTATTTTTGCTTTCCTATGGCAAGAAAAACCCTTTTGTAGGAGGAAATCAGCTCTCACTTGAGGCAGAAAATTAAATTTTTGCTTACAAAGTGGTAACCATAAGCCTGGCCTGTATGGATGTGTGTGTACCTGCTTTCTTCAGGCAAGCAGGAATCTCTCCAGGGAACTGGATTCATTCTCTTTCTTTTCTCTCATGATAAATTTGTGAAGGAAGGAACAAATGAGAGAAAAATAGTGGTCCACGTGTAATAGCAGGAGTGAATGTTAATGGGACACCTGGGAAATTCTTCTGTATTAGAGAGCACAATGATTCTCATTTGCTGCAAGTTATGATTGAAAACCAAATCTTTCCTTTGCATTTTCTCCTCTGCCTCACCTAAAATAGCCCCACAGCAGGAAGCTGCCAGTAGGAAATTATTAACACTGCTTTGCTCTGAGGTGCCTTATGAGGTTTCAAGTCTTGGATTCTGTCTGTACAAGTGATGTGTGTGCTTGAAGCAGATGAATATTGGTGCCCAGCTGAAAGGCAGCAGACCTCATTGATTGACTTCAGCGAGCCCCCTGGCAGATAGACACACTCATGCTTTAATTTGTTTTTGCTTCCAGGTCACCCTTCATCCACCTTCCCATTTGCAGCAGCTTTTCCCTCCTCCCCCCTGCATTTCCAGCACCTTCTCAGCTGTTTTGATTTATTGACCACTCAGATTTAATGCTTCATCCCTTGGAGAAGTCTCTGTGCTTGTGTCTGATCTAAGGTCACCTGTGCTACTTATTCCAGGGGACTTTAATCTCCATATGGATGTGACCCCTGACACTCAGCACAGAATTCTCTGTGTTACATGGTTCTCTCCAGCTGTGTCAGCAGCTTCCTCCACCTGCTCTGAAGGGTTATGATTTCATTAACTCTTTGGGTCTCATTACCAGGGTTTGAGGTCACTCACCTATTTTCTGATATGGAGGTACACCCACTGTACCCCTGGGGTTTCTTTCTATTTAGGTGCTTGTTTTGAGAGTTGTTTGTTTTTTTACCCCATGTGTTTCTTCTCACCTGAAACAACTTAAAGTGCTTCAGGACTGCTTGCCTAATTCCCCAGTTAAAATCTTGATTGTGATTTTGCACATACCACACTGCTGGTTTCCACAAGGAAAAAAGCCCAAATGTCTTGATGAGGACAAAATCTGTAACTTTATAAATTGTAAGAAAAACTCTTTGGTTTGAAACCTGCACGTCATGGAGGCTCCATCCTCTGTTCCTATATCTGTTAAATGGCTGTACCTTTGCTTGCTTTTTCCTTACCGGTATTAGCACTAGGAATCACAATCCTGCAGTGTATTTGAGGATTGTAACAGTAATGGTTAGCAAACAGGATTCTTTTTCCCCCCTTTTTTTATTTTTGTTGATTTTTTTGTGTGTTACATCTTACTTTGCCGGCTATCATGGGCAGATTATGGGAAGATATTTCTTGTCTGTTTATTCCTAGAACAGCTGAACTGGGCTTTTGGGGCAGATCTGGACTATCTCTGAGCACTCCCTTACTGCCCATAAGTGAAAAGGTTGAACTTTAAAAGTGAAACTGGGCTGATTTGTATATTCAGAGACAATTTCTGAGGAAGTGTGTGTGTATGCATATATCTGTATACCCTTGAAGGAGAGCATCTAAGATAGAAACTTGGTACATGAATGTGAAATTATGAAAAACCCAGTAGCTTATTGAATGGTAGTAAAGAAAAAGCTTTGCTGATACTCTCAGCCTCTAACATGGTGTGTAGTTTTTACTTTCCAAGTGACTTTAGCTTATTTTCTTGAGAAGAGTTGTCATCTTTAGAAACAGCCCTTTTCTACTTTTACCCCTCAAAAAACCCTGCCCTGTGAGCTGGATTGGTTCTTGTAAATATGTTTGGCAAAGAATACAAAAAATAGCAAGTGTTATTTCCTCTAATGTTTGTGTTTTTCTAACAATATTTGCCTTCTGGTGTGTGCTTCCTATGCCCATGTATTTGTAAGCAAAAGCCAACATGAGATGAAGGCAGATGATGAACTGGCACCAAGCTTCTTAAAGTGCTTTCCTCTTCCAAACAGCATCAGTGCTGACTTCTAAACTCATTTGTTTCTCTTAATGTCTGCAATATTTAGTTCCATGGCTGTTCATCCTCCTATTGACATCCATCCTCTTACCCTTTAAATAAATGATGCAGTTGATTTTGTGCAGACCAAGCTTGCTGCTTTTGAGGCTTTCTGAGGAATGTGCTGAGCTGGGCTCATCCTACTCCAGATTTGCTGCTCTCCACAGCATAGTAGCTCTCTTCATCAGAGGTGGCAGATTATGAAACAGAGATAAAAACTCCCTTTAAATTTGTCTTTTCCTTATGTTTCTTAGCCAAGAAATGAGCAGAAAGAGGCGTTTGTTCAGGATTTCTGGCGGAGGCATGCTGCCTGCATGTATATTGCATTGAGACAGCACTCCCTGGGAGTGATCAGAATTAGTCACAGAGATGAAATGCATGTGGACAGAATTGGTTAGCAGCCTTCTGAAAGCCTCCTTCTTTCTTTGATATGCTCCCTGTGGTTTTGAAGTGCATCACTACCATGTTTGATATTTTATTAACAATAATTGTACTTCCCTCTTTTCTTTTGAGCATTTCAATGAGTTTTAGAAGTATTAATTGGTAACTGCCCTTTGACTCCTATGAAGAAAATGAAAATAAGGTCTTGTCAAATGTGTTTGTTGAAAAAAAAGTACTAAGAATAATACTGAGAATATTAAGAATACCACTGAGAATAAACAGTTCAGTAGTGATTATTGAGTCATCTCTACAAGCCAACACAAGTGTCGTGAGTAATGTCCAAGTCCAATAATTTTCTGGTTTGTACTTTCTTGTTCTTCAGAGATGTCTGTGTTCTCTGAAATCCTGGGGGGCTGCCTTGCAGCTCTACACAGCACGTTCTTCTGGGATAAAAATCCTACAGATGGCAAGGAAATGGTCACAGAACCTTCATGAGTGGCCAGTTCTTGAGGTCATTAAGAGGCATTCTAGACCTGGGCACCTGAGGGCTGCTGTCATCTGTAGGTATGTCATTATGGATGACAGGAAAATTCACAGAAAACTCCTGGAGGTTGTTCCATCAGGGAGCCCTGTCCCATTGTGTCTGTGCCTGTACTGGGAAACAGAGAAAGTGAACCAGAGCAGCACTGATGTTTCTGGGGAGAAATAGCTGTAAAGAAATTAGGATATGGTTGGAAACACACATGCCAAACTGCTGATAGGAGGAAACACAGAGCTGTGTGGTTTTCAACGTTCATCCCCTGTCCTGCTCTGTGCCTGGCTGGCCCATGCTCTCCCTTCAGTGTGCAGAAACTGGTCTGTGACACAGACCTTCCTGTGATGCTGCTGCTGATAATATGTTTTTCCCTCTGGAGGGTTTTCTTATTTAAAAGGGAAGATGTAACTGAATTTCAACCCCAAACACCGACAGCCCTGAAGTCACAGATCTGAGTAGGTTTACAGGTGATGGGCTATGAATTTATGGGCTTTGCTCTCCACAGATTTTCTCCCTCTCTCTCATTGCATTTCTCTCTGAAATGGCTTTCCTGATGTGTCCAGCATAGAATTCATTTACTGTGATCTTCACATTTTGAAAACTCTTCACTCCCTGCTCTTCTAATGACTTGGCTTCCAGAGAATCCATCAATTATAAAATATTTTAAGGCATTTCTTGAGTGTTTCTGTCAGTATAATCTCAGCTGCATGTTAAGTGTACTTTAAACCTGAGGTGAAGGTTTATTTAGTGCAAGATGAATATTAAAATATACAGGAGAGAATTCTTATATTCTTTCTTTTTGCTGCTCTTGGGCACTTGAATGCAAATACAACAGGTTTCAGTAGATCTAGGGAGGAATAGATTGAGTTAGGGTTGGTTAAGATTTTTTGTGAATTTTCTTAAATGTGGAAGCCACTCTGCAAACAAATGTTTATCCTCTAGATTCCTGAGCACTGGCAAAAACAGGACTGAAAGGCACCACTTTAACCCTCAGCATTTGTTCAGCACCTGCTCACAGATGTGTCTGAATATTAAGGAGAAATTCATATGGTGCTCAACAGCATAAAAAGTGTCAGGATGTGTGTGAACAAGCAGGAGGAAATATCGATGTGAGCGTGTAGGAGGGGAAAGACTATTACAAGGGCAATCCAATTAATGCAAATGATGCATGCAGATGTCTGGGGCTTTTTAGTGCTGTACTCCATAAGAGCTGTGCATGAGGGGTGAGGGAGGGGAGTGCTGCCTTCCCTTGTGTGGCAGGGCTGCTTTCAGACCTGGCATCCCACTCCTGCCAGGAGATGGAGAGGGGACACCTTCCCTCGCCTGCTGGTGGAGCTGCCAAAGAGGAATGTGAGTGAAACAGCTCCTAAAGCCAGGGCTGCTTTCAGGAGGCATCTTAATCTCAGCTTCTGCAAACAGCAGTGTGTCTGTTGACTCCTGGCACTCCAGGGCACCACTGTCACTGCTTCAAAAGTCAAACAAGATAATTGAAAGGCAGCCCCAGGTTTTTGGGGCTGTATGCTCAGGGCCAGGGTGTTTGATTTCCTTTGGTATTGGCTTAACAGGACTGTTCACCTAAAGGAAGCAGGGTTTGAGGTGGAAAATAGACACCCTTGCAACTACATATTGATCCTTGGAGCTGGATCTTGTCCGTCCTTATGATGTACCTTCTGGAAAAAGGTTTCTTCTCTTATCTCGGCGTCTGGTGAATTGTGACTTTCCTTAAGGACAAGGCCTGGCCACTTGGTTTTTCAGATGAGATACATGAAAAACACAAATATGTGGCCTGAGCAGCTCAGAATTTTTGCTTTTTATTTCTTTCTTTATAAAATCTCATTCTCAGGAGACCAAGCAGACTCTGACCTTGCTCTTCTGAAGTGAATAAAAACTTGCTGTTGATTCCAGTGAATGCAGGACAAGCACAGTGGGCACTGTAGGAAACCAATGGAAATTTTCTCCGGTTTACTCCAAAGAGTTTTGATTCAGGCTATAGCACTAAAAAACCAGAATATAAAATAAATATTAAATTTATCTCATAAATAAACAGCCTCTCTTCAATAACAATCTCATTTTAGAAAATATTTTCTGTCAGAAGTTGTGCCACCTTTTCTCCAAGCATTGTCATGTCAGGTATTTTGAGGAACAATATTTTGGGATGAAGTGAGAAATTTGCTTTCTCTTTTGTGTGTTTTCCATATTGACTTACAGAGAAGCTGTTGTTCTCCTGACTAGTAGCTGTTTTCATTTTTTCCTTGTTTATTATTAAGTACTTGCATGAAAAGTCAGTCTCCCAATAAACTTATTACAGTGGCTCTGAAGATACTTTTATGTTGTCTTCAGCATTTTGCCAACTTGCTGTAAAATACCTTATGCATTTTTCTTCTGTAGCAAATTTTGCTTAAAAGTAGTGTAGCTTTGTCCTCAGGGAAAGAAAAAGGAAAGAAACCTCAAAAAGCTCTGTGTAGATATAATTTTTAAAAAAGTTGAGTGCTCAAGTAGAACACCACATTTCCACTCCAAGATTGAATATGCATAGTTTCTTGTCCATTGAGGTTGTTATGAATACAAATTTGGCAAGAAAATCCAGGCAGCCAAGTGTTTTCACAAGTATTTCAGCTGTGCTTGAAATACTTGTGAAACCAAAACATACACAGCAAGGAACACTGCCAAGCCAACTTTTAAAAAAAGTTATATGTATGTATTTAATACTTTTTTTTTAAGAACTCCCCCCATAGAAGTATAAATTGCATTGCTAACTCTTTTTGAAAGTTAAGATCTCACACTAATCAATTAATAACATTTTCTGCACAAAAATTACCGTGATCTTTATCCCTCAGGAAAATTTCATTTGTAAAGGTGTGCCTGATGTTAGTTAGCAGCAGATACTGTAAAAAACAAAAAACCCCAAAATATCCAACCAAAAAGCTCCATACATGGCAAACATGGAGTGAGGAAGAAGCAGGATAACTCTGAGGTTTGTCACTTGGAAGATTTTCTGTTTGTGGAGAGTTCTCTGCCTTTCCCCTGCATTTCTTTATTCTCTGTGCCTTTGATATCAGCCACACCTACACCAATATCTGGGCTGTCTCTCTTCTCATGCTTTGTGCTGCTTTGATGGTGACTATTTTTGTTATTCTCAGTGTTGTCTCTGTCTCTCTCTCTTATGAAATAACTCACCCTGCTCTGTAGTGCTGTTAATTTACAAGGTGCTTTACAAACACAGATAAGAGCCATCCAAGGCTCTACTCTAAATAAGACAAATGCAAGATGAAGCACTTGAAGGCTGCTCAGGAAAGTGAGGACATGGAAATGACTTTATACAAGGAGCTGAGGGGCTTGTGAAGTGGAGTTTCTGAGAGGAGGTTTAGGCAGGATGGAGAGGAAGTTTGGCAGGGGAGGAAAATGATCAGCTGCAAGGAGCACTGAGGTGAGATGTGAAGGCAAGAGCAAAGGAGGGGAAAACCAACTTGGGGAAAAGCAGGAGCACACAATATTTGTCAGAGGTTTGTTCAGAATGGTCTGGGAGGGAACTGAAGAAATCCATACAGTTTGGGTATGTTTTTTTTTTCCTTATGGACAAAACTAGACTATCTCTGACAGCTTTACAGCCTACCTTGTTCTCAGCCTGTCTGTGATGACAAGCATAACAAGCAGTGCTTACATGTGGATGTGTCAAAAAGTTTCCCTACTGTTTAAGATGTCTCTCTTGTATTAAATATTACCCTATCCACTGTGTCCATTTATGAAGGGAAAGATCTAAATATAAAACCTGATGGATGTCAGGAAGTGAAAGGAAGATGAGTGTGCTCTTTTTGCCTTCATCATTTAACTGATTACTCCGACCTGCTCTGGTTTTGTAGATTGGGAAGATAGATTGGAAAACTGACTTACAAAAACTAATTTCATAAGAACAGTATATAAACTCAGGGAATGAGCCAGATCCTGTTGGAACTCTGGCTGCTGAGATTTTAGGCTTTCTGTGCTGGCAGACACTGACCCCCAAGAGAACACTTCATTTGACCTAAGGCCATGGAGAAAACTTCCAAAAAGCTTCACCTTCTAATAAGATGAAGGTGATGAAGTCCTCCTCATCATTCCTCCCTGCCCCCAGAGTCATCCCATTTCAATGGTTTCTCACAGGCACTGATGTGTTTTTTCTCTCCCTCTCTCACCTCTGGGGCTGTTAGGGCAGCACCAGGTGAAGCAGGGCACGTGTGAGGTGGTGGCCGTGCACCGGTGCTGCAACAAGAACCGGATCGAGGAGCGCTCCCAGACCGTGAAGTGCTCCTGCTTCCCGGGCCAGGTGGCCGGCACCACCCGGGCCCAGCCCTCCTGCGTGGAAGGTGAGTGCTGGGTTGTCATTTCAGGCTTTACCCCAAAACCTGTGCCCCTCCCCTGAAGATTCCCTCCCAGGTGTGTCACTCATCCCTCATTTCCCCTCCCTGACCTCTGCCAAGCACTGTCTGTCAGTCCTGCAATTCCAGAAGGGCATTGAGTGATTGGCAGAATCAAAGGATGCCCTCTACCCCTGGGGGGCATTGGGCCATCCTGGTGTCCTTGGTCCCTTGAGACCTCCTCTCATCTATCTGGTTGGTGGCTCCCTACCCCTCTCCCTGGGGTTCAAAGGAGCAGCAACCACGGGCTCAGGGAGTTCTGTTGGAGCTGTTGCTGGATCCTGAGGACTGTGGGCCAGAATAAAGCTCTGGATCCAAACCCTCCATCAGAACCAACTCCTTTCCTTCACCATCACTTTAAAGGTGAAGGAAATAGGTAAAACCAGAGGAGCAGCCCCTGTTATGGGGGGAAGCTCCATCCCAGCACCACCAGAGCTCCTGCAGGCCTGGACTTGTCTCCACAAGCCCAGCTGCAGCATCCAGGTAGCTAAAAGTGTCTGTGGGGTGAAACACCACACACCCAGCTAGCCAAAAGAGTCTGTGGGGGTGAAACACCACACACCCAGCCAGCCAAAGGTGTCTGTGGGGTGAAACACCACAGTGCTGCTGTTTGGTTCAGCAGCAAGGGCCAGACAAGCCAAGGCACATCCTGTCCAGCTATATTGGTAAATATTCCTATAGTGAGAGCCTCTGCTCACTCCTGCCTCCTTAAAATTGTTTGAGTTTATTCTCCTTGATGTCTGACTTCCCACTGCCTCAAAAAGGCGTAATCCTTCCTTTTGTTAATTTTAGAGACATCTCTGTGCGTTGTTGATAATGAGCCTGTGCATAAATCTTGGTGTAATTAATCCTCTTAATATATGTGCTGGTCCATTTCATGTCTGTGCCAATAAAACTTCTTAATTTTTTCCCACAGAAGAATTCTCCTCTAAAACTAGTTTGAAAACAGCATAAGCCAAGAAATTCAAGCTTATGATATTAACTTTTCCAGATGTCTTAAGACTTGGCTAAAAATTCACTGGATAATAAATGCAAGCCTAAGACTGGGAATGCAGATGGGGCTGGGACATCTGACATGGAGAGCTTTTCTCTAAATCAATATTCACCATTTAATTTGCCTATTTTTTGTAGGGGTTGCTGCTCTTGTTAAGTTAGTAAATCTACTCCAAGACAGATTTTAGTTACCAAAACCCCTCATTCCATTAATTCACAAGCAAGATCCTGTTTTTATTCTTTTGTACCTATAATCGCAACCAGTTCACTTAAACATAGAAAAAAAAGCTTTTAAGTCCAATTCTAATCTAATATTCAGAAATATTTAGTGTCAGACATAGAACTCTGTTCTATGTGAATGTAAATATGTTCTATGTAAATCTGTGTTCTATGTAAACATGAATCTGTTTTTTGATTTTTTTTTACCTATTACGAAGCTGTCAAAACAGATACCCTTTAAAAGTAGATTTAAAAAAATAGATGCCTAGCATTTTTATGCTTTATAATTCAGCAATACAGTTAAGTTTAACAATGCATTTTCTTAGGGAGTTTTTGTGTTAAATCAGAAGTGTCTTCTGCATTTTTACGTGACACATCAAATAGCAGAAATACTTTTACATGTAACAGATAATAGAAGTCAGGCATTATTTTAAACTCACTTAAAGACTGCAAAAGTGACACTGTCATTCTATGGCAGAAATATATAAATACTGCAGAAGCTTGATTCAGCCAACAGTTGATGAAGGAATTTAGTTTTTTTTTTTATTCAAGTATAGTTGCGATTAAGTGTAACAAAATATTATGAATGTAAGATTTTGACTGTTCAAGTGGAAGCTTTTGATTCCCCTCACTCCTTAGGGTAATGCTTTAGCAGGCTGTGCTTATTTTTGCCAGCATCTGGGACTGGAGTGTGTTGCTGCAGCACAGAAGCTGAAACTCCCTTTCCTCAGCCTCAGGATCTGATGTGTTTTCTCCCACTCTGTACATACCCTGCAGTACACTCCTACTCTGTGAAAGCAAGAAACTGTTTGAGTCTTCAATTTGCATACTACAGACTGATACAGACATTTAGGGGCTTTGTCCTGAGTGCAGGCTTTATCAGAAATGATCTCTCGCCTCCCAGGAAAGCGCAGTCAGGTTTCACCCATTTTTTGTCCACAATCAATCAGTATCAATGCAAATGATCTGAGACCCAGATGAAAGTTCATACATTTATTTTGTAATATTATGAGACAGAAAGATTAGTTTTTAAAAGCCAAAGCTGTGTTCCAAAAGTGTGTCTTTTCATAACATTTTTCAGTAAAAGTGCAAAACAAAAGTAATTGAATGAACATTTCAGCAATATCCTGATGTCAACTTCCCTGCTTGACACCCCAATTTAAAGGTTGCAGAAGAACAAATATGTCTTGAAATTAAAAGGGAAAAAAGTGCTTTACAAGAAGTAGACTCCATTATTTTTGTCCATCTCATCTGAATGTGTTATCTTTTAAGGCATGTGTTTCAATAGTTTGTGCACATAGTAGCATAATGCAGACTGGCTGAATCCACATCTTAAGCCATGTTTTATTTTGAAACCCAATATAGATTATGTAAGATTATGTACTGATATGTTTCATAACAATTTTCTGGGATTTGATGAGTGCCATGAACAATGCAAAACTGAGAAATGTGTGCAGGTGTTTGTGCTGTTGTTAACAGCGGGTTTATAAGGTCATGACTACATTTCTAAGAAGAATAGACATGGTCTTAATAGAAATTGGCTTAAGGGTAGAGAATTAATAAATTTGCCCAGTTAAGGTGTACAACTGTGGCCTTCCAAAACATATTGCAGAAGTGGCAGTGTGATTGCAAATGGATTTTTAGTCAATATTCTAGTGCTTGCCAGAGGTTTCCTTGTTCTTACCTGCAGTATTTGCTGACACACCTCTGGGATTTACATCTCTGTGCAATTCTATTTTCTCACCCAGTGAAGGAAGAAACTGGCATTTCTCTGTCCAGTCTCCCATATACATGTGTGGATTAAACAAGAAGCCTCAGCTTCATCCCCCCTTACAGCAGGTACTTGACTGAAGCATGCAAATGAAGGAGAAAAGTTATTTTTGTAGTCAGTGGAGATGGAAAGGCACTTCCAGAGGTCAATTCAAATGTTGGAATCAGTCTCTGGTGGTGCCTGCTCTTTATCATTTGGATATGGCATTTACCCTTCTGAGAGCTGTGAAGTGTTTAGTCACTTTTTTACCTCAAACGCACTCTAGATAATTAACTACTAAACTAGTAATTGTTGTTTTTACCTTTTGAAATCAACTAATTGAACATGGCACAGATAACCTCCCTGCAATAAAGCAAGGGTGACAAAAAAGATAAACAATATCTTTCCTGCTTCTTTTTCAGCTTCCATTGTCCTGCAGAAGTGGTGGTGTCACATGAACCCCTGTTTGGATGGAGAGGACTGTAAAGTACTACCAGACTATTCAGGTTGGTCTTGCAGCAGTGGAAATAAAGTCAAAACCACAAAGGCAAGTACAGAGATCACCTGTATTTGAAAGTGCCTGTCTGCTGATTGCTCTTATTGCATTGTGTCTGTGGGTGTGAGCACCAGTCTTGGCCTTCTCAAAGTTTTGGAAAGCTGTGATTAATTAGTTGCTCTCAGAGAGGAAATATTAGGTCAGAACTGCCCCTTCACTCCTGCAGTCCCACTGAAAATGGCCCTGATTCAGTCTGCAGTGAGCCAAAGAAATTATTTCATTGTGCTCAGTGCTAGAGGGATAATCATGTTCCAGAACCAATTCTTCAATTTGCAGGCTGAGTATAGGGATCCCAAAGCTTTACCACTGTCACATAAACTTAGATTCCTGGACAGCTGGACAGTGCTGGACAGCCTTTTACCTTTTGAAAGTACCAGTCTGGCTTGGGAGTTGCTGAGAACCTGCACTGATGACATTGTGCCATCCTGAGCATCGCTGGAAATCAGGCTGGTTCAGAATGTTTCTAATTACAGACCACCCTGTAGCTGGCCTGATTTATTTTTTTTTTAAACCAAACCTTTGCTATGTCATCTTCTTAACTAATTGAGAGAAAATATCATGTCCTCTGTCTGCTTGGCAATTTAAAAAGAGTTCAGTGCATTGAAGTTCAGCAAGTCACAGCAAACTGCATGTCTAAATACATCATAAACCAGGAGTCTTTAGCAGGCAATAGCAAGGAGAGACATATGCTCAGCTTTTCCCTTTACAGCCTCTTCTAGCTGGGAAAGAATGTTCTTCATTAGGTTACAGTCTGAGTTAATAAGCAATACTGTCACCAAATGTTGTTTAGTGAAGGCTGCTCTGAGCAGTGAAAACTGCACTAATTTGTGGATGGATGAAAGGAAATTGGATGTTTTGGGCAGCTGTGCTGTGGCACTGGTGGTCTGTAGACATTGTACAAAGGAAGTGGCATCCCTGATCATGGCAGAGGGGCTGGAACTAGAAGACCTTCAAGAACCTTTTCAACCCAAACCTTTCTATGATTCTATGGCCAATGATACAATGATATTTATCAAGTGTAATCTATAAAGATGTGATCTATAGCATGCCTGGGTCCTGCTGATCTCCTGTGGCGGACACTACACCTGGAATTTGGCCTGCAAACTTTGGAATCAGTGTGGATAACTGGGACTCAGTTACTGCAAGATAAAAATTACCCTCAGCCTTTCAGTTTTTTCCCAGGGCTGATTTTTAACTACTCATTTGTAGATCAGGAGTAGCATTGTAGCATCCACTGAAGGGTAGGACTGGTGAACAGGAGTTCTAGATGTTGTACAAGACAACTTCATCTCAGGATATTCCAGAAGAGAGCTGACAGTTTATACCAAAAGGACTTTATTGGAGAAGAGTGAGTCAGGTTAATTATCCTTTGAGTGAGGGCTAATTATCCTTGATGCCTTGGACAGATACTCGAGGGGTGGGGACCAGAACAAAGACTTTTATGTTGGCACTGATGTCTGAGGTGTCAGATCCTCATCATGCAGCTGCCTCTTCCTTCCTCTGGACAGCTGTAAGGAGACTAGAATGGAAAGACAAGTTCCCTTGTCACAGGGAAAAGGGGAGGTGGTGTAACTTATATTTTTATTTTGAAATTAACCAAAGATTTGTCTCAGATAAATGAACAAAATATTTCTTAGGTGTGTCATTAAAATTTTACACAAAGAGGGCTATTTGAACAGCCAAACTGTTCAGCCACCTGTGAGCCTCAGCAATGGGATGCTCAAATCAGACACAGCAAAACCCTTTAGGACAATTACAGAAAGTGTATGCATCCATGAATTTTTTCCAATTTAATAGTTGCCTTATGTCTAAAACACAATAGTTGAGATCCATTCCGTACTAATTCTTTTTCTGTGTTATGCACCGGAGATGATCTCATTACCATTTAAATTTGTAATCAATTTTTAAAGCCTTTTAAGACCCTGGGATCAGTGCTACGTGGGACAGTGGCTTCCACAGGTTAATTATACACTGAAAGAGGAAATGTCATTTAATCAACTTTAAGTCCTCTATCTTTTCATTCCATGAAAATAAGCAAAACTAGTGTAACTAAAATATTTGAAGCAGAGGAGACTGCTGACACGACTCAGTATTTAGATGAACGGTTAGTGTCTGAGTGGGACAGTTAAAATGTGCAAAGCTGAGGAATTTGCATCTTCCATCAGTTCCCTCAGGGAAGGAAATAAAAACTTCTCTATGCTGAGTGTCTGTTTAGTTTTGTGACACATGTAGACACTGCAGAGCAGAGCTGACAAAGCTTTCCTCCTTCCAGCTGCCTGTTCTCATCCATTTCCAGGACAGGAAATCCAGCAGGACCCTCCTCACTGTGCAGCCAGAGCTGGGTCCTGTGTGTGCATCAAGGCTTCAACACATCCCTGCAGCCCCTCCAGGGTCCTGAGGGAGTTCTGCTGGCTGGGGGAGATTTCTGCTGCAAGAACAATTTATTCCCATGTGCTGCCAGGTCCCTGATTCCCTCCCACGGGAAGGACCCCTGGGAATGGGCAGCAGTTTGCATGAATGGCCCTTTGGGATGTAAATCCTACACTGTGCTGGAGGCATTGGGAATGACATGAAGCAAAGTAAAATAGGAGATGTCCAGGAGGTGTTGGTGGCAAATTTAATGGTGAATTGCCATTTCTTTATCTGCAAATCTCCCTCATCCTATCAAACAATATTTAATTAATATTTCTCTGGAGATTCTGCTTCTCTGACATAAAGGTGTGGCTGGGGTAAGTTAATTTATTTCTGTTCATGCGCACAGTTCTTTTGAAGTAACAATGCACCTGTTATCCTTTTTTTTGGTGAATTCTGTAAGTAACTCTTTCCTCTCCTTTTACAGGTGACACGGTAGCACAGGCTAAACCTGAGGGCCACTCCCAGAACTATGGCACGTGGAACTGTTCCTTGGCTGTCACACAGAGACCCTTTTTTGTCATGCTGTTATTGACTTCACCCTTTGAACTTGCAAAGCAGTTGGGAAAAAGGGACAGCACTTCTCCTTTCAACTGTGGCTGCAGCTCCTGAACCTGGATTTTGCTATTCAGTGGCACATTACAATCTTAAAAGAAAAATCAGGGAGATTTGGTTCTACCTGAAATGCACCTTGGATTCCCAAGGACCTGAGACCTGGCTGCAAATTGTGGAAGAACACACCTGAGCTTCTTGTGGTGCACCAAGGATAAGACTTTCCTAATGACACAAAGATATGTAAAATTGTTTTAAATGAGTTTAGGTCATGAATGTAACTTAGGGGATCATAGAAAATGCTGATGTTAGAACTGGTACAGATGATCTCTAAGGTCCTTTCAACCTCTATAATTCTATGGATTTGTCTGCGGTGTTTCTTGCATACAGTACAACATAAAGATACAAAGCTGATCCCAGTGAATTGATGGGACTGTGTTAGTAAATTATGTCTTAATGTATTTTCAACTGTAATTTAGTACCTATCAAGGTGGTATGAAGGTGAAAAGATGGAACTTATAGAATTAGTAGCAATTATTGTAGGGCAAACTTTGGTTATAGCTGTGCAATTAGATTTATTTCCTTAGATAGTTCTAGGTAGTTTAACCTTTACATTCATAAGTGATGGCAGGAAAGCATGAGGAAGAGATAAAATTTGAAAGCAGGCATAGTTTTTCTTGTCCTAAAATAAATCCATTCTCTAGGGGAATAGCAAAGTATACATATTCCTTGCCTCTTTGAATCTAGATATGGAAAAGAATTTAGCCATTAGCTAGAAATATTCATTGAGATGCCTCAAAAAAAAGGGAGAGCAGGCTTGTACTGCATAAGGAAGGCTTACTGGAAAGGGAGTAATTTGTTTGGATTTTCATTGCTTTGGTTATATCCTAATAGGTAACATACTTAAAATTCATAAGCAAAATTCTAGATAAAAGTAAATTTTCAGTTTCAATTAGTTCTTGTTTAGAATGATTATAATAATTAAATGTCCAGTTCCTTGACAGACTGAATTTCCAAGTGGTTACATTTTGAGACACATAATTGTTCCCTATTATTGTAGATGCATTTCATGCTCTTTTTCTTATTTGCCTGTTAGAGATTTTTTGTCATCAGTCTTCATAAATAGAATAGAGGGTAGAGGTGAAGCTGTAGCCAGTCTGCTCCCCCTGACATTGCAGCAGACTGAAGTGCAGTGGTGCAGATGAACTGCTGGTGACCCAGAGACAGAAGTCATTGTTATGCTTTATGTAAATATTGGGGTAACAATGCACATCCAATTTTTATACAGACTGAAAGGTGGAAAAAAAAAAGCTGTCTAGTACTAATGTAAGTCATTGTGCATAAGCTCTCTAGTGAAGGGGAAAGATCCCATCAGCAGTGGTAAGCTGTTCAGGGTCATAATTATTAAATTCTGATTTGCTGGAGTGAGTGGGAGCATTCAGGCAGTTAATTCCACCAGAGTCAGTGGTGGAAGGATCTGGCCCTGTGTTTTTTTGGTTTTGATTTCCTCGGTTTAGGTCACTTTCAATAGTGTGTTTGATTACAGCTGGGATCATAGTGGTCATTGTACTCAGTGATAAGCAAACAAGAGATTTTCTGCTCTGTGCTTGGACAGCTGAACAGTTAATAGACTCTGCTTGCCCTAATGAGCTCTACATTCCCAATACTTTTCCATTGTTTTGATTTTCCGATTAAATTTTAAAATTACCTTTACTATTTCTATTGTTTCTCTGCATATATATTCATGGTGTCACCAGGGAAGATCCTTTTCATTTGCTATTTGTACAGTATTGACCTGTAACTGGAATTTATTTGTTTTGGTAAGTGTTCTATGGTGATGTTTAGTTAAAACTGTTGCTGAGATGTTCTAGGTGGGGAAAAAAGAGTTTTAGAAAAAAGTTGTCTATTTTTGAAGGTAAATAGAAAGAAAACAAGTTACTTTCCAGTGGTACGTCAATATGGAAAGTTTTCAATTCAGTCCTACCTCAATGGGTGCAATATGTCACATGTTCTGAAATGACCCCGTGGAAGCTTTTGCTGTCACTGAGGAAAGGGGAAAACTACAACATAAATTTGGTGGCATGGGACTATGAAATACAGCCCAAATGAATGGCTTGCCTAGCTAGAAGCCCAGCCCATGGCAGAGATTTTATTCCTAAAGAAGCTTTGTTCCAGAGGATCTTGGGTGGATTTACAGCCTTTTCTGACTCGTTGCACAGGTGCCGCGATGTGTGCCTGCCTCTCGTTTTGGAGCAGTGCTGCTGCTTCCAGTGCTGTTGTCTGGCATCTGACACCAGCTCTGCCCTTCTGCTGAGAGGCAGCAGAATTCAATCTGTGCCAGCTGCTCTGCCAGGGGAAGAGAGAGATCCGTGCCTCAGATCCTTGCTGTGCTCTCTCTGGAGCAGTTTGTGTCTCACTGCTGCTTCTGGAGGAGCAGTTTTGGTAAGCAGCAATCCTCACCAGCTCTTTGCAGCCTCAGGCTGTTCCCACGTTGAGCTTCTGGAGGCCAAATCCTGTGGGCCATCACACCCAGGGTTTTGTTTGGACAGACACTCTCCTGTGCTGGTTCAGAGAAAAATCCTCTTGCTCCAAAAGTGGCAATGTCTTTCCATGCAGTTTCAAACAAAGATTGTTGCAGACACTTCTCTGATGATATAGTAATATCCAAGCTGAGCTGATTCATATCCTGATTATAACTTTATCTTATTTCTTAACTGTGTTCTTTTTGTCCCTCATCAGGCTGACCCTGAGGCCTTTCCTTTCCTCCAGGTGACATTTGAGTAGGCATAAAATAACCTTGGCTTCTTCATGGCTTTTTTTCTCCCCTCT
This sequence comes from Zonotrichia albicollis, assembly GCF_047830755.1. Classification (NCBI taxonomy): domain Eukaryota; kingdom Metazoa; phylum Chordata; class Aves; order Passeriformes; family Passerellidae; genus Zonotrichia; species Zonotrichia albicollis. The sequence goes on from NC_133830.1 coordinate 4,946,609, forward strand.
GCCTGCCTTTGTAGCCCTCCTTGCAGTTTTGGTGAATATTTATTAACATAGATTGCCAGAATGATGTTCTTTGTTTGGCCTCTGCCATTGCTGGATTTTGGGAGTGTTGAACACTGCCAGGACTGGCTGGTGAGGAGCTCCATTCCATCCTGTCTCACTCTGAGCAGGAAGTGCCACTGCTCACTCCCCAGCCATTCCTTACCACCGTCCTTCTCTTCTCCAGCTAGATAAGGAAATATCTGTGGTATCAAAATAAATGCTTGAATATATAGATTAAACTAGATCTATGGCATTTTATTTATCTAGAAATTAAATTATCATAATATAACTCCCTTCAAGGTTTCCCTTGCATCTTACAACTCTGTTAAATTCATGATAGATTTTTTCCATTTTCCGTTTACCTCTAAGTCTTATCTTCAAGGATTTTTGTTCAAGTCTGGATCTAAAGAGAGTGGATAAATTTTTTACACTTGCTGTAAATTTTCTCAAGGGTTAGTTTATAACAAACCTACAACAATAGAAAATGGCTTTGAAGACTCACAGTTTGCTGGCAGACTGAAAAGACCCTGAGGTAAGAGAACAGTTAAGACTTCTGTCATAACAATAGATGCTTCTCTATCTATTGAGATAGAGATGATCCTGTAACAAATATTTGGGATAAATTAGAACCTCTAAACTGCAGTAATGTCACTTAAAGAACTGCTTTTTGCAGTGTCTCTCAGCAATGCACTGGGGTAATAATTCTGGACAAACTCAGAATGGATGTGTTCACCTTGGATGTGCAATGTATTGGTTATGGTTCAGGAGGGTGGTTTTTTGAAAGTTAAGGCTTCAGGGATTCTCACTGCCTGGAAATGAGAATTCTACACCTGAAAACATGAAGTATGTACTGTTTTTCACTTCAGTTACCTTAGACTTTCAGAATCTCATTTTCAAGATTTTCAACTAAACAATGATGAGCCTTGGAGCTTTTTTTTCTAAATGAAAAAATGAAAAAAAAATGCCTTGATGAATAAGCATATATCCAAATAATTTCCTTTATGTTTTTTGCTGTTAAAGTTACTTAAAAAGACAAACAAAAAAAAGTGCCTGGGCAGAGTTAGCAGCTTGTAATTGAGTCTAGATCTCTGCTGTGTGAATACATCTCAGTTACCAGATTTTTCTAATTTGCATGAAATTTCACAAATGGGGGTTAGAATAACAGCATGTACCAACCTTCAGGAGACCTTTTGCATTTTATAAAGTACCACAGCTTTATTATGGTTATGAGGACAAAGTCACCCACCAGGAGAAATTGAGTAAAAACACTTCAGGGGCCATTCTGCCGTGCCCTGTGTGTATGAGTGTGACATTCCCATTAATACATAGAAATCCATGCACTCAAAAGAAGAGCAGGTTTGGTAGCATGTTTTATTGGTAGCATATTTTTATTACAATCATTTATGCAAAATGATAGTCAGTGAAATGCTGCCAGAAAAATCACTGCAGGCTGCTCTGAATGTGGAGGCTCAAGCCTGTGAAAAACCAAAGTTGCATTTTACCAGCCCAAGATGGGTCCTGGAAATCAATGTATGTTTCTGGTCCTTTGAGGAGTAATGATTTGTAAAAGGTGCAGCAATGAGGGAGACTTAAGTGGAAAATCAGCTCTGTTTTCACTCTCCCGTCCCACTGCATAACAGCTTGCACCTTCAGTCTTTGTACACTTTTCTGGACTGTAACTCAGAGATTTATAAATCTCTTCTAGCCAATGTAAGTTTTCAATTCTAGAAGGTGTCTAAGAGCGTGGTCAGAGCACAAGTGGTTAAGCAGTGATCTTATCAGGACACTGATAAGCTGAATTTAGCTGATTTAGCTGAAATGCTGGTACCATATTTCCTTGTGGTTATAAAGCAAAGTGAGGTACCTCAGGCTGCTGTGAAGGTTGCAGCTTTTAAAGCCCTCTTAACTCTCTCAGTTTTCTGTCTCAGCCATAACCTGCATTGTATCTGCCTCATAGAGGTTATTTAAGGACACTGGATAATCCAGCACTAGCAGTGACTTCTTAATTTTGGGATAAACTTTTTTATCTTTGTGAATGAAATTTTGCAGAACTGACTTCACTTACATGCTTGGTGTTTAGGCACTGAAGTCCTCCAGCAGAGAGATAGGAACACAAAAGTTTTGTTTGCTTACTGGAGCTGAGCTTCACTTGATCACAATCCATGCTGCCATGAGGTTGCATGGGTTGGTACAGGAATTTCCACAAAATTGTATAAATTTTAGTAGTTCAGCATCCCTTCTGCTCTTTAGTGTTCTCTCTGGGTGAAGGTTTGGGGATCCCATTGATGGTTCCTGGCTATAGAATCCTGATTTGTGCTCTTTGCAGTTTAAGGTTGTGGGTGGATGTACTTTTTCCCATTTTAAAAAAGCTTTGAACCACCAAAGAGGTTTTTCACAGAAATGCCTTCCAGTCAGAAAACTTCTTACAGGGTCTTCTTAGTAGAGGGAATGGTTGGCTCAGACATGAAAAGAAATCCGTGAGGGGCAAAGTTCATCCAACCCCACAAATGCTCTCAGTGAGCCAGAAGAGTGGCAATGTGACATGGGTAAGATAACTTTACCTCAGACACTTCATGTTACTGATACAAAGTATAATTCAAGATATTTCAAGGGCTCTTAACCTGTGGCCTTCATACCTGAAGCCTTAGAGAGCCACAATAAATTGCAAAATGATTTTCATGCAACTTAAAGGAACATCTACGAGGCCATCCATGAGCCACCATGAGAAGGAGATGAACATTACAGCAGTGGAAAAAGAGCCTAAAAGGCAGCACAGAATTAGTTACAGAATCTATTTATCTGCTGTACAGTACTTTGCAGATCCACCCAAGCTCATTGTGTGCTGGGTGATTTTCCAGTTTACAGAATCACGATGATTTTTTCTTTACCATGTTTTTTGACAGATATTCCCATTGCTTAAAATTCACCAGAACAAGTGATTTGCAAGCAAAATTGTCAGCTGTTTGCTTACCCTTTAAATTAAGTAGCTCACAAAGTAATCTACTACAGTGGTAAAATCAATGTAAAATGCATTACTCTAACTCCCAACAAAGTAAAATCGGTGCTTTGTAAAACAGCCCTGCTATTCACAGGACTAAACTCTGCTGTCACTGGGATTCCTGTGGAACTCCTGGAGCTGATGAGTTCACAGGGGTGCAGATGAATGCACGATGATGTTCTCTCTCTGCCTTTTGAAGATGTGCCTGCAGTCAGCAGGAGGCATTAGCAAATCCGTGAGGAATAGTGCAGGAAGAGCAGAGCAATGTGCTGCTGCTTTCAACAACTTTTTCAGGGCCTTTGGAAAGTCATGGGAAAAGTGCTTCCTCCTGCAGTGGCCCATGGCTTTCAGAGCCTGAGGATTAGGTGCACAAGTGCCTGCCCATGTTAGCAGTGAGCTCAGGGATTCTTGGTTCTGCTTAATGTGCATTTTTTACACAGGGATGGTGCAAGATGTAGTGTGGCTGTGCTGAGTGTCTAAATATGTATTCCAGGCCTTGCAAAGAAGAGGCCAAGGGGGCACTCCCACCCTCAGATGGATCAGGGTGTGTGTGAGAGGATTGAGCTCTGCCCCCACACAGTGCTGTGTCCAGAGATGTCCTCTCTGTTCATGTGCTAAGAATCCAATAATCTGACAGCAGGAAAACACAAACAATTGCAGAGGGGATGTGAATTCCTGCAGCAAGGGCTAGAAAGAACGTTTTTTGTCACTTAAAGCAAAGCAGACAAGGTAGCACATCCCACAGGACACTAATGAGCCACCTGATAACACCGAGTGCACACCTGACCCCTTGACACGGGAAGCGAGGATGACAGATGTACTGTCAAAATACAAATCTATCAACTTCATCATGTAAATCTGCCCACAGATGCTTTACAGTGGAGATCTGAGGGCAAACAAACATTTTAACTTACAGAGTAACCTTGTAAACAAGAACTTTTTACAAAAGACTCCAGTTAATAATTTATGAATTGTAACAGTGTCATGAGAAAAGGATTCTGAGCATTGATTTTTGGCATTGAATGACAACAAAGACAATTCCCCAGATTCCACAATAATGATGCACTCACTCTTCTAGTGTTGGGGTGTATTGATATTCATATTGCATTTGCATAAAATCCTGTCTCTCATCTTTTATATTATTCATTTGGTGCCTTCCATCTCCTTCCCAAATGTGTTGAGTTGTTCCCTTAAACACACAGATTTCTATTCTGCAGATTTCTGTTCAGAATCACTTTAGGATGCTGAGTTTTGCTCTTTAATTAGGTCTGTAAAGAATTCGGTGCTTAGATCAGGAATTAATTCTGTTTTCTTGTTTATAAGTAATTTATTGTGACCTCTTGAAATGATAGCATTCGCCCTGTGTGATGACAGTTAATTTTCCAAGATGTGACAAGCACAGTTTTTAATTAGATTAGGGTAATCATGTCAAAAAAAAGAACTTTCTTTTATGAAGCATAGGAATATTTGCATTCTTTTAGCAGAACCTTTTTTTCACATGAATGAAAATTAAGCCTAGCAACGAACAGATCTGGAGTGTTGGAGCTCATGCAAGAAGAAATTTTTTGAGCTGTTTACAATACCTTTCAGGCCTCTTCTTACAGAGCTGCATTTGTGGTACATGTTTATTTATGATTAATGTATCAATATTTTAGTTTCTATTTTAAGGAGGCTTTATCCAAATATCTGTGAGCATTTTTGCAGGGAAACCTTTAAAATATGGATTGGGTATAGCTCTAAATGTTGTGTCTTTTCCCCCCTGTACCCTTGAGCAGTGATGGCACAAATCCAATCCCTTTTGGATGTTCTCTCTTTGGGGAGAGACCCTGATGGATGGGGAAGGCTGGCTGGGCTATGGGGGGAGGTTTTTCTGTGTTGTTTTGACATGAATTCATGAATGGAATCTTGGTTTATCCATTGGAATTCTGAATTCACAGCATGCAAAAGGTGTGGGGTTTTCAACACCATCCACCTTTGAAGATATTTTAGTTTATAGCTCTGATGAAGTTATTTGAGTCTGCCAAATCAAATCAGATTTTGCTGCTCCTTTGGAGAGAGGTACTTCTGCAGATCTGTGGTTTAATGGGCTGATGGCACTTTCAGAGATGCTACAGTTTTCTGAATTGCTGCAGGTGCACTGATGGGTGAGACACTATAGGCCTATTCTGAGCCATTAATGCTCACTACATCAGGAATATTTCAACAGAGTTATGTTCCTGGATCATTGATCTGCTGATCCATAGGTGTGCAGAATTATGCTCTGTCAGACAAGCTGAAAGAGGCAGGAATTTTTTCTGTATTCTCCAACAATATTTTTTTTTCCCTTATGGGAGGCCCAATTCAAGGATTGCTTTGGAGATTCTAGAGGGGCTTTTAATGAAGGAATGACATTACTGAGCCTACCAATTGTGTTTTACCTGCTGGATAAGTAGACATATATATATAGAGAGACATATGGATAGATAGATACAACTGCTATTCATATATACATGAATAAATAGCCTGTGAAATTATGAACTATTTCCTTAATGTTTTTTCCCACTGCATATTGTGCTCTGGAGTGCGATTCCTCGTATTCTCAGATCTAGGACAAATCAATATTTGATGACTGATGAAGCCACTCCTTTAATTTTTTTTAATTTTTTTTTTTAATCTGTCAAGTTCATCATTGTCCTGTTCTGCACCTTTGGGGTTTGGCTCTCAGCTGATTTCAGGGAGTGCCCAAGCAGGGAGAGAGTGTCACCAGCTCGAGAGGAATGCTGGATTTGGTGCTGCTCCTAGCCAGAGTCCTGCCATGGAGATTGTGTTTGAGATGCAGCTGCAGGCAGGGACACACAGGCAGTGCCAGGCTGGTTGAATAAATGCAGATAGGTTGGTAAATGCAGTGGATATCCTTTATCCATAGAAATCCCGCATGAATGATGGAGCCCAAAGGTTTTCTATCAATGTTGGAAAGCAATTCTGTCCCCCTCTGCTCTATTGCTTGTGACAGTGAGCGCTGAGAAGCCAGGGCTGTTCCCATCCTGTCCCCAGGGCACAGGTCCAAGGAGAAGCCAGACTGGTGTTTCCCAAATGTGGATTCCTGCAGCCCAACTGCCTACAAGCCAGTTCTGCTATGTAGCAAGCAGGTAATGTGAGATGTAAGAGCTTTGCCAACTTGTCTATCAAATACTGACTGTGTGCAGCTACTGTGAGGCTTTACAGGCAGTGGAAAATTTGGCTGTGTGGTAAAAGCTGCTGCTAAGCTCATTCAGCCTGAGACGTAGATCTAAATTTTCCTCATTTCTGTTCTCCTTTTCCTTCCACTCCTTATATCCAAACTGTGCATAAACACACATTCAAAAGGCAGTGAGAGATAGTCATTAAAGCCTCCTGCACTGCTCTTGCATGGACAGAATGAGATGAGAGTCATTTATCCTTTCAAAACAGCACAATTTGTTCTTCAAGAGTGTTGACAGTATTGCGCAGGGGAAACTCTCCATGAGAGCATTTGGTTCTTACAGACAGGTGCTGCAGAATGGTTTCTGTAAAGGGCTAAAGGTTTGCCAACTGCTCTGCGGCTGCCACCAGCTGCCATCCTGACACAGCAGAGCCACCCTGAGAGCTGTGGGGGCTCACTGGGACCCTCAGTAGTCTGTGGTGGCAGAGCTCACTGTGGAATGCCCTGGAAGGATTTCCTTTCATGCTGTTGCTCTGAGCTGCAGCATGCATGGCACAGCAGAAGTTGCATTATCACTTTTGGTGTTGGCCCTGTTTATAGCTCCTGCTGGGATGGATTTGCATCAGGGGTAGGTGAAAGCATGACTGGCATGTAACAGAGAGCCAGTGTCAGGGGGAGACAGGTGGAGATTTTCCAGGGGCAGAGGAATCAGCTTCTGGCTTGCATCCCCCTCCAGCACTGGCTTAGCCAGTTGGGTGCTGCAAAGCAACAGGGAGAATCCCATTTATCAGTATTTTGCTTATATGTGTGGCAGGGATTGAATGCACAATGCTGTGCTGCCATCAGGTTGCAGGAAGGGAGAGAAAGACAATGCTATATGAGAAACAATGGAATGTAAACACCATTTTTTAACCCTTTCTAATTTTTCTAAATTATCTTAATATTTAGAGGTAGAATCATAGAATAACCTGAGTTGGAAGGACTCACAAGGACCATCAAAGTCCTGGCCCTGTACAGGACAGCTCCAGAAATCATACCATGGGCCTGAGAGTGTTGTCCAAACACTTTTCGTATGTTAGTGTTAACTAAAGGTGAGATGTAATACTTTACTACTTATTATGAGTGACAACCCTTTCATTTTCATGTGTTTACTAAATAAAATGTTGGATTTGCAGAGGCATTCCTTTATAATTGAAAGTATTGCGAAAAATCTGAAATTAATTTATTCAGCTTTATGAGCCAACTTTTCTTACTTTGTATTAAGTTTCTGCAACCCAAGCAGACTGTCTTCTGTGGCCCTGGAGATGTCTCTGCAAATCTCAATAAATCCTCAAACTTCAGTAAATGTCTTCTGTGCATTAGTCACATGTGAGTTTAATCGCCATCATGAGAGCCCATCCTGGGTCATGGAGCCATTTCCCTTGGAAATAATTACCCTCAGTTGCAGCATAATGTGTTAATAGAATTGCTTTAAAGCAGGAGAGCAGCCCTATTAGCACTTGTCAGTGCTCTGTGTATTTTCAGGATGTCTCTCACTTCTTTTGTGAGCCATTAGAACCACAGGGCTGGGACGCAGTAAATAGTCTGGTGCACCCTGGCAGCTGTGAGCGATGAGCTGACAAGTGATTTATCCAAAAGGAGACACCTGACACTGCAGAGGGGGCTGTTTGCTGCTGTGCTTGGTGCAGCTCTGCAGCCCTGGGGAGGTGGTTTGTGTAACTGTGGTTCCTGGCTCTGCTCGGGGTGTCAGAGCTGCTGAGCCAGGCAGTGCAGCTGCACATCCAGCAGTGCCCTACAGTGAGATTTTGTTAGCTCAGATCACCTCAAAACCAGAGAATGGAAAGGAAGTGTGAGCAGGAGGCACCTCAAACACATAGGGGGGTGTGCAGGTGCTGCCCCAGCAATCCTGGACCTGCCTGAGCAGTGTGGAGCTGCTGTTGGAGTGAGGGTGTCTGTCCCAAACCTGCACCGCATGGCCAAAGGCGTGTCCTGGGGAGCTCTGGGCTCAGCTCCTTCTCATGGAGAAGATGACTGACTCCACATCCTGTAGAAGATAGAAGAGAACAATACAAGAGGTACAAGAAAAGGGGAGCTGGCAGCTCATTTGGCTGCATGATGGTTTTGCTCAGAAACAGCGTTTATTTTCCATGGCATCTGCAATCTCCCTTCACAGAACTCTCTGTTCATTACATTAAATTGGAAGCAAATGTAGGAAATACGTGACTGTGGTTCAGTATATATTTTCATTGCTTTGCTTTTGCAATTAACTTGTTGGCATAGAAGTCATTATCTGATGACATTTGGGAACAAAAAACCAATATTGTCTGGGGCAGAGGAATCCTACCCATCTCTGCAGCAGCCATTAAGACAAACACTTCTCTGGTTTTGTGCAAGCAACCTGATCACTTTTTTGGCAATTTAAATCAGCTGATATCATCACCATGCTCCAGACTCCATCCCAGTGCCAAAGGTTGGTAGGTAATAAATGTTCAAGTCAAAGCTGACCCTATGCAGGCCTCCCAGAGCTTCAAAAAAGCTCACAATATTTCAGCCACAGCAGGTGCATTCTGTAATCCTTTATTAAAAACTCCTGCCACACATCCCCCCAACATGTGGTGGGGTCTTATGCAGATTAAATCTGACATGCTATGAAGTCACTACAACCTTTTCCTTACTCCTAATTAAAGGAAAGAATGCCAAGAAGAGAATAAAATACTCCTGAAGAGAAATGTGAGGCAGGTGGGTAGAACTGATTGTGGTGTGTGGCAATCACTAAGGCTCCAGGTTCACAAGATGGGGAAGGTGCTTGACCTGCTGTTCTTCCTGTGTGTGTGCTTAAATTAAATTGTAGGCTTTCTGTGAGAGGAAACTGACTTTGTTTAATTAAAAGCCTCTCTCCTGTTCTACCTGGACTTCTAATTCCAGGGTGATGTGTAGGCACACGGTGCTTTGTCTTCTCAGGGTAATTAGACTTAGTAATGCAGCTGTCCTGTTTACAGTGTAAATCCCCCTAATGATAAATGGAGTAGACTTTTGGAGAAACCCTGATGATACTTCAGACAGGGAGAGTGGGTGATCTTTGCAAATAACTGGTGGGTAGAAAGTAAATCATTATCTGCTAATAAGCCTCTGATTGCTGGGTGTTTTATACTGTGGAAGATTAGGGAACTTGACTTTGCTTTATTTCAGTCCTGGCCATGGAGCTGAAGCACGAACAGGAGTAACTGGTTTGTATATGGGTGAAACTGTGACCTTGTGTCTTGAGAATCTCTTTGAGAGTTCACACTATGGCAGAAGCCCTTCTGTGGTGCTGATGAGAAAAATGTGACAAAAAGGCTTTAGAAATGGAAAATCTGCAGTAATATTTGGGGCAGATTCTGTGTTGTGACGCACCCAGTGACCTCAGCCAGGTGAGAGAACCTGCTTAAACACTCTGTAGCCAAATAGCAGAAGACCTCTGTGTCCCAAAACCCCCAGAGCATCAGGGAGAGAGCTGATTAAGGGTGGAATGAGGACGTGCTTTTACCCTTGTTTGCAGGTGTGCTCCCGAGGAGTGCAGAGTGTGCCAACTGCAGTCCCTGACTTGTGCTGAGGCAGGGCTGGGGACCAGGAGGGGGAGGTCACTTCAGCTGTCAGATTTCAGAGACCAGAGACTGCTCAGCAGGGAAGCGATGAGGAAACATATGGTGTGGTGGGAGGAGGTGACAGTGGCAGTGAAGATCAAGAAATATAATGAGAAGAAAACTTTTTGTGGGGTGCTGCCTTTAGGAACGCAGTGTCAGAGGGCAGGAGCTGGTGAGAGCGGAGCTCTTTGTGTGAAGGGGAATCAAATAGGGTAAAGACAGGAGCTGAGAACAGGGATGAGCCCTGGGAGGGAAATTGCCTTCCGTCAGGCATGCTCTTCCTGTGGCATGTGTCAGCCTGGAGGCCAGGGGAGCTGTGGTGTGCATTAGAGCAGCATCCTAAAGATGGATGTACTGTGTCCATTGGTTGCTCTTCAGAGGAATAAAACTGAGCCCTCTGGTTATTCTCTAGGTCTGGTTTTGATTCAGCAGGAGACAGGAGGTATTTTCCTGGCACAGATGATCCCACAGCCTTGTGAGGAGGGAATGGCCATGGGAGGAGATGTGCCACCAGCCCATCATCCTGGGGCTCACTCACTCACTGGGACCTTGGGGCAGCTCTGGGAGAAAGCAACTGGAGAGGAGTTCATTCAATTGGACTGAATCCCATTTCCCCTTGCTCCATTGCATTCCAGCTACAAGGGATGAGTAGGGTGGCTTTAACTTGCTTGTTTTGTGTTGTGTCACACTGTCATTGCAGCTGGTGTGGCCAGGCACAAAACAATTCTCTCTGCAATGTCTGGTGCTGATCCCAGGTGTGCAAAGCCCACCAAAGAGAACTTGAGGAGCTAATTAATCATCACCATGTCCACTGACCATGCTCAAGAACTTCTGGACATCTGAATATCTGCTACAATTTGTTGTAGAGTCCTTGTGGCTGTTATGGCACTATGGGAATAGTTTCCTGAGTGCTGAGAAATTCAAGATTTGAAAAGTGCTGTTATCTCAAATTGAGACAGCAACCCAAAATCTCAACCATTCTTATTCATCAGCTGAGGGAATTTAAAGGAAGGAGCTGGCTTAGTTGAAAAAAACCTGTTTCAGTAAATTGCAATTACTGCAGTTTGAGTTCAGACTTTCTAAAATGTAAATGAAGTATTTGCTGATCATTATAAATTTCAAAGGAAGAAAGCAGGTCTATGTGAAATTCAGTCTGTTTCAAGTAAAAAAGTATATTAAAAAGTAGTTTAGGTTACAGATTTTTTTTTCCCCAGCTAACAAATTTTTGAACAATTCTTAAAATGTTTTGAATTAGATGAAATGGCATTTTCTGATGTTTCCTCAAAAAATTCCCAAATTGTTTAATGATCTAACCAACAACACTCTTCCGTGGCTTTTTGCCAATATGTTGGTGTATGTGTAATTATACTGGAATTATATTAAAAGTTTATTTCATAATGAAAATAACCTCAAGAGAAATGAAAATGGATACAGAGTTGCAAATGAAACACTCTGCAAAAAGTGAAATTTGCTCTGCAAGGAAATCCGTGCTCCACTTTCAGGTCTGAGGCGGTAATAAATTGAACACAGAATGTTTCACAGACAGTGTCAGATATAAAATATATTAATCTTGTCAGAGAGTGTACTAACTCTCCCAGATTTATGATCAGGTGCACTTAAGTGCTGTTCTTCTCATTAATCTTGATTTACAAACAGTAGCCTTCAGAAGAAGGGGTCAGAAGAGACAAGAGACTCACGGATGTGTTGCTTGGATAACTCACCTTCCCCTGCTGCCCTGTGCCTTTCAATGACACCCTTCCATCTTTAATTACTGAAAGGTCTTTAATCTTGTCTGAGTAAGGGCAGAATATGATGAATGTGAGGGGTTGCCTGTGCTACTCTGGGTTTGTTTTTTAACAAGAGATGTCATGGACGTTGGTGGGAACAGCAAGATAATCACATCTACCACAACAGGACTCGATGTTGAGAAAGTTCAAGAGGAGAGGGATGCACTGGGAAGAGGGGGGAAAACAGCAGTAGAATTATTGAGTGAAAACAGCCATGTAGAAAAAATACAGTTCCTGAAGAAACCGCATTTTAAAGTCTGCTTGGCACACATACTGTGTATAAAACCCTGTCCATCTGCAAAAGAATGTTCTTTTGTAATTTTTAAAATTATGGAGAGTGGGAAAACCAAGCTTTCACAGGAAATAAACTGGTAATTCCACTAGGTGATACTGGAGACAAATCAGTCTGCCTGCAGGCTGGTGTGCTAGATAGGATAACATCAGCCTGGATTTGTGTCAATGTGCTTAACCTGGAGGAGTAAATAACAAACCTCCCAAATCTACTTTTAATTCATAATAGGAATGGAGCAAAAGAATTCATCTGATGAAGCTGCAAAACTGCCAGATGGGAGAAGGTAGGTTTATACCAAATGGAAATAATTTCTAACTTCTTCTCTGGTATGGTCTGTCGTCTAAAAAATGTCAAGGACAGATTGAAGCATCCAGCACATTCTCCCTGCTCTTGCTTTTCTGTACTTTCTCTATGGGTATTAACCTGCTGGAGCATCTGTGTGTCGAGGGCAAGGTCAGTGGCAGTGTGGACTAATGGGCTTTGTAGTTCTTCCAAATGGGAGTAGAAACTCATGACATTTGATATTATGAGGGCTTTGGGAAGAGTTTTGGCATGAAACAGTTATCTGAGTTGTGAATTTAGGTCAGGAAGTAAATCCACCTTAAAGAAATATGCCTGAAGTGTACCAGAGTCAGGACTTGCCTGATACCCCCTAGAAAAATATTCCCCAGCTATTGATAAAACCCACCTTATTTTCTTCACAGCTCCCCTAGGTGCTTTGTTCTGAGCTTTAAGACCTCTCAAAATCTCACAGATGCCATGGGGGTTCATGGATGAAAATTCAAACTTTGATGTGGCTGGAACTTGAGACACTAATTGCTTTGAAAAATAGAACCAGGGCCTTAAGCTGGCATCAGATACTGGCTGGGAGCCATGGGAAAGGCTTGAGCACAAACCAGATATGCCCTTGGCAACGTAAGCCATCAAACAAGCAGTTGCTCCCCATTCCCAACCAGCTGGAGCTGGTGTACAGTTTCCACACTGAGTTTCAAAACACATTGAGTTATTATAATCCAGCCCAGAGGTGACAAATTCATGGATTACTGATGCCACCTAAGCAGCCAGACTTTGCAAGGTGTCAGACCCAAGGCACAGCCCTGACAAATGTGAGCAGCGTGCTTTTCCACAGAGGGGGAAACAACATTTCCATGAGCTGCTAAAAGAAATCCTTCCCCTCATCCTGCATTTTGGCTGTGCTTGGATTCACTCACTTCAGCCTCCCTGGATGCAGTTCAAGCCATCTGCTCCTCTCCAAGAGCTGAGCTCCTGGCGGGGCCCTGGTGTGCTGTGAGTGTCAGTGGTGCTGTCTGTGGAGAACCAGGACATTGTCCTCTGCAGGCTGCTGCTCACCAAGCCTGCAGCCCCTTCTCCATCTCTCCCAGCCATCCTTCCCAGTTAAAGGGAGGAAGAAGGGCTACATGGATGTCTGTGGGCTGTTCAAGGATGGGAGAACAGAGCCTGCCTCCAGGTTTAGCTTTGCTGGGCACCACTGACAGCAGCTATGTTGGGGTCAAACTGTCTACTTCTATTATTGTTATGTTATTGTGTTACTGTTATGAGCTGTTTCTTCAATTTTTATATCAAAGGCTGCAGACTAATGTAGGAGTGGAGGGAGGTGGTGACAAGAAGACCTGGGTGCCAGCAGAGCCCTCTGTGCTGTTTCAGGGGCTGCAGCCCTGTTCTGAGCAGGATGTTGGCCAAAGCGAGCCAGCTGGCAGGGAGCAGGCAGGCATCAAGAGGAGAACACATGTCAGAAGCTTCAAGGTCAAGGATCAGCTTTTGAAAAGGTTGAGAAAATTATTTATCATTGAAAGAACGATTTTGAAGACTTGATTTCTTAATACTTATTTAGAATCCTGGCTTTTTTTTTTTTTTTAATAAAAGAACTTTTCTGGAGCACAGAAACACTGACATCATTTTGGTTGTAGATGAAAGTTTCTTTTCCAGGGAGAGCCATATGTACTTGATTAATAAGCTGACACTTCTCCACAACTTTTTGTTTTGCTGGCTTACAGATTCATGGGGTGACCTTCTTGGTAAGGATAAAGGGAATAGGCAGAGTGAGGGCATCTAAACAGTAGAAGAAAATACACAGTGATTTTCTTTCTGACTGGTTTGCTCACTTAGGACAAGTTGAGGCTTCTTTGAAAGGCAAAGCAGTTTCAATTATTCTAAGCCATGCTGGTGTGTAGTTTAGCCTCTGATCTCTGCTCTCATTAGTTGGTAATAATTCCAACAGGGTCTGGAATTCCTAGTGCTTCCAGAATACAAGATTTCAGATTTTGCATTAAAAAATTATGCCAAATATGTTCACCTCATAAGAAAATCCAGATAATAACATGATAGCTGAATGTCTTCATATGAAATTTCCATGTGGTGGTGGGCAGCTGATCTATAATTTCATTAAGAGAGTCCAAAGTCTTTCTTTTTGGAGGAGAACATGCTGCTGATCATCTCATTTTCTTCTGTATGGGTTTTCTTCATGTGTTTATTTTTAAATCGGATTATTCAATGCAGGAATACTTTCTGCATCTGAAACTGAGGAACAGTTAACCCCTCCTCTTCATTTGTCTGGTATGTACTAAAATACATCCCAAAGTGTGGAATGTGTCCCAGACTTTCTGATGAGAAGGAGCAAAGGTGAGAGAGGTGTCTCTCCAAGAGTCTACAGCATTGATTCATGTCTCAGTGAGGCAGTCATGACTAAACGCAGGAGCCAAATTGAAATCCTGCCTAGTCTGACTGGGTTTATTGGCGTCTGATCTTGCAGTCACCTGACAGTGTCAGGCTTCCCCCTCTCTGCTCTGTTCAATGGTGCTGCAGAATGAGCAACTGTCTTCAGAAATGATTCAACAAATGGGGAACCTTGAAGAAATATTTTATGCAATTTGAGAAGGTTTAGGGCACTGCTGTCACAGCAACTTCATCCTGGTGGTTTCTATTTCCTGAGCCCTAGTGGGATTGGCTTCTCTCTGCTCTGCTGGACTCTGTGCAATTTTTTGCATTTGCATTTCTTTTTCAACTGGGTGCAAATGGTTTAACAAGTTAAAGGATAGGTCAAAGAATCTGATGTTCTTGTAAGGTGACAGAGTCAAATGCTCAGAGGCCTTCCTCCCACCAATGTCACCAAGGCCAGAGCTGTGGGTGGAAGGAGATGGCCATCTGTGGCTGGGAAAACCAATTATTCGGCAAAGCCCCATCCTTTGTGAAATTAGCAAGTGTTGGTAGTAACTGCAAATGCACCATGTTCAGTGCTTGGATCTACCAGTGCTTCTCTGTGTATTGCCCAAGTGTCACTCAGAGTGAGATGCAACAGCAGGTTTCCAAGTTAAAAATTCAATGTTTTTTTAAAATATGTAAAGCATAAATTAACACATATAATGAAAAGCTGGATTATTTTTATCCCTTAGAACTGCTGCTCAGAATGTTTCTTTGTTTTGTCAGATTGGAAAGACATCAAATTGTTTTATTCATTATTTCTCCCCATAGGTTGCTTTCCAACTTCTTGTGTTTTGTGCTGTGTAGTTTGGAATCTTTTCAGATTGAAAAGTGCAGACAAAGAGACTCCCAGCTTGTTTTGACAGTGTCTTGTGTATTTTATGCACCTGTTTAAAGCAAACACCACCCCTTGGCACCCCCTCAAATATAATGATCTTTGATTTGATTCACTCCATGGACCTGGAATTGAGATGAAAACCTGTGCAAGGATTAAACCATGTGAATAATTTTTAAATTGTGCCTAAATACAAGTGCAGCAGGGTTCACCCCTGGAAACTCTCAAAAGAGCTTAAAGAAGACCTTTCATGAATAGTTTAAGGAGATATGGTTCTCTGTTGGGACTGGGGGAACAGGCTGGTAACCTTTTCTGTCCCCTTGTGGATCTGTCTTCCATAATTACCTAATTCACTGCTTTAAATTTATTTCCAAATAAGGAAGGATTGTTTTTAGATGGAAAGCTTAGTAACACCACAGCTTACTTGGTCAGAGAAGCATGAAGAGAGGATAAAGGAGAATATATCTGGTGCCAGAGGTTTCCCAGGAGTTTCAGCCAGGCCTGGGTTGGGCTCAGCTTGGAGAGGGATCAGCAGGACACGAGGCTGAGCTGGATTTATGGGTGTAGTTATCTAACAGCAGCTCCTGCCTCTCAAGGTCAGCCCACCCGAGGTGCACATACACAGTGATGGGAGAGAGGAATGAGCCATAAAACCATAAAATGTACAGCAGACTGAGGAGATGTCAAGTGGATTATTGCTTTGACAGGCTCAGGAGACCAAAGCACAGGTGCAGCCTCACAGCAGCTGATAAAGCAAGAGCTGGCTGCTAATGAGGGCTCCCAGAGCTGCTCATGCTCCAAGGAGACCATGGGTAGGAGCTGCTCCTTCCAAGGGTGAGGACAGGCTGAGACACTCCTGAATTGTCTAACCCTGCTAACACAAACACTGCTTGCTCTCTCCATCCTTGAGGAGTGTGGGGTTTTCACCAGAGCTGTGTAATCCCTGCTATGAGGGAGCATTCCTCAGGAAGTTTTGGAAGGGCTGAGAACAGCATCCTGTGTTACAGCAGCCTTGGTGGAGTTTAACCATCAGTAATGGAAAACTGTGGGCAGTTTTTTCTCTGCTCCTGTGGGCAGAGAGGACTGGGGAGAGAAAAAGGTGCTGTGTTTTTTTGGTTCTGTGTTTTTGTTGTTTTGTTTGTTTCTATCAGTAGGGATAAAGGAGTTGGTGTATTGTACGTGCACCACCATCCTGGCACCTGGGCAGAGCAAGGTGCTCTCTGCTGAGCTTTTTCCTGCACGCTTTTTTCCTACCTCCCCTTAAATTTAAATTTGTCAAATAAAAAACCAAGACACTGAGAGATGGTTTCTCTGTCTTTGGCTGTTCCTAGGTGTAGGTTTTACCAGCAGTAACTGCACCATGTACCTCACTGGCTAATTTGATGGAAGGAGCTTTGTAAAAACAGATTAAACTATTTTCCATTCACTTCAGGAGGGGATAATTATGTGGGAACAGAACAGACAGGAACAAGTCACAAGTACTGCACTATCAGACACTGCCTTTGATCATCGTGTTACTCCCAGGTTTGCAGTCACAAATTAGGGTGTTCTATTTGCAGTGGATGGGGCTTCAAGCACGTTGTGCTCAAAGCTGCATTTTTCCTTGATTTCCTCTTCAAATACCTTTTTCTCATGCAGAAATTTTCAGGCTTCTCTGGACTCAGAGAAACTGTGCTATCTCCAAAAGGTGTTCACAGGGGAAAAGGCAACTTTCCCAGTCTCCAGGAACAGAAAGTTTGCCTTCACTGAGTTTGAACTAAAAAGTAGGCTCTCATTTGTGCTTCTTTGAGGTACTTTCTCAGAACTAAAATTAATTATTTAATCCTCTGTTCTCTGAGCCCTGTCTCTGCTCTATATACTAAGTTTCCTTTCTACTAAGTTTCATGGCTGTGACTGTGAAGGCTGTGTGGCTTGTGAAGGTCTAATAAAAGCAGAAAATGTAGTAGCAGTCAGCAAATCCACTCAGTGGCCAGGGCTGGGAGTGGTGAGGCACAGCTGGGAGTCCTGAAGCTGAACTGGACAGACTTACAGACCTGTCTTGTGTGCTTTGCTCTGCTCCCTCTCCAAGTCCTCCGTCAGTGGGATGAGGGAAACCTTCATTTCTGTCCCTTAGGTGTGGCTTTAAGTTTGTCCTCAAGGGAAAGTCTTGAGGACAAATGCAGTGAGTCCAATAAAGGAATGAAAAACAACCAACTTCCTTTTGTAGTGTGAGTTAGGAGCAAGGTGAAGGAGAGACTTAGGGGCTGCTTTGTCCTATTGCTTTTGAGACTGTGAAGGAAAAATCTGTAAAGTCTGAGTCTGTCTGGCAGACAGATCTTCTGTTACTGAGTCTCTTGAAACGAAATGTGGTGCCTTGGCTCCCTGGTGAGGGCCCTGGAGGGAAACAAGGCTGCTGGAAAGCTCTTGAGGAAAACACAGCGAGACTGTCACAGGGTGAAAGTCCCACAGCCTTTGAGAGAAGGCTCAAACAAATGCTTGAAAAGAAAATTTTAAAGGGAGTCAAAGGCGGGGAGGCCTTCAAGTATTAGAAGAGATGGACGAGAACACTTGTAATGCTTTGTCGGGCTAACATATGGAAAATTTCCTTCTGGGACCAGTGTGGGTTTGAAGTACAGGGCTCAGCTCAAGCTGTTGGCATTTCTCATTCAGTGCTGGGTGAGTGGGATGGTGTCCTGTGTCAGTGGCAGGTGGTTCAGCCAAAAGGATGAATTTCATGCTTCCTGCAGAAAAATACTGGCCTATGTGTCCCAAGCACAGATAATTTCTACTGCCAGTTCTCACCTTAGCAGTGAAGACTCTCCAAAATATTAATTTGGTTTGAAATGGGGAATATTTTCTGTCCAAACACCTGGGCTCTGTCTTTATAGAAATTAAATCCAGGCACTTAGGCCTTAGCAACATAAAAAATATCCCCTCTAGGTAGAGGTGTGATAGAGTCCTTCATGGAATTTGTCATTTCACATTATTGCTGGGAAACAAGGAGACAGATTGCATTGAAGCCGTGGGGAGATGCTGATGAAAGCAATTTGTGCTGTGGGAAAGTGAGATATTTGTGGTGGAAATGAGAGGGCTGAGGGCTGGAGCAGAGTGGCTATGATGGGCACAGCAGCTGCAGGGCTTCCCCTTGGTCAGGTGTCACTGACATATTTTCTAGAAAAATCCCTTCACCAGGATTTCTTCTCCTGGGAAGCTGAGAAGTCTCAGAGAAAAATGAAAACAACAATTATCTGATTGCTTCTTTGTGTTTTGCTCCTTTGGAATGTGGTTGGAAATTGTTTATCCAACATGTGCATTGTTTTTAATTAATAACCAATCACATTCCAGCTGTTTTGGACTCTGAGGAGTCAGTCATGAGTTTTTCAGTAATATCTTATTAAGCCTTCTGTAAGTGTCCTTTCTCTATTCTTTAGTATAGTTTTTTTATAGCATGATATATGATATGACATGATATATGATATATGATATATAATATAATATAATATAATATAATATAATATAATATAATATAATATAATATAATATAATATAATATAATATAATATAATATAATATAATATAATATAAATATTAAGACAATAGAGTCAAATTCATCAATTCCTCCTTCATCCCAGAGACTCAGCAAATATCCCAGTCAGGTGTCTCTGTGAGCTGCTGCAAGGAGCAGCAGGACAGCTCTCTGTCCATGGTGCTTCCCACGTGTGAATTCCAGCTCTCTGTCCATGTGGGAATTCCAGCTCTCTGTCCGTGGCGCTTCCTACGTGTGAATTCCAGCTCTCTATGGTGCTGTCCACGTGTGAATTCCAGCTCGCTGTCCATGTGTGAATTCCAGCCCTCAAGTTCTCAGTTCCCTGCTGGGTGACACAGAAAGCTCCAGGTGCCCGCTGCACACGGGGTTTTCAGGAGTCCCACACCTTCCTGTGCCTCACCTTGCTTGGCCATCTGCAAGTCAACTCCTCCTTGGGTGGCCAAATCCCTGGGTAGGAAGAGGGCCTAAGGCAGAGATTGATTCTGTGTCCTTTCCCATTCTTTTTCCTCATTCCCATGACAGAGATTGCATTAGAAACTGAGAGGATTATAAATTCTGAGTTATAGCTGTAAGGTAGTTCATGAAGGGGAAATTGGGACTGGGGAGGGTTTGAAATTTGCATATATACCACACCCACTGCCATTTAATTTGCATTTTGTTTGCATATATTATGGTTAAATAATACCCATGCAGTACTTTTAAGGGCTAAGGACTGTATCAGTTTGTCTAGGATTTATATAATTTTTGCTTTAAGTGTAATTTTATAGAGTAGTTTAGAGAGCATGCAGTATGAACTTAAATTTAATTTCACAAAAATGATCAAATGACACTTATCAGCCATAAATAGAGAGTTCTATTTGAAAATAATGTTGTTTTCATAAAAATCTGAGATTAATAGCACTGCAGTCTGCTGGTTAATAGCTGAAGAACCGTGATACAATACAATAGCAAATTTTCCCATCCATTGGGATTGCAGGGGAATCTGCCCCGAACTGGGTGGGAACTCAGGACTCGTGTCTGCTCAGTGATGTGTGATCCCTCCAGCTTTAGGGACTGTGAGTTTGGATAGTGTTTTAAGGCCAGTTCCATCCTTGTTTGCATTAGGTGAATGATTTTCCAGGATGAGTGCAGCAGCTGAGTGACAGTGTCTGTCCTTCACAGGATGGCAAATGGCTGTAACATAATTATTAGATAATTATGATTAGTGTCTCATGTGGGAAGAGAAAGGCCAAAGTTATCTCAAAATGGTTTTCATAGTGTTTTTTTACCATGAACTTGTCACAAATTCAAATGCAAGAAGTAAAACCACCTGATACTATTTGCTTTGTGCCTTCCCCAATGGCACAGGAATTGCAACATCCTGTTTAAAATTTGTTTTCCCTTTTAGTTTTACACCTGTTCTTCAACACAAAGACCAGTTCTGCAGAGCTATTTCTGCAATTTTGAGAAGCAGAGAGGTGCCACACTCCTGTCATTGCATTTCCATTGATTGGGAGGACTTGGAAATTCCTTTAATCCCATCCCAGGAAAAACCTTCTTCCTCAGAGATCTGGTCCCATATGTTTCCCTGACCTTTTAGCCACCTGGTCATCTTTCAGCTGTGAGTACATCTTTGGTAATGTACTAAAACCCTTGGACTACTGTGGTCTGCACACCCTCATGAACCTCCCTCTGCAGCCACCCTCTCTGCTCCTTTCCATTAAGGGCAGCTCTCCTCTGGCAGCCCAACCATAAATCCTCTCTGGGGCAGAGAATGCTTCTGTGTGGCAGCACAGAGATGTTGTTGTGTCCTTTTGGAGGCAGTGCCCTCCATCCTGCAGTGCCCCAGCCCCACGCAGGAGCCCCTGCTCCTCTCTCTGTGTGCTGGGCTGCCCACACGCTGCCTGCAGGGCTCAAGTTTGCCTTGAACCATCTCTCAGCTAAGAAATAACAACATGTCACTCTGGCAGCCTGAGATTAAATTGTTTTTAGTCTGTAAGGAATGCTCTTGGCTCCTCTCTATCCTCCTGGCAGGGGCAATAATTCAGTTCTGAATGTGCAGCCCATTATTACTGAGGGTTTTTGACACTCCTCTAAACGTGGCTGAGCCTTGCCAGCATGATGGACAGCAGGAAGGTCTACTCTGTTCTGATCAGCACCAATGTGCTTGGGAGCTCATCCCCAATTCCTGCCTTGGGCAGCACCTGAGTGCTCCAGCAGGAGCCAGGGATCTCACCCAGCTCCCATTCTGTCCCTGATCTCAGGCACTTGCACAGACTTTATCTGGAGGGGACACTGGAGATGTGCTGTCACACCGGGTGCTGACACTGTGTTTAGCAAAATGGACCAAGTGTGGGTTTGTGCACTTGAGATCCAAGCATTTTTTCTTAGAACTTTATGTACTTCTTGTTGTTTCATAGCATTCAAAAGCAATTTGAATTTCTTCTGCTTCTTGATCTTTCTCATAGTCTTCCAGCTTTTCTTCTTCGTTTCTGTGCTCACACATGACATTGAGCACTTGCTGCTTCCCTTTGTCCAGGTTGCTCAGATGGCCCCAGCCCCTCTGCAAATTACAGATGAGTGTCAGTCTCCTGTCTTGATGGGAAAACAGGTATGCTCATGTGAGCTCAGAACAAATCCTTTAAGTCTATCCTCTGTGTTTGCACTTGAATGACTCTTTTTAAATTAAATGTGAACCACCAAAGCTGTGGAAGAATACAGGCATGGGTTTGCTTGGTGGGCTGCTAAATAGGATTTCTGAGTAAAGCCTCAGTGATTAAGGAGCACCTTTAGAGATCTGAGCCCTTGGAAATAGCTGTATGGAATGTACTGAACACAGGGGCACAGCACTGAAGGCATCACCCTGGGCCTTTCTACCCTGTGGTGTTTCCAGGCTTGCTCAGGTGTTGCTACAACCTTAAAATCTCCTTGGTGCCACCAGCAGCTGCCCGGCCTGATGTGCTCCTGAGCCCACAGCGATGGAGGGGAGCTGCTCTGTGCCTCCATCTGTCTTTCCACACGCTGAGGCTGGGGCTGCATGTGCATGGAGGTGAGTGAGGCTCAGAGCAGCCTGAAAGGAGCCAGGCTCTGTCTGCTGAGCACCACGAGCAAAGCCCTTCCACAGCCTGAGTGAGATGGAGCAAGACACCAGGTCAAGGAGAGACATGTGCAGCAGAGGGGGAAGTGGGAAAGAAATCCATAAATATTCAATGAAGGAAGCGGGAAAACACATTCTGATTACAACTCTGGCTCTAATGTATGCAAATGTAACAGTTTCCACCCCTACCAAGGAATCATGTACTACATACATTACATGATGTAGTACTGTGTAGCAACACAGTTTATGACTCCTAGGAGAAGAAAATCATAATTCAATGCCATTAATAAAAATAATAGTGCTTTCACCCAGAGGAGCTTTCCTTGGGAAGCCTGCACAGATTCTATCTAACCTAATTTAGGCAATGTCATGAGTTGGAACAGATCGCTATCAAGTCTGTCATGCTTGTCATAACATGGCACTTGAATCGAAGACATCCTCTCCCAGGAGAAATCCCTGTGAAGGAACTGTATTATTTAATAGAGTTTAAGATTCCTTTTAACTTTCAGAGCTTGTTTGTTTAAAAATTGTTCCAGTAAAGCTCAACCGTTAGCCAGGTTTCATTTAAAGAGAAATGAGTTTGCACGTCCATGATTACAGGCTGCTGTTCCTCAAAGTTGTAATTAACTGGGGGTGCAAAGGGGAAGCTGCTGAAGAGGAGCAGAGCACACACCATGTGCTTTGCAGCTGGCATTTATTTTCTTAGGGACAAGGTTTCCTGGAGCCTGTGAATGGGCACCAGCATTTATGGGAAGAGACATTCCCTGGTGACAGCCACCTGTCTCTGTCACACCTTCCCTCATCCCTCCTGCATTTTATGCAAGCTGCTAATTAGCTTTCAGTTTTTAGTGTGTAACGAGGCAGAAAACCCAAGAAGGGAATGAGACTGTGATCTCGCCCCCCAAAAATACTGTGGAGTCAAACAGCATCTTAATGCGTTTAACTCCTTGATGGTCACAGGCGCAGGCTCAGGAGTGCTCATTTAATTTCTGATTTCAGGCAGCAGCAATGGTGACTGCTCATTTAATTTCTGATTTCAGGCAGAAACAATGGCTGTTGAGAGGTGTGGAAGTTCCCTTGCTCCGGTGCTGCTCCCACTGCCAGGTTTTTCCATCCCCGTTTGTCCCCGCGTTCCTGAGCGCCCAGGGAGGCGGGTTGCTCCTTCATTAGCAGCACGTGTGGGCTGTCCTCGTTCAGGGAGGCTGCTCAGGAACCTCCTGTTTGCAGCAACTTTGGCAGCTTGTCACAGCGTGTCAAGATCTGCCCGTCTCCCCAGATAGCAGAGTTTATGCATAATGCAATAAATAGAGACGGGCAGAACTGTGTTCCGTGCATTTAGCAGGTTTCAGGCTGTGTGAGAGAGGAGTTCAACTAATGCCTTCCTGTCAACCTCTCAAAGCATTTAATCATCTTTTTTTTTTTGTGTTTACTTTCTTCACTCCTCTTATATTTATTTGTTTATTTATACAAAATCTTTTGGGTTTTACATCAGCTATCTGTTAAAAATGAATCGATGTCTTTTTTCTTTTTGGATGCTTTAGGAGATGCTGGGGAATACTTGAAAAAGAAATATATTGGGAGAGGCATGAGAAAGGTGTTTAAGGAATTGAAAGCTCAGGGAAAAAGAATAATTCTTTTCTCTTTTGCTGCCTGTTCTCAAACTTCTGTGACCAGGCCACTTGGTGGCCTTTGGAAACTTTGGTGTCTGATGCTGAAGCTGTGTTCAAAGCAAAGCCTGCC
This sequence comes from Zonotrichia albicollis, assembly GCF_047830755.1. Classification (NCBI taxonomy): domain Eukaryota; kingdom Metazoa; phylum Chordata; class Aves; order Passeriformes; family Passerellidae; genus Zonotrichia; species Zonotrichia albicollis. Next base: position 4,970,403 of record NC_133830.1, read on the forward strand.
CAGTCCTGTGTGAGGCACAGGGCTGATCAAACCCCACTGAAGTCAATGAAAAGGCTTTCTCTGAAGGCAGTGGGCTTTGGCTCAGATGCTAAAAGCATTATCATCACTCTCTGGCTGATCCTCTTGATACCAGTTCTCTCATCAAACCCTCTGACAGAAAAGGAGAGAAAATCCAGTCCCTGCTGGTTAAACCAGCAGCTAAACACAGAGTTTTGACAGATCTAAACCATTCCTATGGAGAAATCAAAGTTTTTTCAGCACAGAGGTACAGAAACACAAATGTTAGAAGCTACACCAATCTTCAAAGCATCTGTGCCCCCCAAACTATTAAGGTGCAGATTTTTCATGACCAGAGGAGCAGGAAATGCTGCAGGGTATTGCCTTGCATCCTGCCCAGCCTGTGGGCATGGGGATCTCCCTTGGGGACTGTGGCAGAGGTGTGGGGATGTGCCAAGCTTCCAGGAACAGCCTGTCCATGTGGGGGAGGCTGAAAGATGGGGCAAAGGAGGGAGGCAGGGGGGATATCAGCTTGGGAGAGGGGGAAACTGAGAGCTGGTGAGCCATAGCCAGGGAGAAGCAGGAAACAGAGCTCAGAGCCCAAAGGGAAGAGATGTTTAATGAATATTCAAGATAAAAAAATTACATGATTAATTAGGACTGGCCTTATTTCTAGTCCTGGGATCTTGGTACTAAATGAAAGTGTAGCAGAGGGAACTTGAATCCTGACTTTTGTTCCTGTTCTTACTGCACAGGCTCAGTGACCAACAGTCAGGTGGTGGATGCAGGGACACAAACCCTGGCTGCACATTTTTATGCAGCTTCTCAAACAATAAGAGCTAAAAGACCCTCCTGATTCAATCAAACATCTCCTTCCAGCCAGCAGGAGTAACAGGCTTTGGATGGCCGGTGTGAGCGGATTAATCACTTTGCTTTTTATTATCAGCTGAGTTTCATCTAGAAATAAATCCTGCCTGATCTCTGTGAACACGACACAAGATTATTCCAGCAGGTGCAGACGTTGGGATTTGTGCATTGAAACCACTGGTGAGCAGGGCTTTGGAGGGAAGGAGAGGATCTGTGCCAGGAGGGCTGCACTGTGTTAGGGATTTGGGAGCAGAGAGAGGATTGCAAAGGTGAAAATCCTGCACACAACACATCCCTGGGACAAATTACCCCAAAAAATCTTATGAGAAGCTGGGGGCGAGCTCTGAGTGAGCTGGGAGTGTTAACCCTGGAGAAAAGCAGACTCAGGGAGGACCTTCTCACTCCCCAAAAGAAGACTGTAGCCGGGTGGGGAGCGGTTTCTTCTCCCAGAACAAGTAATAGGATAAGAAGAAATGATCTCCAGTTGTGGCAAAGATTAAGATTGGATATTTCTTCACTGAAAGGATGGACAGTGTGGTGAGGTTCATGGGAAGCTGGACTGACAGAGCATGGTGGAAAGAAGTGTGGGAGAGGGTTTTGTCTGAGGGGGAGGCAGCTGTATCCTACCCTTCTATCAGAATTGTGCTGCAAGGCCCAATTTCCATGATTTTTCCCCATGGGAAATTCTGCACAGTGTTTTAAGTAGCAATAGAAAGACATTTAAAGAAAGGTGAGATTTCTTACTCCTTACTCATGCTTTACTCATCCACTAGACACACAACTCACAGCCTTTTGTACTTGGTCTACATTTGCACTTTCTGTTGTTTGTCTTTTCTTTTTTTCTCTTCTGCTTTGAAACAAAGAAATATGGAGCAAATTTTAAATTATCTGGTTAAAGAAATGCACTTGGGTTTTCAGCTGATTTTTGTATTACCTTTTCCCAGTGGTGCCTAATTCTGGGGGTTAAGCCTTGTGTGACTCCCAGCAGAGCTTTTTGAGATCCTGCAGTGATGGCAGACCCGGTCCATGCTGGTGCTGTGGCTTCCCACAGGATTTCTGGGCACTGCTGAGAGCAAGCAGCAGGGCTTGGTGTGCTAAGCCCATCCTGGACCTGTATGAAGAGATTTGCATCCCAACTGGCAGAACCACTGAGGTGAGAAACAGCCCTTAGACTGCAAACCAGGCTTTTAATTTACTTTTAATCCCTTATCCCCAAATCAGTATGAAACAAAAATGTTTAATAATACCATCCTTTTTACTGAATTAAAAAAAGGATGTTTCCTCATTGGAACACTTCCCCCTTCCACGGGAAGTTGCTCTCTTGTTTGGAGCAAAGGCAGAGGAGGAACAGCTCAGTATGAGGTGAAGAGAAGGGGGATGGTGTCATGGGGGCAGAAAGGCAGTGAAATGGGCAGGATAAAAACAAGGATGGAAAAGGGATGGGTGATCAGCTTTGGTGGCAGTGGGTGAACCTGTGCAGGTCATTTAAGCATCCAGATGGCCTTGCTTCTGCACCAAGGGCCTTGGAAAAATTAGTGCACTGATACAAGCAAATAAAACTCAGTTTTTGATCCTCAATTTGGCAAAACCTCAATCTTTCCCTAACTGGTCCAGCAAACCTGATTAAGATGACACAGCAGGATTTTCTTCCTTTCCAGCTGGAGAAATACAATTTTTCTCTGTCCAAATGGAATGGGTGATTTTCTTGTCAGTGTTTAAATTGGCCTTCTTGGGAACATACTCTGAGCTGGTGATGTCTACATTACAGAATAGAGACAACTTTTGCCTTGACAAAAGGAAAGAAAGATGGTGGTTAATGGAATAAAAACTATGTTCAAAGGACATTATAATAAAACCCTACAGTCAGAGAGCTTTTTGACTGTGCCTTTCCTTAGGGTCTCAGTATGAGTTTCTCAGGGACTCTCAATCCAGATTAAATCCCTAGGGAGATTTATATATATACACACGTATATATGTATATATATGTATTTCTCTGTGTGTGTATATATGTAAATACCACGTAAGCCTGTAAAAAATCCGTATGAATCTCCCTATTGACTTCAAAGGCATTTAAATCCGTGGTAGTAATGCAACTATATATTTGTAGCTGATTTGAGGATTTAGGGAATCTCTCTCTGAACAACTTAGGAAGGCTGTCTGAGATTACAGCATTACTCCAGGTAGCTCTATGAAATTACAAACGCTGCTCTGATTGCACTCCCAGGCTGCCTGTGCTGCTGTCTTTTCATTTCTGCCTTGGACTCAGAGTCCCAGATGTGGAGATGCTGGATTAATAATGGATCAGGCTGTGGCTGGAGCAAGGCTTGTTCCACTGCCCAGAGGAGGCAGGGCTGGGAAGGGAGCGGTCACCTGGAGGGCAGGGAGGTAAAAGGTTGGGTGGTGTGGCCGCCCAAGGGAGCTGGAAGGGAACCCGGGGTCCTGAGCAGCTTTTCTGACAGCGCAGAAGTGATGAGTCAGTGCTGTGGTGGAAGAGGAGAGCCAGGAGATTCAGGACTGATATATTTTTAATGGTGCAACACAGAATCACAGAGAGGTTTTAAAAACCACCCAGTCCCACCCCCTGCCATGGGCAGGGACACCTTCCACTGTCCCAGGTTGGTCCAAGACCCATCCAACCCGGCCTTGGACACTTCCAGGGATCCAGGGGCAGCCACAGCTTCTCTGGGTACCCTGTGCCAGGGCCTGCCCACCCTCACTGTGAAGAATTTCTTCCCAATATCCAATCTAACCTGTTCTCTTTCAGTTTATAGGCATTTCCCCTTGTGGAGATAACAGGGAATTGAGCAGTGTCTGAAAACCCAGAGCCAGTCCTGTGCTGGCACAAGCCCATGACAGGTAGTGCCATCTCACGTGTCCCTTTGCCAGGCTGGGACACAGCAGCAGCACAGAAATGAGCCCTCCCCCTGTTTGCATGTGGCTGAAGTGACATGTGCTCCTCCTGCAAACCATCACCTTCTTTATTCCAGAGAGCTCTCCAATATTCATGGTTTTGCCTGGGCATCTGTAAAAGCAGCTCCCCAGGATGGAAAGCTTGTAAGTAAATGCCAGGACTGCTGATCTGGGCTGTCACTGCCCTGGTGTGCTGCTTGGCAGGAAGAAGGTTTCCTTCTCTGTCTTCCTGGCCTAAGTTTTAAACAGTTTTTATAAAACAGAGCAACCTCCCAAGCCTTAGGTAATTTTATCATATTAGATACTGAAGTATTGCTGAATGCTGTTAAGCAAATGCAGGCCAAAGAATACAAAACAAACCAATAATGTCCTAAACCTAAAGGTCGCATTTCTTCAGGGATTTCACCTGCTTCTAGTGAGTGGTACTGAAAGACTGGACTGGTTTTCTGGGGGCAAGTCCTGTCTCTGAATGGGTAACATGTGTGTTAATCACAGCCATACAGGACACAGGCTGCACCCAAATCACTGGGTTGGGTCTTGTTTCCTGCAGGGGATTTTTCTGTTCAACTGAGCTCAAATTTTTTTTTTTTCTATTAGCTGATTTATGCCTTTCAACATGAGCTGTATCAAAGTCAGCATTTAGTACTGTATATTTACTTTGGTTTGCATGCAATTTGCAAATGATATACTGTACTTTTATACAGTTAATGCGTTCATTTTAGTGTATAATGCATGCCTGAACTTTCTGAATTTTGAGCTGAAAATATGATAAGTGGGTTATATTATTCAGTGAAGGAGTTGTTATATGAAAACACTTCCATAGCATCAATTATGTACCAGCTTAATACAAAATGGTATTAATACATGAATCAGTGAAGGAAGTTGTATAATAGAGATTCTCATGAGAACATAAGGCTGATATTTATTAAAGATGTAAGTTCCATGTTAAGAAGGAATACTTTGTTTTATTCATTTATTTGATAAGCAGCTCTGCGGCTCAGAAAGGAACAATTTCATTGTATATTCACAAGCAACTCTCACATGTGTTTCTCATATTTCTCACACAGCTCAGAAGTTTGATAAGCAACACAGATATTGTAAAATACAACTACTGGTTTATAGTCCACAAGAGTGTTGCTTTCATTTGAGCACAGAGAAACTCAGTGGCTTTGGAAATGATTCCTCAGACACATGGAAGTGCTGAGTGATCCCATCCTGGTGGAGCTGGGTGGGATTCTCAGTGGGATCCCTCTTGTGCTGATGCAGCGTGGTCGGACCAGCTTCAGTGTTGTTTTTGCCTGGTTGCTTTTCAACTTATTCCACCTGGATCCCAAATTGCAAATGCCCTTCCACCTCCCAGGTGTATTCCAGAGCAGGCTGCACACCCAGAGAGCCCAGAGCTGTTCCAGTCAGCTGAGGTGGGTCTGGAGGTGAGAGAGTTCTTTAAGTGTGGCTGGGTTGGGTGTTCAGGGTCAGCTGGGACGTTTTGTGTAGAAATGGTCGCAGCTCCTTGCTTATCAGGATGGGATGGAATGGGATGGAATGGGATGGAATGGGATGGAATGGAATGGAATGGAATGGAATGGAATGGAATGGAATGGAATGGAATGGAATGGAATGGAATGGAATGGGAGTTCACTTGGAAGAGCCCTACGATGTTCATCTTGTCCCACTGCAGAGAGACCCAGTGTTTAACTCAGCACATGAGGAGGGCAGGGATGAGCCCTGTCCTGGGAACAGCTCCTGGCTGGTCATGGTGGCTCCCCTACCAGGTGGATATTATGGAATATTGGACAGAGGCAACATCAAAACAGTGGTTAAGACTGGAGGAAGATGGGGGCTCAATTCTGCATATTTATATTAAGAAGTTGAAGTCTCTATTACTCCAAGGCACAGGCTTTCCCTTAAAACCCTGTGATGGGTGGGCATTAGAGATTGAGCTGCTTTAAGAGTGATCAGGAGCTAAGAGCTGACTCTGCCAGTGGTGTCAGCAGTTCCCATTCATCTCATTTTCAGCAATATTTGGAGCCAGAATTAAGATGCCTTGAGATGAATGGGAGTCACTGTGTGCTGCCTTTGTTCTCATTTGATTAAAATCCAATAGGTTTTTGAGTACTGCATTTGATGAGAGGGTGCTTATTATTGTTTTTAACAAACATTTAGATGCTGTGGTGATTTAAAGGCTGGCACAACCCCTTCATCTGTCTGCAGCTCACAAGTGACTTATTTCCCCCATTCATTATAATGTGCTACAGGCACCTGGATGCCAAGAGGAGCCATGGATATTTTGGAAGGGAACTCTGCTCTGCTGGAGGAGCTGAGAAAAGCCATCCTGTAAGGGACCTGTGTGAAATGCTGCACAGACAGACATGGCAAGAGAGCAAAGATTTGGAAACCACAGCACTGGAATAAGTAGGGGGAATTTCAGGTGCCAGCACATTGCAGAGATTTTGTAGCACAGATTCGAGCTAGAGGGGTCATTTACTGAATAATAGAAAATAGAAAGAAAAGCTTATACAACACCTAAACCAGGGTAAGAGTGGAGATTGACAACTGTATGATGAAAGGGAGAGGGAGAGAAGTCAGTCTGTGTGTGAGAGAAAGAATGGTGATCAATAGTAACAACTGCACCCTGGTTGCTGTAAAAAGTAATGGGATATACAGGAAAACATAAGCAGGGTGATGAAAGCATGGACGAGGTGATAAAAGAGCCCATGAAAGTCAGAGGGAATTTGTCTTCAGATTTTCCAGGCATTGGTAAGAGTGACTCTGCTGTAGGGTAGCAGTCTGGCAGTTTGTTTGCTTAATAAGCACTGAAATTAAACAATAATTCATTTAAAAAACAACCCAACAAAATCCCTGCTCGTCCCAGGAACCTTAGATGTAGTTGTGGGGTTACTGACACAGAAATCAGCCCAAAGCTGTTTTGCAGAGGTATAAAGCAAGAAAGGTTGCTGCATAATTATTAATTTCCTTCCCCTCCCTTGGCAGTTCCAGCCCCCAAAACTCAACAGAGGATTAATTCTGTGTGCACACGAGTCAGGAGAATGCGCTGCTCCAGTGGTGGCCCAGAGGGCACCAGCTGACAGCTGGGGACACCGGAGTGTGTCCAGAGCCAGTGCTGAGCTGCCCAGCCCCATTTTGGAGCTCCCTGCTCTATAGGAAGGTGTCCCTGCCCAGTGGGTTGGACTGGGATGAGCTTTAAGGCCTCTTCCAACCAAAACCACCCCGTGATTTTGTGATTTCCCAGCCACGTTGAAGCTGGAGGCAGGGACTGGTCCCAACAGTGTCACCAGAGCAAATGTCACTGAAAATACCATCCTCCATGCAGCCCTTGAATCAGGCATGAGGGGAGGCCAAATTGTAGGAAATCTCAGTTCTTGCCATAAGTTTATGTTGAATTTTCTGTCCCCAGCATGCCACGGTGTGATGGATAAGCATCCAAACCTCAGACAAACCTGAAGCAAGGGAGCACTCCCACCGCTAATGAAGACACATTGTCACTGGGCTGGCCTCAAAGACCATTAAAGTTCCTGAGTGGTTCCAGTGGGGACCAGAACAACCCTTCTCCTGAAGAAACAGAGGCATATATTAACCTTAATTGGGAACAGCCTCCACGAGCGTTTTCCCTCTGAGGAAAAGGAGCATTTTGCAGATATAATTGTTTTGGAGGGAGTAATTATTCCATGGATGCTTCCTGAGGTGAGTGATGGCTCTTGTTTTGTTTTACCCCTGAAATTGGAAGAGCAGTGAGAGCCTTGTCAAGGACCAGTGGCATTACCTGGCAAGCAGGGGCTGGGCTGCTGCTCCAGCACAGACCCACACCAGTAGCAGGAACATTTGTGCAGTTTGGCTGAATATTTCTCTATTATTCCTTACCCTGCAGCACAGCACAGCACAGTTTGCAGCAATTGATTGACTTAGCTGGACAGTGAGATAAAAAACTCCAGCTAAGGCTGTGTGGGAGCTGTTCTTGTGCTGTGATCAGATGCAAAACAGCCCCAGCCAGAGCCGTGTTTTGCCTGGGGTCAGATCAACAGAACACAGATCCTGGCGTGTCTGAGTGTTAATTTTCACTCAATTTCAGGAAGGCTGGAAATCATCACCCTAAAGAACCTTTCAAGTGATGGGGCATGAGGATTAGTGGGAGCCACAGGATAATCACTTTTTCCTCCTGATCAGGGAGATGATGCAGGGAGATGATGTGCAGTAGGGAGAGGCTGACTAAGGAAAGAAAAAGGAATGTAAACCAAAGCAGAGATGGGACAGACAGAATCAGGCAAAACATAGCAGGGAGGAAGGCCCCCAAAAAGAGTTATCTTCTGCATGTAGATCTGTGGTCAAGTCCTGATTACATTTTCAAGTGAAGTGTGTGAATCCTAAAGGTGCCTCCCCATCTCTTGCTGGGGAAAGCTGCCCCTGGGACATTGCCTGAACAAGGAGTGAGGCAGGGCTGATCTGCACAACCCCTCCTGAAAGGGTTACTGTGAGATGTGGTGGAGGCAAAAGACACTTGAAATGAGATAACTTTGTTGCAAATTATATACAAAATGATTTTAAGTTTTCTTTCATCATTTCCCTCTTTTCTGCTCCAGCTTTCCTCTTTGTCTCACCAGCTCTTGGCAGATATCTGGATTGAGCAGGGGGCTGCTGTTGAGGAACTGTGGTTTCAGCACTGCAATAAACCAGTCCTACCCCCATGAATTTTAAAGGCTATTTTGGCTGCCCTGAGAAATGCTGATTTATTACTTGAATGAGTCAGGGTTTTTGCAATTAGCAGGACACTGTCTAGAAGTTATAGACCATCTTAGGAGGAAATAGGCAATTGTCTTTTTTCCAAGCTATTTTTATGAAACATTTTCCTTCATTCAAGCAGCAAGTTAAATACTCTTCATTAATAAAGTGGCTTCCACATTCAGATGAAGAAAATGTTGCTAGATTTTTCTTCAGAGTTGGCATTATCACCAAGCACTGCTCTCTGCAAGAAGTTAAAGCTGTGGGCAGGGTGGTTGATTTGTTGGTGCCATGCATAATATCCCCTTGGGCAATTCCATAAACCTCATCCTGAAACCTCATGAAACTCAGTTGCATTACATGCTAATGCAGCAATTTTAAAAAGAGTGGTGTCAAATATTACATTTCTACAGATGTGAGAGGCTGTCTGTACCACATGGCATTATCAGATACGAGAGCAGACAATGAGGTTGGCTTGAATGCCACACAATTCATTATGCAAAATAATTTTCATTTGAAGACATTCAGACCTGTCACATTTCTTTTAATGAAACCCTGCATTTTTTTTTTAATTTAAAAAAGCTTAGTAAGAATAGAATTTCAGTAATGAATCGGATAACATGTTCAAGCAGATATCAATTAAAATTTTAATTATAAGGAACAGTTTTTCTTGAATTTTTCACAAGATGCTAAATTTTTAATCAGTTATTTCTGGGGGAAATAAAAGCTTTTCTGAGAAGAGAACTTTGTGAAGTTTAGACAAGGACTGTGTATAACACCTGAATCATGATAAAGAAAACATACTTAGGAGATCTTGATGATCTAAGGGACATAATTTCCCACCAAACACCACAGCCTCTGTGCAACACAGAGAAACAGAACCTGCCTAAATGAGACACAAAATTTCACCTTGTGTGAGCCAGCAAGGACAGTTGTTGCACCAACCTACATTATTTCATTCCCAAAAACAGGTTGGAAATCTGTGTTAAAAAAAAAAATCAACTTTAAAGATGTTTTTTCATTCTATTTTGGGATGGGGAGGATGGAAAAAAGCTTTTCATTTTCCCAAGGGCAGGAATTGTGAATCTAAATAAGCACGTTTTGTTGAATGGCATAAAAAAAGAACATCAAGGCAACAGCACCCACTTGATGCATTTTCAGCAACTGCACATCCACGAGGGCCATACAGCTCTGAATGAAGCTCTGCTCTTGTTGCAGGCAAGTGTTCCTGAATTTGCTGCTAAAATGCTCCTGTTGGTGCTTGGTGCTGGCATTTCTGGAGATAGCACAGAATGAGGAGGAAGATGGAGAGTGAAGACAAAGCAGGGAAATTTGGGAATTGGTGAGTAGGGAGGAGGTGAGTCAGCTGGGCAAGGTTAACACAATCACTAAGTCATTTTCTTGTGCTCCATCCTAGTGTCAATTACTACAAATGCATAAAAAGGATGGTTTCTGTCCCCTTAGAGTTATGGGGTGGGAATGCAGCCCATTTTGGCATTTTAAATAAACACATTATCCCTTGCTTTGCTATTTATGATAGGAACCATTCACAGTTATTCCAAGAGCATTTGTCCTTGGCACATCCTCCTTGGTGAAGGTACATTTTGGTTTGCTGTTAATGCACATTGCCTCAATGACTAACTTCATAAAGTGGGAATAATTGAAAGCCCAATGTTAAACTGCATTCAGAGGGGTTTGGTTTATCAGGCTCCTGCTGTCTCTGCTATGTGCAGATTTTGATGTAGACAAGTGAAGTAATGGGCAGTGCAGAACGTGCAAACCTTAATGATGGCTCTGGCTCAGCACTCACCCTATTTACAGCAGCAAAAAGTCCCAATTTAAAAGCAAAGTGTGACCTCAGGAAATATAAGGTTTGTATTCCTGCCAATTCCTACTGCACTTTCCCAGGGAGGTGTTAAACCCATTATCAGCCATCATGGACAAAATCAGCATTTCCACCTTTCAATGGCATTTGATTGAGCAGATGTGGAGAATGACAGGCTTGAAGCACAAAGTGGGTACTTTGCTCTGCTGTCCACATGTCCTGCAGCCCATGGAGATGAAAGGCTCAGCCTCAGCTCAACGTGTCATTCATCATGCAGGATTGCTCCATAAAGCTGATTTTCCTTTGCTTCTTTGAAAGCCTCCTGTAATTGAGGCTTCAACTCTTTTCCTCCCATAGGTCTATGGTGAGTGTAGAAAAAGACAAATTATGGTGTTGAAAAATGAAGATTTTATAAATTTCCCAATTTTGTGACAGAAATAAACCAAGGAAATATCAGAATTCTTGATGGATATGCTGCATGGGCTGTGAGTTTTGTCAGTATTTCTTGTATGGATGGATTTTATCCGTTGGCCATTTTATAATTGCATTGCTTGGAAAACTTGGTTCAGGGAACATAATCTTTCTGTTGTTTTCACAGAAGTAGGACAACACAGGGCAGGCTGTGGGCTGCTCATGCCTGCCACAGAGATCCAATGCTGTGTTTCATTTCCAAGCCCTCTGCTGCCCGAGGCACCTGCGGCTCCTGAGACAGGTAATGAAGTTTTGGGGATAAAGAAGTTGGCCAGAGCTGGCACACCAGCCTGCCAGGGATGCTCTGCTGTGGAGATCACGTGTGGAAGGGTTTGCAGCAGGATTCAGTGAGATGGAGCCAGGAGTGTCAGTGCTAAAGTGCTTTATCTGAGGGAAATCAAAGCCCGGTGGAAGTGTTGGTTGATAACACGGCCCCGTCACTCTTTGAGGTAGGCAAGAAACATCCTGTTACCACCTGACACCGAGACACATCCAAGTGCACTCACACTTGTACTTTAAAGGCTCTGTAAGCCACAGTGGTACAAAGCAGCCGCAGCATCAGAGAATTAAGCCCTGAGGCACAAAGGCCAGATCTGTACTTGAAAAAGCTCCTTTGTGTTGCTGTACTGGCAAACCCTCCAAGAAGAAACGAGGCGTTTGTAATCCCACACAGAGTAGGGAGAGAGATCTGAGATAGGGATGCCCAGTTTTGTATGCCAGGGCTTGTGTGGCTAACACAGAGGGTTCACAAGAGATGTGAGGGTCATGAGTAACCTTGCTGTGCAGACAGAAACTCCTGAGTGGCTTAGCAGAGGCAGAAATGAGCCAAACAAGCTCCTGGCAGCCCTGGCAGGCTGGCTGCTGCTCTTGGTGGAGGTGCTCTGAAAGTCCCTCTCAACAGCAAGCACACACCCCGCCATCTGCTCTAACGAGGTGCTTGTTCTTGTTCCTGCACTGCCTTCCTTGTCCTCCCCACAGGGATCTTGGCTGGAATGAAAGTTTTCCTGTTCATTTCACCTCTTTGTTCTCTCATGCCTCCATTCCGAATGGCTTTGTTCCCATCCTTTCCTACTAAGTAAGATCCAAAGTTTTTCTGCTGAGTGTGAACCAGCAATGTTTTCAGGCATCAGCCACACATGGCCATGCCTCCCTTTCCTCATTCACAGCCAGAGAGCCAGACTCTCCTTCAGAGCAGAAGCTGTCTGGAAGGGTGGGATTATTGAGGAAAAGGCTAAAGTTATTTCCTCTTGAGAATCTGTACAAGTTCCTGTCTGCTTTTTAGAACCACAGTTCTGCAGACACAAAGGAGCCACCAAACAAGTGACAAACAAGGCAGAGTGTGTGGCTGCTTGTTTTATGCATAGCTCAGAGCTTTTGGGTTTGTGCCTGCAGAGTCACCATATTTTAAAAATGGTAATTTCTGAGACCAATCTAAAAGGCTAATTGTTGCTGTTACTGATCTGCTTTAAAAGCCATGATTAAAGCTGAACAGAACAGTCACAATTCCTGCCAGCTGCAGGAAGCTTTGTGGCTGCCTTGTCCCAATTACAGGGTCTTTTGTAGAGAGCACGCTGTATTAGCATAGCTGCAGCTCCCCTCTAACAACAAGCAATCATGACAAACATTTAATGGCAGCCTTTGGACCATGTCTTTCTTTTCTGTACAATGTGAGTAGTGAGGGTATCTGGTGCCCATAAAACATATTTTTTCCCCCAAAGTTAATTAACAGGTTTGGAAAATGAAAATCAAGGTTCAAGTTGATATATTTGCTGTATTTATATATTTTTCCAAAAAGAAACAGCTGTCCAAAAGTTTGGGTGGCAGTTTCCATTTGTTCATCTCAAGTGGCATCCTGTTCTGCTCTGACCGCAAGGGTAGAAGAAGCAGGGAGGAGACTTTGCTTAGTGCTCAAAAAACCCTCCAGCTCTCCACTCGCTTGAAGTCCTGTCCAGAGACTTCAGGACAGGGAAAACAACTGTGAGAAAATGTGGTTAATAACACCTAGGGCTGACTAGGTCACATCAAAAGAAAGATTGCACTAGACCAAACGGTCTGCTCCATGTCTGGCACTTCCTTTCAAGAGCCAGCATCTCAAGAAGCTGCCTTCAAAAAGCAGCCAGACAATCGTCCCAGTGGCCCAGGCTCTCCATTAGAAAGCTGTTCACTAGAACCCCTTCTGTCATGGGCAAGGAAGTCTTGTAGGAACAACATTTTGTGGTAACACTGTCTAGTTTGGTCATATTCTTCCTGGGAGTTGATCCAAAGCCCACTGAGGTCAATCAGAACCTCCCACTGACTTTATAATGGCTTAAGCTCTGTTTAGTTGGAGCTACTAATCCAATTTCCACACCAGTGCTGCTGTGAATCCCAGTGCTGACACATGAAATTTAGCTCACTGCCAGCGGTAGCATCATTACAGTTCCTGCTGCTCTCAGCTCTTTCTGATGCAGATTTGTTCACAAATCTGCAGCCACTGAACCTTGGGCAGAAGTCCTGCAAGGCAAGCTGATTTGGGCCTTGCCCACTGAGAGTGGAAGACCTCCAGGGGCAGCCTGGGGTGCAGGTGAAGCTGCCCATGTAGTTCAGTGGGGTGGCGCTCAGTGCTGGTCCCACGGCTTGGGGCAGGTTCCTCTGCTGTGAGCAGTCACTGCCAGGGAGGGGAATGAAATGTGTCAGGGGAGACCATTGAGCACATTTTCCAAACCAGGGGCCATTGCTAACCAGGTTTGTCACTGATTTCCTCAGCCCTCTGAACAGAGAGAGCTGGAAAATGTTCCAGTAGTTGATGGTGTAGCCCTGGACAGCTGAATAAGGATGCACTGACCCACATGGGCACATGCAACTTTTCCCCCAGAAAAACTACAAAACTACACTCATCTGTGCTAGAGGTCAAGAGTGTTGATGAGTTTCTCAAGTTAATTCCCAGTTTAGACTTAGTTTTATCTTCTGGTCTGACTTAAAGATTTTGAAATTTCCTCTCTTTTTTTTGATGACGGTTACCCTCAGGAGCCACCCAACTGGATGCACCAGCCTATGGCTCAATTCTCTCAATTAAGATTCCCTTCCTGCAAGCCATTAAGGTATGAGATTGACCCTTTCAGTGTTCGTGGAGAGTTAAAATACATGGGGGTTGAGAAGAACTGAAAAGATTTTTATTTGGGAATCCAGGCCAATACTGAGGAATTTGATTGAGCTACAATGTCCAGCTGAATGTGAGATAAATCACACCAGGGCTTATATCTTGATTTCTAGACTAGCTGTGCAGAACCAGAGTCATAGGGTTTCCCATAGGTAACACCATAGCTTACGGATTTTTGAAAATTAAAAGGTCTTATGACTGGAAATAATTATAGTTCACAAAAAAAAGATTTGCTTCCTTTTTAGCAAAATGGGCATTGAGCTGTGCAGAGTCCTTCAGTTTAGTGCTGAAGTTGTGTTAAATCTTACGTTTCAAGACTTCCTGAGTTTCTTCTAATTTCCAAGAATACTGGAGATGAAACAGCCACTATAAATCCTGTAAGTCCATAAGTGCCAGGCGCACAGCAGCAAGTAGTTTATCAGCCTCTGTTTATCTGGGTTTTCTTAAACCTTGTCAGATACAATGATGATCAGCACTGACTTCCTACCCAACAGGTCAATGGAGGCTTCAGTCTCTGATCCAGATGAGTTGTCCACGGAACATCCATTAGGACACAGACCTCAGGTGGAGCAAAAAACAGCAAATAATTACAGAGACTTCCTGGGATGAAAGAATTCAAGCCATGATCGCCTGCTTGCTCAGAAATCACTGATGAAATTGGTGATATGATTCCTTGTGAAGGCCTGCCTGTTTTGGGTCAGGAAGGTGCACCCTTGTAATTTCTCTTGAGATGTTTTTAAGCCTGAAGCACTGTGCTGAGGGAGAAGAGTGTTGTGCCATCCTTGTCCAGGGAAGGAGTGAAATGCTGACCCCTGAGAGATTCTGGCCAGGATGCCATGCATGGCACAGAAAGGAAATATTTCTCTGGTGTAAATCTGCATCTGGTGCTACTGGGCCATGCAGAAGGTAAGGGTTGGTCCTCAAGAGTATTTGTGATATGGCTGTGGGTAAAGCAGGTTTGGAGTGCAGTGGGATAAGATAATTCTGTACTCTGAAAACACATTTGTCTGTTGAGTCATCTATTATGTTGTTAAAATGTGATAATTGGAATCCACACATTACCAAGCCAAAAAGACAATAATTAAAGCCAAGGCACAAAAGGGAGTTAATGCTCCAAAATTATTTTGTGCAGAGTTATTTGATAAAGTAAGTCTTTCTGTTTCCTTGTGAAAACCCCTGCTCTACAATGAATTTTTCTAACTCTCTGGAAAATAATCTAATTATAGTTAACATTATTATGTTCTTTGGTGCTTTGAATGGAGCTGTGGGTAATATTGTGCTTACTCCAAAGCAAATAGCTGCATGTTTCAGTCTGACATTTCATATTGATAGAAACAAAAACATTTTGTTAAAAACAATGGATGAGGGAAATAATTCATTTTCTAGATAATATAATAAAAGAGGGAAAAGCACCACCGTGTTCTCAACAACAGCAGAAATATGCTTTGCCAGACACTCTTCCATAAATATATTTAATTATAATATTGCATTCTACTCTAGAAGAAAGCAGGTGAAACCTAACTTTCTCTTTCCTGAAATCTTCCCATATATTTTCCCAAACAAATGAGCATCTTAAGACTCAGGCATTGTGATCACTTGAAAGCTTATAACAACACTGGAAAAAGAAAGATTAAATATGAAAGAATGGTATAAAGTCTGAAAATGTGCATTTAAATCTTCTAGTTCAATCTCAAACAGACAAGCCTCATCTTTATTTTTCTTCTTTTTTTGTTTAGTAAAGCCCCAACTGGAAGCCAATGGAGTTGGAAATGTATTGACTTTGTTCCATTTCTGGTATAATTAGTCACCTATAGTTGAACACTGACGTTAGATGCACAAAAACCACCCTCAGCCTCTCTGCAGAAATGGAAATGCAATTGGAATTTGCTGCTGTCTCTGAAACAGGTTTTGCTGAACCCAATTTGTTTTCACAGCAGCCCTGTTGCTAAATGTTCTCAGACCAGGGAGGGTAAGTAACCTGATGTAAGCATAACCCATGTGCACATGGGCATGGCTGCACAGGGAAATTTCTGGTAATTTGAGCAAGAAACCAAACAATTTTTGCTGGTTATGGAATGAGAAACATCTCAGGAAACTGGGCTAGGGATGCTCAAGGGGCTGGCAGTGTGGGGAACTCTCAGCAATCCCCTTTGTTCCCTGTGGGACACCATGGAGATGGTACCAGGAGGAGGGACAACCCCACTGATGTGGGAAATAGTAGAGGTAGGATGATTTTTAGAAAAATAGGTTTTAGAAAAGCTCCCCAACACAACTGAGGGCATTCAGGGCAGTCCCTGCTGCCCCTCCAGAGCAGCCTCGTGTGTGGCTCATGAGCTGCCTGTGGTGGATGAGCTCCTCAGGGCCATTCTGCAAGCAAAGACCTTTTCTAACTTCCAGTCCTGCCCGCTCTGCCCTGCCTGGCCCATTCCATTTGCACCAGGAGAATCTGCAAAGGGGCTCTTGGAGGTGTTTGCCCAGGGCCTGGGCTCTCATGCTGTGAAATGTGTGATAGAGTTAAACCAGCCTTTGCAGGAATGGTGCTGGAGTGGAAGCTGCCTGTCTGCTCTCTGACTGGAGGACTGACACATTATATCTCCCTCTGTGAAAGCAAATATTTTTTCTGTCAAAATGCCTGTAATACAATCCATTCTCACTCTTTCCTTGGTGTAGAAGCAAAATCTTGAATGATTTTAATCAGTGCAGGATTTTGTGCTCCTGTTAGTATTAGAAATCCAAGAACATACAGAGCTGTACTCAAAGACAACTGGAGCTATTCCTTTTTAAGGTCACAGCAAATGTAATAATGCCAACAGCTCATAGTGCTCTTCATTAGGCTGTGTAACTTCCCAACACATCAATCACTCAGTGGAGGGTGTTTGCTTACTTTCTTTAACAGGATGAGTGTATTTTTAAATTGGTAACCTAGTTTAATTCTCCTTTGTGAGACAGATGTGTCTGACCCCGCTGCTGTGGGAGTTCAGTGATGCAGAGCACAGAGGCAGTTTTGGGATTTCCCTTCCCCAAAGAGATAAAGCCAGACAGGTACCCAGGCACTGTGCATGCCCTGTCCCTGGCTTCCATCATGTGACTCAGCACTGGCTGGATGATAATTGAATATGTGGAATTTGCACTTGAAAATGTCTTCTCCTCTGTGCAGGCCAGCTCTGTACTGAGTCCCTGCTGCACCCCAGGAGTTCCTGAAACTCTGGAGAGAAGGTTTGATCTGTTGCAAACCCTGATTTGGTATGGCACTTACCTCTGGCCTGTTAAAACCTCTGAGGAAGTTTGCAGAAAGTCACTCAAAGAGGTGAAATGGAGGCATCAGGTGCTGGTGAGGATCAGCACTGGGTTTGCTGCTCCAGTCTCTGAGTGTTCTTTGTTTGGATGCCTTCTCTGGCCCCAAAGAGCTGTTCCTGCAGGAGCTTCTCTTCCTTCTCCTGGCTGAGAGCAGGGGACACTCTTGCATCCCAGGGACTGCCCACCCTGCAGGTTCCTTTGCATGCAGCAGTTTGGATTATGTGCACTTTAGTATTATTTAATCAGAAATTCGGGCTCAGGGGTTTGTTTTGGGTTTGTTTGCCCTTGTTTTCTAAATATCAGTAGAGAGCTCCTGGGAGCTTGCTGTGGACAGCCACACTGACAGCTCTGGGCTTTGGTGAGGTCCTGGCGCTCGCCAATGCTCGCTGCTCACTCCTTCCTTAATTGAAGGTTTGGATGAGGATAAGGCTTGGCTCACAGCCCTTGTGAGACCTCACACGTGCAGGCAGTAGTGCCTGATGGGAAGGTAAAAAGAGCAAACTCCTTCCTGAGCCTCTGCTGTTTTTTCCTCAATCCCTCCTTGGGATGCAAGGAAGATGTAAAGGTACTCCATGAGCAGCAGGAGGGGAGACCTTGCTGCTTCCCAGTGTAGGGATTATATATTAATACATCAGGCTCCAATGGCTTCTGGTTACACAAAAACAAACAGAGAGCAGCAGAGGGCTGGGAAAAACATCAATTCTCAACATCTCTGTGATCTCTGGCAGCACAGGCACACATCCCTGCTTCCATGTGTGGGGCACTCACAGAGGTAGAGCCAGAGATGAGGAGAAAGAAGAGAGGAAACCAAACCCCCAGTTGCATGTCAGGGCAGCCAGAGCCACCACATCACTGCATCCAGAGAGCCTCCCTTCCTGCTGGACTCTTGTGAGAGGACAGGGAGGAGCAATGCAAGAGGAAGCATCTGGAGAACAGAATGGGTACAGAACATGTGCACAAGCGTGTGGAGAGCACAGGCTGGCAGAGGCTGCTCACACAAGGACATGTGTTGGGGTGTTGTGCAGCTCTGCAGAGCTCTGTTAAACACAGCAGCACTCATGGGTGTGTGCTGGGGATGTGAACTGCTCCCACAGCACATCTATGGCAGAGCTGTGTGTGTGGGTAAGCAGACAGAGCACTGCTGGTGCTGGATGGTGTCCCTGAGAGGCAGCACTGTGCCTGGAAGGGTTCTAAGCTGCTCTGTGACCATGCCAGGTGTGTAAGGTCTCAGTGGATTTGTTACACTGGATCAGTGTGAACGCACTCAGGTTACAGGGTGTCTTATTTTGGTCACGTTGGAAGAGACACAAACGATTGCAGGACTGCTCCCAGCCCCTTCGCCCCAGCCTGTGGTGACACACAGGACCTTGCTCTTGGCCTTGTTGAACCTCGTGAGGTTCACATGGACCCACTCCTGAGCTCACCCAGGTCCCTTTGGTGGCACCAATCCCTCAGGTGTCACGGGCAGGCTGGCAGAGGCTGCTCACACAAGGAGATGTCTGTTGGGCTGTTGTGCAGCTCTGCAGAGCTCTGTTAAACACAGCAGCACTCGCGGGTGTGTGCTGGGGATGTGAACTGCTCCCACAGCACATCCATTGTCTGACAAGTGTGGCACTGTCCCTGGAGCAGCTGGGCAAGCAAAGAGAAGAGCAATTCTCTGAATGCCTTGTGCTGAGAGGATGCAGGGCTACAATACAGCACAAGCACTCCATCTACCTGAAGTGCAGACCTACTGCTGCCAGCAGATTAGCCTTAATGCCCTTGGAAGGTTTAATTCAAATAAGCAACCTTGTTTCTGGCCCTACACAAAACATCTCTTTGTGGTGGAAATCTTCTTTTTGTGGAGATTATGTTTGTGAGTGCCAGAGGTACTTGGCACTAAGTGCCTCATGCATTTGTATCCCTGCATAATCCACAAATTGCCTGAAGATGGTCTTTAGCTGCAAAATTCAGATCCCCATCTTAAAACACTTTGCTGCCCTGACATTCTCAGTTCCAGAAGTTTAGGTTTATCTGCTCAGTGCTTCTCCACCGTGGGAATTTGGTTTGGGACCAGCTGTTAATAAATTAAATAGCACTTTTTTTTTTTTTTTTTGGTAATTCTTTTGCAACAAAGGCCCATCAGGGAATATGGAGATAATCAGCTTGAAGAAAATCCTGAGAAATCTGTCTGCACCTCTCCAAATAGGTCACCCACCAGGCAACATCCCTGAAAATTGTGTGGGGTGCCTTTGAGATAGCCTCCAGATTATTTATGGTGTTATAATTCAATTAAGTGGTGGCAGGGGATCCGTGAGGGTGGCTGTGAGATCCTCATGTGCTAGATATTTTTGGACCCTACAGAGGAAGAAATTAGAGTATTTAGGATGGAGTAATTACACTGGTTGGGATTTAACAGGGAATTTGTGCTGCAGTCTGTGGATATTAGCCTAGATGGGCTCACATGGAAGCACAGGAATGGAAGCACTTGTCAAACAGGTAGCTGGGATGCTGCCCATAGATAATCAGTAAATGATCCACGGGAAAAGAGAGTGGATGTGCTTGGACAGTGTTTTATGACCTTCCCTAAACTATGGAGACAGATGCTCTAAAATGTGAGTCTGCCTTACAGGCAGGAGAATTTTAGGTCAGTAAAGCAGAGAAAGGTTATGGGTTCAAGCCTGACAGATTCCTTTCTGCAAGACACTGAGAGCAGATTTTCCTTGAGTCATTTAAAGGAAATGGGGGAAAATTGTGTAGCTGAGAGAATAGCATGGTGCTTTAGTGTAAGATACTGAAATGCTGGCAAAACACTTTTGTTGGGAGAGAGCATGAGCTATCAGGGTCAGAATTGTCCCACTAGAGGTGCAGAGGAATCTTGACTGAGCTGAGGAAACAAGCAGAATGTTGCCTGGGTTCAGCTACAACACAAAAATTTGGGAAACACTCATAAAATTGGTTCTCTTACACTCTGGCCAAGTGGAAGACACAACTTTCAGAGCAGTTACAGGTTTTTCAAACCCTCATCTCAGTGCAAGCCACCTATGGAGTAATAATACACAATTAATAGTGTATTATTGACTAATACCGTATTATTACTTTAGAGTAATAATACATCTATTAGAATAATAACAATCCTCATTTTCTTAAACCATGAGGTTTCACTACTGAGGGCTTTTAAACGGTTTTGTGAGAACTCTGTCTGCCTTTCCTCATAAGCTGCCAAAAAGCTGTGGGTCTGTAAAATGTCAGAGACTTATTCTCACCTTCATCAGCTTCAAGTGAAGAGAAATTGTTGAAATTTGTTAAATCTGCTTGGTGAGGTGAGAGGGATGGCATGGATGGCCCTTCTGGGTTGGGCTGCAGTGGCATTTCTGTGTAATGGCTATGCATGTATAAATATCCATATATATTCTGTATAATATATATAACCATATTATATTCTGTATAATTTCTATATATGAGCTGCAGAGGATGTTGTTAATGCCATCATCAAGTGCTCCAGAATTGAATCGTGACTTGTCAAACTCTCAAGTCCCACCCAAGAGTGGCTGTGTGCTTTCAGTCAGAACTAGGGCTGAGCAGACCCCTCTTGTGCTGTGTGGGATGCCCTGCTCCATGCAAATTTAATTTATCTCTTGGGAAGCAGAGAGCAGACACCCTTTGCATTGGAAAGTGGTGTTTAGCCTTTGGGGTCTGCACTAAGATCAGCTAATCTGGGTTCAGCTCCTGCCTCTGCCTAAGGGGTCCTGCTGGGGAGGAAGATGAAATTCTGATTTTGAATTTCCATGAGCAGAAAAAAACCCCCAAACAAATATATACCTGGACCCAAATCTCCTAATATCCAATAGCATATCTGGATTTCTCCAGTGGTGATAACTTCTGTATCAAAAGAAGAAAGTAGAAGAAGAATAGCAGGTTCCTGCTGTAAACCAGGAATTTTTCCTTGTTTAATGCTCCCTGTGGCAGGGGCATATAACTCTGCCATGCTTCACACACCAAGAGAAGTCACTCCTGTTTCTCATTTTCTCCTGTCTCTGGTCACTATTAATCATTAGGCAATTACATTCTTAAAGATAAATCACCACAAGTTTCTCTTCTGTAAACAGAGAAACAGCTTTTCTTTGTAAAGATTGATTTTGTTGCCCTGCAATTTCCTGTTTAATTAAACAGGATCAGTCTGACAAATGCAGGTTTTTAAGCACTTTGTTTCTGGCTTTTTTTTTCTTCTTCTAGGAATATACAAGGGATGGAATTATTTTTCATGGCATTGAGAGGGCAGCTAGGTTAATACCAGTCACTTTGCCCTTGGGCATCGATTATCATCAGCTGTGCCAGACAATCTCTTACATGAAAACTCCAAGAGTGATTCTCCACCATCCTGTGTGGCCTTCAGCTGATGCCAAGTGAGTGTCAGACCTTCCAGAGGCAGAAGATGTGTTTTGTCCAGATGTGTTTTGTCCAGATGTGTTTTGTCCAGATGTGGGGCGTCTTTGCTCTCCTCTCCTCAGCCACATTGAGCCTTGCTCAAAGGAGTGGAAGATTTGTTCATCCATATCACAGCCCTGCAAGCTGGGTAGGTAAAATCAGATGTTGAAGTGCTTTTTTTAGGGAGATCAAAGCCAAATCCTCAGATGGATTTTGGGCTACTGACTTAGAAAT
The DNA here is from genome assembly GCF_047830755.1 of Zonotrichia albicollis. Lineage (NCBI taxonomy): Eukaryota > Metazoa > Chordata > Aves > Passeriformes > Passerellidae > Zonotrichia > Zonotrichia albicollis. The sequence goes on from NC_133830.1 coordinate 4,992,284, forward strand.
AATACATCCCTAGATACAGCCACAATGGAAAGGCTGGGCTGGGAGCTTGTGGTTTTGAGGAAAAATCTTTGAGGGGCACCTGGGTGTGGGTCACCAAATAGGAGAGTGGAAGATGCAGCTGGTGTGGGATGTTCATGTCCCCCAAAATCAGGGTTGTGGGTGCCTTGTGAATGACGCTGATTTTTAAAGGGAATTAATGTGCACACAGGACAGTGAGGTGCTGGCACATCCCAGTGTGGAGCTCTGGGAATGGATGGAGAGGTCCAGAAAGGGATCAGCCAAATTGCTGAGCCTCATGGGGATGATGGGGATGATGGGGATGATGGGAGGAGGAGGCTGGGGCAGTCAGAGGGATGAGGGAACCAAAGGCTTGGGTGCCAGGGCAGCAGGAAGCATCAGGAACAGCTGTGCTGAGCAGCAGATGTGCCCTCCTGCACTGTCTGGGCTGAAAACACTCATCAAGGTGGTGTTATACAGCCTGGGAAAGCAGGAGACAGTCACACTTTCATTGGCTTTCAGATAAATGTTCCCTGACGTTGGAGCCATCTGCAGATTCACTCCTGACACTCCTTTCATTCTTGCCTCTGCTTAAATGATTTATTGAAAGGGGGAATCCAAAGAATTGTTTTTCCCCTTTCAAGGTCTGCCTTTGCAGCCACCTGGGAATATCCCTGATCACCCAGTGAACAATTAGCACTCAGCCGTGCCACACTCTCAGTACCATTATTACACCAACAAGGCAAAGGTGTCACGTTCCTGCTGCTCCTTCCTGAGATGGTAACAAGAGCAGGGATTTTTCTGGAAGATATTTTCTTAAATGCTCCCTCCGGGGTTTTCAAATGATACTCCTTAGCTGCTGTGACATGAGCTAACCCTGCCTTTTGTTGAAAACTGCTTGTCTTTTGTTATTAGCTCTGTTCCAGGGTAAACAGTTGGAAATGGTTCATATTAATGTCAGGTTTCACATTTGGGACTGTGGCTGGAAGATGTGCAAGAGAAGTCCTGACAGATGTACTTAGAATAAGGGGTGTTTTGGTGCTTTTAGGAGAAAAGAGGGGTAAAATTTCTTCTAGAGGTGGAGGCTGTGCTCTCCCAGTTGTATTTTACCCCTTTGTGATTCAAGAACAAAAGCCAAGATGTGCATGAAGGTCCTGCAAACACTCGTGTGGGATGGGGAAAAAGCATAGATAGAAACTGGCACATCTGTGGCTTCCAGGAGAAGCTCTGATCAACAAAACCAAAGTCCCACCAGCCTGTAGTGCCCTCTCCTTGCCTCCTGCAGGGAACTTAAGCCTACCAACACATGAGCACAAACGGTGGCAGCAGGTCAGGGATGTCCTGGCATGGAGACAGTGACAATCCCCAGTACAGTCACATCCTCTCCTGGCAGAGGAGGTGTGTGAGTTCCCTGATCACAGAGCAGCACTAACAAAAATTATTCCCATCTTCCCAAGGGCTGAGCCTCTCAGCAGGAATGCAGGGGTGAGGAGGGGGCTCAGCAGGAGCTCAGGGCAGGGCAGGAACTCTGCAGGAAGGTTGGGCAGAGCTGCCCCAGCACGGCGGGGACGTCACCCATTGCTTTGAGGGTTTCCTTGCTGCTCACCCTGCTGAAACGTCTTCCCCCTCAGGCTAAGTGGTTCATGGCTCTTGGCTTATTGCTATTACAAGACATTTATGTTTCATGGCAGATGGTTAGTGCACAACTTGTTGTTTTGCTTTTCTTTTTTTTTTTTTTAACCAAGGTAGATCAGCAGGCAGTGGTTCAGTCTCAGCAGCTCTGGGTTGAGATATCAGTGGGGTTGAGATATCAGTTTTATCTCACATTTCTTTAAAGCAAATGAAAGAAGAAGGAAAAAAAATGTTGGGAGAGAAACATTTTCATAGTCACAAGGTCTGTAATTTTTATAGTGTATTTGGCACTTATTTTGTGATGGCCAAAGTAGGATGTCCCAAGCACCTTTAGAAAACTGCTAAGGTACAAAATAATGAGTGAAGAGTACAAAGCTTTGTGACTGAATGCATTAGAATACCCTGCCTTTCAGCTGAGCTGCATGGAGTCTGACCTTGGCACAAATGATGGTGCTTCTCCACCTCCCTTCCGACCTGTGCCTTTTCAGACAATTTGCAGATTGAATTTACAATGCATTTCCATATACAGAGGAAAAGTGCTACAACTTTATCTGTCCGTGGAGTCCCAGTAGTCTCAGCTCACCAGATGTTCCTTACTCATTTAAACAGTGCACTGAGCTTTGCTTAGTGTGATAATTTTGAAATGCAACGAGTATGGGGACACATAATGAGGAGTTAGAGGTAGTGGCTGTGAGGGTAAAAAGTTTCAAGGAAAAGATCAATTGCCTTGTGTCCAGCTGCATTACCATAACTGTGGGTATTAATTGTTGTGCAAACACCTACAGGTCACTCTGAGCATAAATTAAGTCTTGATTTCTTTTCTTAAGGCCAGAAACTTGATCAATAACCTTCATTTAAAAACAGGACCTCACTGCCAGCAAAGTCTTTAACTCAAAACCTTGCTGGGTTTGCTGCAGCAGGGATTGTGCCTGGCTCTGGGGTGAGAAGGGGTTTAAAGGACATTTTTTCCAGCCATGCCCTCCCATCCCCAGGAGCAGGAACAGCTGAAGTGTTTTTCCAGGGACTGACTCCTGTTATAGCACCTCCTCCAGGAGCTTTGTAGGGGGGTCTCCCACTCCATCCTTCTTCCCACAGGCCCTGGCAGTCAGAAGCAGAGGGAGAATATTCACAGTTACCCTGCAGAGACCTCACCTTAGAGACGTCACTGTGAGGTTCCACTCCAAGCCCAAGAAATTAAATGGAGAGAGATATTTATGTCTAGGACAACAGCCCATAGTATGACAGGACCCTCAAAAGGACACCGAGAGGTTAAACGACACCAAAAAGAAATTTCATTTTCACCCAGTAGAGATCAGAAAAGAAAAAAAAAAAAAAAAAAGGAAAAAAATCAGCATTTTCACCAACTGAAAGGCAAACCAAGAGTTCATATTTCCTAAAGAAGTTGAAATCTAAGAATCCACATAGTTACATGAATATTTTCCCCTTAAGGAATGTCGGGGTTTTGTTTTTTAAAGCTTAAAATAGTTTCACCTCCCCTCCAATATCTTGCTGAAATAGTAAAAAATCCTCAACCTCACTCAAGCTCGCAATAAATTATTTTTGCCCTATATTTACAGCAAGGTCAATTTTTTCTCCCTGGATTTCTTGCATATAATTCATTTGAATGGGGTGGCTTCTATGTCATCTTTAATCTTCTAAATGTATCTTAAGCCCAAATTACAAATCCTAGAAATGAGTGACCCATAATGAATTCTTAACCACAACTTTCTGGCAGAACAAATATACTTCTCAAATATGCAAACTGTTAAATGTTTTCTTATCATACTAAAAGTGTGAATTAAATTATAATATGATGAAAAAGTAGCAGTTTGCAGTAATTCCAAATGTGGCAAATCTTCAGTAGTGCATAAAATTATTCAGTGAACTGTGGAAAACATCAGAGCAATTCTAGCCTTAAAGCTTTTCTTCCAACAACCAAAAAGTGCCAAAAACAAGCAAGCATAGCTAAGCATTTCATCTTGGAAGCAGCTTATTGAATTAATAAGACAAGTCAATTAATGTAATGCTCTGTTGCTTCAGGATAAAACATGAAAAGGAAAAATATGGAGCTGTTTACTGTAGTGAGATCAAGCAACCATGAAGTCTGTAAAGTTAAAGTTGTTAATTTCTCTAAAACCTAAGGAAATGATCAGCACAGCTATTGTATAGACTCACTCTATATGAAAGTCTTGAGTGAGATGTGGATCTTCTGCTGTCCAGACAGGGTTTTAATACCAATTTCCTCCTGCTAGGAGTCTGGTTTGCCTCTCTGCTGCATAAAACTGAAACTGAATTGCTGTTTCCTTCACACTGGGCAAACATTGGAACAGCCTGCTGGAATCACCAGCCCTGGAAGTGCCCAAAAAACGTGTGGATGTGACACTCGGGGACATGGTTTGGTTCTGGGTTTGGCAGTGTTAGGTTAATGCTTGGATTTGATGATTGTGGAGGTCTCTTCCACCCCTCATGATTCTGTGATTTTCTATAGGTTATGTTTGATGGGTTCTCCTGTGTCTGAGGGTGTTTCAGTGCCAACTGCTGAGCAAAGCTGCCTCAGAGATGTGCAGGGTGTTTTCAGCAGCATTTCTGCATTGTAGAGCACAGAAGAAAACCAAGGGCTGCAAGTAGAAACTCTCTGTGTTTCAGCAGAGCAGCCTGTGTTTAAATCATGGCAAGGTCCTGAGAAATTGAAAGTTAAGGTTGGTAATCTTTGCTTTCAGGTCAGTTCCTCAATTTTCATTTAACTGAATGCCAGGCTTGTATGTGCTCAGAAATCCTGATTCCAGGTGTCTGAAAAAGTGTCTGAGAAGGATGGAGTCAATTAATGGTGAACAGCTGGTTTTTCTGTAATAGACCCCCATCTTCCCAGAAATCCTCATTATGCAAACTTTGGGTTTGATTTGAAAAAAATTATAATAATGATCCTGTCCCAATTGTCTGGGCATTGAAATTTTTGCCATGCTTAAGGTCAGTGCCTAAAGGATAAAGACCAGCAAAAATATGAAACAATCTAACATGCATTTTAATTTGTCTAATATATGAATACCTGGAGTATAATTTCAGAGTTGGCTGTTTCAGTTTTTGTTGCCCAAGGCTGGTGTTGACTGTAGCAAGGCACTGTTGGAAAGAGCACTGCAAGGTGGAAGTCCCAGATTAAATGGATGCAAATCTGTAAAGGGAAAATGGTCCACTATTTTGAAAACTGCATTCAATTCTGCTCAAATCAGAGCAACAGGCACAGGTTACATGAGCTAGAGCTGTAAACAAATCAAAGTGGTCTGATGAAAATAAAAAGAAAAATTGATATAAAATAGGTGTTTCAGTTATGGGAGTAGATTGGAATACTGTTTATAATCCAACAGTGAAGCAAATGATGGGATGAGTTTTACTGAATGAAACCAACAGGCTCTTATCCCTGTCTTGTTTTCTGTGCCAAGTAAAAGAACAGGCTTTTATGTAAGCAAAGCATAATTTTTTCTGCCTCAGACAAAGAGTAGAGATGAGGTGAATGGAAGATAGGCTATAATAACATTTAGAAATCAGGTGCTGAGAGAGTATAAAAGCTAACTGAGAATGTGATATTCTCATAATAACCACATCTCAGCACAGATGAGCAGAAAATATCACTTCAGGTTTGTAAGAGCCTTACAGCTTTGGGTGCCTGAATTTCCCTGTCCTTGCATTTATGAGTCTTCCCTCTCTCCTATTCCAGATGAGGAGAGAGCAGTTCTAGGAAACACCAACAACTGCTATGAATTGTTTTGCTTTGTTTTCCATCCAGTCACTGCTCTCTTTTGAGATTGTAAGTTTTTGGGAGTCAAAGTCAGAAGAAAATGAAGCCAAATGAGTGAAGTGCTCAAGGAAGCTGCCTCTGGTAGGTGCACATCCAGACTGGCTTATTTCATTGTTGCACTGGCCATAACCTTTGAGAGTCTGGTGGCCAAATAGAATGGGGAGATACAGCCAAGCTGCTGAGGAAAAACATTGTAGCCTGGTGGTTCCTCTTGGGCAGCTTTGCACATCCATGCCACCAAACTCTGCCCAAAGAGCAGGTGATTCAGCTGAGGTGGAAATGCCTTCCTCAGTAGGAACGCTTTATTTGGACTGTAGTGCTGTGTTGTGAAGACAGAAGTGCTGTTATCACACATACTCATAAGTCAAATCCAGACCAGACTAAAAGCAGGGGAAGTTGATGAAATGCAAATCTGCTTACTGTGGGTCCAGTGCTGAATGATAAATTTGCCTGTGGCAGAATTAAAGGAAAGCTGCAGAGTGCCTGGAGGTAGCACTGCAAGGCAGTGACGTCTTTGTGACAGGTCTCCTTCCCTGCTTACGTTCATTACTAAGATTTAAGTGGGTCTCAGTGTGACCTATCAGCTCCTATTCAAGGAGTAAAGCTGGTGGAAGATTAGCCTAAGGGCTTGAATTCAAGAGCCAAGTGCAGTTTTTATTTTAAGACATTTTTAGCTGATCTTCAGCATCCAGTACTGAGGTTCTTCAGGTTGCAAAATGCTTGAAAGGCTGCTTAATTTCAAAATTACTTTCAGGGAGTATTCTCTTCAAGCAGAGAAGGACACACAGACCATTGTCTTTAGATTGCAACATTTCCTAATTGTTTCTCTGCTTGTTTCTCTTTCCTGGTGTCTCTCTGTCTGTAAGACACCAGGAGGGCTTTAGGGACTTGGGGTCAGATCTGTAAAAACTCTGGACCATTCTACGTGGGACACCATGAAGGCTCTACTAATCTAGATAGCAGAGTCTATCAGAGAGAAAATGTAATTGAAAGAGCACAAAAAGCTCAGAAAAGCATTGGCACAGGGTTCCCAGAGAAGTGGTGGAATCACTATCCCTGGAAGTGTTCCAAAACCACGTAGATGTGGTGCTCAGAGACATGGTTTAGTGCTGGGTTAATGACTGGACCTGATCTTAGAGGTCTTCTCCAATCTCAAAGCTTCTATGCCTGCGCTTGGATCCCACACTGAGCATTTCACAGCAGCTTGGCCAGTTCTTCACTTTTTATTTCAAGCCTGAAAAAAGCCTGATCAAATCAATAGTGATAAATTTCCCTCCTGCAGAGGCTAAAGCTGGTGGCAAGCCCCCAATAGCCAGCATGCCGAGTTCGGAGATCTGGTCAAGGCAGAGGAGACCTTGGGAAAAGCAACAAACAGAAGGGTTCAGGGGAGGTGAGGAGCTGACACTTGACTCCTCTGCTGCAAATCAAGCAGCAGCAGCACCTGCTTTGTACCCAGGGCACACCTGAGAGGGACCCTGTGGCCCTGAGCTGGTGTGGGCAGTGAAATACAGGAGCTGCTGGCACAGATTGGCATCTCGCCTTCCAAGGTACACAGGAAAAAGAGTGAAGATCACATAAATCACTGCTGCTGTGGGGGACAGCTCCCTGAAAGGGGTCTCTTCTTTAGTCTGTGGGGCAGCAGTGGTGATAAAAGGCTAACAGAGATGGATGAATGTAATTGAGTGGTGTGAAAGAGAGGGGATGGGATGAAATGAAAGTGAAATGAAATAGGAAATGAAGAGGAATGGCAGGTGGGAGGAAGAAATTACATATTCCCCTGAGTGATATTTTAGGTTATGGGTAGTTTGCTTCGTATCTAGGTGGGCCCCTAGCCCCCACTTCTAACTGAATCAAGGACAATAATCTGAGAAATGAAACAAATGAGAAACAATAGGAAAGAGGTTAGTAACTTGATGCTCAAACATGTATTTTGTTTCTGGTCAGACAAATTTGATCATATTGCTTCATGGTGGGAAAAAAAGTAATAATCCAACCATGAGTGTTGGATGAAAAGATGCCATATCCAGTTCTGTTATATGGGAAAGACCTCTGCACATTTCTGAGCTGCACACAGGAATTAGAGGTACAAGTCTAACAAAGGTTAAAGGTTTAGCAAAGATCTGCAAATGTGCTCACACAGGAATATTTGTCAAAAATAAGGATTTTTTTTCCATGACTTAGCTGCTCTGCATACTATCCTCTCCATGGCAGTGGTGCTCACACTTCCAGGTGAGACCAAGTTATTTGTGCTCCTCTTTGGCTAGTTCATTTTTCTGCTGGAAGGCAATGTGGGCGTTCTCCCCTCCAAGTCAGCTTTTACATGAAGAACGTTCTCTCAGATGGTTGTCTCCAAAACATCATGACCTCCAAAAGAAGAACTGTTGGCCATTTTTTTCAGCCTGTCAGGGTTAAGCAGGACCATTTTCTATCTCTTCTTTCATCTGAAAACTCAGAGCAGCTTCTACTATGGAGCCATGAAACCAAACTAAGGCAGGACTGTGTCCCTGTGGGACCAGGAGATGTTGGAGCAGACCTGGGGGGGATCTTCCAAGCCTCAATGGTTTGAAAATCCCAGCTGCAGGGAGATGCACAAGTTCTGCTCCGTTGGTGCTGGCACATGATTGTCCATACCTGACTGCAGGTCCCCTAATTCTGCTCTCTGCGACTCAGGGTCTGCTCTCAGCAAAATTTCACTGGTGTGAATCACAGATGAACAATACTCAGTGATGACCTGAAATCCAGGAGCTCTCAGTTCTATCACCAGATCGGCTGCAGGTTTTCAGCATCACCTTGGGCAAGTCTCAGCTCTTTTGAGTTTCAGTTTCCTGCCTGGAAAGCAGAAGATTCAGTTCCTTTCCTCAGAGCAGCACGGTTTTATAAAGTACAAATATTTGTGAAGTTAAGTGCTTTGACTGTGTGAGCCTCTGAGAGAAGAAACCATAAATATGTGTCAGGCCTATGATCTGAATTCAAACCAGTGAACTAGAAAAAGTGTTGACAGCCTGAAACCAACTGCCCTGTACACACATCTCCTTCTGTCTACCTGAAAGATTATTTGTGGAATGTGTTTCTATTTTTCTCTGACAAAAAAATAGAATACCAAGCAAAGAAGCATGACCCAGTTCTTTGTCAGGCAAGCTCTAAACCCTGCTTACTGGGATGTGACTGAGGTATTGATAAAAGAGAAGCTCATTTTAGGCCACAGTATTCATCCTGCCCTTGAAGAAGAAACAAAGCCTGCCACTTTCAGATGAAATGGATGTGCTTTCCAAGCCAAAGTATGTTTATCTCCTCCACAACTTCTCTATGATCTGTAATTATATTTGGACCAGCCAGTGAAACAGGTAAGTGGCAAATGAGGAGAGTTAGGAATGTAACTAATCATTTTATAATGGGAAAACATCCAAGCAGTACCACTGACAGTACCTGCAAACCCTGCTAATAGTCAATCAATAGGTCTGGTAAGAGCATCACTCATCACAAACTGCTTCACCTTCAACAATTTTTCATGGTCCTTTCTCTGTGTAGTGCCAGGTATGGGTGCACATCAGGCTGTTCCTGGTGTCGGCCATAGGAGTGGACATCCTCCAAGATTTTGGTTTTTTTTTTTATATTGCATATAGTATATTCAAAACAGTATCAAGTCATACCACACTGAGCCTTTTATTACCAGAGATTTTTGGACAGAAGCACATAATCTAAGTTTTCTGAATTAATAGGCAGATGGTAGCTACCTTTTTTTTTTGGTATTTTTTTCCAACTTGTACATTTTAGATTTACAGAACTTGATTTCACACATCTGAAGAAACACTGACATAAATCTAAATTTATATTTGATGCATTTACAAATATTCTTTTTCTTTTTTTTTTTAATTTCCTGAAGTGTGTCTGTCTAGACCTCTGCCAAAAAGCGGGAACTTTCATTTTCTCCTCTGTTAACTTAAACCTTTTAACAGTATGCAGAGAATGGCATGACTGTCACTTTCCCATGAGGATATGAGAACCACTCACTCCACCACTGACAGACATCTGCTTTCCATTGGCCAGGATAAGTAGCTCTGACATCTTCCTGCTACACACTGTGCTACTGTGAGTATCCCTGAAATGCAGAATATTTGTGACTCTAGGCTTCTTGAATTCTTTTTTATTATTGTTTTCAACTTGGTTCCCTGAAACAACGAAGGTTAGTTGCATCTGACTCTTAATTGGACTTCATGTTCTATCAGTCATTATTTTTGCAAAGGCCTTAATTGCCCTCTAAAACATTTTAATTAAAACAGCAATTTCTCGATGCCGCGCTTCACGAGCGGATTTTTGCGGCAACTTCAAAGAGACGCAGATGTTTACTGAATTTGGTGGGGTGGCATTGGAGGCTGCCTACTGGCAAAGAAAAATTCATAAACATCTCAAAGAAACTTTCCTGTGGTAATGACAACATTTCCTTCTGACATTTTAGCAAGTCTAATATTTCCCAGTCTCAACAGACATATTTCATAGGCACAGCACAGCGGCGTTATCTGCTCAGAGGATGAGCCACGGCAGCAGCTCTGCTGTGGGGTAAAAACCTCCCAGTGGGGACACCTGGGGCTTTGGCAAAGGGTACCAGGGACCACACAGGGGTTTGTTTGTGGGGCTCCTGTAATGGAGCATCACTCGGCTAGGAATAAGGAAACCAAAGTTCAGTTTCTGCTGGATTTTCCATAGCTCCCCATGTGATTTTGGGAGGCTGTTTAGCTTTGTGTGCATCAGTTCCAAATGTTAAAAGGCTTATAACATGTCCTGGCTTTGAATGGACTTACCTGATGGTCTATCTCCTAGTGCACCAAGGGGTGCTGGAGGAGGTCTTGGGGTTTATAAGGTGCTGTTTGAGTAAAATTCAGAAATGCTAGGGGTTTATTTTAGAGGAGTTTCTCTTTACTAGTGGCAGCTGACCTTACAATCCATTTGAGGGTAAGCAGGCAGGCAGTGTTCCCCTCTGAACTGAGATGACGGTACTGGACACATGGCCATGGCAGACTACATCTAAATACAAGTAGGGTCCAGGTATCTTCTGTGGTTTGGGCAGATTGCTGTGCCCAGAAAATACCCAGCCTGTCCAGCTGAGCCACCAGGGAGGGTGATCTCCATGTGCAAGGATCACCATCACTCACAAGTGATGGTGAGGCTCACACTCCTTTCTGTGCACAGAACCACAATTCTTAATGCTGGAAATGACCTCTAAACTCATCAAGTCCAACTGTTAACCTCCCACTGCCATCTTCACCACTAAACCATGTCCCCAAGTGCCACATTGAGGCCTTTTCCTGAATATTCCATGGACAGAGAGTCTACCACTTTCTGGGTCATCTGTTTCTTCCCTGGGTACTCTTCACTCATATTTTTGAAGAGGGATAATAGAAGTACTTGGAAACAGCTCATCCATTTCCACTGTGAGAACTGGGAAAAGATCAGCATGGAAGGCCAGCATGGAATATGGCGTGACACGTCATGTAGCTGCTTTAATCTGCACTGTAATTACAGTGACAATTTCTGCCTCTTGAAGCATCAGGATTGAAGTGGTTACCCTGAAGGAGAAAGAGACTCAGTGGGAGAATTTCAACCAAATCTAGGATGGGAAGTGTAGCACTTCCTCTGCATTGGATTAAAAGTGATCAGCATGGCCAAAGGCACCCTGTGAGAGACAGGTAAGCAGGCTGAAAGGAAATTGGAAATATTAAAAGGATGAAGCTGGACTGAACAGAACTAGTTTTACAATTCCCTATTCCTCCTTCATTTGGTAGCATTAGGCAGACTGAAGGGTAGATTGTGCAGACTTATGCGTGACAGCAAGACACTTTTCCACACCAATAAACCCCCTGAAATTAATTGGATTGCTCACATAAGTGCCTGGGAATGTGAACTAGGCTCGCACATTTCAGCCCTCACATTTGATCTTTCCTCAGCAATGCCAGGGCCAGACTGCCTGGTGAACAGCTACAGCTCAGCCAGCAATGGGAGCTCAGCAGTGACTGGGTCAAGGTCTCTGTGGACACATCCTTGCTGAGGAGCATCTCAGATTAGCTGAATTCACCATAGCAAGAAACAGATTGAAAATAAACTGAAGGAAACTATTCTGAAAGTGAAGAGATCAGCCACAAGTTTGTGCTTGCCACAAACTGCTGGGCATTTGCTATGCCATGGAATTGCTTTTGTGTATGCTTTTAGCTGGTGGCAAATGCTCTCAATGAGAATTAGCCTGGCAATGAAGGAAACCTAAATTGAGGCAGTTCTCCCATGCGTGCTGTGGGGTAAGAGCACACAGCCAGGTGTCCACAGAGGCATGCTTAAGCTGAGGTGCCTGTTCACCAACTGCAAATGGGCTCCTGAAACACCAAACCATATGAGAAACTCCCCTCATGTGCCAGTCTGGAAGGAAATAGCTTTGTTGTTGTTTCAAAGAATTAGTGAGCCAACAATGCAAAGCTTTGGAGGTGGTTACTGGGTTTTTACTGGAGTCTCTAGGAGCTATACAAAGTCTGAAGACATTGTATGTACAGTACATCTTTAATAAGAAGGGAGCTCACAGTCTACCAAACTCTGCCAAATAAACTTTTAATACATACTGTACTTCACTCAATAGTTGTCCATCTCTTCTTCATGGAATATCTAACAGCTCTAAAAATATTTTCCTGGAGGAGGATAGAATTATCATCGTTATATATCAATCAAGTATGGTTAATGAAGCAAAGCCAGCATGCTAGTATTGCACAAGGGGAAAAGCCTCCAGAACACAAAGTGGAACAACAAATGCCCTCAAAATTCTGCCGAAGGGAACAGGAAGCTCTGGATGCTGCATCGGTAGGATTCGTGTAGCTCTTAGGCGTCCTTGTACCACAGCAGGTTTGCTTTGCCTCTTCACTGCCACATTTCTCTCTCAAACAGGTAGGGAACTTCCAGACCATTGCAAAAAAAGAAAAAAAAAATACAGCAGCTGCAGCAAAGTGTGGTACTATTCAATTTCTTGAAGAGTGAGGCTTTTATTTCAAAATATCATATATTAATATATATATATTTCTATATATATATATACTTTAACTGGTATAAAGTAAATTGTAGATCCAAACTTATACTGTTGCTTGTACTTTGCAATCTCAGAAACTTTAGCAAAGGAACCACTTTCTTCATTTTTTATTTTCAGCTGTCAAAAATCAGGGCCATTATTTCCACCGAATCCTTTCTTTCACACAGTAAAGCCACTGTTGTTGTCTGGTAAACAGTCAAAGTGCAAATAAGAAATCCATTTGGCTTGGAAATGCTGAGATGGTTTTAAACTTTCAATACTTTGTCCTCATAAATCAGCAGGGCTTTCACTGTCTCCGTGCAGACGTGGGCGCTCTGTTAAGTCCTTGGGTGGATCTGCAGTGAGAAAATGGGAAAGAGTCAATTATGCATAATATGTTATTTTTTAAATATAGCCTTTTGGAAAAGAAAGGCTCTGTGGGATATAGCTGATTGATACAGCTGAATTTGAATGCAATACCAGAGGGGTGTGTGTCTTTTAGCACTGCAGGGGTGTAAAAATATGCAAGAGACAGATCCTGAGCAAGATCCTGCCCCTGCCTTGGGAGAGACTGGATGTGCTTTAACCACCTGGGCTGGTGGTGCTGGACATCACAGAATATCTTGGTCAACCTTCCACTACCCCAGGTTGCTCCAAGCTCTGTCCACCCTGGCCTTGGACACTTCCAGGAGTGAGGCAGCCACAGCTTCTCAGGGTAACCTGTGCCAGGGTCTCACCACCCTCACAGGAAAGAATTCACTCCTAATATCCAATCTAAACTTCCTGCCTGTCAGTCTGAAGCCATTCTCCCTCATGCTGTCTCCTAATGCTCTTTATAAGAGTTTCTCTCTGTTTTCCTTGTAGGAGCCCTTCAAGCAAGAAGGACAAGCCAGGACAGATCTGGGCCTGGGGCTGTGCTCACCCCATCCTTCCACCCTCCCCTTCCCAGAGTGATTCCAGTGACTTCTGCTGGACAAGACAGGCAGGAGCATCCATCCACCTTTCAGGTTTGTTTGGAACCCTCCAACCCCCTTCCCCAGAGGGCAGGATAGTGACTGGCCATAGCAGCTACTCCATCTACTCACCCTGTGTGAGATAACACACCCTGCAACAGACCAAAGCCCATCTACCCATCCCTCCTTGTGACCACCACCAAAACTGATCTGAGTGCTGCACTAATGCTGCAAGGGGAAACACCAATGCCCAGGAGTTTTTTTAGGCTGCTAAATTAGGAACAACTGTCCAACAGCAGAAATAGTGCTCTCAAGGAAATGCTTTTGTTATGTTTTTGCTGTTCTGGTTCACTCATATGAGGGGTTCAGCCCTTTGCCAGGCAACTGGGTCAGCAATGAAACTCACATTGATTTGAATATGGTCAGGCTTGGAATTAAATCAGGGCTACAGATTATTATCTAAGCACAAGGTGATTAAATACAGCAGTAAATATTAGAGCAAGAGAGATTTACTTGAGATCCAGCTGGTTCAAATTGAATGAAACTGAATCCCACCAGTTAAAATTGAAACAAATCGTTTAAACCAGATTAAACCAGTTAAAACCAGTTCAAACCTATGAAAACCAGTTCAGATGGGTCAAAAAAACCCGGTTAAAACTGATCAAACCAGGCTGCAGCACAAGGAACAGGCTGAGAAACTGGAGAGGGGCTTTGAGCTGGGCTCCTCTGCCTATTTCCAGCTGACCAACACATTAATTTCTATGCTCCAGAATATCAGCAGCATCCAGCCTGAGATGCTGCTCTCCTATTTCCACTGGTGGCAGTTTCTGTGCTGAAAGTGGCAAGGTGACCTTCAGCAGGTCCTAGCACAGCTCCAAGGGCCCCACATTTTTAAGGAAAGCACTAAAAGTTCTTAAATTAAAAAAAAAGGTTCTTAAATTAACAAGGGATTAAATGAACATTGAAACTGCTCCAAAAATTGAATGACAATATTATTTCCTTCCAGTGTTTGTCACCTGCCTGACCATCAATAGAAAACAAATCAATTTAAGGAAGCTGTGAGCTTTAGAACTTTGGCTTTACAAACTTAATTAGTGAACTGTGCTAAAGGGATAAACACAGAAATAAATACATGAAAAGGAAGCAATGAGGAATATGCTAGTAAAGACTTCACTGAGTCTGCTGTCCACTTCTTTCTGACATTAATCAATATTAATCATATGTGAGACCCAACTGAAGTTATACACTAGGCTAGAAAATGATATATATTGTGTATATCCATGTATTCAGAAATAGAAATATATATATGTATATATTTAAAAACATACATATATGTATATATATAAAAACATATACATATGCTTATATGTGATTTAATTTACCATGGGTCTGGAAGAATGTACTAATGGGTACCTTAATCCCAAGAGTCATAAATGGGAATGTTTTCCCGGTCAGGACAGCAGCTAATGTAAATGTATTTAGTGTAAGGAAAAGCCTTCATTAAAACAGTTTACAGCCTATGGAGACTGGCTGTAGTCTTCTGCCTCATCACCACAGAGAGAGCTGGATGTTGACTGATTTGTCTTGTTTCTTCTGCTTTCTTAACTTCCTTAACTACTCAAATTAGACACACATGGCCCCGTCTTGGAATCTGGGCTGTGGTCAGGGCAGATTACATTGTAATCTCGTTCTCTGCTGCTGTCTGAAATGGCAAAACAAAATGGGAGAAAAAAAAAAAAAAAGCCTGTTTCAGGATCTGATTGCTTTCATTATTTTATATTTATGTTCTAGAGTTGACACAGTGGTAGGGATTGGAGCAAAGTTCCAGGGACTAAGAAGCAGAATTTCTCCTTAGAAAATGCAAGAGACAGTTGCTGAGCACATCATGTCATGTTGCCTTTGTCAATTGGGTTCTGTAATGATATTTTAAAGCAACAAAGCAAAATTCTACTGGAAGCAGCACCATAAGGTACTCCCCTCACAAGCTAATTAAAATAACTCCTGTGGGTAAATGAAGAAATATTTTTTCAGTTATGAGCACTCACTCTGCAAGTATTTAATTCAAATGAAATACAATAATGCATACTGAATAGATTGGACCATACATCTGCATATTAATGAAGCTCCTAAATTTCTAGCAATCACTTCCATTGCCTTAAACTAGTTTATATGATGAGGACTGGGGGAGTTAAGAGAAGGACAGCTTCAGTGAAGAAATAAAATGCAATTCCTCAATTATATAACTTGTAGACAGATTGCAGAAGGGCTGAATTATTGTATATGATACTTCATGCTGCTTCTTAGTTCTACATCACTTTCTTCCATTTTAACTCCCCACTTTCCTCACTAGAAAGGACATGTAGTGAATTAAAAAAATCTGGGATTTTTTAAATTTAACTGCAAGGCACATTCATTAGGAAACAGCCTTCCAGTGGTGCTGCAGTGGAAGAGATCAGCTGTGGGCACAGAGAGATTTGCAGGAACAGCACCACAGAAAGAAACTGAGTCAGGGAATCCCAGTTCCCTCCATCTTTCCTTCCCTTTTTCTGGGAGGTGACAAAGGGATCACATGGATCTTGTTTTTGGGGGCCACTGACTGCTTCCTACAAAGAAAACCTCCTAAATCAGTAGGTGTCCTGATAATTTAATGTGTTGGTGTGGCAGAAGGCTCTGCTCCAGAAATGAGGATTGCAATACAAATAATTCATCCTGGGGTAGGTCCTGTGGAGGGAAAGAAAAGGATTCAGGTGCCAAGGGGATCAATTAGGGTGAAATCTCCTCCTTCAACAGGAGGCCTAGAAGGCATGAAAAATGACTGGAGTTAGGATTGGAAAGAAAGGAAAAAGTCAGGAAATCACAACACTATGCTGCACATCCTGCGAATTAGCAGCTGGGCATCAGTATGCAGAATTTCTTATCAAACAGGGAAAAAAATCTTGAAAATTTGCTCTTTTTCACTTAGCATATTTCAAAAGCCATTTTCCAATTATTTATAAAAGCATTTTGAGTTGACAATCATGTCATTTTCTTGGAAAAAATTTCAATTGTGATATGAAAATTAGTTAATCAAAATTTCTGAATACAGGTATAGGCGACAGTTTGAAGACAATGGTTGTGAAACAATCACACAATGCAAAAGAAAAGCTAGAGTCTATTCCTGAAAAACACTTTTATTCCATAATAATCCCATAGTGGGAGTTTAGGCAGCTCATTCACACCCTCCCTCTGCCTGTTCCTGGCACAGTGTGGTGAAAGCTGTTGTCACCTCTTGGCCTGTGCTACCTGAACCTGCAGCATCTCAAGAGCTGTCACGGATGAGTTCATGGGGCTGGAGCTGCTCTGAAGTGAGAGCTGCAGTACAAGCAGAGAGCTGAGTCCTCTGCTCCAAAGCACTTGTACAGATGTGCTAATCCAGATGTGGCCTGGAACAGCCAAGGAATGGATGCAGGATCCAGCAGATCCCTCTGAGCTCATTCTTCCCTTTAGCCACCAAAAAGGGACTCAGGGATGTGCATTAGGGGCATTTTGAGGTGAGAGTGTCTGTAAGAAAGTGACCTGGTAATTCAACATGCTGATTGCCAAGCCTGGACCCAGCTGACCAGCCTGATCCATCTGAATTTTCACCCACTTATGGCCAGAAGCACTGGGTGATCATGACAATGGTCTTTAAGACTTCCAGCAGGCATGATGATGGAAAAGACATGGGTGAGCAGTCATTAGTGATTCCCTTTCCTGTTAAAACCTCCTGGGTGCAGACAGAAAGGAAACTTACTCTGGTGGTCTTGATTTTATTGCCAGTTGCACACATCCATCCAGAATTATCAGGCAATGTCTTACATTCCTCTCCTTCTAGGCAGGGCTCCATCTCACACCACCACTTCCCAATCACTATAGAAGCTAAAAGAGAAAAGACAATGTTCACAACTGTGTTACAATGACCAAATCTAATTAAATAATATCTCAAGGGTCTAACACTGCAGTTAAAAGGCAGAGTGTCCCTTCAACTGGAGTTTAGCTGCAAGGATTTCACATTTAATTACTTGTTTGGCATCCTCTATTGCCTAAGACAGTGCACTGCTTGCCACAGCCTCCTCACACAGGAGATCCTGTCTGCTCCTGTGCTGTGGCTGCAGGGAATGCTGTGATGGCAAAAATTCTGCTGCAGACCAAAGGACCATCCATCCTCACAGCCCCTGCCCCTGAGTGCCCATCTGATTTTCACAGGTGTGTACAAGAACAAGGCAACTCTGAAGAGATTGTCCTCAGAATATTCTCCAGGATTTCTGGTTCAGTGTACTCCACATGTCCGCTTTGCTTTCAGGACCTACAGCTGGATTTTTTTTTTACCAAAAATCTATCCAGAATTACTTGAAGCCATGGGGACTTTTGGCCTTCCCAATATGCCATCACAACAGAGGGTAAGGTAACTCTGCAGCAGAAGCTGCTTGTTGAAACACAATTATGAAATTTACAGAAACCATATTATCTCTAAAAGTAACTTTTAATTTCCAAATATTTAACATTGCAAATAATGGCAGGGCTTGGACCCAGTTGTTTGAATTTAATTGGCACATATGTTTACAACCTTGAATATACCTTAATGAAGTTTCTTGCCTGGGAATTGGTATCTGACTATATCCTTAGCTGTATCTTAATGACATTTTTTGTCTGGGGATTTTGATAAACTTTAGCTAAC
Source organism: Zonotrichia albicollis (assembly GCF_047830755.1). NCBI lineage: Eukaryota > Metazoa > Chordata > Aves > Passeriformes > Passerellidae > Zonotrichia > Zonotrichia albicollis. Next base: position 5,010,394 of record NC_133830.1, read on the forward strand.
CTTGCAAGTGTGACGAGTTGGCTCATGAGTGGGTCTTTCTGTGGTTTGCTTTCTCTGGCAAGAATTAATTTCATGGTTGCACTCAGGAAGCCTGTCAAAGCTTTCTGCACAGTCACTCAAAGAGAGATGCTTAACCCATTCATATCATCCCTCATGGCTGCTTCAAGCCCACAAAATACCTTTGAAGCAGCTGTCTTATACATATATATATTAATATATACAAACACCAGCTGACTGGCGTTCGGCTCTGGAAAATGCCCTGTTGTGCATGCATTGATTTAAGGACATTACAGAGCTTATAATTAAATTCTTAAATGTAAAATTGAATAGAATATTTCAGTTTGAGGGGCTCTCAGTGTTGTCTTTCCTGGTTCTTCCCACAGCTTATATCTGATTTTTATCATATAATATATCATTTCTCCATATATACAAGACACAAAAAAAGCCCTTGACACCTGTGCTGGCAAAGCAGTTTAATGATGCTACTCACACACCTGTTTCAGAAGGCTAGCATTAATGCTGCTAAGAGCAGAGAAAAATCTCTCTCTTTGCTATGCATGAAAAAGCAAGAGGGCTGAATCTGTGCTCTAATAATAGACTGTGCAGTGGGCAAACTGAAAAACCAAATCCTGCTAAATACTGGCCTGCACAGCAATCATCAGAACAGAGCATCCTCAGGATGTGTGAGAAGAATCCTGTGACATGGAATAAAAAGTGATGATCATGATTATGTACTAGGAGCAGTGCTGTAGCATTAAATAACCACAGGGAAGGATCCTACAGTGTAAGGTACTAAACCCCACAAACCTGAATGCCCTGGCCTGGAGTTTACCATGTAAAATAGAGATTTGAGGTGAATATAGACTGAGAGGCAGCATGGAGAGGCAATGCTGCTCATAGAAATTAAAATGATCTCACGACTTTTTAATGCTGTTAAATGCAGCCCAAGTATTCAGATCTTGACCTTGAAGAATAATCAAATGCAGAGTCAGTGCTGAACTCTGATGGCAACTGACTCATGTAGTGGTGTACAGGTTTTATATATACATACATGTTATTATTGATTTATGATCACAGGGCAATTACAGCCAAGTGCCACCAGTGAGCACCCTCACCTGGACTGAAGACCAGGCTCCTTTTATAATGGGGGAAAATTTGCAGATGAAAAGCTCCTCTTTGTTTCTAATCTGTATGTAGGCAAAATCCTTTTTAAGTCTGAAGCACTACAAAGCTCACTGTGGTCTAGTCCTCAGCCCCTTACCATGGCAGGGGCATCCAAAATCCAAAGAAAATTACTTTCTTTGAATCTTGTGTTTATAGGTTTTCTCTTCTATTGAGAGCCTTTTAATCTTTAGGACCAGTTGTCTTTCTTGGGTACTGCTGATCCTTTGAGTTCTACTTGATTTCAAAGTTTTACACCTCCAGCTCTGTTCAAAGAGGGAGGAAAACACTTTAAAATAAATCACAGTTTGCAGCACTTGAGATTGGGCCCACCTGTAGGAGGAGGGGAGAAACCTTCCTCAGGGAAAGGATTCAGCTTTTCTATGTTTAGGTTATGTCACTTTGAGATGAGCTGAAGCAGTTGGGTCAAATTGCTCAAATTAAGATGCTCCCCCTCAGGGTGGTTTTTATTCAAGAATTCCCAGATCCTGAGGAACCTGAGCTTCTCAGTGACCCCAACCACTCATCCTGGGTGAGAATTAGAGATCCCTGTTAATCACCAGCAGCACAGGCAGTGAGTGCTCACATCATGCTGAATTAGACACCTGCAGCATTCTGGAGTGTTTTTCACTGTGCTCCTCTCACTGTCTGGGGAATGCACGAGCACAGGAGTTTCTCCATGCAAGGCTGAATTGACTGAGACAGATCCCTCTGCCATGGGGAAAGGAAAAGGATGTGGAACAGAAGAGCCTTGACTATTCCTACTTTGCTTGTGTTTAGTTCAGTGGGTTTGGGTTTTTTTTCTTTTTTTTCCCCATGACCTTCTAGGTTAAAAAAGGGATTGTTCATATCTGAACTATTTTCTAGAAAATGTCTCTTCTATAAGAATGTTTAACTCTTAGCATATCACCCATGGAGCTGGGAACAAAAGCAACTTTCTTCAGGAAATTCATGAGGTTTCTTTTTCAGCCTAAATCATGCTTTTCTAAAATCTTTGTTTGCAAAGCCATGGAATAATTTTGATCAAAATATTTAACTTTTGATGTATTTAGTCTGCATGGATTAACGCACACATAAAGAATTTGGTTAAAATGGCATTTGCAAATCATAGGCTCCAAACAAATAAGCTACAAATAAGAAATCTGAAGATCAGCTAGAATATAGGGAAAAAGCAATAGAATAGCTTATATTTTATCATGTTTATACAATTCTATTGCATTTTAAAATACATTTGTTCCCAAACATAATGCCCAAAGCCTTAGGCATCTGCAGGGAACTTCCAGTTTAGGTTGGATTCAGCCTTCAAAGTCCACAAGAACCTTTGGAGGTTGCACAAGGGTAGTGACCGTGCTCTGATTTGCTCCTGTGCATCACCTAGAACAGAAAGTTTTGATGCATGAAGGCAGCTGGCTGGGGAAAAGTTCTCCCCTTGAATTTCAGCATCAAAATATTCTATTAAGGGGCAGTAGAAATGCACTGAACACCTTCAAATATCTACACCTAAAAGATCAAATCAACATGGAAACATTAATTGTTCAATCATCCTCCTCTTAAGTCAAACGAAGTTTGTACATAGTACACAATCCATTTGATTAAAGATGCCTGTTGAAACCCCTGAATTTATTATGTGTCACATTTCTCAGTCTTCAAGTTCTTGCATTAAACTGAAGCTACTCAGTTCCTCAAAGCTGTTTTACAGGTGGTTAACAGGACATGGACAGAGAAAATGAGCACACACAGCCCAGACACCCACAGGCAATTGCTTCTGTTATTTTTGCTACTCCTGTCTGTAGAGAAAATGCAAATTCTCTTTGTTTTGTTTTGCAGATAAAATTCTCCTTAGCTTTTCTGCATTTGTATTTAGGAAATTGCTTTAACAATATGACAGAGTCCATATGGCAAAAAGTATAAAGACATTATATTTAACAATGTACCAATAAGACCATTCTCACAGAGTAACAGATAACTTTAATTCATGTTTATGGAATACCCTGAAATATGAAACAGAGCAAAGTATCATCATGCATTTTTCAACAGTTTAGAGGGAACATGCTATGTATTAAAATGTTCCAAAATTGTTTCTGCAGTTGCCATTATAAAGCCACAACAGCTCTCTTTTTGCCTGTGATAAAGTTGGCACGTTTTGTTTAATAGAAATAGAATACAAAGGAATGGAGATATTAAATTGTGGTTCCTCCTGGTCATAGGTGTTGTGTTCCTGCAAGGAATAAGCAGCTCATTTTCAAAGCCAGTATGATGCTCATTGCAGGATGGGAAACTTTTCCCTGTAAGTACAGAGCATTCTGTTTTAATCTTGTTTCCACCAGCGAAGATTGATATAAATAAAATTTAAATAGAGAACACATTTCACAGATGTCAGAAGTGAAAAAGACTTTGTCAGCTTAATGAAAAGATATCAATTTTCGCCACTTTATTCAATATATTGTGAGTCATTTTCTAAATGGATTAGATTAAAGGGAAGTTCAAACTCCCTGTGAGAGATTCTTGTGCTGATGGAGATTTTTGCAATAGCAACAGCACAGAGGTGGGTAAAATATTTCAAGTAATTTGTCTTTTTTTTTTTTTTTAAAGGATATAAACTAGAATGGGAAAAACTGTAACCCTGTGCTCACCTATTCCTTATACAACAAAATTTCAGAGAATTGAATGAGACATGCAGTTTCTCTTAGTTTATTGGGATGTCATGGGGAGCAGGATGAATTACAGGGGTGGGAACACACTTTTTGGGAGGATGAGAAAACTGGACTGAAAGAAAATGTCATTTAAAGGGTTATGTATTTCATAAACAGACTGAGATAGAAGCCACTCTGGGAGCTGTAGAGAAGAAATCTGAGAAGTTAAAGAATACAAATTCGAAACAAAAAATTTCAGGTTGAATATTGCTGTCTGGGAGAAATGCAGGATATTTCCTACAGGGAGTCCAAACTATCAAACTCTCTGCTTTAATTCAATCTTACTCAATTTTAGAAGTATCAATCTAATGCTCCTGCAGTGTGATGCTTCACAGACTTTGATAACAGACCTCTCATAGCTCTGGGAAAATGGACATTTCTCCTGTTTAAAATACAAGCACAGTGCAATCAGTCTAGCAAGTGGTGTCTCACATCTCTAATTGCCTCAAATTCAGTCTTGCTGAGTTAACTCAATATTTTTTAATTGTAGTAAACATTAAAAAGACACTAGCAACCTAAATTTCTTTTTTTTCTTTTTCTTTTTGAACACGCTGATCTTTGTGATATTCTCCAGGCTTTTAAAAAATGTTCTATTAATTCACTGATAGAATTGAAAGAATTGAGGATCTTAATTTTTTTTTCCATTCAGAATTCCTGATTCTCCATTGCAAAATATTCAGCAGCTACGGTAAGACATTTTTAAGAGTGTATTACATGTCTGAACAATGCTGTGGGCTGCACCATTAAATATGAAAGGGCAGATTAAATGCAAAGAATCCATGAACAATTTCCTTTTAATACCTGCATAAACCAGCAAATAAGGGTGCTAATTCAACAGCATGGGAAGCCTCACTAGAGAAAAACCACTTACATTGCAATCTCCTAGCAGCCAACACACTTATATTAAATTAGGAAATTAGGAAAAATGACATAAACACATTGTGTGCATCCCTCATAACAATGTGACCAATAGAGGTGGTGGTGGCTAATGGCCTGAGAAGCCGAAACTCCCAAGGTTTGTTTAATCCCAGCTCTGCTTCTCCCTCTCTCTATTCCTGCAGGTAAATCATCTCCTTGCTATACCAGTTTGCCATTTGCAATTTTATTTACTTAGAGGATGAGTTCTTCTTGCTGTGTTTCCTTGTATGTTGCCCTCTGCCTATTCTGCCCTGCTGAACCTCAACACTGAATTGCAGCAGTTTGGGAGTGACACTTTTTCTCCAATTGTACAACTTGAAGAATGGGTTTCTCAGGTACTATGAAAATAAATTATAACATTAAAATGATGTGAAGTGCTGTCAGAAAGTCCTTAAGCACATTCCTGCCTTTGAGCTGAACGGAGATGGTCTGTTAAGGAGCAAATTTCACATAAAAAACTTGGATTTTTCCAAAGAATTTCTTGCCTTCAGTGCTGTTCAGATGGGGAGCGTCAACTGCTGCAGATTTGTCATTTTTCCATGTCCTTTTCTTTGCACTTCTGGAAAAAACTGCTGCTCAGACACGTGGCTGAGGGGCTCCCACAGCTGAAGTGGGACCAGGATTCCTCATGGGCATCACCTTTGTGGTGAGTGAATGTGCATCTTCACTTCCTGAGTCCACTGACAGTGACAGCACCCAGGTCCCCTGGGCACCTGTAAAGCATGCCCAGCCGTCCAGGGGTAAAACACTGATTTATCAGCACACACATAAAGCACCCAGAGTTTAAGGAGGATTGTAGAATTTGCATAACCGTTTGCTCAGTTGGAAGGTCTCAGCAGCAATGACAAGGAAAAGAAACCAAAATGTTTCTCAGTTGCTCACAGTTCAACTTGTGAGATCTTTTCAGAGTCTGGGATTTTAGGAAATACAAAAATGAAGCCAGCAAGAGGCTGTCAGGCTGGGAGGCCTCTGGTGGCACTCCTTCAGGAGATGCCAGCAGGTCCCAGGCCAGTTGTGCTGGCAGCTGGCTCTCAACCCTGTTCCCATTTGATAATCCCGTACTCAAAAAGTGTGGGAGGCTTTTTTAAGCTGCAATTATTCCACATTCCACTGAACTCAGACATGACTAAAGCTTGACACCTTTTCTCTGAAAGTCATGGATCATAGTTGATATTCTAACAGGAGCCTCAGCACATTATCTATCAGGAAACTGGATTTCTGCAAAGGAAAGGCAGAGAAAGCCTCAACAAAACAGATTTTTGCAGATATCTGTGGCACAGAGAAAGGACACAAAATGATAAAATAAATCACGTATGATAAACTTGTCTCCCCAAAAGTGCATAGTGTATTCTATGACCTTCCAGAGTGCTAGAACACAGTCCTATATTTTTTCTTGGAATTTTCTGAATTCTTGCACAGCAACATATATCCAAGACAAGCATCAAGCTGCCAACTTTGTTTCTAGTTTAAGGTGTGTGAGTTTATTGGTGGCTGACTCTGCAAAGGGAGTGGGGCATTTGAGAGCAACCTGCTGGCACTAATGAGTGCTAATGAGGCTGATGAGAACATGAAATCCAACACTCAGGGAGCTGATGGGAATGCAGGTGACTGAGGACCCCCTCCCAACCCACCTTTTGTAGGTTAGGGACACCCATTCCTGCTATTTATTACTAAAGTTTGGGACTGAATCCACTCTTCCCTACAGAACAAGGCAGACTGCAGGCTGCTAAAGCATTTGTGCAATGAAGCAATGTTATTAATACCCTCTTTGAATGGCTTCAGATAACCCAGTGAGAGTTTAATCTCATTGTTATACATTGAACGAAATGCCAAAGAAATGCAACATATTTGTATATATTTGGAAAGACAATAGGAAACTACCTATAAATATTCACAGACATGTTTCTGATCAGAGTTGAGGACTAATCAAAGAATTATCTCCATGCAATGGTAATTTTTCAGGAACAATAATTCATTAATGAAGTACATGAATGAGTTGAAATGCAGAGGGAGAAGTGCCAGGCTGTGAGATGAATATTAGGGGGGTACAAAAAGGTTTGTGGGTGGACTTGGAGTTCTATTCCTCCAGTGGCTGCTGGGATTGTAAATCTCGTATATATATATGTAAATATATATATGTAAACCAACAATCTGTGTTTAGTGTGTTATCCAACAGTTACTGGAGAAGCAGGGGAAAAAAAAAAAACCCTCAGTTTTTGCAGAATTCAGACCAAATCTGGTGTCTGTAAAAGCTGCCATTTGCTCAAACATGAGCTCCTGTGCCGCTGGTGTTGGGTTTGGGGATGTGGAAGGGAAAAGCTGTGAAATGAGCTCGGAAGAGTGAAAGTCTATTGTGAAAATTTTGACTGAACGAGGTGCCAGAATCACAGCCTGGCAGCAAAGCATTCTATGAAAGAACGCTGGAAATGAATAAATTATATAACTGTAATGCATTTATAAGGCATAACAAAGCATGCATAATATATTGGAGGGTTATCAGTTATGAAATTAAATTCTGGTGTACCACTTGGGTATAAATTGTGTTTTACCAAATACACGTTACCAGAGAAACTCTTGTTAACAGAGAAGATTCCTGTAACACACAGAAAATTCCTCCATCTAATCTACAGAAATTAATGGGGTATAATGTGATTATGTGTCATTAGTCAAGGAAAAACACCTTTTTTTGTTAGATTGGGGGGTTTTGGTTTGGTTTTTTTTTTTGGTGTATGTTTTCCAGTGAGAAATGGGTTTTGCTTTGGCTTTCCTTTTGAAATGCAAGCTGTTATACTGTCCCTCTCTTTCTCTTTGAAAATGACTAAGTTCTCTGTGCTTTAAAGGCCCTGGCAAAGAATGCCCAGACTGGAAAGGAAAACCAAGGGAGGTTTCATGGTTCAAATGATGGCACCCTGAACCTGCACGTGGTGTTTGCTGATTTATGCACAGAGGTACTGAAAGGTAGAGCCTGCAAAATTGCTGAGGAGGCGGTTTAGTTAACTTGCCATTATCTCTGCTGGGAAAAGACAATAAGGTCCAAATTCTCTTCCATGAAGTGGGAATTGCTGTGGTATAAACAACACACCTTTAGAACACTCCTATCTCCACAGTCCAGAAGAGCACACTCTGTGTGGAGGAAGTTGTTTTCAAAGGTCAAGTGAAATGAGCCAACTAGAACTACACAAGGTAATTACTGATTTATTAAAGGTGTTGTATTCATTCAGCTATCTTTGTTCTGTGATGTAAGACAAGTCTAATTTTGTTTCAGAGATTAAAGGAACATTTGTTTTTTGTAAACAAATCCCTAGCTGCTATTACAAATTACATCATGCATAATCTTGACATGATAGATTGGGAGATATTTCAGTGCAACAATGCCAGTGCAATTGGAACAAGAACTGCAAGACTGAACAAAAATTGATGAATTGAGCACAGGATATTTTGTATTTCATATCATAGCTTAATTACTGCTTCAATATGCATGGAATAAGAGAAGTAACTCAATTATAAAAGCTTATCAGCAAGACTTACAAACAGTGAAATTCAAGTGTGGATATTAAACTGACCTTAACTGACAAGATTTCCTTTGAAATTATGTTTTCCTTCAGTGCTCATAATGCTTATTTACTCTGAGACCTTTTACAGAGCTGAGAAGTCTTTTAATGGGCACTTGAAATTTCATGGCCACGCTGCTATTGGCACAGCTCATGTCTTTTTGCCTCCATTTAATTTAACTCTGAGTTGTATTATTTTAAAAGATCAAAACTCACTACCATTCACTGTGATATTTTAACTCTTTTTTTTTTTTTTTTTTTTTTACCCTGGAAGAGGCCCTGGATTTCACTTCCTCTAAGTAACTTTTTGCTATTAATAATTTATACAATGACCTTACCCTGTTGTCCTTAGAGGGAATAATCCCGAATTTATACAAAGATCATTTTTCTCCATTGTAATGCACAAGATGTGCTCCTGAAATAATAAGAAGGTGGAAGGAGCTGTGAGCCTCAGACTCCAGGTACTCCAGGAATCTCATGCCCACTCTGCTCAGGTGATTCTCAGCCCTAAGCTCTGCTCTCATCATTACAAAAGGGAGTTTGTTTTTCACAAACATCTGTCCTTGTTCTACTTGATCTCATTAATGCAGAATGAATGTACGTGCAGCCTGAGCGTGCCCAGCCCAAGCTCTTCACAATTAGGAGCATGAATTAGTGGAAAAGGTTTTGCAGAATGTGTTCAGCTCTGCCAGTTGCAAAATGTATGCAAGCAGGAGCCCTGCAAAGAAAAATAGCTAAACAAAGACACTGGGAATTGCTATAGTTACCAGAAAACTGAATAGAAAGCTTTAAATGAAATTTTATGATTTTTTTTTTTAATTTTACAATACTCCCTTCCTCCATAATTTTAAAGCACTTTAAAACAGAACAAGGTTGAAATGGCTGGGTTTTCTTTTTAAATATTAATCTTAAAAATACCTGATCAAATAGGAAAGATAATTGCCTAGTGAGCCCCCTAATTCTGGGCATTATGATGCAGTCCTTAGACTCCATATCTCTAATTTTCTGCTTTAATAGTGATCACCAACAGAAGAGAAGGATGAACAAGAGAAGCAGGTCAGTGGAAAAGTGCTGGGAGAGCTGTGAACACTGGCTGTGAGCAACTGGTCTGACCTGTCATTGCTCAGAGAGCTGAGCCCATCTCTGCAAGTGCTCTGGGTTTATCAGCCATCACCTCAGCCACTCTGAGGCCTTAGAACAGGAGCATCTCCTGCTCCAGCCTGCATGACCACAGACTGACCGCACCAAACTGTCATGGGAGCCATGGGGTGAGGCTCCTCAAACACAGCACAATTCACAAGAAGCACAGGGTGAAGGGGTTCATCACCAGACATATCCTTCTATTTAATCAGTTTAATTATCCATTACCCAAATTCTGCAGAAGCGCTTCTGTCCTGACTGGCACCTGCCATTTATAATGTGCAATGTCTTTGACAGCCAGACATGACACAGAATGGGACCCAAAAGATGGGAATATCCACAAAGTGACTCTCACCCACCAGCCCTGCCAAACTGGGAGCTCCAATAGAATGCTTTCTTCTCTCCAGGAAATAATTCCCAGAAAAGTTTACCCAGAGAAGTTTCTGCTATTTTGCTGCTGCCACTTTGAATATAATTTTATTTTTTCCATTTCATTTCATGTAAGAAATCCCTTTGCACTGCTCAGGCTGATCTGCCACAGACTCCCAGGGTTGATATTCTTCCCAGCACCACTCACAGTATCTGACTTCTCATTCAATCAATTGATCTGTGTGAGGGATTTCTCCTCTCGCTTCACTTTCCTCTCCTTAGCACCATTCCTGCCCCTTTTGTCAGTAATTCAGTCTCCACACCTGTGATCCCAAAGCTGAGGCTGGAAACTGATGGCTCCCCCATAAGACACTGAGCACAGCTAAAGGAATGGTTCCAACAACAAATGTTGTTATCTCACTTTGACCTTTAGGTGCTGATTTTTTTTGATTTTCCTGCTACTTAGAAAAATTTCTCCTATCCCAGACCTTGTGATGACACGCAGCTGAAAACGCTTTCTCAGAAAAGGCAATCATCAGAGCTCTTTAATTTAGCTTTCAATGAAGGTAGAATACAATAATTTATTATGAGCGCTTTTTGCATGGGCTTCCTCAAATATTTATAAATTCATTTAAATAATTAATACAGGAGTTTTAATAAACTGTTTCTATTCACAAAAGGAATGTAATTTGCAGAAAGGACAGTTCAGGTGCTAGGAAACACGGGTAGACCACATGAATTAAAAATAATGGTTTGCATCAAAAGTTTGTATGACCTTTTTACAAGTTCTCTAAGGTTGTGTTCCTGGGGTGAAAAAATGCTTCTATTGATCTGGATAAGCTGTGCACTACACAGGATATTTTAGGGAGGGAAAAACAACAACTTTCTATTAACTTGGGGATTGTCAAGATCAAAGTTTAGCCAAAGAAACAAAATATATTATGCTAACTATGTCAGCATAAGTCTCCTTTTTTCCTCTTTTTCCTTGTTTTTTTTGAGAAATTGTTGCTACACACTATTTTCAGGAAAGAGAAACAAGTTTTTTATCCACTGAACATGTTTCCATTAATCACTACAGCAGGCCATTATTTAATCAAGCATAAGGTATCTAAACCAGCCTGTGATCATCCTAATACAGGTAATAACAATAAAATCCTATTAACAAAAGCAATTACTTCACAGGAATGCAGCCAGTCAGAGCTTTCCCAGCCTGCCTGGGCATCCCTGATTTCCTCTCTCCACCTCTGGAGCTGAGCTGAGCACACAGCTCTTGTAGGATGTCAGATTCCACTCACTGAGTGTTGAAGGGGAGAAACTCTCTCCATCTGTTTTTTCCTTAGATCCTGTTCCATTGGGATGCGGGGGTTTAGCTCGTGCTGAGGTGAAGAGTCCCTGAGCTGAGCAGGGATCCTGGCATGGCTGTGAGGCTGCAGGGAAAAACCTCCCTGCCTTCTCTTCCTGAGAAACCAGCCTGGACCTGATGCTTGACTTCTGCCCTATGACCTTGCAGCACCACAAAAAAAAAAAAAAAAAAAAAAAAAAAAAGGGATTATTAAATTCCATCCTTTAGCTGGTAAGTATTTGCTGCTGCTGGCCCAAGGCAGGTCTCTCAATATGTGTGTGGGGCGTGCCTTTCATCCTGGTACCATTTATCCTCTTCAAGGTCACCTTTAAGCTTCGCATGCAGCGCCCCAGTGCAAGGGGCAGGACACTGCTCCTTGTGAAGCAGCTCCATGAGCTCCTCCTGCTCTGGCTCTCCCTTATTCCCCTCTCCCTGTCAGATACCAACTGCTTGCACTGCTCCAGGCAGCACCAGCTCAAAGTCACATCAACACAAACTTCTCACACAGAAATAGGAGGAGGAAAGGAGGCAGACTTTTCCCCCCTCTTTTTTTCCCCCCTCACCTCATCTCTGTAAGCACTAAACCCCTCACATCACCACATTTAGAAAGGCAATCACAGCTATTTCAAATACCAAACAAACCCAAGCTTATCTTGTAACTTCTTCTGCTACTCAAAACTCAGGGGTGCTGTGTTCTGCAAATACCTCCTCTTTGCATAAAGCACCAGCAATCTCCAGCTCCAAGCCTGGAGAGAGCACTGGCAACTAAACCAAGGCAGATAGCAGGGAAGGACAGCAAAGTATGCAAATTTCACTGAGCACACTATAATTACTAATTCATAGCAGAACTGATCACAGTATTTCACGCTTATCCCATGTAATTCAGTCACAGCAGTATTCATTTTACTATTAATTTTAATAGGATAATTACCTTTATAAAGAAGAAAGAAACTACTGTTGGACGGTCAGATCCTCAGGTGGGGAAGATATGGTGATTTATGCTAGCTTGATGAATTTTGTAATCTCCCTTTTCCCTTCCTTTGAAAGGAATTCAGTAATTGACTAGTTGCCAGACTTACCAAGATAATCTATGCTAAATGAAGCAAAATAAGAAGAAATGGGGAAGCAAAGAGGTGCAAACACTTAATGGTAAAATTTACATATCTGTATTTGAATGTTTATGTGTGTGCCTGCCTGGCAGACACACAGACACACATGTGCCCAAACAGCCAGTTCCCAGTTCAGTTCAATCCCAAAAGAGCCAGTTCATCCCAAACAGCCAGTTCCCAGTTCATCCCCAAAACAGCCAGTTCATTCTCCAAACAGCCAATTCCCAGTTCATTCCCCAAAACAGCCAGTTCTCAGTTCATTCCAAACAGCCAATTCCCAGTTCATTCCCCAAAACAGCCAGTTCTCAGTTCATTCCCATTCTGTCTGGCAGCAGGAACAGTTCCCATAGTGACACACAGTGCTGGATTCATAATGCTTTGTGTCCAAATTCTGCTTTGCAAAATGGCAAAGAGTTTGGGATTCCAAGAACATCCTGTTTGAATATTAGCAGACAGAAGGGTTTAGAGTATGAGCTGTATTAAACACCTACAAAAAAAGGAGCAGGCAGCTATATTATTATCTCAAGAACTGAGAGAGATATGCAAATCACTTAAAAATTTTGCTCTTGGTCACCAGAAAGTTTTGATAGGAATACTTCATATCCTGTGGCTGCCATAGTTCATGTATTTTTGAGAATAAGCTTAGACCTCACTCCCCTGACACTTACTGCCCTCACAGATATTGTCTTTTCTCCTGTTTTTCATGACACTTTTGTTTCCTTGTTCTTTTTCTTCATTCTCCTGCCTCACAGGAGAATGCCTAACCTGCCTTTAGTCTGGAATGGTGTGTCAGAGAGGAAGCAGAAGTTAGAACTTGCATCCAGGAGTTGCTGGGCAGCTTCTGCACCTGCCTCTGGCCATTAAGCATCTCCAGGTGCTGTAATTTAGATACTTCAAGGTGCTGCATTATATTATAATGAATTGCTTTGTGAATTACTACTGAGATTAATTGAATTTATGGCTACATCCTGGAGAATGTGTCCTCTTGTTGTGATTAAGATAATGCATTGCTTGAAACAGAAGTTAGAATACATGTCAATTTTGGCAGTCAGCAGTGCTGTCATTTAAGTTTTTTACCTCCAAAAAACATTCAAGATAATTGTTTCCTTTCTCTCTGCTAGGGTTTTAAATTCAAGTATTTTATTTCAGGGTTCTGTTTAAATTGAAACTACTGCAGCATTATATGCAAAGAGAAACCAATCTCAGAGGGGGAAAAAAAGAAGAACCAAATATAGATTAAAAAGCTGCCTCTCCAAAGGTTGTGAAATATGAGAAGCCTGGCTCTGCATGTAAGATTAATGACAGCTACGTGTGTGATGAATAGTTCAGCTGAAATCAGGGGAAAGTTTTGCCCTAAGTATCTGCTGTTCCAAATGTTGAAACCCTGATATCACCCAGCCCTGCAGCAGGAGCACTCTGCATCTCAACTGTCCTGCTCTGCACAGACAAATGAACAACACAGAGAAATAACACCTATGCTTGTAATCAACTTACATCACTTCATCACAAAAACATAATTTCTCTCCCTGGATAGCTCTTTTTCATTATTTTTATATGTGGTAATATATCAGCTTTGTTGGCTTATTAAGAAAGGCAGATAGGCAGAGGTGGCAGAGGCTTTGCTCACATCGTGGCTCATGAATGGAGCTATTCTTGTCCTTTAAATTGTCACTATTTTCCTAAAGAATAGACAAAATGAATATTCAGTTACTGTGCATTCAGGGCCTCAATTTGTGGCCAGGGAGCATTCAAGGCTTCAGTTCTGTGTTGGGAGCTCATGGGGAGATGTTCCAGCTCTGCCTCACAGGGAGCAGCAGCCCTGGCCAGGGAAATGCAGAAGACCTTCTTCAAGGAAGAGTCTTTAGTGGCTGATGTGCTTCAAAAATTTGTATTTTAATATGAATGAATAATTCAAACACTATCAGGGTTTTTTTCTATTAAAAAGCAGGTGGAAATAGTAAAATTAGGACAGCTTTTGGCCTTCAAAGGCTTCCATACTAATGGGGAAGCTCTTGCTGCAGCCAAGGTGGGATCTCATCACACCAGAGCAGCTTCCTGTGCCTTTTCAACACTTCTACTGCAAGGATCTCAAAGCACTTTTCAGGCCCTACCTTAACATTGCAAAATCCTGCCAAGGTGGAAGGGAAAGCATATTCTTGTCCTTGGATCACTGTGGATTGTACAAGCTGCTCTCCAGGACATGGGGGAAAATGGTAAAAATGTCCCTGATCCTTCAGTGAAAATATTGGTTTATATTTGTGTTCTCTACCAGAGAGTGAAGCAGAGGCAATCATTTCCACTTTTTGTGGGCAGTGGAATAGAAAGGAACTCAGGAGTTCCTGAAGAATGGCCGTAAGATTTTATTTTATTAAGAATAATACTAAAAAACCCAGAGAAACCTCTTAATGTACTCATGTACATTTCTTATTACTGTTTGGGAGGAAATTCTTCAAAAGCTAACAAGTTATAGAAATATATTTTTTGCACTCATTGTATTTGGTCTTAATTTCAAATGGAATAAATACGAGAAAATAAATTATATAGATAGTGCTTTTTTGGTTTAAATTGTAATTTTTAATTAAGAAAACCACAGAGGCCAAGTTGTTTAGGTTTCCAAATATAGAATTTAGGTAACTCACTGGAAGCCCTCAGTCTTTGAAGGTGAGTTCTAAAATACCATTTTACATTAAGGGGAGAGAGGGAGGAGCAGGCTGTGCCTGCAGCTCCAGCAGTGCAGCAGAGCTGTGTTTGTGCTCCTGCAGCACCCACCAAAGCACCACTCAGCACAAATGGCTCCCCTTGATGCAGACCTGAACAAACTGAACAGGATGGGAAAGAGGAGCATCTTGACAAAGCTGTGAAATGGATTACACACCAATATATAGCTATATCTACATATCTAACTCTTTGTTTTCTTCTTTCCAGGGTGCTGAAAGGAATGGCCAACAGGGACACATCTTTACAGCATCCTCCCCTCATGCAGAGATGCTGGGAGAGATCACAATGGAGCCACATCCCAGCAGCATTTCAGCAAGGGCCTGCTAAACTCTGGAGAAGCAAAAGGGAGTCAGATCAGCACAAAGACAATAGAAATGTCTATTTAATATCCCTATGGGATTGCCTGGCACTGGTCTCTCAGCAGAGCACACTGCATTACATTTGTGTTCTGCAAGGGGACAGTAACAAATGGAACTATCAGAAAGGGCCATGGATGCCTCCTCTGTCATTTTGAGGAAAACCAGAACTGTAAGAAGTCAGCCACACTGTATGCAAAGGAGGGTCTAAATGTACTGGAATAAGATTGAAGAGTTGACATTTAAATTGCAAGGCTGACATTTTTATGCATTTTTACATGCATGCTCTCATGGCTCTGTGGGTAGATGGAGGGTAGGAATGAGGAGGTGATGCCATCACCTCCTGATGATGGCTTGCAAAGGCAAAAAGAGAAATTGTTATTTATGGCAGTGCAGAACCTATCTTTCTAAAATGCTTGTCATTTACAACAAAGATGGGGAAAACTCCTTGTTTTGCTGAAACTCTTGGAAAATATGTGCAAATACATAGCAAGGTTTCACACATATTTCCATGTAATGTCCTTTCCATTGTCAGCCTGTTAGACAGTTTTCCTGCAGCCATATTTAGCTCTGCTGGCCATGGGATAATGGCAAAGCTGCTTCCAGAAACTGAAGCTTCCCTTCAGCTCCCCTTCAGCAGAGTCCAAAGGTCTTACACCTGCCAGCACTGATGTTCTGAAAAACTCCAAAGTGACACCAAAACACTTCAGATTGAATGACAAGACAGGGTTGAAAGCAGTTTATGCATAGAGTCAATGCACTCAGTTTGAACAGTTATGCAAAGAAAATATTATTGCCTGAAACTTCCAAAACTACCTTGCAAAACCTCTGAAGATCTGTATGCTTTTGGCAGGTTACTTTTTCTCTTTCTTTTGGATTTTGGGGAATTGTTGTTGAGTGGAGATTTTGGATCATAACTAGAGTTACTGCCTGGTACAACTTCTTAGGACTGCAAACAGCATGCACAAAAATTCCTACTTTCCAAAAAGTCTTGTGTGACTATTTCTCAGGAAAGCAAGAGGTGAGCAGTGGATAACTTTCTGGGGATAAAAATGGTGCAAATACACTTCTGGATTTAGGGATCAGTAGAAAACCTCACAGCTCCAATCCTGATCCTTTTACAAACACAGCAGAGAATAGAGAGAGCAGCAACAATTGCAGTGCCCATCCTAACCATGATGTGAATTGTATATTACCACAGGCAGACTTCTGCCAAGGCTCAGCTATAAAAACCTCCAGCACTTCTCAATAAACAAAAACTCACTGCCCTGATTGAACTAGAAGGCTGCAAATATGCTTTACAAATGTGCATGATAAATAAAGGTAGAATTGAACATTAAATCCACCAGCATTTCTTAGCCCAGGACTTTATCCCAACCAGAAATCTGTTAGCTTGCTAATTTTGATCCTGTCTTTTTCTATCTTCTTTGTTTTAGTGGTGAGTAGATCTGATTGAGAATTAGTTTGCTCCATTTAATCCTAATTCATGTGTGTCTCTGAGACTTCCTACCTTGTCTGCCTGTCCTGCTGTGGGTACCTAAAATGCAATAATCTACGGTTCACAAAGTTTTTATGATGACAGCAAGTCAGAGAAGGAGCTTCAGCTGCACCAAACTATCCTTGTAATCAACCTTAACATAAATGTTTTCTCATTATGCACCTCTCTCCTCCAGCAAGGCAGAGCTGTTCCTGTAGAGATTTCCATGGCTGTGGGCAGCAGTCTTTCCAGCCTACCATGTGTGCTAGCTTTCATCTGCACCAGTAGATCATGGGAGAAGGAACACAGATAATGTGTTAGTCTGGAAGCAATGCACAAGGGATATCACAGACAGATTAATCTGGCGCCTCAAAGACAGCATAATTCATTTGGATGAAAAGGGGATTCTCCTCAGTGAGACAGAGAAAAATCTCCTTTTATTTTTTCTTGGCACAAGAGTGAAACACGAGGAGAAGCTCTTCATGGGAAATGGGAATGCCATTATGGCTGCTGACACCCTCCTGGCCAGGGGCACTCAATTAGCTCCAGGTCCAAATTCCTCTTTGGCCATTGGCTTCCACGGGCACTTTGTGCTCAGTCCCTAAATATACAACAGGCACAACATCACCTCTTCTGTCTCCTCCCAATATAAAGGCCAGGGATGTGACGGACACCAGTGGAACAGCCAAAACAGGAGAATTTCAGCATCTCTGTGGAGCTGGGACTGCAAACCATCCACAATTCCTGCTGGTCTGTAACACAGACAAACAAATCTTCCCTCGGCAAAGGTGAAGTCCAGGCCAGTGATGGTCACAGATGTCACTGCAGGTGGTACAGCTTCAGCACTGTCAAGCTCTGCCCTCCAGCCTTCCCTTGGAAAATATATTATTGTAAGCACAGGTAATTTCTTGTAACTGTCAAGAGGCTTTATTTTTGCCTTCTCTGCTGTGATGAATTCCCTGTTAACCAGAATAATGTGACAAGGAATAATTGTCAAAGAGGTAAATTCATACTCAGCTCTTTTGATGATTTGGCAGGCTTTGAATTTGCACAGGCAGCAAGCAATGTTTTTTTTTAATATATAGGATTTGGATAAAAACAAATGTGGTCCCAGTAAAATACCCATTATACACATTTTATAATGGAAAGAGTTGTGGACAGATGTAGGTCAAGATTTCAGAGCAAGGATCACTCACTGTCACTCTGTTTTGAGGTGGGTAACTTGCCACTCCCTGAAGATACTTGGTTTTCAGATCAAGTATAGGTTAACTCTCTTAGAAAATGAGACTTCCATGAAGGTCTGTTCATTTGGTGCATCATTATGCTCCACTTCATAAAAGCTCAAGTAGACTCCTCTCAACTCCAACTGCTATTTCTGCTGTGAAGATGAGCAAAAGCGGCTAAACTCATTTCTCATCAGGAACCTGAATCAACACTCCTGGAAAACTCCCATTAGCTTGAATGTGAATTGCCTCATGCCAGTACAAAGTTATAAATATGGAGCAGCACCACTGGCACAGAACTGACACCAATGTAAAATATTGAGGTGTGATTGCCTTGGCCTGTTTTATTCTGAGTGCTGCCTCAGTAATACAGCTTCTGAGGCCCACCAAAATTTGCAGCAATTCCCTAATTTGCATCAGAAGTCTATCCTCCATTCAAAGGCTGTTTAATGTCCCTGTAATTCCACAGGGCAGTGGCACTGGGCACGTGGCTTTGGCATGGGGCCACCTGAACCACGGTGTTCCCTCTGCAGCATTTTATTAGCAAAAGGCCAGGTAAGGAAAAGAGTGCTCAAAGAGGTGTAAAAATAATAATAGCAGTGAGATATTGATTTATAAGGGACTGGGTTTAGATTACAGCAGGATAAGCAACACTGAAATTCAACAGCAAGTTTAAAAAGGTATTGAAAATATTACTATAGAGGGAAATGTGAGATAGAGGGAGCAACAAACTGAGGCTGGAGAGGAGAACAAAATGTATCATCAGCACAAGGAGCCCAGGAAGAAAGTGCAACACTTCAGCTTGACACCAGCCCTTGGCAGAGGCAAGTGTTTACATTGGTGTTTTTCAGGCAGGAAAAAAAGAGAAATGAGCAATTTGCCCAAACAAGCTGGGAAAAGAATCAAGACGAAAAGCCAAGACCAAAGCTATGGCCTTCACTTCGGCTGGCTGCAGCACAACGTTTCCCTGGAAAAGGAAATTATACTGAGAGGCACTGGCTTGAGAACCCTCCCCTGGAAACACTCAGGGGAACTGGAGAGGGGAACAGAGACTGGAGAGATCCTCCAGGGAAACAAAGACCAAAGGGGCAGCTAAGCCAAAACACATCATGTCACTAAATCACGTTTCTTTCTTGGAGGGAAGAAGATTAATCAAAACAGAACTAAAAGTGAGTCTTTGATAAAATGTTTAAGTGGCCACTCTTGAACTACAAATCATTTGCATCAACTAGAAGATGAAACATTAGTTTTCCATTATGCTGCAGGAAACAGCAGCTTGCTAAATAACTCTTTTAACTTTCCTCTGGCACCTATTGATTATATCCAATAGAAATTAAGAGTAGAAGGCAATTAAGTTCAAAATTTAATGGTGTTCTGCTCCTGTTAATTTACTGCCTGACCTGATCAATACATTACACTGGATAACAATCTATTCCACTGAGGCTTGGTTTCTCCAATGTCCCTTCCACTAAAATTACAGTAATGACAAACAACTAAATTTTCAGCAAATAATACTCAACCCTCCCCCCTAAAAAAACCCCATAAAAATAATTAAAAATTGGATTATTCACTGTAGTGGTGAAAACAACAGCTTAAAAGTAAATTGACTTTTACAGCACAGAGCTCGGACTTCATGAAAATATTAGATAAGCTACAACCTCAGCCAACAGAACCCTCTGGAAATTGAAATCTCAAGCAAGTTTTAAACATCTCACATACACAGCAGTACAAAAAACCCCCCCTTAATCTAGAAGGCAAAATTGAAGTGGGAAATTAAAGATCAATGGTAGTGAAAGCAACAATATTGTGCTGCTGTTGTTCTTTTTTCTACATAATGGTTTAGGTCTCCAGGTGAATACACACAGCACACACTTTATGTATAACCAGCTCCATCAAAACCTACAAGCACAAACTTAATTTGCATTAGGTTGCAGGGTTTTCTTGGTCCTTTCTCCAAAACCTTGTAAGCACTTTTTCAATAACTGAACTGTTCCCTAAAGGAAACAAGGACGTGGTGACATTTCTCACCTCCCTCTGCTCTCAGAGGTGGCAGCACGTGCTGGGGCCCTCAGTGCCACACAGCCTTGGGTGGCCCTGGAGAGCACAGAGATGCTCCTGCAATCCTGTCCTGCAGGCAGGGTCCTTGGGGGGGGTTCCAATAGGACACAAAATTAACAACACGCACAAGCTGAAATGTCAGAGGTAAAAAGAGGGAGTTTATTTCTGAACTCTAGTATTTATAGACTTTCAAAAGTGACCATGGATTGGAGAATGAATTGTTACCTCTCCAGCTACACTGGTTAAACTAACAGTCTGTTAATTCTCTCTTCTTTCAGAAAGGAATGCAAAACAATCGTTATTTACATGAAAAGTGTGTGAGAAACTCCATTATAAAAATGTAAACATCAGAAGGCTTAGAAGAACTTAGAAGAACAGAGTGCTAGAGATGGATAATCCAGGTGCACATGGTGGCCAGCAGCCCAGCATTTCTCCCTCTGGAGCATTTCTTGGGACAGCCATCTCCTACCAGAGAATCCCCGTGGGATTGACTCTCCCTGTGTGTCTGACTGCTCTCACTCTTGCCTATACAACTGGCTGAATTGAATCACTTTTTTTGGCAAAATTCAACGTGTCAGCATAAAGTCAAAACAAAATATGATGAGGTTTTCTGAAAATATCCTCTTTGCTGATCAGCTGCATCCCTACTGGCATTCAGTGTGTAGCCAGCACACCATTAATCACTATGAAACATTTTCATTTATTTTGACACCAAAGAGAAATTGGAAGGAAGGATATTTTTGGATGGGAGTGAAAAGCAGGCTGTAGGAATATCTCCTTTTACCTTAGTGCTTCCCCAGACTTACTGTCAACCACGACCCTGTGGAACTGCTCCCCATGCTCTGTTTTTATCTCATCCTTCACAGGTACAGTAACACTGATCTGAACATTGCACATCTTTAATCTATTTATTGCACATTCTTTCAGGTTTCAAAAACAAGAAAACAAATCCAAATATTTGAGGTTATTTACTGCATCCAGTATTATCTACACAACAAGTCTGCTGACATGGTAATGTGTCTTCTCTTCACTCCTGTCTTGCCCACAGCCCAATTTTTCTGCTCCTGCCCTTGCTGGATGCCTGCCTTGTTTTGCAGAATAAAATAGCAGATTGTATTTTTTTGCTAGATTTCAGAGTGCAAATATAGCCCTCTTCGTCTCTGCAAAACTCCTGGGAAGAACCTCTCAACATCTATGGTGTTGTTTTCTTAGTGAAAAAAACCCCAAACCAAAATAATACAGTAATAATTCCAGGCACCTGTCATTTTTAGCTGAAAAATTATATAGGAAGCAGCAGCATCTCCATTCTTTGACATATTGCAGCATGCCATGAAGTGAGCAAATACAAGGGTAGACGTAACCAAAAGATGTTGTACAAGCAGGACACCACACCAACATGGCTGATTTGTATTCCAGAAAAAGATACATGGAGCAAGACCTAATATTTCAGGAAAAGCTGGCAGAGCAAGTGCATGATCCATACCCTGAGCACAGGGATACTGCAGTAAGCCTTGCCCATAATTCTGCCCAAAAGCTGAGGACTCAGCAGAACCAGGAAGGGCTGTGGCTGCATCTGACCTGCCAGCACTGCTGATGTCCCTGGCTACACATCTCCTCTGGGTCCCTCACCACTAGACACTCATATTTAGGAAGGGAAAGTAAAAAATGTAAGAGAACCAGAACAAAAATGCATCAGAATTTGGCAAAATAACATGAATACCTCCTAAAATTGCATAGGTTCCCAGGAAAAGCACAGAGCTGCACTCACAGTGAAGATGCAGGTCATTAAGATGCAGGTGATCCTTACAGGGTCTCTCTACTAATGATGCTATATTGAAATTGAAAGAGCACATTTATCACTTTGCACTTTTAGCAGCATTTAGTAATAGAGACCAGTGCATTACATTTGCTTCTTATCTCATACTATGCAAAGCAGAGCCCTGCAAATGCTTCACAGCCAGCAATTTATTTGATTTAGGACTGTATTTTGTGTCCATGAACAATCTGCTAGTTGAGTGTGGCGATTACACTTTGGTTATTTTAGAACTATTTGGTGAAAAAAAAAAAGTGAAACGGGACAGTTTGCTCTCTAGCTACTGCAGTAACATTTCAGTCATGCACCACTGAGAGTTTATTAGCTGGGTTGAAACCCTCCAGTCTAAACCAGCAAATTTATTCCTGGAACACTGCTTCCTCACAGGTCACCATCTGTATGGATTAGACCTGAGACCTGGAGGTTGTTTATAGAAATGAATTTATATGGCTGTTTCTATTAGTTTAATAGCAATCCAATAATAAATTATTCTAATCCTATTTTTCTTTTAAAATGTCAGACTATTTTTCTTTGCAAACATAGACAGGAAAGAAAAAAAACCTGAAAAACCCAACTAATTAAAGAATGTTAAATCAGCAGGGCAAAGTCCCTTACAAGGTTTAATATAAGTATTCACAGAAAATTTTTTTTTCCTATACAGAATATACTTATTTTAACAGTTAGCCTGCAATATTTTTGTCATTTCTGCCCCAGACTTCAACATTGAGTTAGAGCAGCATTTTCACACCACCTCCACTGACCTTTATGGGGCTGGGCTTCCTTTCTCTCGGATTCCCAGGAAAAAGCCACGCTCACTGCAGGCTGCTCCTGGGAGGAGGGAGGGGAGGGAAGGGCAGGCAGGCAATCCCCCTGGGCTGTGCTCAGCCAGAACTGCCCCAGGTGCCAAACCAGCCTGGGGTACCAAATCAGTCCCAGGTGCCAAACCAGGCCGGGGTGCCAAACCAGCCCCAGGAGTGCCAAACGAGCCCCAGGTACCAAACCAGCCCCAGGTGTCAAACCAGCCCCAGGTGCCAAACCAGCCCCAGGTGCCAAACCAGCCCCAGGGGTACCAAACCAGCCCAAGGTACCAAACCAGCCCCAGGGGTGTCAAACCAGCCCCCAGGTGCCAAACCAGCCCAAGGTGCCAAACCAGCCCAGGGGTACCAAACCAGCCCCAGGGGTGTCAAACCAGCCCCCAAGTGCCAAACCAGCCCCAGGTGCCAAATCAGCCCCAGGTACCAAACCAGCCTCAAGTACCCAATCAGCCCCAGGTGCCAAACCAGCCCCAGGGGTGCCAAAGCAGCCCCAGGTGCCAAACCAGCCCCAGGTGCCAAATCAGCCCCAGAAGCTGCTCCCATCAGAGCAGGGCTGGGCTCAGTGCACAGCAGTGGGAAGCTGCCAACACTAACTTCCTAAAGGTTAATACTTACAACTACATTTTGGCTGATATTTCCAAAGCTGCCTAGAGGGAATGGATGCCCAGTGCCCATTAATTTTAATAGGAGCTGGGCAGGCACAGTCCTTGTGAGGGTAGGACTATTTCAGCCTATTACTGGTGGTGGCATAAGGTTTGATATTGCAGGAGCCTGATTACCTGCTGGGAGCACTGAAGCTAATGCAGCTCCTATATTTTGGCTTGAAAATTGAATATGCAAAATGCATGAAGTGTGTGGCTGTGCTTACCATAAATAATGAGTTTAAAATGAAAGTGGTTCAGATGGAAAGGGTCTAACTCAAAGCTAGCTACAAATGAGTGCTCCTGATGATTTGAGAAATACACTGATAGGATTCAGGATTTCACTGAAGACCTGTGAATAAGGGTTCTTACATTCAGAGCTTAAGCTTCTAACCTGGTTTGTCAATTTATTCCTTCTATTAGGAAATTGTATCAGCTTTCAAAAGGTGCCATGAAACAGTAAACCACAGACCTGGGTGATTTGCAATTAGGTTTGAATTTTAGGAATTTCAAAACCTCCCCCATTCATTCTATTTATCCAGCCAAGGTACACAAAACACATTCAGACCATGTCTATTGTAATCACAGATCATTTCTGGTCACAGTTTCCATCAGGCCATGTGCTAATGAGCCGCCCAGCTGGGAAACCTGCAAACTCAAAGAGATACATTTTGATAGAATCCCCCCTTGTGGACACCAGGGGTCATTGGTAGAATGCAAGCCAGGTAGCAAAATCATAATTTCCTTAATTTGTGTTTGCAAATGGTGTGGAGTCTTTTTTCTGCAATGATCACACAGAATATACAAGGGCTGTTTCAGAGGAGCAGTAGAAAAGGATTCTGCAATGCTGCCTCATTATTGCTCATCCAGGAAAGTCCAGGATTGCCATCTCTGACAAACAGAATAGATTAAAAATATCTAAGTCAATATTTACAATGGAGAATTAATTGGTTCCACTGCTAAAGCTGATTTATCAGCAGGTTATTGCAAATAAATGAATAAAAAAGAGATACCAGTGTTGGTCAACCAAACAATAAAAAATGATTGTATCAAATAAAGCCAAACTGTAACTAAAAACTTCAAGAGGGGTTTTTCTGGCCTCTAACATAAAAATGAATTTTATGAGTCTGCTGTACAGCATTTTGTCTTGGCTTTTATGTCTGTGATCCACCTATTGCTCACCAGTGTGCTGCAGTGTTATTTGATCAAATAATACCAATTAGTTTGCATTTTGTGGGTGAGACAAAAGACATTGGAAGTCTTCAAAATCAGCTGTCATCCCTGGTGGGAAGCTGTTGCCAACCCCCTCTTAGAGCTGGTAGTACTCTTCTAATTTCCAAGCTACATTTAATGATGAGGAGTTTATATCAATTAAACCCCCACTGATTTTTTAGTCCTTCTCTGCCCAAAAGGATGGAGATTTTCTCCTCTGCTGCTCAGCTCCTGTGCTCTGTGGTGTAAAGCAGTGGTCACTGTGTTGCTCCCCATCCTGCTCAGACAAGGGGTACCTGTGTCCTTGGATAACAAATATATATCTTTTATTATATTTATATTATATATTGGATATAAGGTGTTCGCTGTGCTAGTGAACTTGGAGTTTTATATATAACAGGAGCTCTGGTTTTAAAAAGTGTTCATCCAATTGGCAATTTTCAAGAGGAGGAAAGGAAACTTCTAAAGGAAATGGAGTTCATTTGTTATTTGCATAACTATATTACACACAACTCTATTTGATGGTATTTCATAGAGGGTCTGGAGAAAAAGGAGAGGGCATTTTGTAATAAGAAAACCAATAGAGAGAGATGTTTTCTACTCTCATTTGAGTTAATGGGAGATTTGCCTTTGTCCTCAGTTAAGACAGTGTCATTTGCTTCTCCATTTCATTCCTGAGTGATGGCTTGTGCTGGTGTTTCACCTTGCTGTTCCTGAGTTCTGGGCATATTTGGAAGACAAAAAAAAAGTACTGACCATGCAGATGCATCTTGAAAACTCTGCTGTATGGTTGCTGCCTAGGAGCTGTAATCAAAAGGAAATGATTACACAAACCCACATATTAAAAGCAATCCATCTGCCTGCAGAATAGTTTTTATGTACTAATAACAAAGGGCAGAATGCTTAAATTGTGGAGCACAGCTCCACTCCCCACCACTGCCTTTTGCATGATGGCTTCAAAAGGGAGAGGCAGCACTTTTTAAGTAATATTGAAATTTGCCGTCCTCCATCTTGCTTAACCTTGAGCAGTTACTGTGACAAACTGAAAGGTCTTTGGGAACAGCTCCCAAAGAGGAATGATGCTTTCTTTGATACCCAGGATTAGTAAACTGCTTTTTGACACCTGCACATGGAGACCGGTTCCAAACTCCGAAGGCTATTTACATGCTGAGTAGCACACTTCCTCAGCAAAAAACAAAAAGTTTAAGATTTGATAGAAATCCCTTGTTTGCAATGTCCTTACTTTATTCCTAAAAGAAAATTCTGCAATATTAATGCATAAAAATCTCCTAAAGCAAACTCCAGACTGACATGAGGGGCTTGGGACCTGCAGTGACCTGGCTGTATTCTGAGAGGAGGAACTGTAAACGTGTCTCTGATCAATTGTATGGATAATTGATCCTCTGAAATCAATTAAACACTTGTTGGCTTGCCTGTTTCCAGCTGTATTTGCCAGATTAATTCACATAGTTCAACATAACAGATAATCTCAGTGCTAAATTAGTGACTTCTATCTGAACTCTCTTCATCAGTAAAAGGAAAAATGATGTGTTTGCTTCCTTCAAAGATTTGGTCAGTGCCTCTTTAAAATTCCAGTGTGTAATAGCTTCAGGTTCTTGTTTATTAATTTAAAGAGAGCTCACTGTGGAGGAGCATTCTTCATTCTTACTTAATCATCCACTTCTTTTGTGTTCAAACCCTAATCCCACAAACCACAATCAAGCCTTGTGAACCAGCTCCATGTTTATAGATGGAAGGTAGCTTTGAAAGAAAAGAAAAAAAAGAAAAATAGCCTTCCTGCTCTGCAATACTCCAGTCAGGTATCTTCTACAGTGTATCAGAGACACCTGTAGGCACACAGCATTTCACAGTGCACCACCACCACAGCATCTGATGCAGAAAAGATGTGTGGTGTGAGCTCATGCAGAATTAGCCACTTAATAACATGGTCTTCCCTGGCAGAGATAAAATATCATCAGAATTCCTGCCAGGATTTGGTGTCAGAGGATACAGCACAGATGCTAACCCGACCCTAATGCTTCCCCAAGCTGCCCTTGGCCATGGATTAGCTGGACACTGGTCCAACACATTCCCTGAGGACTGCGAGCAAGGATTAATAGCCAGCCCTGTTCGTTTTCCTAAACCCTCCAAACTGTGCCCTCATTTGGCACAAACCAGAAAGCCTCTCAGGGTTTTAAGAGCCAGTTTACACCAGCTGAAAATCTGGGTGTCAAATCCCTTCCTGAGAGGCTTTTGGATGCTGCACTTGGGTTTTGCCACGCAAGGGAAAGATGAACCCAGTGCTTGTTCAAAGGCAGGGTGTGAAGGTTTAACCCTCCTGCTCCTAAGGTACCACACATCCTCCATCAGCTGCATCACCTCTCCACACAGGTGCAGTAAATGTAGCAAATCCTTCTGCTGCTGCCATGCAGGGCAGGTACACACGAGACTGTACATTCCTATGTCGGCAAATCTCTCCCTCAGCACTGCTGGGTGAAGGGTTGTTGTGAGAAGCCTTCCTTAGCACTGTTGCAGCTGTTTGTGCCCCTGGATCTGCCATCTGTGTACTTGCCCATGGCTCACAGGGGCTGAGCCTCCTGCTCTGGGCTCACCAAGCACTGAGACCCCTTGTTCTGGTTTTCTCTGTGCTCTCCAGGCAGCCTGACCAGCCCTTAACCTGAACCCATGGTCCTGCCTGTGGCTTCACCCCTGCAAGGGAATTCCCTGCAGGCTCTCTTTTCCCTTCCAGCTTGTGCTTCTTTTCGCTGGCACACACTGGCATGGCTGGCTGCCCTCCCTGCCTCCAGCCCCTCTTCCCAGGCTCCTCCAGTGCTGTGATTAACACTTAATGCTACCTATCAGAGTAGAAATCTCCTACTGTTTTTCCATTTAGCCTCTAGTGGGTTTATTGCAAGTATTTGAGCAAAAGGTTACTTTCCTCTGTATGGAGGTGAAGTAATTATATGTTCCTGTGTGTCTTCACACTGCTCCAGAGCCATGCCATTCCCTAATTTCACCGTGGGGATGCTGTTTGTGCACCTTGCTTGGCTGTGAGGGCTCTGCTCCCTCTGAAATCTGCCAGCTGGAACCTGGGAAAAGTGACCACCCCTCACACAGATGGACACATGCCATGACTTACAGCTTTTTTTACTCTTAAGTAGAAAAAGAAATTTTTTTCCTGCTGAAATTGGGATTTAAGTGAGCTCTCTGCACCTCATCAGGGGTGGATTAGTCAGCTGTTCTGTGAGCTTGATATTAAAAAGGGTGGTTGCTTTGCTGTGCAGGAAACCACAATGCCGCTGGAAAAATAAAGAAATATAAAATAGAGGTGGGGAGACAAATGATAACTGCAATGAAGAGGTACTCACACAAACCCACAGTCAGAGGCTCTCATTAACAGCACCATCCCCTCTCCAGGAGACAGGAGCATCCATTCCCCTCTCTGCAGGAACAGCACAGCCCTGGCTGGGACATGGGGAGCACCTACCTGGGGAGCCCTGGCTGCACCTGGCTCAGGTGAGTGCAGATTTGCTCCTTCAGTGTCCTGCCTGTGTGCACCTGAATCACAGAAAATCATCCCTGTGTGTCTGAGCAGCTCTGGGTGCTGCAAGGCACCACCCGAGCCAGGGTGGCTCTGCAGAACAGAAATACACATATATATACACACACACACACATATATATATATATATATGCACAGATATGGATCCATATGCCCACACAGAGATTTGTTTGCACATCCATTGCTCAGGGAGGAGCAGAGCCTCTCTGCCCTCCCCAGGCTGCTCCCTGATGGGCTGGGTTCAGGACACGAGGCTGTGCCCTGACACAAAACCTCACCCAGCACTGGCAGGGTCAGGCACACAGCACATCCCCTCTGCTCCCTTCAGCCTCTGCCCTGCAAAGGGAAGGCAAAGTGGTAATGAGAGCCTCTGTGCCTGGGTAAATGAATTAATTACTCTGCATGGCTGCTGCCAGCTTTGCTTTTGCTCCCTCTGAAGTCAGCACCTCTCAGGATCTGGCTGTGATTTCAGGGTGGCTGCAAGGGCGTTTCAAGAAGACATGATCTGGACAAAAGAAAAGCCTCAAAGATTTCAGTAAAGTTAGACTTATCCCCTCCCCCTCTTCTATTTTTTTAATAGCACATGAGATATTCTGTGACTTTTTCTAAACTTGCTAAATGGATGTCAGTGGAGAAGAGAGACATTTTTTTCTTCCTAACAAATGAAGTCATCTGAATTCACCAAATAAAAATAAATATGAGCTTACTGCTTGGTTCCAGTGGTGCTGCAGGAGGACAGGGCTATAGATTTTCCCAGGAGTGAGGAATAATTCACCAAGGCTGCTCGTTATTCATATAGACAGTGAATTAATAATATGGGACCCTGAGATCTCTTCTTATCTAGGCCGAAGCACAGCTAGAGGGATGAGAAGCTGACTCCTTGGATTTTAAAAAGCATTTTTCCCCCTTTCTTCAAGAAATAAGAATTGATTGAAAGTATTTTCACAGAGTGGGGAAAAAAAAAGGCTTTCTGGTGATACCACCTAAAGTACACATTAGATAAATAGAAAACTATTGGCTTTGTGACTGTGAACTGTTCTCACTTGATGTAAGTGCTGATAGATACAGGATTATCTCTAACAAAGCATTTACTAAGGACCTGACCCAAAGTCAATAGGAGTCTTTCATTTGACTCTACAAGGCTTGAATCCTGCTTTCCCTGCAGGCAGAGCCAGGGAGTGTCTGTGCATCCCCTGCCCACCCTTCAGCTGGTGCAGTGCTATGGGAGGATGATGAGGGTGAGCACCAGCACGAGGGGCTGAGCTGCCCCTCTGTCCTGAAGGAACACTCCTGAATTGTGGATGCTTGCTCCTCAATCAGTGTCTTACCCATAATTTAAAAATAAAAGTAAATGAAGTGATGGCTGCACTTACTGTCTGTCTAAGGAGTGACAGACCAGATGGGACCTTTTTGTTTGTGGGTCCTGGGTGGGAGAAAGCAGGGTAAACACAGCAAATGGAATGTGCGCTGTGAATGCTGTCCTCTCTCTGCTCCAGCTATTGCACATGGAAAAATAAGGATGAGTAGCACCAATTATCCAGCAGCACAACTGAAGAGGTGCTGGCCAAGAGAGGATTAGAAGTCAGGGAGCTCCCACTGGTCAGTAACCTCATGTTTGGCTTGGTAGTGCTGCCCTGATGAAGTGTGATGTAAATTCTAGTGGGATGTCATCCTGCTACATGGTGGCTAGGGATCCTCAAACTCATAGAAATGATCCTCAGACTAACAGAAATCTGAAGCATGCACATGTGTGCTAATATTTCACACACTGTAGAATGAAACTTGAGGTGATCCAAAATCAATCTGTGAAAAACGAAAATACTGGCTTGATTTAATTTTATTTTTTTCTGTATTAGTAAGTGACTTTTCTTTCCCCTGGTGCATGACTGGTATAAAACAGAACAAGAGCAAACCATGGAGACTAAACCACTAATCCTGCTGCCTGAGAGTTAATTCTTCAAATCCTGTGTTGCAGAAAATGTGGAATGGGATCACCTCACATGTCTGCAGAGGCCTTTCTTTACAGGTACAATTTAGAGGGAGAGATACTGCTAAGAATTTTAGTAGCACCTTCCTTTTTGCTTGGTTGTCACCAGTGTTAAACCCACCTCATTTCCTAAAAGCACTGGCAATATGCACAACCTGAATGAAGGTTCCTTTGTGGCTGATTTCAAAAGCCAGTGCAGGTGCTTTTCTGTTATTCCATACTCTCTGCTCCAACAAATTTCACAGATAATTATGCAAGAAATATGAGGTTGCCTGGGAAAGAGTTTAAAATAGCATGGAAGACGATTGAAGGGAAGGGAACGGAAAAATGAAACATTAAAAAATATGTGTGTCTGAGAGCACTCACTGTAACACAGTAAACTCCAGTATTGATGAACAAATTATATATTATTCACAAGCCTTGAAGAACACACAGACATAACCACCTACTGACTGCACAGGATGCTTCAATACCACTTGAAAGTAAATGGTACAAAGCACAATATCCCCAGTATAAAAGTGACAGTATTAAAAAAATTATAAGTATCTTTTTTATATAGTAATGATATGACAAAGGAATAAAACCTCAGCCCACAGGAGAAATGGCACCAGTGACAGAGATTTCCTGAAGGCCTTTATGAGCCCACAGGAAATGCTGGGCATTGCTTTCCCCAGAAAAAGGAACTTGCTCTGGAGAGGTATTTGGGCAAATGAAGAAAAAAATAATATCCATGGCAGAGAGCTGAGCAGCCTGATGCCTGTGGTATGTGCTCTGGCCAAGTGGCAGGCAAGATAAATTGTAGAGAGGGTAGGGAGCATTTCAAACCACACTTCAAACAAAAAAGACCTTAAAGTAGTGAAAGGAATTGTGAAAGTAAATGTGCAACAGAATAGGCAAAGAAACAGAAATGGTGTCTGTGTTTCATGGCAAGGTTTGGCTTTTGTTTTGCTACTGCATAATCCACTGGTGATGGAGGCAGCTTTTAGGACAGTATTGAATACAAAGAATCATTTGTGACTTCTGAGGCTGCCATGGCCTGGCCTCACTTTTTCTTTACACAGCACTCTATGAGCTTCGCTTCTTAATTAAGATGAGACCCCAAAGAAAAAGTTTGCTGGACGTGGCAGGGAGTTATGCTTGGGAATACACATCAACTTCATGCCCTTCACAGTACAAACATGAATTTTGTCCCATGCAGGAGCAGGACTGCAAGCCAAGCCCTGTGTACTGGGATGGTGAGCTAACCATGATCAGATCCCACAACAAAAGGGACAAAAGGACCATTCATCAGCCCTGACACTTATTAAAAATGTTAAGATGACTGCTACAAATAATTGTATTCTTTGAAAGAGAAAACAAATCCAGCTCTCCATACAGCCCAGCAGTGTCCCAGAGCAATAGCTGGTAGGAGTGGAAGCCAATGCAATCTCTCCTCTGCAACTTGGACTCAAACTGCCAAAGCAGCAGCCTTGAGGAGGTGTTTTCTGATGAAATTTAACTGGGAAGCACCAAAAGCTTGATTCCAATACCATTAAGTCACAGTTTGACAGGGCAATACTGCGGTTCAGCCTGCTTTATGCACACTAGCACACAGCCATGGGGTGGAGATGGCTTGAGGTGGTGATCAACCAACAGCCACACTGCTCACAGGGGTCTCCCAGTCCTTGTCACCTCTTTGTTTGTCTTTGGGTGTGAGTACATTGCTTGTTATATTGTGAGTATATTGCTGAACACCTGTGGATATTTAATTAGGACTCAAGCAAGATTTCTTAGTGACACATTATGGCTTGAAATTGTATATATTTACACACGGTAAATAAAACCTGGTGTGATATTAACCAGCCTGAAACCTTTCAATATGGTAGACAAAGAAGGTAGAAAGTTCAAAAGGTGACCTTTTGAAATGTTCTCATGCAGAAAATAAACAGCAAAGCCCAAATCTTTGTGTGAGTTAAAGCACTGACGTCAGTGGGACTCCCATGGGAAGTTTTGGGAGTTTGTCTTTACAAGAACAGAACCACCAAATTGGAAAAAGTTTTGACTTAAACCAGGTCAGTATGTCAAAAGCCACAAAGCAAAGTCTGGGATAAAACAAAGGCCAAAGCAAATGTCCCTTGGATTAATTTTTACCAGCAGCATATTGGGCTTTTGAACTGTTCTCCAGCCATCTACAAAAGCAGCAGCTATGGGCTGACTGCAACCCAACTTGAAAGGGGAAGACATTCCTTTGTAGTTCACGTCTGCTGGCTTTGAAGTCACAGTGAGTCTTACCAGTGACTTCAATGGGACTTGCCTTACACTTTCATATTAGCCATTGTTTTATCCTAACTCCTTTCAAAATTCCAGACAATAACATTTCTCTTTATTGTAATCCTGACAGAGCAATTAGGCTCCAGTCCACACCTGCACCCGACTTTTTTCTTCACACAGCACTCTTTGAGCTTCTCTTCTCTGAACAGAGTTATGAGGGCTGAATTAATGGTGTCTCTCTGCTCTATCTGCTGCCTCTGTATTTCATGACCTGATGAAGAACATGAAATTCTTCAAGGCTTGTACAGCCTGATCTTTGGTTACAACCAGCTGTAGTTTTCACCTACGGTTTTATGAGTGTGCTTAGCAGAAAAAGAAAAGCTTCTTTTCATCAGGGTAATTAGGCAATAACAGAATGACAGGTTGTGGACTAAAGCATAATCATTCACAGGTGCATTCATAGCATGGTTTTAATCATGAGTTCAGAAGCTGAATTGCATTCCCGGTGTAACAAGCTATGAAACACTGCTTCATAATTTAAAAATCTGAATATGTTTTTAAAATAATAAAACATTTCCTTTTGTATCTTTAATATATAAACCAGATATCCACATGCCAGAAATACCTACTGAGAAAACATGAGATTCTCATTTCTCTAAGGGTTCCTAATCTCTCACCTTCTTGGTGTCAAATCTGCAAGAATGATCTCTGTCTGCACAATATTCCCTTCTACAACACCCACCAATATTCCTGCCTAACTACAACTCCTGTCTGAGGTACACTGGACCACTCCCTGCTCCATTCTAATGCCTTGGCAGCCTGGGATTGAGGAAAGGTACCCAGAAGAAAACGTTTTTCCCAATATTTTCTTGCAGAGCACCCCACTCTTGCCTGGGGTAAAGCTGAGTGCCAAACACAGACACAAAGAGGAAACTTTGGGTGCTCCCAGAACTGGCAGAGACACCACCACCCATGGGATTCCAACATGGAAAGAGTGAGGAGAGCCTACAATGCTGCACAAAACCAACCTGTGGCGCTCTGAAGCACCTGTGGGCTGACACAAACAACACAACCTTCACCAAAAAGAACAGTGAGGGATTTTTACAAGATACTCCATTCCACTAAGCTGCTGCACTGAGGGATTCTGCAGCACAGAGCAGCTTGTTTGAGAAGGGTAACTAATGGGATTAGTACCACTTACTCCCCATCTCCTTATGAGATTTATATTTTGCTAAGCACTTCCCAGCTGTGGCTCTCCCCCTGACTG
This sequence comes from Zonotrichia albicollis, assembly GCF_047830755.1. NCBI lineage: Eukaryota > Metazoa > Chordata > Aves > Passeriformes > Passerellidae > Zonotrichia > Zonotrichia albicollis. Next base: position 5,044,055 of record NC_133830.1, read on the forward strand.
CTGGGTGGTTTCACCTTGCACTGCTGGCAGGGGAGCCCCAGAGAGGAAAACACCCTGTGGAGCTAAACCTCCTATGAAACCCAGACACAAATCACATGGTGCTTTTCCTTCAGAAAAAAACAAAAACCAAACCAAATCCCCATGACAAGCAACAGCAGCAGTGATTTTAATAGACAAAGATTTTTTCCTGCTTTCTGTAGTGTTCATTTCAGGGCTAGAATATGAGGTTCATTTATTTATGTTATTTTGCCACTGACTTTCCAAATGACTAATTAAATCAAAATGAATAGTGGTTGTCCTTTGAAATATTTATGAATCGAAACTAATGTGGCACCAAAGGGGCCCTGTGAAGTGACTCAGGGGATAATTTTATCCAGGTATTTATCAATAATAAATCTCTTATACTCATCTGTAAAGCATCCATACTGGGCAATATTCTTACAGTTTTCAGTTAAACCTTAACATGATCCATGTGCACAGAGCTATGCACAGAAGTAGCAAGAAAGTCTAAATATATACTTATTCTTATAGATTTTTCTATTTCATTAAATAAAGAACACAACAAAATTCCTATGCACAGTCTATGGACTTACAGCTTTCTAGCTCTAATGGATTGTACACAAACAGAAACATATACACAGGAGGAGCTACTTGCCATCAACACAGGAAGGTCTGTTTCTTGTAGTCCCAGCCACTTTCCCAGGTAGACAGGAGCATTTTACTGTTTGTGATCTTTCCTCAATTCGATTCTTATTACAGCATCTGTGTGCTGCTATAACTTCACACGTTCCTCCTTCTGGCAAAAAAAAAAAAAAAAAAAAAAAAAAAAAAAAAGAAGAAGAAAAAAAAGAAAAGAAAAAGAGAATATTGACACTCTGATTAGGAAGAGCAGCAGTGGCTAATCAAAGCACCCAGGCGTGCTCCTGTCTGCCTCTGCCCAGCTTCTGTACAGGTGGGATTACAGTTTTATTTCTGTCTTTTTGTGTGCTCCCAAATAAGCCAGGTACTGCTACACTACATTTTTTAATAGAAAACGTAGATAAGTTCCCTTGCCTTTCTTATATTAGAAGTCTCTGTGACATCCACATAATTTTTGGCCTAAAAATAATGTTATCAATGTATGGGCCTGAAGAAATGTGGGTAAAATACTACAGAAAATGTGCAATCACTGTTGGCTGGTTTTATGCTTGCAATATTGCAATTATGCTTTTCCCCAAATATCTTCTCATACAAGGACAGAGACTAAGGGAACCCACCTAGAAATAAGGTTTTTCTCCAAATATTAGATTCTGTGGTAGTACTCAGCCCTTAGGGAAGGACAGAGTCTCCCCAGATTACAGGGTGGCCCAGCAGCACTTCCCTTTGCTCTCCCACTCACTAGATTGGCAGATTTAAGGCAGGAAAACATTTCCACTGTGTGCGAGATCATCAGGTTTAATTTGTCTCCTCCCTAATTGTTCTTTCTGAGCATTTGCAATAGTTTTATTAGGAGGAGAGCACAGGGGGTGATCAACAGACCCACGGCGGCTTTGGGCTCACGAATGCTTGGTGTTTGTGCCATATGCTGAGCACAGAAATGAAGTGTCAGGTGGGCCATTCCCCTTCACCTCTGCTCTGCAAGGAGACAAACACCACGGTGGGCTAATGCCCTGCCCAGGTAATTTCTCCATTCCTCAGTTCAGATTGCATTTAGCTCACAATCACTGAGTGTTTAATGGTGTCAGGCTGCTCCCCACAGATATCTGGCTGCTTTCTGAAATTGCAGCACAAATTTGGCAGGGTTTGTTTCAGCTTAGTACAAAACCTCATGTGCTGCCCACTAAAGGGCAGGATGTGCAAGATTTTCTAGAAGAGCATTATTTCTTCATGCCATTAAGTACATGCTGCTTTTACTGCAGCATAAACCCCATTAATCCTATCTTTGGATTTCACTCTTTTTGAAAGAATATTGAGAGCTTTTGGCACTGTGTGCTGTAGGAGAATAAGAAATGTGGAGATGCTGATCCACATCTGGCTGTGAACAAAGGGTTTTGGTAGAGGTCTGGCAGTTCAGTGGCATTTCCCTACAGGAGTGCATCCTGGTACCTGGGTTTTCTACAAATGTGGCATTTTAAATGAAGCACTGGGCAGGTAGGCAGGGAGGATTCATATGGGGGAGTCTGCAAGCATGAGATTAATTCTGTAGTAAACACTGGAGTCATCTGCAGAGACATTCTGCTGCACCTCTTCGTTATTAGGTGTGTTTGGGCTGCTGACACAAGCTTTTTGAAAGCCAAAAGGTGTCAAAAAAGAGAGATCCCAACAATTCAGAGAGCCATCTTCTGACAAATGGGCTTTGGAGTGTATCTGAGGAGTAAGAGGAATTGTGATAATCAAGTCAGCCCCAAATGCTTCCATTTTCTATGAAGTAATCCTTCACACAAAGTCCCTGTTCCCCTATCCAAATTGTATTGAAAGCAATGAAAAGATTCTCATTGGTTTAATCCATCTTATGGTCGTGCCCTAGGAGAAGAGAGATTTGTGATTTTATTGATTGCAACTTCAACAATAAAGATAATGTACACAGTAATAAGCATTTCTAATTTTAGACTGCATAGACTGTGTGGTAAATATTTGTGAATAACCTAAATGCTTAATTTTCTCTATAAATTTACTGTATGAGTACTAAGAACCACATGACTTAGTCTTGCTTATTTGGTTATCTATTCAAAATAATGGGTTGTGGTGGAAGAGCTTTACAACACCTTTAATTGTTATGTGGAAGCTCAAGTTGCTGGAGCAGTAATGAATTTAGCTCAAAGTGTGCAATTGTTTAGGAGGGGCAAAACATAATGACACTATAAAAGCAATGAAAACCCATTTTTTTAACCACTAAAAATTTAAATACATTAATTGGAAGTTTTATCTACATAGTCCATAAAAGTATGCAAATATTAATAATTATAATAATAGAAAGACCCCTTCCAGTGCTGACAGAGAAGAAAAAAATCCACCTCACGTGGAGAAAATTCTGGAGGTTATACAGCCTGTTATCCTGAAAAATCTGTAAAGTGGGATCAGATATTTGCATTAAAGCATATTTAGCCTATGGATGCCTACTGAGTAGCATTGCATGCAATGTGTTTTCTTGTATGGATTTTACCAACCATGCATGTACATGTGAGACTTTTAAAAAGTCATATACAAAATGGGAATAGAGACAGATATAAATGGACACAGTGAGAATAGGAAAAAAACCTCATTGAAAAAGCATGCTCCTTACTACATCATTCACAGAAACACATATACCACAAATATATTGAGGGTGGGAGGTTCTATTTAAATCTACTTCAGCTGCATAAATGAGGAAATTAATTGAGTGGGGAGAGGAACACAAATCCATCTTCACTTTCCACTGAAAATCACTCAATGTGTTCAGATGGATATGTGAAACACCTTTGCATTCAGAGATTTGTATTTTTTTGTTTCCAACTTTCTTCTTTTGGGGGAGGGGGCTGGAGAGCACCAAGAAATACTCTAATTCAATATCTGCTTAATTTCCTGAGTCTTTTTGTTTTTCCTTAATGGTTCATCTGGATTATGGGAAGACTTGGCAAGATATTACATGGCTAGGAGTTCTGAAAAAAAAATGGGAACTATTGACCCGATAGGCTGTGAGTGCAGCAAAAGTTTGAATCCTTGTCATAAACTCCACAAATGTCTCTGTTTTTTGAAGTTTATGGTCTATTGAGCTACAGTAGCTTCTGGCTTTGATTTCACAACAATAGCCTCATCCAACCCATTCAAGTCAATAGAAGATTTGCCATTGAATTTAAAAGGAGAGGAAAGGGGCCTAAAAATCTTCAAAGTAAATGTCTTCTGAATGTTATGTTGACAGTTACATTTCATGAAGTGGCTGTTTAATCCATCTGGTATTTTTTTAAAAAATAATTTCTTTCTGCCCCAAGAAAACCAGAAGATTAGAAATGGAATTGGAACTTGTGGATCAGGAAGAGCATTGATCTTCCTTCAGGAGCTTCAGAGGTGAATGAAAATGTCCTGTCATGACTTATACCTTCTTCACACCAAACACCAGCAGGAATTGATGGTGAGAACAGCTGATCCTTTCTGAGCACTCAGGAGGCCTCAGCTTTGCACGGAGGAAATGTGACCAAAGCCAGAGGGACAGAACTGCCTGCCAGGGAGGATCCTGGAATGTTGAAGATGGCAACTCTGTGTGTCATTGCAACTCTGCTCACATTCCCCAGCCTCCCAGAAACCCTTGTTCTGCACAGACTTCAAATAGAAAACTGTAGAAATAATAGATCATTCCTGCTGTAAAACAGAGACAGCTGTTTGTTACCCCTGCAAAGGTTTCATTCTAATTGGAGAACACTAACTCCTGAAATAATGCTCATTTTTGTCTCTGTTACAAAGCCACCTTGAGTTTACACACCACAGAGTGAAATATTTTATCATGAGTATGAGTCTGCTGTGGGAGGCTGTGATTTAAAATGTCTAATCACTATAAGGTCTGAGTGCATGCCTGGCAGAAGCCAAAAAGCCATCTTCTAGTCATCTCTGATTTTTATACCTCTAGCTAGGAGGTAATAATAAAAGCATATTTTGCACTTCAAAATTATATCTTGCCTCTGCATTCCAGCCAAGCCTGAACTTATCAGTAAACAAACATAAAAAAAGCAAACAGCACTACTGATTTGTGTTATACATTGTGGAAGTCATTAACTATGACTCAGGTAGCAAAACTTATACATTCTCTCCTTGACAGTGATGACAATTTAATAGTATTTGACTCTGCTGAGTTACATGGAGTGTCCTGCAGCAATGAGAGAGGTTGTTTATCAAAATGATAAACATGTTTTCATTTCCTCCTTGGCTGCATGTATGTGATCAGAAGTCTAAGGCCATCAAGAATTCACTTATTCTGGCCACCAGACAGACATTAAGCTATTCAGGACCATCTGTGCTTGAAATGAGCTCCACTTAATGGACCTTCCTAGGGCAGGTCAGTCATAATGAATGCATGTGTGCATGAATGCATGAGCAGAGCGGAGCTTTGGTGAGACTTCTTGGGCTGTTTGGCACTGGCAGAGCTGGCTGACAGATAAGATGCGCCTTTCTTCTCAGGGTCACACACCCAGTGATTTTAGAATTCAGATCCTCTGTTCCATTTGCTTCCAGCTCATTGCAAATGCACCTCACAGCCTAATCCAGATGAAGGTTGTTGTAAGAACCTGTTCCTGCTACTTGCAAAAAAACAATGGTGCCCAAATAACATTGTGGGCTTTGCTGGCCAAATTCTGCCTCTGTTACACCACTGGTGATTCACCATGGGAATATGAACAAAAGAAATCATATGGACCAATTTTATCAACATTTCCAGACAGTTCATTAGGACTATAGCTGGTTTGTGGTAGCTCTATTTATTTGTAACAGCTTCAAGTAGCCAGTGTAAATGCCAGTGCTATCATCCTGCTAAGGTCATGGACCCATATGTTATTCTGAAAATGCTGAAGTATATGCAGATGCTGCTGCTAGACCGAAGAGAACAGAGAGAATTTTGGAGAGAATTTAAATTCTATAGACTCCAAGCAAATGGTGACAGCAAAAATTCTTCAGACACTTGTAGACTTGCTGAAAAATTGCTCCCAGAAATGAATGGATGTAAAAATTTGCATGGTCTCCACCCCATCTCTATACAACAAAGGAAAAACAACCCTGTGACAGTCCTTTTTTATTTTTTTACACTTACTATAAAGAATTCGGGTTTGGGGGCTGCAGTTTAAAGAGTTTTCAGTTTGAATAAGCTTTGGAAACTTCCCAGGTGTAATTAATACATTCATAAGTTTTAATCAAAATGTTTATGCCAGCTAATGTGCCAGAACTGCAGACTACACTGTGCACAGGGGAAAATACTATACTTTACTTTAAGAAATAATAAGCCACTACTATGGAACTTACAAAGCAACACTTTTACTTCTGACAGGAATATGTAACAGATGGAAAAACAAAGTCCCATGCTACACCACCAGCCACTTCACAAGTGAACAAATAAAAAACTTCTCATAGCCACAGTGTAATTACACTCCAATTTTTCTTTTACATACACTCCTCTAATGTTGTTTCTGCTCTAGGAGGAAAAGGATCAAGCTTACAGGATGCATTTTCAGAGCAATCAGAGAAGGCTTAGGGTTTTCACTCCTTTTCTCAAGGTCAAGGTTAACTGCCATCAATGAAGCTGAACTTGGCTCATAAACCTGATGTAACACAAAGGCACCACCTCAAAACTGACCTAAGTATAACCCATCGGCATTATTCCTTAATTATTTTCCATTATGATAACAGATACAAATAAATTGATGAGTTATTCTTTAGACGTGGAATTACCATAACTATGAGAATCTGGAATGCTCCACACATGCTCTGCAAGTCCCCTGATATATAGTGGATTTTTTTTTTTTTTTTTTTTAGCCCAGTGGACCAGAATAGACTGCACTGGTCTGTTCCCTAAATTTCTATTTATATTTTGATTAATATTCAGTATTTTGTTGTTCATTATGCAAAGTCTATATTATAATTTTCATTTTGGGAAGATTCTATGCAACAGCAGCAACATAAGTGACTCCCACTGTGGGTCATTAAGTTTTGGGTTGGGACATTATTTTCTCAAATGCTGCTGCTGTGAAAGGGACCTGGAGACACAGAGTACCCCCTTAAAGAAACTGCTGCTTCTCTACAAAACAACAGAACAAGACGAGCATGGCTAGTGAAATTTGTTTTCCCTTGGAAATGCACCTTGTGTTAAACTTTAAAACCCTGCTGAGGTTTTTCTGATGTCCAGGTCACTCAAAGAGCACTCCTGGAAGTCCCAGCTCTGAGAGCCCCCAGGACAGAGCCCGTGGGATGGTGCAGCATCCCTGCCCCAGTTCCTGTGCCATGGCACAGCATCCCCATTTGGAGCAAGGCAAATAATGAGATTGTCTTGCTTTGTGCTGCCTCATGGTCGGAATTTGGAGAAGAGCTGCTGGACCAAGCAGGTCAGCTACCTGGGAAAATCTATTTCACACTCAGCCAAAGTTCTGATGGATTCTGGAGTGAGAATTCCTGGGCTAAGAGGGGCAATGTGCATTCTCACAGACATCTCTGGTTATTTATCTCAGAAACTCTTAAGTTTCTGAGAGTAATCTTGACAGAAAGGCCATTTTAATGAAACCAAGCTTTTCTGTAAAAATGAAAAACAAAATAACTTCTAGAGGAAAATAAAATCTTTAAAATATTTTGTTCAGCAGAATGTTGATATTTCAATTTAATATTAACTTTTTTTTTTCCATTTGTATTTTATTTCCCATTCAGTATAATAGGGGAAGCAAGGATATGCAAAGCTCTAATTAGCACAAGGATTTGTAGTCTTTTACAATTTTCTACTAATGCTCTTTGCCATCAGCCACAGGAGGCTTCTATCTGAGAGATTTACAGATTTTTATACTTACACCCAGAATAGAACAGACTCTGATCCTCACGAACTGGTTTATTCACAGAAATTAAAAATACGTATTTTCTGTAAAGGTGAAAAGATATGGAATCTGCTCTTGAATTCACAAGGAAAAACCCAGAGCACACCAGCATGTGAGCTGTGCTTGGATCTTGGGCTGGCTTATGGATTTCCATATCAAACCAATACACACACCAGAGAATAGGTTTTTCTACTAAAGAGCCTTGCAAATTGATCTCCTGAGAAATTTGCGCGGGACCTTATTCTTATGCATATTAAAAAATAATAATAATGATAAAAAACCCCTCTTACAGATGAATCAAAGTGAAAATGGTCTCCAGACAAGAAGGCAGCCTTCTAGCAGCTCCTGCCTCTGGCACAGAGCAGCTCCAAAGAAAGAGGAATAACCAGCAAGGCTGAGGAAGGAGAGGGGGCGACAGGGCAAGGGTGGCTGGGGAGGAATGCTGATGAGGAATCTGCTCCCAGCTCTTATTTAAGCAGAGTTATGAGTAGTTTTAATTAGCATTTTGCATGTCTGTGTAAAATATACGCTCAAAAGGAGAGAATCTGTGAGAAAACCCCACTTCTTGTGTGTGGAGCTGTCCCTGCCTCTCCCCAGAGCACTGATTGCTTTTTTGTCACAGGGAGTGTGCCAGGGAATTGTACTAAGGACTATCAGCACTCCTGTATTGATGAACCACAAACCCCAGACATGTAACTCACCAGGCAGGCAAGAATCCAATGTTCTCTTAGTGGGGATCTTCAGTCTTTTAATGAGATTTTTTTTACTTCAAAGGGAGGCCAACTTAACAGCAACTTTGAGAAATGGAGGTTAGAAATTAGAAGTCTTGGTGGGATTTACAGCTCTGGAATGCCATTAAGAGATGTGTGTGAAGAGGCAGGACTTAATTCAGAGAGAGAAGAATGTTACTTTTCAGAAATAACTGAAGTTCCATATCAAAAAGTAATAAGCATTATGACTTTAAATTTCATTGACTTTCAGTGAGATATGACAATCCTAGAAGTCTATACCACTTGTAAATAGGATGTCTTGGTCTAAATGATGTATGCCAGTAAGGTTGAGCATAAAATCTTGTAAGTACCTTTAAAAAAAATCATGCTCTTAGTCACTTGGGTGGTTTGGAAAATTTAATATTTGATATGTCAGAGAGGATAAAAAACCCGAGTTTGGACAAAATAGATGTAATGTGCTTGCATTGAAGCAGAGCTCCTCCTATAAGTTAAACTGCAGGCAGCAGTATAAACTAGAGATTAAAAAGACCTGCTGTGCTGTTCTGATCATTGCTTTGCAGCTGCACAATTCTTGCCCAGAACAAATTTTCTAGGTATCAAAGCTGTGGAGAAATGTAGATTTCTGCTGCTGAACTGACATGAACATTTCCAATGCTGACATCTCTAGTTCCTTGCCAGAGAACAGTGAAAATCCAAAGTGGAATTAGGGCTGAAAATACCCTCACAATAAAATTTGAGTGAACAACAGAATATTTTCCTTGGAACGTCAAAATGTTGCTCTAAATGCTGCCAGCAAAAGATATCTAAAGAAACAGTGTTAAGGGAAAACACACAATGAAAGAAAGACAGGACAACCCTCTTTTTGGATGGAATTATTAAGTTGATAGGAAATAAGTAATTCAGTCACAGCTGCTGATGAGAAATGAATATAGGAATGTGCATGAGAAATGGTTACTAAGAAAGGATTTAGAAATTATTCTATGTCTAATATGCAAGCACAGCTTGGTCCTGCCAGAATCTGACTTATGCCCAACAGGCTTTCCCCAAGCACCAGATCTCTAAAACTGCCTAATGCATTTACTGAATACCTTCATCTCCAAACTTCTCCAAACTGGAAAACCATATTAATTTTCTCTTCAGCCTTAAAAGAGACTCAAAATTTCTTATTATGCTCATGATGCACCCTTTGAATTTTTCATATGGTACATGAAAATGTCACACTTTCAGGATTTAAAAAAAATATTTATAAAATAATCCACAGTACAAAGCAGCTCCACAAAACCAACTTTCAAACCCAGGCTTTGAGTCATCCCAAAATGATTCAGGGATCTTAAATCCTTGTGGAAAAGCAAAACAATGTTGCTCCATACAGTTCATCTTTTGATATGATGGTTGCAGATAAATTCATTCCCAGATAATTTTATCCACTAAGGTGATTAGCCTATGGAGAGCCTATGATGTGTTTCTGAGCACAGTGGCATAGTTTATGGTAATGCTCTTGTCATGCCTTATAAATGTGTGAGATGCTTTTATGAAGCAGTTAGATAAGGAGTGGTGAAAATAATGTGATCCATAAAGAATGCACAGTGATGAAGAGCTGGGATTGCACAGATACTACAGACAGACTGATAGAGAGAATTATAACCATGGTACAGGCTGCATTAATCTTCCAGTGAATGGCAATAAATAAAATAACAGGAAGGAATGGGTCTAAACAAATTTGGCCAACGTATAAAACTGAGAAGTCAGTGTGGGATCAAAGTGTTTTTAATGGGATCTCTTATGGGTGCATTGACTAGCCATGGTGGCAACAACACTTTCATCCATGGGGTTGACCCCATGCTACAAAATCCATGAGAAGGAAAACAAAGACTGCAAGTTACAGCACGTACAAGCAGAAGTCACTGTGAGGAGCTGTGTGGGATGAGCAGCAGCAGCAGTAAATCCTGTCCTCTGCAGCGCTGAGCAATGCCAGGCAATCACTTCCCAGGCATTTTCCAGTGGACAAGTGTGCCCATTATCCCACCCCATATATTTTAGAATTATTCATACCGTGACTGCCAGCAGCTGGTCCTGCATTGGAGCAGAAAACCATTCCTCTGCCAGGAACTGGCTGCACACTGTGCACAAGGACAGAGCATGGGACCAAAGGCTCAGAAGCAATCAGTTGTTTTTGCATGGAAAGCATTTTGCACTGCACTCATTATCCAGAGCAGAAGAACCTGGTAGTCTCCAGCCTAAGGAATTTATAGCACACTCATTTCTGAACCTTATTTAGCTTCAAGCACAGTCAAGCACTTCAGTAAATGTTAAGAATTGGGTATATGAGCAGCAATATTTTAAATTTCAGACTACTACACTTCAGTTATGAATTAACAACTCAAGGAATTCTCTCAATCTATTTTAACTTTCAGGCTACTCTGCTGTGGTTATGCATTAGCAAGCTTAAAAAATTCCCCTCACAATGATTTATTCCCTCCACACTGAAGCATGATTGAGATGTTTCACTTCTGGTCAGGACCGAACTATGGCTGAGGAAGGGGAGGAAGCAGAGGATGAAGTGGGACTCAGACCACATTTTTCTCAAAATTTAACAATCAGGGCAGCCACTACTGTGGCTGAAATACAGTGGGAGGGCAGTTGCCTCCTCCTCACTGAAATTTTAAAGGAGAGGACAATGGGAATATTTTATTTCATGTTATCTTTTGGCACCTCTTATTTTCTTCTTTTGGTTTTGTTCTGGTGAGGTTCACCTCAAAAAAATCAAGTCTGACTGATTTTCTCTTTTTCCATATTACTTTAATCACTTTCCAAACCTCTCTTCTTCTACATTTTTCCATAGTCACTATCCTGAGCTGCCTTTTTTTTGCATGAGTCTCTGTGTTTTGATGTCTCTCTCCTCCCTATTTCTGTTGATGAACAATATTTTATTTCCTGCCCCCATGATTTGCTCTGTCTTTCCACTCCAGCTCTCTGCATAGAATTGTAACCCTGATTTATTCTGGTTCCCCACTCTCTCTCTCTCCCTCTTTACCTTTTTATTTTCAACTGCATTGAATGTTTCTCTCTCTGACAATTTCTTTCTCTTCTCTCTGGAAGCTCCTGATGAACAACACAATGCAGAACTGCCTCCTAATAATTGATCACCTGGCTGCTGTTCAGATTTGTACTGCTCCTTTGAATACATGTGCAATCCAGCGCACTCTGTTCCTTCATAATGTGAATAAAAAGGGCTGCACACTCCAGTGGAAATACAGGAAGTGTAGGGAGCAAATAATTTCCTACTTTGAAAGCAACATGTGACATTAACAACACTGGGTTGAAATTAATATTAGTTTATTTTTTATTAGTTAAACAGGAGCTGTATGCAGGGAGCTCTGCAGTTGGCAGAACCTAAGAGGCCAGGCAGAAAACACATTTATTTTTCTCTCCCCTGTTTATCCTTGGTGATGATCAGTATTCATCCAAACACTATCTAAGAAAATTTGGAATCTGATTTTTAAATTAAAAGTTGCTTTTTAAACAGATTTCTTTAAAAACTAAAATCTTTTTGATGAAAGACATTGACATTTCACTGGCCAGTGTAAACAGATTTCAATTCAAGATAAAATCCCTGTCTCAGTGTGTGTTATAATTCACATAACTCAACTACTTTTAGCAAATGATTCTCAGTTTCCTATATAGTACTACAGACAATAAACTACAGCACACTGATATCATCCCCAAGAGAGGGGAAATTGTCTTAAAAGCTGACATCCAGTCAAAGAAGGAAGTAAGAAATTATCTGAGCTATGTCTCTTATGGTCACAAAGAAACCATTTTGCATTAAGATAAAAAAGAAATTCAACTTTTGTTCCAAAATAATCCAAGTGATCTGTTCCAGGGAAATTATGCAAAAAGAAAGAAGGTACATGCACATGCAGCCTCCTGAGGAGAAGCAGCCCCTCTGATGAGCTGCAGATTCTGTGATTCTGTGCTAATTCCAGCACTGCCTCCAAAGGGTCTCTCCTCCCTCTTCCTGATTCATGTCCAGCTCAGTCCACTTTTGAGCTAGTTGGAAAAACCCCATTTCCCTCAAACCCCAAGGTTTTGCTTCAGAGAGCTCAGTTTAGATTCCATCCCACAGGGCTCATGAGGATCCAGCTCCAGGTGAGCCCCACCACAGAAACCCCAGTGCTCTGACCCCTCAGTCCTGCTCCTGCATTTCCAGCCTTAAAAGTTTTGGATAATGTTGACTACAAACTGGACCTTCACTAGAAATAAAATAAATTGGGAAAAGCCTCTAAACTACAAATAGGACAGCTCTGCCAACTCTCCTTAATGGCATGCTGGTGATTAGAAGCAGAAGAGGTCATCTTGCCCAAATCTTTCCCAGTATCAAAATGTTGCCCTCCACACACTCATGAGCATCTTGCTCAATTTATTTTCTCATTATTTAAGCAATTGGACTTCTGCTGGTGCAACAGGGGATCCTTTGAAGATGCCATTCTAGTGTTTAATGGGATCTACCATTGGGCTGAGCAGAAAAAGAATGTTTTGTTTTCTTTTGCTCAGTTTTCCTCATTAACACTAATTGTGATGCTATGACCAACTGAACACAGCTATTCCCTGTTCCACATTTACAGATGTCAGATATGTTTCTGATGGTCATCACATCCCCCATCATCATTATCACCACTTAGACAAGCTGTGCATTTGCTGCTTCACTTCACCTTTCTTCATGAGCCTGTCCCCATCACCTTACTGATGTCCACAGCTCCTCTCAGCACCACTGACATCACTGATGTTTTTAGAATTCCACTATATAACAATTACATTATTATTAAAAGTGATAGAAATTCTGTGCTGTAAATTGGATGAGCATTATTATCTCCATTCAAGAGAGAAAATCTCCCTTATTTTCCCAATCCTGCATTTATCTCTACTCAGCTCTTCAGCACTATTAACTAAAACACAGACAACCAGCACAAGTTAATAGTTTCAAGAATATTTGATCATCAGTGTATAAACTACCAGATACATTGGTATTATTACTGCCTGGGCACCTCAGCACTGTGGAGATGGACAAGGAATAAAAAACAGGGTGCAGAAACAGAGGCAGATGCTCTGTAATAGAAAATCCAGCCAACAGTCTGAGATGGAAGAGGAATGCCACATCTAATTGAAATGGTGCTCTGTGCTTCCCAGCAGTGTTCTCAACAAGGAAAGACACTATTACCTCCTGCTCTAGGAGAAAGTGCCATCACTTTCCTATTTTTTCTACCCTCATTGTAGTAGCTGGCAATTTTCCAGCGTTAATCCTTGAATACTTCTTTCCCCCACGTATATTAGTTCACTTCTTTTTTTTTTCCTAGATACACTCACCTTATTTCCTGGGCCTTCAGATTTTTCTGATCCTTTTTATTATGAGCCCTGTGTGTTGTAACACATATTTTACTGTCACTGGCAAATTGGCAGAGGTCCTGTTTTCTGTGGATAAAGCTATCCCCAAATATTTCTTTTAAAACCTGAAAGATGCTTTTTTGCTTGGCAGAAAACTAAACTAGCACTTGCAGTAGCCATGGCCCTAAATGGAGTAAAAGGAACAGATTTTCAAGCCCAACCTACCAAGTTATCCAGCACTGCAAATGTGGGTTCCCTCTTGCTCCAGTGGGAGCCTTCTCCTATCAAAGTGCACACTAACAAAGAAGGGATTTAACCCTGCAGCCAGAGAAACTACTGACTTTCCACTGAACAAACAAAAATGTAATATCAGCAATACCTTTAAGGCAGCCTTGGTTGACAAACAGGTGCTCCCTCTGTAAGACAGTTTTCTTATTGATCTGTGCTAACATCTTGCAGAAGTGAACAATCTCATTGCCATGTCAAAGGCTAACCATCTGTGAACAAGTAATGCAGCCAGAAAATCCTTGTTGCTACAATAATAGCTTTAGGACGTGGGTTTTGTTTCAATCACCACAAAAAGAAACCTTCAGGAAACTTCACAGAAATTCTTTTCCTGATAAGTTTGTGTACCTAGAAAAACACGTTTGCTTACAGAAATTTCATCTAAATAAATTACAATAATTTACATACTGTTGAGTGAGTAAGGTTCATAAAATAATTGGAAAGTTAATCTTTTCCCTTTTCCTCCTTTGATATTGCAATCATGTCACAGTCTCATGCATCATAGCCCTTCTCTTATTTAAAAATCATAATTCTCTCTGTGGGACAAATCACCTCTTCAATACCTGAATATATATGTTAATACTTTCAGGATCAGACCTTTTTTTCCACATCAATAAACAGTATTCAGCCATGCTGGAACCACAATTTTAGACTAAAAGACCATTCTAAAAGATGGATGTGCAAGCACAGTGTCCTACTGAGAGACAGAATAGTGAATTAATGATTCTGGAACAAGAATCTAATGGCAGGGCTTTCTGAGACCAGAAGACAATTTTGTGAGAAACTTTCTAATTCAGTGAGATAGCATCAGGCCCTAAATAATTGTCATGTTGGAGAATATTGAGGTCTCCTGGCATAAATTTTGACTAAGGATTTTATAATCTGACTGTTCCCTTAGAAATGTGAACCAGGAGCTCCCTTATATCAAGGTAAGGAATTATTATCATTACTACTATTATATTATCATTATTATTATCATCATCATCACTAACTACTGCCTTTGATAAGTTACTGGACATTGCTGAGTTTATATCTAAGTGTCAATTGTATAGCTTTATCATTGAAAAAAATCTAAGTTTCTGGCTAGATCTGGAATGCCTCATCTTTGTCCTCCTGCTCACTGTTATGCCCAGGGCACAGTCTCATGGAATACCAGCAGGGTGGCATCAAAAGCAGCTCTGGTTCCAAATCCTGATGGAGATTTTTGTTTTCACTACAGCAATCTCAGGTCTGTCATCCCTGGAAGATGTAGGGAAACTGCCTGAGGGCTCTGTTACCTTTGTGTATAAATATCCCACCTGGGCACTTGTGGGCTCCTCCCCACTATCCCTGTTTTGCTGACTTGTTTCAGCTGAAAATGTGCACAAACTGAAGTATTGGTTTCAATTATTTTAAAATTAGTCTGGATAAAGAATATATCAACAGGAAATAGAAACCACAGTACTGTCAGTAATTCAGTGAAGTCATGGTTCCTATTCTTGGGTTTTTTCAACCCAAAGCATCAGAGACAACAAACTGGAACTTCTTGATGTATATTTGCATATTTGTTTACTTTTCAAACTAATTAGCTTTTAAAGCATTACCAGGGAGCAGAACAAATGTACCATATAGCTCCAAAAACAATACAAGAGCAACTGTTTGCATTTAAATGAACTGTCTTTGCTGGTACCCTGGATGTGTCAGCCCAGCGAGCACTTAATGTTGAACATTAATTATACAAACAAAAGAAATGGCACAAAGCTGTTGTCTCTGTTAGTTTTCTTCCAGGATTCAACCATGTTTATGTTGGAGGTTTGTCCTAAATAAATTCCTGACTGTGACTGCTTCAAATGGGATGATGATTCAGATGATTGAAAATATGCACTGATCAATGCTCAGACAAACAAGCTCTCAGCTGTTGTTGCTCACTCACTGACCCTCGCTCAGTAAGAAATTCTTTTTACTGTGCTGTGAATTTCATCAGCTGGTCATCAGCATGATGGACTGATGGTGGCTCTGCTCCCTCTGGCCAGTTTGTGACACACAGATTCCAAGTCAACTGCTCATGGATTTATGGCTTTGCTTCAGATCCTCAGGACAGGGAGAGTAAGCACTTGGGCATCAGAACAAAGCAAAAAAAAAAAAAAAAAAGATAAGTGTAAAACTGCACTGAAACTTCATGGAGAAATATAGATTCAAAGTGAACATTTGCATTAAATTTAGGTTTAATTTAACCCCACCCCTCACGATAGTTTTGGCCGTCAATTTAACAAAAAACCAAAACCAATAATGAAGCCAGTTAATACCTGTTAACAGAACTCAGTAAAACAGCAATATAAAGTGAATAGAAGACAACAAAAAAATTAACTGTAACTCATTGATACCCAACAGTAAAAAATAAGTTTTAATATGGTAGTGAACTAATGTCAGTTAGGAACAAAATTTAAATGTTTCTAGCCAACATAAGAGTGACTTTCGGAAGAAGAATATTATTGGGAGTGATGAACAGGAGAGGTGGTTGGAGCGATGAATAATGAGGGTACTGAGAGATGTCAGGAAAATACAAATTTTCACTGTGTCTTCCAATGTCAAACTCAGGAGTTAAGACAGAACATTAAGTTGAATGTTCCAAAAAATAATGGAAAAAATCTCACACAAGGCACATGAGTTGAAAGTTTTCCATGAGCTCACAAAGCAGTTAGAAAAGCAAATTCTTTTAGGGGTTATTAAAAACAATCCCTGCATCACAAACTGCTGGAAACTGGAAAGGTCTAGAGGGAAATTCTCCTTGTTGGTTTATCACTCCTGTGCTCTGCCTTAGCATGTGCTGCAGCTGCTACTGGAAACAAGATTGGATTCCTGACCTGACCCAGTATGGTTGTTTTTAAATTCCCAGAGATGGTCCCAACATCCCAGAGGTCATTCTTCAAGTCACCTGAAAATAGTAACCCACTATAAAGTATCACCAAGCTATTTAGGACACATATTCCTAACATAAATCATATTTTGGGACTTTCATATCCCTTTGCAGGTCTTGCATTTCCATTTTTTTTCCTGCTCTTATCCAGGGCAAATCTCCATCTCCTGTATTCTCTTTATATTCAAATCACATCAGCTTTGACGTTCCTTCTCCAACCCGTGCTATGAAATGCCGTCACAAGCACACCCTAAGCTTTTATTTATTTCCTCCCCATCTGACAGCCTGCCTTGCAGAGCCTTGTCCAGAGCCACTGCTGCAGGACAGAACAAGGCAGGAAATGTCAAAGTTGTCATGCACATTCCCCAGCTCTTTGATTTCTGCTGCCAGCCACGCCTTCTCCAAAGCTTCTTTGTTCTTGGGCTTCAAGCTAAGGGTGAATCTCCCGCGTGCCTGAGAATTCCTCAGATTTCCAAGAGTCCCAGATTCCCTGCTAAATGGCCCTTAAACATGTGCAAACCTGGAACACAAATACTGCCAAACTAGATCAGAACAGCTGTCCATCATCTCTTCTGCACTCCCTGTGACAGATGAAACACAAAGGGCTTCAAAGGAACATTAAAGGAGCCCATAAATGGGACAACTGCAATACAGGCTGCCTACACACTTATTTTCTGGGAAATGGGAACTCCTATTCCTTTGGGAGCTTTTTTTAATCCTAGAGAAATAATGTTCAAATAATCCAGAAAAATACACAGATTATTTTATGTCCATATTGTTACATGTCCCTATTACTACTGGTGTGCATACCTTTCAAATACATTATACATTGTATTAATAAATATTTTAAACCTGGTTCCCTGCATCAATTTTACAAATTTCTTGGGTATCTGCACTCATTCATCAAAAGGACTGCAAATATAACAGTTATTCTGCATTCCATTTTGTGTCTGTTCAGGAGCTTTTCTCTGTTGCATATGGTCACCTACGTGTCAATTTTTGCTCATATAAAGCTATTTCCTCATCTCTCAAACACACCATGTGGCTCCTATTTTAGATTTCACTGGTGCTTGAAAATTGATGATAAAAGGGGCAATGTGAATCTGTCAGTAGAAACATCTTAAATACTCATAATGACATTCAAGAGTTCAGTATTCAACATAATATTTCCCATTTTTATCCTGCTGTTCTGGAGCAAGCATTTCAGCAGTCACCAGTTTGGGCACACCTATTTCACCCTGACACTGACATTTTTTTTCCCAAAAACCAATGTTTTTGTAATAAATCACCCTCTGCAGTTTCACCAGATAGGTGATTTTCCCTCACCACTCCAAGGGCAGGAGGTGGCTCACCCCTGGGACTACTCTAGCTCTGCTTTCAAATCATTCTCCATTTTCTTGCTATCCTCTTGGGTCTGATCTCCTTTTGTGCTGCTCTGCAGTGTCTGCTCATCCCCAGGAACATTCAGCACACATCCCCATGGGTGCTCTTGTCTCTTTACCGTTTACATCCTGCCAACATCCCCTTCCCTCGTTCCTCCCTTCCAGGATCCATCACAGATCCATTATTCATTTCCAGAGCACAGAACCATGTCACAGGTTCAATTCACAGTGTTGTGAACCAGATGTTCTGCTCAGGAGAAAGAACTGGGGCTTTGAATCCAGTGGTTAGGATTCAATTGGAGCCCTGTGCTGAGGGACAAGCTCAAGGACAGCCTGGAGCCCAGACATGATCCTGTAAGTGGCCCTTTGAATGCACATCTCCCTCCACTGAATGCAAAGGCAGAATAATGCCCCAAGGCTAAAATTATCCTTAGTGATTTTCTTTCTTTGTAAACATTTGGGGTTTTTTTCCCTGCTTTTATCAACTTTTTTCAGATCACCACCCTCTCACCTAGTTTTCATCTCACCCTGTGAGAGTCTTTGGTACATTCTCTATCACCTAAGACTCTGTCTGTCTAAGTCAAGTGTCTAAGTCAAAGTCTCTGTATGTGCTTCCTAAAATTTTTTATTCCATACTTCTCCAAAGGTGCCAGATCACTGCCCAAACCTTTACTAGATCTAATTTATGGTAAATATTATCTTTCTACTAATTAATTAGCATTAAAAATAAGACATAACTGTAACAAACAGTCTTGCACACATTTGGAAGTGCTTTTAAAGAGTGCCACCACACTAAAGGCATTACTGATGGTAATTCCATTATTTGCCCATACATCCCCACATGTACACACACTGCTACACGAGCATTATTTAAGTTTACTTTGTCTTGGCTCCCTAAAGATAAGGAGGTTTTAAATTTAATATTGGTGTGCATGCAGTGAGAGAGAATTTTAGATTACAGTAGGGGCCATGAACTACATGCACTTTTCAGCAGTGGCTGTGCACATCAGCCTGTGAAAATTCTGGATGCACATGCACAGGGTGGGCAATTGTGCACATCAGCATCCATCCATGTCTGTAACTGTGCTGTGCGTGCCAGACTTTGGTCTGTGTGCAGATATAAAGAGTTTTCCATGTTATAGGCACAGGGCCTATTAGAGAAAATCATTCATTACAGATGAGCAGTACATTTTTCTGTATTTTGTTCCAATCATTAAAATATGTTTCACGTATTTTTAGCTCAGTTCATTAAATGCATGCACAAACTTGCCCACATATCTGTAATTCCACTAGGCTACTCCTAGCAGTTTTGTTCAGTAACATTAAGCTGTGTACAGCAGACTTTGTGTTTTACTACTACTGCCATGAGGTTTGCAAACTTAATTGCCAGAGTGACAATATTTCAGACAGAGCTGTGAATTGAGGCTGCTGTTGGAAGGCTGTGTGTCACAGCTGAGGTGGTGGAGGGCACACACTGGATATCAGCTGGTTTGTGTGCAAGTGCTACAATTTCATTCATGGAAAGCCAATTTTTGTGGATGCCAGCCTTGCCTGCAAGGTGTTGGAAGCCACTAAAGGATGTGTCAAGGTCTTTCTGTCACCCTGCCTGATCCTTGATGGCAATCACCAAAGAGCAAATGGAGAAAAGGCAGAATGCTGTCACCCTTGTGTACAGCTTTTAAAACTTGCTTTAGACTGTGGGTAAGAGATGCTGATTCCCTTTCTCAAATATGGCAACAGATTAATGACCTCATACTTGGATTCTTTTCTGTCCCCTGCGATTTTTCCTTGGATTGCAGAGGATCACACCCACCTCAGTTTAACTGAACACCAACACCAATTAACACCTGAAGCAAACTCAGCTTTGGCTTCTCCAGCTCACCTAAGGGTTGCAGATGAAGGGAGGAGGCTTTTCTTCATCCTTACACCCACTATTATCAAAATAATTATTCCATGTCTAAACATAATTTACTGTTTAGCAAAGGAAAAAGTTTTCTCTTTGACAATACAGCGGAATCATTAACAATAATTAACTAATGAGATGATAATAACATAGAGAAGTGGAACTGAGGAAAAATGTAAAGCTGATGTACAAACACTGGAGCATCAGGAATTTGAATGAAATAGACATTGCTGTCTCCGGCTCACTTTGAATTTCCACAGCTATTACAACAAAATCCACTAAAGTACCTTTCTAAGAAGCTTCTCAGGAATTAACACAGCTGAAAAGAAACCTATCTCATAAGGACAGCTCAGAGTGCAAAAGCTGACAGGAGATTTGGTCCCTGTATGCCACATAAAATCTCAAGGCAAAATCCTGGTCCCACAGAAGAAACTGGCAAATGTGGACAGGGTTTCACTCTATCTCCTGGTGTTTTCTACAGTCTTTGTCCCTACAAAATCCAGACAATGCAACAAGTAGCTGCTATAAGTGCAAACTAAAATACCTATAAATAAATAAATAAAAACTTATCTAAATACTAACAAAAATCCCAGCTGTTCTAAAGCTGAGGAAACCCATTTCCAGTCACCAAACAGCAATTATTATTATGACTTTCATGCAACACTAGGCAGTATTATGTTTGCTCAAAAGACCAAGTAATAGATAATAAAAGGGTCATCAATTAATGTTAAATTACATTATCTATTTTCATCTATAAAATCAGAGACTGAGTTTGACTTCACTCCTACAACATACTTTGAAAAAGGCAAATAAAGGATAATGAGAGAAATGTTATGAATTGACTTTGAATCACAGCATATGCTGTACTTAAATGGAGATTATAATGTCAGTGAAGGATGTATTTGCACATACTCAGAGTGAATATCTCCAAAATCTCTGTGCATGTCTATAAGCACATACTCATTCTTAAACATATATACCCACAAAGGTTCAGCTGGCTCAGAATTTAAAATTCAGCTGTATTTTCCTCAGGAGTCTCTGCCTATCTTGAAAGATTTGTGCAATTAGCAGATAGCTGGAGGTCCATTCCCACAACTGCTCTGCCTCTACCTGCTGTTATTTTCAGAATACAAGAGGAAAGTGAGTGATGTCTTCTACTCCCTCCGAAAGCACCACAGGCACTCAGTAAGCATTTTAAACCATCTTTGCCTGAATAAGTTTCTTAATGTCATCTGGCATATTCTGACATTTACTAGCTATTTGCAAGTTAGGTTAAAAAAATACATATACAGATCATTTTCTACAATGAAATGTCACATTTTGGTGATAACCCAAGGAATCCTGATTTCACATACATCCAGATTGGAGAACTGATCTATTGTGGTAATTAAGTTTATCAGAGTAAATAAATTACTTCATTATTTTTCTCTTTTCTGCTTTTTGAAAATACCAAAATTAGAATACTGAGATGAAAACATAACTAATGTGGACCATCACAGCTATTTTTGTTTGATCTGTCTACTTGATCTGGCTTGAATATTTTAAAATCTGGCTTCCAAAACTAACATTGCCATAAACTAAATGCATCATCTCCTGAAAAACAATTCCCTTTTCTAACAGTATTTGGTGTTTCTCTTATTTATTGCTGTTGTTATCTTAGTGTGTCAATACACATAAAACTTAGGCAGCTTATTTGGTTGTCACACCTTATCTACATGGCTTTATCAATATTTTTGAGCATCTGCTGCCTGGCAGCAGTGTTCTGTGCATTAGATCGTGCAAAGCTTTTCACTGCAGGGGGACAAGTGAGCTCAGGTGAAAACCTTTGTATGTTAACCTTCAAACCAGTGTGAAATGAATGCCCCCTTCCTGGCCATAATGGGTGTATTTGTTCAAATCTTAATTATCTAGATTGAATTTTTCTTATAGTCCTGGTTTGGATGCCACGGAAAATTCAGAGTAAGCACACGTTAACAGCTGCACTCCTGGCACAGGTTGTGTTTTTTCTTTTCTCAGTCTGTTGCACAGTCCTGAGTCGTGATTGCTTATTCCTGGTCTTCACTTCCCTTGTTTCTCTGTTTGATCAAAGCCCAGCTGTGGCATCTACAAATTGGTTATGACATCACATGCAGGAAATACTGTTTTTCAAAGATATTTTGGATAGAGAAAGTAATAATTTTCAGTGATGCAAAGACTTTGTCTGCCCCAGTGTTTTAGTCGGTCTTTGATCTTGCTGCTTCATGTGTGTACTACTATACAATTACCACCCATGTCTCATGTATTTATACAAATCCTCCCTCTTTCCCCCAAGAAAACACATATTTGCACAATTTTTCTCTGTAGAAGCAGCATTGCTTTGTGCAGTTGCAGGAAGCAATCCCCCCTACCATCTCCTTTGATGTTTAGACATGATCAATAATAGAGAAATTGCATCCATCTCCTGCCTGCATGTCTGGGGCTAAGGAGCAGACACACACACAGCTCTCAGCCTTAAAGGCCTCATTATGCATAATTACAAGGCATATTTCCTTGTATTAAAATAAATAAAGGGATCCATATTCATGTTGTTATGCTATCAGACAGGGTGGATAAAACCCTGCACCCACACTAAGATGATAAAGTCAATGGGATTTCTACTCACTAAGAACTAAAAGAGATGATAAATTCAATGGGAGTTCAACTCAGTAAGAACTAAAAGAGACATGAAGAATTTGATATTACTAAGAGATTATTATATTGGATTATAGATAAGGTGTATTATATTACCCACTATTTGCAATCCCAGCATATTTTGCATTTTGTCATATTACACTGCAAACTCTTTAGAAGTTTCTATTTAACAGCACTTACCACTTTCAGATAGGAGCAATTGGATTCAGGCTGTGTGAGAATGAATCTTGGAGGTGTTATGAAGGACATAAAGAATTTGAGGGGTTATTGGAACAAATTAATTCCTTCCCTTTGCTTACCATATAGGCAAATGCTTACTTTTATTTTCATTTCCTGAGGCAGGGCTCCAAAAATGGATGAATTACTTAGGAGTGAGATAATATTATCCCAGCCTTTGCATGTTTTAGAACAGAAAATGAAAGAGGTGCCAAGGAAGCCCTTGCACACCATGAACAGAGGTACACAGATGCAGATAGAGGCACTGCTACCTAAAATATTCAGTTAGCTGGAAAATTCATCCTTCAGTCCTAAATCACCCCTGAAATCTGGAGACATCAGATTTCAGATGAATATTTTATATTACATCTTAAAGGCTCTTCACTACAAGAAGTAAAATAATTATTATTAAATTCTCATAAGATTACAAGGCATCTCCAGCACACAGTGCAAAGGAGGGATTGGGCCTTTGTGGAGCACAACTCACTGTGTGCTGGAGAAGTGGATTTTGCTTTTTGAAGGATATTTGCCTGCAGCATAATACCAATAATGGAAATAATATCACATCATATAAAGTTGAAGCTTTTATTCTCCATAGAACTGAGGAATGATGAGAGAAGTACTCTGGGAATTTTACCCTTTAGATTAAATATTTGAGTCATGAGTGTCTGAGACAATCAGTTTCAGTTCTGAAATTACCTTGCTATCTCAAGCATAGGAAGAATAAAAGATACTTTCTGTATTACAATTAAGACATGGAAAATCTTGTTTTTAACAAGATTTTATGCTTAATAGAAGAGAAGAAAGTTTTTAAAAATAGTGCTGAGCCTTGATGTCAGCTTTTCCAGCATTAACTGAACTCAGCCTGTGAGTTCATGGAATGGCCTGGTCCTCCCATTCCACAGACAGGCCACTCTAGACAATCTCTAGAGATTTTACCAAAGATTTGTTCCCAGAAAATTATACAAATAAGCCCAGACCACACATATAAAGCAACACTTCCACTGGTTCCAAAGTAACAAAGAAAAAAATGTAAGTTAAAATATTTTCCACCATGGAAATTTGATCTGCAAAGCTTTTATGAAGTTTCTGTCTTCAGAAACTACTGTCTAAACTGAATTTATTATACATGTAAGGATGAAAATGAAGGAGGGATTACAGATGTTTGCAGAACTAACACTCCTCGTTCTCAGGGACATTTCAGCAAGCAGGGAAAGCAGCATGAGATAAATGTGTGTGAGCACACCTGTATTCAGAGGACTATGTCATAGGTATTTTCCTCTCTGTAAAGAAACCACTGGATTGTATTCCAAAGAAGTGCCATGATCTCTCTGTATTTAAATACTTTTCTACATAAAAGATTGGCATTTTGAGTAAAAATGGAACAGGACAGAAGGGATTTGACAGGTTGAGAGGGGCAGGCTCAGTTCCTGTCTTCAGTTCATGACTTCTGCCTCAGTAAATTTGCTTATTCAACAGGGTTTACGAGGCTCAGCACTGAAACAGCTGGATGAAATCCTGTGACCTTTGCTACACCGAGAATGGAATTCTAGAGGCACTTTCTGACCTTAAAAATCTTGGAGACAATGGAATAACTATAAAAAAGGAGAAGTTTCATACATCTTTGAAATGCTGAGTCTGTGGACTTTCAAAGAATTAATTCCATGTATTCCCTTTTTTAGCTTATTTCCTTTTTTCCATTGTTCATCTACACTGGAGATAATATCTGAAATCCAATGTAATTATATTACTACCTCATTCACTAACATATAAAACAAGAAATAACTTCAAAATACCATCAATTGTGCACATTAAAATGGAATAGCAGAGACAACTTATTAAGAAAAATCAGAAAAATGTTTGACATTTTTGGCACAGCTGGAAAAAACCCTTTTTTTCCCACAGTCACACCAGAGTTACATGTATGAAATGTTGGTGTAGGCACAGTGGTGCCAAAGGGTGATGATTTCACAGCTCAGCTCTAGGAAAAATGGACTGAAAAGGTCTAAAAAGCAAAGAAAAATACCCCAAAGGCCTTCAGAGCTCCAAGGAGATGCTGTGGGCTCATGGAAGGCACAACATCTGTGGAGCTCTCCAAGGCGCTGGCTGCAGGGTCACAAGGAAAATCCATGATCATGAACAAAACCAGAAACCTGAATGTTATTTGTATAAATTATTATTCTTCAAAAGAACTGTTTGCCTCCCATCAGAGGTGTGGATGGGCTCCACGATTAAAGGGAAAAGGCTGTAAATAGAAAAAGCAGAGAACTGCAGTCAGAGAAGCAATAAAATATGCATCACTTGGGGACTGGGATGTTTTACGCTGAGACTGAAGGTGTGGAGCATCGTCCCAAGGCTCTGCAAGAGGAAAGAAATTCCACTTACACAATTAAGCAAGCTCCAAGAAAGAGAAGCTTAAATCTAGTGCAACCTGAACAGAGACTAATACAGCTTGACAGAAAAAATCTAAGTGATTAGAGGAGTAGCCTAGCGCTCTTCAGAGGCATAATGAGCTTAGGTAGGAAGGCCAAAGACTTTCATGCAGCACTTCTTTTCAACCACTGGTTGATTGGAATTATGCAAATAGAGGAATGTGTAAACTTGATTTATTACAGACCTCAAGTACTGAATAAATAAATTGGACTCATCCTAGTACAGTTAGTGGAAAGAAAGTAAGGTTTCTGACTTCAAGATAGCAATTTTTAATTATTTTTTTTAAATATTTAACAGAAAGCAAGCTACAGGTAATAATTTCACTACTACTAGCCTTCAGTATATGGTTAAATTATTTTCCACAACTATGCACAGTCTAAGTTGGAATCTGCGTAATTGTGGATGAAGAGAGTTGCTGCCAAATTTGATCCAGATCTGTACTATTGGGTGCTGCCAGGAGTTTTAAGAGATCTCTGGTTTGGAGTTTGGTCATTTTGCTAATAAAAGCTAATTATTAAGAACTCTACAGCTTTCACTGCTGGTGAGAAACACTCGTACAGCTTCAAAAGCTCTGTTTCTAGAACAGGACACATATTACTAGAGTGCAGGGGAAATAGCTCCCCAGAATATGCCAGCATTTTCCACATTCCTTCTGAGTTTACTTTTGAAATACATTTATTTATCAGGGATTTACTTGCAGGACTTTCAGCTTAAAGCTTTCAGTACCTTACAGAACTTTTCCCTGTTATCCTGTGCCATCTTAATTCTTTTGTAGGTGCTGTATGACAGAGAGAACTGTCCAAACAAATCCAACAATACAAAATCTGTTTTTCCAGACCACTTTCCTGCTATTAACTGCCATGTCTGTGCTACTGTAGATGTAGTTAAAAAGAAAAGAGAGAGAGAAGTAACGTTTTTATGGTTTCTCTAACATTTAATTATATTTCTGAATTGGATGAGAAGCAGGGAAATTACTAAGGATTTCTTTTTCTTTCAAGTATTTTCCACCAAGTTTTATATATTTTAGATATTCTCAAATGCATGCCACAGGCAAAAAAAAAAAAAAAAAAAAAAAAAAAGAAAAAAAAGAGAAAAGTTGAATGCTTTGCCTAAGTACAAACTACACAGGTCACTTACAGATGATTACAAGTTAATAAAAACTTGGATTTTGTAATGTTGTTGAAAGTTATGGGTGTCTGAATCAGCCTCACTGGGGGCAGTGCTTGCTTATGCAGGATTAAACACCAATTAGTTCTATGGCAGTGGGAAGTGCTGCTTTTAGCAGACAAACAGAGTAAAGCATATATGCATAATATATGAGGACAGAGGAAATTCCACATCTCATTTTGCATGTGAACAGTTTAACTGAAATCATCAGTACAAATATAAAATACAATGAAATCACGAGCAATTCCTGCTGGATGTGATCTCCCACCCAAGCACAGAAAGGGAGACACTGTGGGGCAGAAAAGCCCCACAACAGCTCCCTGAGAAGCAAAAAAAGCTGACAGCTCCCTGCTCTCCCCAGCTGTGTGCGAAGATCCACCTCTGTGTGAAAAGCTACTGAGTTTTGGAAGCAGAGATCAAACAGCTGAGCTTCATAAAATCATGTCAACCATGTCAGCAGCCCTGGTTTCTCTAAACGGGGAAGCTCTGTAGCACTGAGTTTTGCTGTGTGTTAACACACAGTGACATTTGGGCCTGATGTGGGTATTTGAAAGGCTCTCTTTTTGTCTGGGTAGGGATAAATGTATCTCAGTGCTGAGCCAATTACTCACAAAGACACCAGGGGACTCACAGCAACAACTAGTTAAGCTTCCAAGTTTGCCAGTGAAAGCGGAAGATGCACGTCAGCTGTTTGTCTACAAATATTCAGCAATTATCCAGATACCAAGACACCCAGTAGTACTCAGTAGTCATGGCAACCTGCTTTTGCCTTATTTGAAATTGAAGATCAAAGTGTTATTTGACTGGAGGAAGGTATGCCATTTTTTAATTCTTCATTGAATTAGGAACAAGATTTTAAACTTCTGTCCTATGCGGTGAAGATGTCATTATGAGTATTCCATCCTGCCCAGACTGTTCCCGCTTTGCTGCTCTCAATTCTCTATTTATATGTCATTTTCAATTTTACTGTCTCATTTTTCCTTTGGATCTGATGGAAATGTACTAATGAACTGGGCCCTTCCACCTTAGCTTTCCTTCCACATCAATCAACAACGACAGCTATCATTATTTAAATAATATTTTAACATCTTGGTCCTGTGAAAAACACAGCCTTGCCTTAAGTTTGGCTGAAACAAACACAACTCACAATTATTCTGAATCCTGAGAATCCTTGCCCAATTTTGTATTGTATTGTATTGTATTTTCAGGCTTGAAACCACTCATCTCAGACAAACCTGGTCATACTTTAATCTATTTGTATAAAGCAAACAACTGCCTAGAGAATATCTGAGGATTTTATCCTGTCTTGCTCTGAAGGATCTGTGTGGAGCCATGCTGTGAAGAGGAGCTGCTGGGACTAAAGCAGGAGGTGGCACAGAGAACATCCATTCCCAGGCTCTGCCTCTCAAGCTTTCCCCACTCACCAGGTTTTGGGCTGGGAGTGACCTTTTTTTCCCTCCTCTGTATCAGATCTGCAGGATTTGCAGGATGGTTGTGCCTTTCTCTTTAGGAAAGGTGAGATTTCCTTGTTGGGATCATTCTCCACTTCAGAAAGTGCCTGGATTCCCAACCCTCCCTGTTCTCTGCCCACCATGCCCTGCTACTGCCCTGAATGCTCTGCAATCTCAGCATGGGAAATCTGGAAAAAAACAAAATCACAGTGTTTAAGAACAGCCAAAGTACAGGAATCAGTAATTTTTTGTATCCTCACACTCCCTGAAACTGCCAGGATGCCAAGGTGAGCACAGGCTAGCAGAGACTTTTCTGCATATAAGAAGAATTGGAACAACTGTGAAGGAGCAGCTGCATCAACCTGCACGGCAAAAAGCCAGATAGCTGTGCTAAGATCATTTCCAGGCAATGTTCCATTCCCAGTGGAGGTTTCTATTGATCAGTAGTTATTTTTGCTTGCTATCAGCCATAGATTTGAAAAAAAAACCAAACCCAACCAACCTCTGTTGAACAGAGGAGTGCTTATAAAGTGTATCAAAACTAGAAAGGGCCTTTGATTACAGTGTACATCCACTCGTTATTTTTATTTTCACTATATGCTTTCTGTTTGTTTATTGCTATTCTCTTTTTCCATCACTTAGAGTCAGCTCTGCCACAATCAAAATGCCTTATTTTTGATATCTACAGTAGTATGAGGGTGCAGGAGCTGCTGCAGGCTAGAGAGTGTCTGTGCCTCACCATCTCTGCCAGTGGACACTGCTGGGGATGAGGGTTTAGGGAACTCGGTTTTCAGCTGACTTTGTGCTAAAATAGCACTTTGAATGCCTCTGTCTTCTGACACCTTGGAGTACACATGCCTCTAGCAAAGGCAGAGTTTATTTTGTAGGAGACTCCACACCCAGCTAATGTTTGCATCTGTAGGTCCTTTTTTTGTGCTGTTGTGTTCCATTACAAGAATAATATTGTCTGTGCGAAACAAATATGTATTTGGCTTTAACCACCCTTAATGTAGATCTTTGTGAATGCTGGTTACTATAGTTACACTGGCATTGTGGGTAATTCTTTCATTATAACTGTTGCATGTTTGTATATAAACAGCTGAGCTGTATTTTTCTTGCTTTAATCTAAGAAGCCACAGGAAATGCTTTGATTTAAAATTTGCTGATCCAGCCTGCAAAGTTAAAAATATGTGAGATCAGGGTGAAATCAGCACAATTCACTGCATTATTACCTTAAAACTTAAGGGAAAATGTACTTCAAAAAGCTGAAAAAGTGTTAAAATGGTATACATGAGTGGGTCCACAATCCATTATGATTAAACATGCACTTAACCATTTCACAGATTTCAATTTTAATGCCAAACAATAGGCTTGTTAAGCAGACCATGAATATAAAGGCTTGCTCTATGCTCAGGCCTCTGTGGTATATCCAGATCTATTAAAAAGAATACCTTCCTTCTCAAATTCACCTCTTCAGGGTTATTTTGGCTTTTTTTCTTTTTTTTTTTTTTTCTTTTATGGTGTCACCAATCAGGAGATCAGGTCAGTCAAGCAGGACCTGCCTTTCCTAAACTCCTGCTGGCTGGGTCTGATCCCTGGCTGTCCCAAATGTGCTGTGGGATGGCACTCGAGGGTGTGCACCTAAAAGCAAGGTAGGAAAAGGAGGGTTGCAGTAGCTCTGGCAGAATTAAATAGAAATGAACATATTGACTCTCACCAGAGTGAAGTTCACTAAACAGGGGGACACGGCTCATTGTCCTTAAGCTCTGGGTTAATTAAAAATTAAAGCACTGTGGGTTTGTACCTCAGATTCCAGCACCTCAGGAATTGCTGCTAAGGAATGGAGTTAAGTGGGAAATAATTGCAATCTGAAGGTCTATCCCCAGGCAATCCAGAACAGCTCCTGCCCACCTGCTCCAAGATTTCACCTAAAGGACCAGCTCTGTCAAGATCCAGCAAGATTTTCAGGTACTTTTTGAACTGCAACTGAAGAGAAACCATGCTCCTCCTCATCCATGCTCATTCTGCTGGATTCATATGGACAAACTCTAAACTTTTTAGATTTTTTGCCCTAAATCAACACACCAACCTCTCAAAAGCTGAGTTCAGGCTGCTTCTGATGGAGCCACCAAACTCACTGACAGCAAGTGTGCAAAGGCTTAAATGAGCATCTTCAAAACAACAAGTTAGAGAAAAATTTTGGAGGATTTCACCCCTATCTTCCAGCCATAGTTGTTCCTACTAATTCTGCTCCTTGCATCTTATGCCATCTTAGACATTGCATCCATATCTGAAAATCTCCTTCAGTTTTTTTCTAATTTAGCTCTTTTACTCTCCTTTCTGTCTTCTGTATTTATAGCCTCTGACTTTATTCGTGGCAGGTAGGACTGCTTATTTAAAATAACACATTTTTAATATATGCATTACTGCTGTTTTAGGAACAGAATAGTCTCTACTTGGTCAGATTAGTGTATCTCTCATTTAATTACAACTCAAAAGGTTAGAAAGTTTTATCATGCACGCATATTCTCTGGGAATTATCTGACTCTAAAATATAATTAATCATCCTCTGTCATGCTTTTATTATACCCACTGCTCTCTGGAGTCATTCTTTTATTTCCTCTTCATTCATATTCCTCTGACCTTCTTCCTCACTCTGTTCCCACAGACCTCAGGTGAATTTTAGCCGACTGCTCAGAAAGGAGTGGATATTGTTAAACCCATTTGTCAACCACATTGTCAACTCACAAACATCACATCTCTGAATATGTTTAGCATTTTCCATATATAGCAGCCCAACTATTAACATGGATGGCATCTGTCAATGTTGACTAAAATTAAATTTTGGAACTCCTGTAAATAATAAAGCAGTCATATAAAGATTATTTCTCTGGAGCATAAGCTACCAGTAAACATGATTTGCATACTGTGCTTACAGCTGTTTCAACATGAACTGTTTGCTGTGGTTCATTAAAATGATTTTATTTGTCAGATTCCAGGATAGTTACAAGTCTACGTACACCAGGCTGGATGAATGTGGTGACAATTCAGGTTTTCAGAACTATGCACATGTGTACTGGATTAGTGACCTGAATTGAATAATAAAGCTTAAAAAGAGATCATTAATAACTTGTTTCTGACGAGAGAAATGAAAGAGGGAGGACCTCTGAGAGATGTTCCTAAGGAACAAAGAGTACAAATAGCAAAGCAATGTCCCCAGTGAAAAGAAAAGCACTTTTATAGACCTACATCTCACTTCCATTCAACACACTGCAATCTTTTCTATTGACTTGGCAGAAGTTAAACTGGAATTTGGGCACAAAACTTAAATGTATTTCCATATAATACTCTTGATCTAGATAATAACATCCATACATCTATGAAATGTTTTACTCTAACTTACAGTAAGTTCACACAAATCTTTTTTCTTTCCTCTCATGAAAATTATCTATTTCCTTCCCCCATAATACCACAAAAATCTAGATTTTTCTCTCCTTTTTCTCCCTATATTCACAGTCTCAGCAGAGCAGCAAAGAGCAGTCAGAAATTTGATTTCAGCTATGGAGCTGTCTTTTCTCAATCAGAAAACTGGCAAGATGGCACAAAGACTGAATGGAAAGGAATTCTGTGCTGAGAGGATACATGAGTGCCCAGGTAAGACTCACCACACCACAGTCCGTATGCTTACAGCTGCATTTCAGAGTTCAGCTGTGCCACAGAAGAGCAGCAGAGACAGGATCACTGCCATCCCTTAGAGTTTTGGGGCTAACCCATGTTCCTGTCAGACCCCCTGAGCCTGGTGGTTGGACCCCAGGTGACTCCAGCTCGCCCTCATCCCATCCCCCAGGGCACTCAGTCCCAGGTCAGGTGGGAAATTAAAAGGCAAATGTAATCTGGCCAGTAATGAGGCCAGCAGCAGCTGCCTGCTTTTTGGTTATCCAGCCTTCCTCTCCACCTCTTGCTCTCAGCCACCATAAGAGCACCTTAAGAGGTGTCTGTTGATGTCCATTGGATTTTTTCCTCCATTTTCAGAGCGTACAAGTTACACAGAGCAAACAAAGCAATAGATGTGACAGCCACTTGAACAGCTGTGTCCTGAGCAAACCATTCCATCCTGCCTTCTCTCCTCATCCAGCTCCTTGCTCTTCACAGTCCTGAAGGATTTTTTGACATTACTGAAAGAGCTACTAGAGTGAGAGATAAGATTACCATGGTGTGGCACTATAATTTTATAGGTTTGGACATTCCTGAGAGCATCAGAGCAGCTTTCAGAGATCCATTATTCAACCAGGAGCCAACCTAGCTGGAAAAAAACATGGATGTGATTGCAGGGGTTCTGCACCAATCCTGTGTAAGCAGTGCCAGCCTTTGGTGGTTTGCAAATGCACATAAATCAACTCCTGGGTCTGTAGTCCTAATGTAATGGGTGTTTCCACTGCTCACAGAATATTACAGGAATTTAACCCCTATACCTGCCATGATAATCAAAGCTTTAAAAAAGTACACCTGGAATAATGGCACATTGAGTGCACATGCAAGGAAAGTGTTCTGCAAAGTTATTTTGTAGAAAAAGTCTTGTCTTACAAAGAACAGGTGGGAAAAATATTTCAGCAGAAGAAATATGGTTTCTAATCATAGGTAAATAGATTTGCTTCCAGGAAAGCCTGTCCACACTCAAAAAGTCTGCCAAGAAAATGTAGGATTTCAAGAATGCTGGAACAGGGAGAAGGAAAGAGGAAAAACAGCTTTTCCAGCATCCCAGCCAATTCTGGGCTTGAGAAAGAAATTGGTTTAGGTCAAAACATATATGCTATTTCAACAACAAGAAAACAACCACATTTAGCATAGGCACAATCTAAAATGCTTCATTTAACCTCAAAAAAAAAGAGGTATTTTAATATGCTTTCAGTTTATATAACTCCTGAACAAAGCATTGTTTCATTTTTTAGTATGTAGAGCTTTTTTCTTTTTTTAATACACTAAAAATGCTGATTTGAAGCAAAAAGTTCAGAAGTTGGATCATTAAAATGCTGAAAAGAAACATTTTGGCATTTCCCATGAACTGATTTTGAATTCTCTCTTGTTCCTATATTTTTCATCAGGAGCTATTTATAAGATTTGACCCAAATTCTTTTCTCCCCAGCTAGCTCCTCTTCTTCAGATAATTTATTAGTTGTCCAGTGAAATAGTGGCCAGGACCAAAAGGCAGCATCAGTTCAATTAGTGCAAGCAGTAAAAAATCTCTTAACACCTCAAAAATTGAGATCATGAAAAGAGAAGACTGTCCCTACCACACTTTTATTATTCAAGATATTTCCCATGAAGGGGCCCATAGAATAGGCAAATTATGCATTATTAAGTGTGTAGTTTCTCTTATTTATGACAAATTACCCCATGTCTGCCTGCAGGGACAGTTTTTATGCCTTGTGTATGTGCTGAAGCCCAACTGTTTGCTATGAAATCAGATTATTGCTCCTGCTCTGCCCTCCTGCAGGCCCTGATGCTGGGATTTGGAGCTGTGCATCCTCCCTGGCAGCACAGGTAACTCATTCCCACAAATTTCTGTGGGCTGAAGCAGCAGCTTCTCATGGGCTGGGTGAGGAGTTGGGAGGGAATAAACATATTTAAAAGGCAAAAGACACAGGGGTTTGGGATAGAAAACCCACAGAGCTTTCTCCTAGAAGATATGACAACTAAACCAGATATTCCAGGTGCAAATTGGATTTTGGTCAGGAGTTGTACAAGGAGCTGCAGAGTAGCTATTAGGTTATGTTTGCTCGGATTTTGTCCTGTTTTTTATCCCTGCCATTCTTCATCCTCATGTTCTGGTTCTCAATTCAAAGCCATTTATTGGAGCTCTCACCCAGATGCTGACACCAAACAAACTCCAGAAGTCCCCACAAAGATCACTTGTGGGCAGGTGCTAAACAGGCAGGAACAGGGTCTTTTATTTTAGCAAGCAGAAAGGTTTGGATATAGTTCAAATTACATAATCACATTTTCTTCCAGCAGAAGAAAGACAGACCTTATTGAAGTGAGAATCAAAACTCCTTACTCCTTACAAATTTACTTAAAAGGGCCAAAAAGTTAAAAATCTAAAACTTTTGTAGCTTAAAAAGGAGAACCATAAGAGAACCAGCTACCCCATTCATTTCCTAGGTCTCTCTGAAGAATCCGGTCTAAGGAGCCTTTTTTATCTTCTAAAATTTTTGAGAAGATTGAAAAAAAGAAACTACCTGCAAAGAGGAAAAGCAAATGGACAACTCTTTTAATTCTGCAGTGAAACAAAGGAAAAGTAACCTCACTGAGGTGTGAGTTATGAAAAGTCATTGTAATTTTTACTAATTTTTACCCATTTATTACCAAAGATTGATGTCTGCACCAAATTACTGAGGGTGGCTTTGAGGTGGCTGTGACAAACAAAACCCCAGCCACCTTCCACTGAGATGGTTTTGGAGTCACAGAATGAGGTGCTGCACTGCCAGATGAGTATGTAGAACAAGGAACCTTATTTTGCCCTGTTGCAGGAAAATATGCAAGGACCTTGATAGAGCACTGACTGCAGCAGACAGACAGCCACAAATCTCAGGTGTCTAAAACTTGGTCACAAATCAGCCTGGCAGCAGCTCATGAGCAGGCTGGCAGTGACCTCAGCACTGTCACACACACTCTTATCTGCTAAATTGCTTTGTGGTAACCTCACGTCATGTCCTTGACCACACTTCTGCAAATATTTCTCTCTTGCTTTCCAAAGAGCTGACAGTGGGGCTTCTGAACATCAGAAGGATTTTTTAAATTATCAGTTATTAAGCACTTTTTCTTTGTATTTGTAGATGCAGTCCATTATTCCTTATTAATACACAACTAAAGAGCTAAAGCTGCTTTGGGATATAGTATTCATTTTTATCCTATAAACAGCTACAGCTTTAATTAGCCAATGGCAAACAAAAGAATTTCCTATGGCAGTGCAGGAAATGGAACACTTTCAAAGGATGCTCTAAGAAAGTCTAGTTTTTTAAAAAGGAAGAATTTAAAACCCAACAGAAAACCTCAACATAAAGCTTTGTTTGTCTATTGAATGTAAGTGCTTTACCAAAGTTGCAGGATGGATTTGAATTTTCAAAAACATACTGAATACTAAATATTCCTGCTTGAAATAAACAGGTCATTGCAGGGAAGACCTAAGACTGCAACTAGGGAAAATATTTTTCCTAAATCTTCATTAAGAATTCAGATGTGCTTGGAAATCCCTAGGAAAAATCCACTATCCCAATGCATATTATGCTATGGCCTTTTTCAGTCCTTCCTCTCTTTTCTACTGCAAGTCTCTCTCCTCATGTCTCCACAGTTTTCTGGGAGAGAAATAATTGACTGTAACATTTGTCTCTAGCATTTTTCCCCTTCTGTTTGCATGTTCTACCCTGTCCTGCCTTTTCTATTTATACAGCAAACTTTGTGAAGCAGAAATGTTCTCCTCTTCTGTCTCTCCTGTGTCCCAAACCACAGTGTCCCACCACTGCTCAGTCTGTTGGCACAACAATAATAGACTTGATCATTATTATTGGGCCAGGCTATTAAAGTTACATCAGTGACATGAATGTGCAAAACCATCAAGCTGCTGGGACAAATATCTGCAAATTCCTTAGCAGATGTTGTGTGTGTGTGTGAGAAGCTGAGGTAAGGAGCTAAACAAGTACAAATCTGTTTATAAAATTATGAAAAAGCTCAGAAAGGATGGAATTAGTTGGCACAGCACAAAATGGAGGTATCATGGTGCTGGACATTCACTTCACCTATCCTTGTTTTACATCAGGGGTCATACTCCATTACCTTTTGCTCCAAGCTCCAAATCAAATTTGATTAGGGACTAATCTGATTCCACATAATGAGAATACTATTTAGGATGCATGCTTTAAATGTGGCTTTTAGTCCACAGTTTGTTAGGTTAATGAATTTAACAATTGAGATGATTTGTACATTCCATGGATGATTTGGCACAGAAGACATTTGTAAAATGTGCAAAACTGGCTAAAAATGGCTTTTCAAGGAACACAAGTGAATAATTACAGCTGATGCTAAAACCTGCATTTGTCCTTCAACGATACATAGGTGGCTAATATTTTTCATTTTAAAAAATGTATTTAAAAGTACCGCTAGAAAACATGAGAGGGGGAAAAATTTCTTGGACTGGTAAAATACAAGAAAATATTATAAATTTTTGAGCAGATCTAGTAAAGTACTTTGGTGCTACAACTCCTACTCTTACACAATGCCACCAAATGAGTATGAAAGATCTCATGGTTGGAGCCCAGAGTACCTGAAATCACTGCTTCTGCCCAGCTACCCACCAGCAGATGTGGGTCAGATCCTAACCCTCAATTCCAAATGCTCCACTCCCCACACTTCTCTGTGGGAAGCTCCACCCAGGGCCCTCTCTGAACACACACATCCACAGCCTTTATACCAGAACATGCAATCAGCCACTTAGCTTTTAATGCTAGAAATGCTAAAACTGATGGTGCTGGAGCTTTCCTTTTCATTGCATTTTTCATTGGTTTTGTAGCTAAAGCCTTCAACCAGCAAAGCAGAGCCACAGATGCTCTCATCACCCACCTCTGCTGGGCACCCTGGTCACTAAACCCCAGGCAGAGCAGCCCAGTGCTGCTGGGGCTGGAGAGAACAATAAATCTGCTAATTGCTCCTGGAAAGGCAGCAGCCCTGGATTTGGGACCCTGCTTCCACAAGGACTGGCACATTTTATCCAGCCACTTGAGGCATGCTGTTAAATCAAAGCATTTGGGCATTCCCAGAGCAGGTAGCTGGATGAGCTTTCAGAGCTGCAATTCCAGGCACTGGAACCGGAATTTTTCCTCACACTGATGCTCAAATCCTGTATGGGATTTGTCTTGCTGGTTCCTACTCCTGGATCTGACAGCCAACTGCTTGTCAGAAGCACTGGAGCAGAGTGGGGGGAAGGCAAAGGAACTCAAATAACACTAGAAATCAATAATGACTTCTCTTTTGTTGAAAGTTTGTTGCAGGACAAAGCTCTGCAAGCAGATTCTGCACTCATTACTGCTCTTTAAAATGAAAAAAATGAGGCTGGGGATTCTGTTGGTGAACAGAGCACTGGGACGTTTCACCCCAAGGAAGCTATTGTAGGAAAAAGAATGTTGTATATCCCAGAGCATCATCAGGCTCTTGAAAGTAGAGGTAACAGTGGCAGCTGAATAATGCTGTAACAAAGAAATAAAAATCATCTGTTATGGATACACTGCATCTCAGGGCTCACTCTGGGGTGTTTCCTTAGAGCTCTGCTCCAAAGATCACCTTGCTGCCAGCATCCTTGTGCTCCCCACAGCAGCTACAGGAAACATGAAGTTCACTTTCCTTCTCATTGAGTCAAAATTAAAACCTGTGGGGAGAAGTGGTGCCGTCTCCAGACAGAGAGGATGGCAAGTTCATAAAAACCTGGAGAAGCAACAACCTCTTGGTGAAGAGATGCCAAGTGATGCCTGGAGGGAGCTGCAAAAGGTGATGAGACACTCCTTTCTCTCTGTTCTCACCCTAAAACACTCATGACACAGCACATGCCACCCACAGCCACCTGTCTTCACTGGCACCCATTTACCTTTATAGTAGTTTAAATATAATTTACAATGGCACAAGATGTCAGGTCAGCCCTTTGTGGGTTTTTGTGCTGCTCTGAGTCCCAGCTTGCCCTATCCTGCCAGGCTAAGAGGAGCTGTCCCACAGCCATCCCTTCTGGGTGCACAGGGGACTTGCTGTGGCCACGTGGAAATACAAAAAAACAAATTCAAAGTTCTGTCTCTAAATCGAGCTCCAGTTGTATGACACAAACCCCACAAAAGCTCTGAAGCAGAATGCTCTGAAGCATTGTTGTGTCACGCCACTGAAGCAGGAGCATTACTGCTGGCTCTGCTCTCCTGCAGGAGCCATCTCTGCTGTGAAGTGCTCAGGTGTATCACAGGACTGCCTCGGGCACAGGCTGGAGTGACTGCATTTCCCAGCTAATGAGCACCTGAGAAAAGGGTGCACCAGGAAGACACAAAGAAGTAGCAGCGATGCTTTTAGCTAAATATCAGCCATTTGAGCCATCTTATTCCAGCTTACTGCAGCCAGAGATGAACACAAACCCACTGAGACCCCTGCTGCAGCTCACTGGTGATAAAACATGATCTGGGCAGGATCACATCTCCCCAGTGACAATCCAGGATCTGTGGCTCCTGAACCACCACCTGAAGCACCTGACACCTGACTGACATTTCACAAAAGTACCTTTATCACAGGGTACATCCTGACTGACACAAACTTACTCAGCTGGTTTTTCCCAGCTGAGGATTTTGCCTTGGAATGATGAGAGCAGGCCAGGCTGAAGAAACGTAATGAGAAATAAACAGTTGGTTTAAGTTCTGCTGTTGTCTTGAAGTGCCCCAACTGAGTTTAATGGTGACTGTTTACAGCACAAAGTGCAACACCAGTCATAAAGTGAGACAGCAAGTGAGCAGATGACAGGAGAAAAAGGGATGAGCACTTCCCTTTTCCAGAGTATGTCACAGAAACCACAGTGTTAATTCTCCAAACTTCTGTCCTTTGAGACACCTCCTTCTATTGATCTGATGATACAAGGATGCTATCTAGTCCAGCATTTATAGAAACAAGCTGGCAAGTCTCTACTAATATTAGCATTTAGGAGAATGTCTCTGGTTGAGTTAGCTTTGGACACATGTACATTCTGTTGAAAAAGCACACCAGAGGATCTTCAACAAAAAATAATCATTTCAATGACCACAATGCTGAAAGCAAGGCCTGTTGATTGCTGGATGCTGACCAATGCAACAACTCTGTGTTTTACATGGACATTTAAATGTTTCTATTGCTCCTATCTTCTTCATGGTCTGCTTAATACTGACCTTCCAAATGCAGCAAGTCGTAATAACCAAAGTAATTTGCCAAAGGTAACAACAGTAAGAAGTAACAACTGTGCTTAGGCTTAGCTCCCATATTGCCACAACAATATAACAGAATTAGCATCTGATGGCAGGGAGGATTTCCAGTCCCAGCACAGTGAGATAAATGTTACTAAATGTTAGACTACTGTGAAAGATTCAACCAAACATAATTACCATGATTATAGGCTATAAAAAGTAACATTACAGAAGAGCTCACTTAATACAAAGGAGAGGAGGAACAAAAAATAGATTTCTGTCTAGAGGTCCCTTTTACACAATTACAGAACATTTCAGCAGTCGATACGAAAATCCAGGTGGTTGTACCCAGAGAAGCAGAGAGAATTGGTTTTTCATTAAAGCTGTGGTATCTGCTCATTCCCTCCCTCCACCTGCTTCTACCAGCTTTGTTCTGATGAGTCACTTTGATGGGCCATGACCAACTTGTCACCCCATAAGGGCACTGAGGCCACACACTCCACGTAAGGAGTTCCACACCATCCCCAGGGACACACAGAAGGAAAGAGACTTTGAATGGGTCCAAAGCAAACACAGCAACAGTGGGAAAACCCCATGAATATAAACTTCCTGCTATGAACTATGTAGAAATATTTCTTCTTTTGGGAGGCATGGAGGTGACTTTCACTGGGTTTTCTGTAATCACAGCAGGACTGGTCCCTACATAGATCATACACAACTCCTTGTACACAACAGTCATGAGTGGATCTATGTTCAGTTACATTTTGGATAATATTCATCCCAGAATATGCACATACTGGTCTTGAGTGACCATTCCCTTTTTCCTCTCCATGTTAGGTTTATATTTCCACACTTGACTCACTCATAAATGAATCTGGGGGACCTGGCACAAGTGAATGTTTACCAAAATATCTCAGATTGCCAGTGATTCTCCTCCTGTTACATTGCACAGATATTTTTTTTCTCTTTCCAGTGGAAAAACCAAGCACACAAAGGTATTTCTTACTAGCAAGGCAGCTTATTAAAAATATTTTAATGACAGATAGAGCCACTTTTTTTTTTTTTGTCTCATCAGGTATTCTTATCAATTACCTTTTTCCTCACTCAGCTGACTCGGCTTCAGCCAGAATTAAAAGCATGACCCAGAAATTCCTTACAAAGAAAAAAAATTATTGCTAAAATAATTTAAAGTTGTAACTAATGATTCTCTTGAGTAACTTGTACTCAGGTCACCACATTCTTGTTCTGGGTAACTTGTTATTTTTCTGCTATGGAGAGAATGTTCTTAGTTAGATCAATAATGTTCTGCCCTGCCATTTTAAAAAACCTGAAGCATGAAAAAAAAAGTTTTGAAAAACGTTTTGAGCCCTCTTTGTGCTTCAGAGACCTCAGATTTGCTTGTGTGCTGTAAGAGCATAGATCTGTT
Source organism: Zonotrichia albicollis (assembly GCF_047830755.1). Classification (NCBI taxonomy): domain Eukaryota; kingdom Metazoa; phylum Chordata; class Aves; order Passeriformes; family Passerellidae; genus Zonotrichia; species Zonotrichia albicollis. The sequence continues at coordinate 5,084,460 of NC_133830.1, forward strand.
GTGCCATTCACTGAGTGCCAGCATTTTGAATTCAGTGATCATTAAAGGAATGCATGGAAAGGACGTGGCATTGTTGAAAAGAGAAGGTTGGGGTAAGAAATGGAGTCTGTTCTGTGCATCATGAAAGGCAGAGGAGAAGGATGGAGTGGCAAGCTAAGTACATGTGGGTTCATTTGAGCCTCTGCTCTCACCAGAGCCTTGATGGAGTGAGGCACAGAGCGATGCTCTCAGAAGCGCTTGCCTGCTTCTTTAGCCACCTAAAAATGTAAGGAATCCTAGTCATCAACATCAAAACATCCCATTGTATTCACAGGCACTGAAGGCAGCATTCCTATTAAATCCATGCCAGGTATTGAACAAAAGACAAAAGCAGGAATGAAACCAGCGTTTACTGTCTTTGCCTACAGTACATTCTCGGAGGCGTGTTTACACAGCATGAGGAACACCCCAAACCCAGCCTCATCAGCGCTCTCCCTCCTCCTCTGCTGCAGTTTAAGGGAAGTTTCAGCGATGACAGGCCCTCCAAGAGCCCAGAGCAGGAGGCAGGAGTGGCTCAGAACCCGCGGCACTCCCCGAACAGCCCCGGAGCGATGCGCGTCCCCCGGCGGCGCTGCGGATCCTCTCCTGTCCCTCTGGAAATATCTGTGCTCAGAACATCCCTGTGTCACCCTCTTCCACCTTCAGACACACCCAGATTCGCTCTTTGTGTCTGCGCTGAATATGCAGCTACAGCAGCTTCCATATCACCTTCCCACTCTTCATTCCAAACTGGCAAACCACCAGAAACTTCTTTTTTTCCCCTCTCTCTTTTGCCTAAATTATAGCCAGCAACAGGAAAAGCAGAGAGATGGCACTGGGTGCTGGGCAAGGGCCAGTTTTGGAGAGCCAGCAGAGCCATCTCCCCCTCCTTGGTGTAGGGAAGGAGTATCTAATGAGTATAATCATAAAACCCTGATGAGTTTAGGATGGGGAAGGGGGAGTTGTGCTGCAGGCACGACTTGGTTCCCTCTGCTGTTGTCCAGGTGCCAGGCCTGCCCACTCTGCAACCTTTTTTAAAGGCTTAATTATTTATTGTTTTGTACCCAGCCACAAGCACTGGGACTTGGTGGAAATCTTTCATATGTACAGAAGCATTTGAACTTCGGTTTTGCTCAGGATCACTGTACATGATTTGCCAATCACTAAATATGACTAATGATCAAATAAGATGTAAATGCTTTGTGGTAAAATTTATAAAAATCAATGAAAAAAGTCTTAGTCATTCCAATTATTTCCTAAATGTAGTTCAGAGGTGACAAATTAATATTTAAGCATATTGGGGGAGAATGTGCCCTTTATTTAAACAGCAATATAGATATCAATTAAAGGACAAATTAGTTATACCTTTTGACTTATGTGCAAGGAAGAGAATTGCTATAGTAGGAAAGAGTTTTTAACTAGTGGGTAGTTTGGTAATTAGAGAGCTGTCAGAGCTTGTTATGTTATCTTGCAGCAGTTGGTGTTCAAAATACTCCTTGCCACTCATGATCTGCGTGGGAAGCTGTTAATATGCAGCTAGAGTCTATACGAGTTCAAAGGGTAGAATCTAATTATGATACTGTAAATTCTTAATTTTCAATTACTATGGCACTAGGGATCTGCCCTTGAGAAAGGGCAGATAAAAGACATTTTGGCATTTACAAATGTATGAATAAATAGGAAGGCAAAGAAATAATATTTGCAGGATTGTTACATTTGCAAGTTCTCCAATTGCTTTTTTAATTTATTTTTGCTGTATTAGATTGCAAAACAGTTTTCCAGTGTCAACAGTTACAATGCATCATTTGCAGATATTATCTCACTGCAGGCAGCAGTTTCAAGGCCAGCAGAAATAATACTTTGATCTGCAGTGTACTGTAAACCCACGCAAAGCTGATGGTCACAAGAGTTATGTACAGCAAATAACTGCCTAATCTAGGAAAACCCTTGCTCAGAATCAAACACACAGCTACCTTGCAGGTCTCCCTTATTGTTGAAATTCACAGGACCAACTTGGCCAGTGTTATGCAAATATTTGGGAGGAAGCTTTTCTCTGTTTTCCAGTTTTATCACAGTTCACCAGTGACCTCACCACCAAATGCAGCAGCACAGAAACAATCCTGCTCCCCCAGCAGCCAAGTTCCACCCACAGGCTATGGACCATGTTGGCAATGATGGATCAAGTATCCCATTTCCAAGCTAATGCTCCACTACTAACTGCAGTTCAGTCTACAGACAGCCCCAGCACACATGAACACTTTTGTATCAAAGATCATAAGTTCATTAAAAGGGGTACAAGGGAACATTCTGAAGTCAACATTAATGAGGAAAGCAGAAAAGCAGACAGAAGAAAGGTTGCCTAGGTAAAATAATCATGTTTAAAATGCAAGAAACTTTTGCCCCATAGCAACCCTTCAGCCCCGTTTAATGGGGACAACCCTGAGCACTGGCCCCATGTAGCCTCCCACACAGGAGAGCATCATCCCCAATCTACCCTGCACACACCACCCAGAACTGACCTTCCAGACCCGCTGCAGGGCTTCATTCCTGATACTCCTGCAGTTCTGAATACAGAGATGACAGTTCCACAGCTCCCAGTAAAGCTGAGCAAGATCAAACTCATAGAAAACTCTGTGCTGCTCTCTGAAGCCACAGTGGTTTTATTTTACGATGATCTTTATGCCATGTTTCAAAATTGCTATCTAGGGGACTGCAGCAAAAATCATGTTTGTGGGTGTTTCCCACCAAAGCCGCAAAACAAGAATGAATGCTCCAAGATGAAATATCTAAAGAAACCTGTTATTCATGCTGAATAAATAGTTGTAATTGAGTCCCATGTAGCAGACTGTCATTGTTGGGGGAAGGGCTAAACAGCCATAACCTAAAGTTTACATAGTGTGAGACACTGCAGTGGCAAACTGTGCTATTAAAGTATTTTTCCTGAAGTATTTTTAAAACATTTATAATTTATATAAAAACACCAGGTGGTACCTTTGAAGTTATTTAGCATGAAAGTCCAATAAAAAGCTCCAATAAAAAGCTCCTTAGGTTTTAGCAGCGTGATACAATAGCTCACACAGTATGTATAGTTAGCCAGCTCCTATTCAGTAGGTAGGGAACAAAAGCACACTACTTAGTGCTCTCTGTCAAATCAAGAAAATGTCATTTCACCACTTATGGTGATTTACATGCATAGCAAGTTGGCCTAAAATGCAGGTCCTTTTTCCAAGAATGGAGAGGACGCACAAAAGGTCAGAAACATCATCACAAGCACTTAATACAAAGCAGTTTCATTAGGTTTCCACAGATACGTGATGCTCAAGGAAATCCCAGCTGAAGCATGTCCTTCAAGTAACACACATGTAGCACTACCTTAATTTGCTCAGTTATTCAGCAGTGGAGATCATGTCAGCTTGCTAATTAGGCAATTAGCGTCTGAGACATCAACACAAAGAAGTAGGAAAACAACCTATTTTCAAGGTGTAGGTGCACGGAAATAATTTCTTTGGGGACTCAAATTTCCCATTCTGAGCTCTGACTAGTCCCTTGTCTAGTTTTTCTTTTTCAGAATGAAAAATAAAACCAAGGCAAAACCTCTGGTTTCAGGTCCCACTGTATAATCTCACTCCAAGTCAGTGGGAGTCTAGAGATACAGCCATGGGCAGATTTCATCTCTGTGCCTGTGATTAGTGATTGAGGAGCTGAGAAAACAAAGAAAAGAAAAACAAACAAAACTCATTTGATGTAGGATTGCTGCTTTTTCATGCTCCAGGCCACTGCGTACCATGGCTGTAACTTTGGCATGGACAAGTTTTGAAAAGGCAAACAACAAATAGGAATTATGATTACATCGGCACCCACGGTGCAGGCAAATGTACATCTCAATATTTGTTCTAGAATTTGTTCTGTTACAACAGCAACAAAATCTCAGCCCTTTTTCCCCCTATTACAAGTTCTGACATCTGCATGTGGTGCAAAACCTGCACTTTCCAGAGCTCAGGGAGGGGATGTAGTGTGACATAATCACAACTTTATTCTGATTGTTTTGATTTGTCCAGTGCACAAACCCCAAATATATTGGGTAGGGCTGGAGGGGAGCACTTGTTTCCTCCACTCTGATAGTCAGTTTTTCCCAAGCAGACTTCCACAAAAACAATTTAAAAGTGTTGCAAGGAAGTCCGTCAATAGGCTGAAGTGTTCATAGATTATTTGGTAGACTCCAACACTAATCCAGACAAGCATCATGAATTGGCTGAGGAGAAACCCAATGGCTGTCAATAAACAACTGAGCCATTACCATCCATTCCTTCAGCTTGATTAATGGGAAGGGCTCTAGTGAGAGTATAATGGCAGTTTCTTTTTGATATGGAAGTTACTATCATATTTATACTCACTGTCAAAGGAAATAAAAATAAAAATCACAGAATAAATTTTTAAGCTTACAGAACTCTGCTTTGTGATCCTGGGGCATCTCAAAACAACACAACATGGACTCACTGCTTTTTCCAAGGTAAAAAGGCACCTTTTATTTTCTGGCTCCAATATTTATAGATTACCAAAAGTGACAGTGGATTGGAAGGTGAAAGTGCCACCTCTCCAATGACACTGGACAAACCAACAGTCCATCAAATTTCTCCTCCTCCATAAAAGAATGCAAAACAATAAGTTATTTACATAAAGTGTGTGAAAAAGTTTGTTACAAGAATATAAACATCAGAAGGCTTAGAAAACCTTAAAACATCAGGGTGACACTGGGGGGGGACCAAGCTTGAATCTGCTCCCAGATCAGAGCAGATAAAGCAGTTTTGGTCATCCTGAGCCATCAAACTCCTGCCTGGTGCCTGTGTCATGGGCTGAGCACGACCGTGAACCAGCTGTTTGCAAGCTCCTACCACTGGACAGATGTGCTGAGAGCACTTTGCCCAAGTGCAGGCTGAAATTGCTCAGAGCAAACTGTCCTTGGTCCGTCTCAGGACCTTCCTGCTGGAGGATGGCAGGAGTCTGAGCAGGAGGGTTCACAGCTCACCCCTGGCAATAACCTGCCAAGTGCAGGCACATGTACCCCAGGCAATAACCTACAAGTGAGCAAGCGCAGCATATCCACCTAAGGTACACACAGTGAGCTGCTGTCAAACTGCAGGGAATTTGCCAGAACTGCTTTTCTAAGGTTTGTGCTTTTGTGCTGACTCAGTCACTAGGAAAAAGGCAAGTAATGGCTCTAAGTGAGTGTGTTCAAAGAACAAATAGGGGTTTTTACTTTTTATTCCCAATGCTGCACCCCTTCTTTGCTTTAGAGGTAACAGCTGAGGATCTAAGTGCATTATACTGTAAATACACCAAAATGGAAATGTTCCTCTCTAATGGAATAGTTCATCACCTAGGCCAGCTTCTCCATTGATTTACATTCCACGTAGCCTCAGGAGCACTGCAAGGGCTGTAAATCAGTGAAGAATAGCATCCTTTGAGTCTAAATCTCCCCAGCCATTCAGAAGTCATGTTAATATGTAGCTAGAGCTGTGGTGTACACGAGGGACTGTCAGGGGGAGCAGCTCCAATCAATGGCATTGAAAGGGAGCGCTGTGGTTAACGCCCGCATCGATCACGCTGAACAGTGATAAACAATTACAACCATCAGCCCAGGATCACTGCCTGGCACACTGCATGAAAGATTTCCATGTCTTTAAGGCTGTGTTTTTTAGAGTTGACTGTATTGTTGTTCAAACTACCCAGTTTTAAAAGCCTGTTTTTCTCCTTTCTGTAAATGATGAAGCACTAGGATCTGGAGGACAAATATCCTCTAAACCAACAGGTTGAAGATGTACTTGGAAAAATGACTGCAAACACATGCCTTGCCAAGTGGCAAATTTTCTTCTTCTCAGTATCTTTGACATCTTTGAGCGGAATGCCAGGGTAATTTTTTCTTTAACCAGTACAACAGTAGGATGGACACTACTGTGAGCTCATGCCTGGGACATGCCTGGTGACAGAGGAACAAAAAACAACTCCAGGGACTCAGAAAAACTCCATCCTGATGTCATTTGACAAAATCAGGATTGGAGGTGAAACAGCTCATTTCCATGGATGCATTTGATACACAACTTTGCAAGAATAGAACACATTTCAAAGTATTACTAAGGGAAATAAATACAATTCCATGTACCTACAGGAAACTGAGCCATTAGAAACATGTGCTTCGTTTTCTCAAAGACACACTTTCCATGCTAATTTACACCCCTGAGCAACCAGGAATTTCCACATCTTACCAAAAGGCAGACAAAATCCACTTCAGAGTAGAGATGGAAAAATCAGGGTTGATTTATGCCAATGTAGGCTTTATAGTGACACATGTGAAAAGAAGAGAATTTTCTCCCACTCTTTCCCTTGTTTTATGCATTTCACATGGATAGCTCTGAAATTTGGCTTTCCCAGTCCCTATAAAACAGTCCACCAATATCTCCACTGATTAACAGGATTGCTATAATGACCTGCTCATTCTGATTCCCCATGCTGGTGTTCAGCTGTGCACACTGGAAGTTGTTTTCAGACACTCCTGTTATGAGACATTTCCAATTTCATCTCTTGAGAAGGAAAAACTGCAGAAAAATTGCTTCCTCCCATTAATGGGGAAAAACCCCTAAAAGTCCCTAAAATGAGCAACTAGAAGATGCAAACCAAATGAAGGGACCAGCAGAAGTGCTCAAGATAATACATCTAGAAATAAAAATGGGTACACCTGCCCTAAGAACAGCTCTCCCACTATCAGCAGCCATTTATGGTATGTTCAAAACCTGTCCCTGGTTTAGTTTCACCCACAAGCTTATTCTGTAAAACACTATAAACTAAATTCACAAAATCTCTTCCTTTCTGAGCCAATCACAGGGCAGCTGACAGCCTTTTCATACTTTATTTAATGAAAGAGATTAACTATGAACAGACCTGAATTTGCCTTCTGACCACATCTCCTACCAGCCTAAAAGAAAGAAGGCTCTGCTCTGCAATGTCTTTTACTTTAATGATGTTTGTGGGGTCTCCTGAGCAAAACCATACCTGTAATCATTTTCCTAAGGGGTTCAAAAGCAGGTACTCCTCCATCAGTAATTATTCATACGTTATTCATGGGAGCTACTGCTGCCATGGTAGGGGTGGGAGAGAAGACCTTGGATTTCCAAAATGTGAGATCCCCTCCTTCCATAATTATAATGGCACTGCTGGCTGAATAAATAGGCACTGGGCCTCTCAGGCTCCTGCATTTAGAAGTGCCCATGTAATGTGTATATTTGCCCATTGGGGGGTAAGCCTTCTGCACAAATCTCATTAAATGAACTTGTGGGATGCACAGAAAAAGCCTGTGCACCTCTTTAAATAAACCAGCATGAATGTTTAGTTACCATTTTCATTTTCTCTGTCAATCAGCTTTGTGGGAAAGAAAAGAACAAAGTAAATTGTTGGTACTCATAATACCTCAGTAGAGGAACACTGAGTATGGGGTGGTTGTCTCCATCATGTTTCCGTGCATTTTTTGGTAACATTTGTTGGCTTATCCATTTACGCAGCATTAAGGGTCTATTACATATGAATCAAATGCAAATGTTGGCAAAAAAGGTCCACAATTCCTCAATACTGCAGTGAAGAAATCAACAAACAGAAGCAGTAACCCACAAACAAACACAACTTCTGGACCATTTTGGAAGACAAGCTGATTTTCATAAGCTCATTAAAACAACAACAGCATAAAATAAAGATTCAAGATGAATTTTCTAAGGAAAGAATGAGAATCTCCATCCTCATGGCTGACTGATATTCTGATTTGAAGTGCTTTAAAAATAAAACTCTGCACCACCCTCCCTCACCCCCATTTTAAAATAGTGCTTTCCAAGGCAATCAGGAATATCTCCTGGAAGAGTCAAATCAAACTACAACTTGTCCTTGAGAATATTAGCTGAGGAATGATTTTTGCAAGCTTCACTCTAAGGCATACATTGATCTGATGACAGCTTTGGAATCCTTCAGATTGAGTTGAAAAATGTTTTTTTTTTTTCATAATGCCAGCATACCTGTCTCCATGAAAGCCCACAGCTCACAATTCTTTTGGCCAAAACTAGAGAAATAAACTATGGATAATCTTTTAATATTTCATTTTGCTATTCCCACATCTCATGCAAGTTTGGGGGATTGCTCCTGATTTCTTTTTTTCCTGCCATGCTGCAAGGTAGCACATGATTTTAAGAGACGTCAGTAATTAGGCTTATAGAGTTTTTAAGTTGCTGGATTTTTAGTGATTTTTTTTTTTTTTAAGCACAAGAAAACATTTCTTCAGTTTTTTTATCCCAGGACAACTGACAGTATTTTCCTTATGCTTCAGTGTGGGGACATGCTAGTTCAAAACTGCATATAGAAAAAATGGAATTTATTGCCTAATAAATCTTATTTTAATTAACAAGATAAAGAAGGGTGGAATAGTCATGAAAAGAAAGCAAAAATCCTTTAGGGGTTGAACATGGAAACTTCATGTTTTCCAGCCAGTGGTAAGAACCAAGGCTGCTCTGAGAACCCCACTTGCCACTTCCACAGAGTTTATATCCCCTAAATGAGAATTTTCCATAGCTCCTGCATGGCTCCCAGCAGCTTCCACAGGCTGGGAATTCTGTACCTACAGAAATCTAACAAGGCATTAAAAATAATAATTCACTGCTGGGAAATCAGTGGGATGCCAGCAAGAAGACAAGATAAAATAACTGTTAAATATGTAGATAATTCCCAGGGAATGGAAAACTTCAGTGCTCAGCCCCTCCATCAAAGCTTGCTGAAGTCAATTAGAAGACTTCACTTCAGCTGAGGTCTGTACCTTAGCATGTGGGGAAGGCTCAAAGAAAATGGCTAAGTTGGTTAAAACCTGATTTTTCTCTCATTCCCCAGCACCTTTGTAGTTCAGGTACAAAAAATCAAAGAGATCTATGCTAAGAAAACTAAAAATACAGCCCAGGAGAAGGTGTTTCTTCTCTCTTGCCCCTCCCAGGCAGATTCCACAGGACTTCACCAGTGAAATCCAGAAGGATGTATCTGGAATCCAAGCAGCATTGAGCAGCTGAGGTAAAAGAATATCTATGGCACAATTTCTCTTAAATACATCTCACATCTGTCAAATCCTACTGCAATCAATACTTTTATGACTGTAGCTGCAATTTGCTGGAGAAACACAGCAGCTATCTTTTAAACTGATATCAGCAAGATATAATGGGATATCGGAATTAACGTTAGCTCAGTCAAGCATGACAGCTTGGTGTAATGACTAAGTGTCAGCTACTTTGAAAGTTTACATCTCTTTTAATTACCACAATTACCCAGCTGACTGGTTTTCAGCTCATACAGCTCCTGGAGGCTCCAAAGGAGCAGCAAACTGCAAGGCACAGAAATGTCAGCAAAGTTTTCCACAGCACTGAAGGATCAGATGTTGATCCTTATCAAACTGCTGTCCCCTGCTAGGAAGCACACTGCAGAACACACTAGCACTGCTCAGGATGGAGATATATCCTATTTTTGTTCTCTCACTCAATAGAACAGCTTTCCTAGGAGGTGGCAGATAAGGAAACTCAGTAGATCAAGGAGTTTTCTTACTGCAAGGCCTTCTTGTATCCCACCAAGTACAGGGCAGCTGAAAACCTGCTTGTTTTATTGCTAATTAAGGCTTCCCTCTTTTGTCTCCAGGCTGCCAGAGCTCTTCAAACCAAATCCTGTGGGTTACACACTAGGCACAAGAACTGTTTTTCCCCTGTGTGCATGGCCGGGTTGGAAACACAAACCTGATTTTTAATGAGCCCTGTTTCCAGCTAAACCACCTTCCACTTTGTCACCTCAGAACCCCCAGAAGGGAACGTGTGTGAGGGAGCTCCAGGTGAGCACACACCTGCACAAAACCCTTTAATTGTCACTGCTGTACCAGGCCTGGGTTAGGCAAAGGGGCCACTGGGACTCTCCAAGTGCTGATTGCAGGGAGGACAAAGGAAACTTCTGCCTGGTGAAAGCTGAATTAGACATTTCCTGAGATGGCATTTTGCAGTAGAATTCAGCCAGGGAGGGACATCTCTTCACCACCTCTGCTGTCCATAAATGTACTTTTGCACTCCTACCCTTCACCCGCCACATTCTGGACTGCAAGAGTGGTGTGCTCCCCCTTAATACATTTTTAAGCAAGGATTTCAAGAGATGTGAGGAGATGTTCTCATAATGAGGGTAATTACCATTGCATTTTAATGTACTGCAATACAGAGCCATGGTTCAGCAGCTTTACTTTAGAGCAAGTGTTAAAATAGAGAGCTTTAGATCTATCACAAAATACTTCTGTAACTAACCTCTGCTGCCTCATGCCAGGATTTTCACCTACTAAACACTAATAAGGTGTGCTCTGGCCTGCCTGCTACAAGTGGATGAGGCTCCTCTAATGAGTCTGTAACTACCAAAAAGAAAAAAAAAAAAAAAAAGGAAATAACTACCTAGTCACTTTGGCCTCATTTTATAAATAGTGCCATCTAATTCTAATTGTGACTGAACATTGCCTCCTAGAGATTGATATCACTACATTAAAAAAAAATCAAATCAGAGTGCAACAAAGGACAGGGGAGATCAGAGAAAAAAAATAAGATTAGCCATAGACAGGGCCAACTATCAGAACCATAACAGTGTTATAAATCCCATTCCTTTCAATATATCTGACATAGTATACACAGTTAGAAAACAGCTGTAAAATACCACATACAGGTTCATTATTTTCCTTGCCACACTTCTTGGATAGTTTTGTGAGAAGTCAAGGAAAGGGGAAGAGGTTTTAGGGATGGTGAGGGAGCATTCACTCATCCCTTTTTCAATGAGAAAAGTGCTTATTTTGGACATGCACAGGAAGGCTCTCACAGGAGAGATGAAGCCACTGACAGAAGCCCTCAGGTACTACTGGCAGCTGTTCCACAGCCTGTGAACTCAGCCAAGCCCTGAAAATCCTTCTCCAGCCTGTCAAGGCCCAGAGAAGGCAGCTGAGCCTTGTTAGCAGAGCAGCCAGGCAGAATAGGTGAACTCCAGCTCTCCCAAAAAGTCAATTCAGAGCACTATGAAGGGCTGTTCAGCTGGCTGGGAACAGGAGGGAGATTGGCAGCCTTGGCTTGGGGGGCAGGGGCCAAGGAAGCCAGGCTAATTACCCAGGCTGGGTGGGCACAGGATGCTCTTTGGGGCTCTGGGACAAAACAAGGCTTGGGGTGGGAATGCAGTTAATGGAACCCTGCAAACAAACCCCAGCCTGAGCAGAGCTCTCCCTGCAACAGCCAGGCCCTGGCTGAGCTGTGCATTCTGCTGTGCCTGCCAGCAATCCTGCCCATGTCACACAACCTCCTGCTCAGGTCTGTGCTCCTCCTGAAAAGCAGCTTTTGTGCATAAATAAATAAGGGAAGGGAATCTGGAACAGAACTTCCATGAGTGAGATGTGACTCTGCTAGAAAAGCCTCTGAAAAGTGCCAAAAGTGCCAATAGGATGCAGTTTAGCAATTGGCATCAGAGCTGGAGGGGGCAGCAAATGCAGCAAATGAGAGAAAGCAGCGCAAGGTGTAAGTTGAGAGGCCTGGGGTTAGTTGGAGGAGAATGAGTAAGAAATCTCCTTTATTCCAGCTCTCACCTATTGTGATTTCCTCTGCAGAAAAAAAAAAAAAAGCGCTTTCCAAATGGAGAAGCCATCAGTGCAAGCTGAATTTTATGTTGGTACAAAATGACTCCTTATTAACCTTTCATCTGAGAATCACCATCAGCTTCTTCCTGCACAGTGTCACATCACTCCCAAACAAGAAGGTCTCTTCTTTTATAAAAAATCTGACTGTTGTTCAGTGGCATTTTCCAAAGCACGAACCTGGCAGCCTCCTTTGTCTCCCACAGGAGCCCCAACCTCACCTCAATCAATCACTTTGCTAAGAAAACTTTCCTATCCCTCCATGTCTCAAGCCAGCTGGAGCTGGCTGCTGTGAGGAAGGACAGGCACAAGAAACCTGTAAAAAAAAGGGGCTTTACAACTAGGAAATGTTAAGTATTATTAATGCATTAGAGAACCAACACTGTGGCTGTTGTTGCTGTCAAATGCTTTAGTAATACACTAATCTCACCATCCCCATAATTCTGAGTGACTCCCCAGAGGAGCCAGGATTACTGCATTGGCCATATAAAGGTAAATGTTGCTTTCCCCATTATGATTCTACCCACAACTTCCAGCACTGCCTGATTAAAATAACTTGGCCCTGACTTTCACAGTATTTTGAAGGTGACAACATTTTTAGACATGACATCCTTCTCCAACAGAGAGTGCAGTTACAGGAGTTATTAAATGGCTTTTGCAAAGCAGTAACTCTGCAACTTGAAGAAAAAAAACAAAGCAAAAACAACCTAAATATGAGAAGGCTTTTATTAATATCCTCTTTTTCATTAATATTTGTGTTTTAGAGCTGAATATCATTCTACGAATATCCATGGTAGAGAACTGGGTACTGTGGCACTGAAAGCGTATTTTCCTAATAATTTATTTTACACAAAGTACCTTTCATTTATTTAAGATATTTAAAAATAGAAAAAAGAGACAAAGACTATTTTGATATGTGCTTTTTCCCCCCCTTGCTCAGGTGTGAGATGTCTCTGGCAAGGAAAATCTGTCAATGTTTAGAGACAGAATAATCTCCATCAGAAACCTGGATGTTTCTTCTTGAATATGCTGGGGAATTCTATCAGGAGACCTGGGAGCCCTATCCAAAAGCAGATTTCTGGAGATCAGAAAGAGATGTTTGTTTGGAGCTTTCCCTGCTCCCAAAGCTGCTCTTTGTGCAGCCTGTGCTGGGACCCTCTCGAGCAGAGCCACCTCAGCTGACAAAGCTCCCCAGTGGCTCCTGCACCTTCCTCAGTGTTCTGCTAGGATTGCATTTTGTTACACTAGATCAAAGACTTGAAGCTCCTCACAAGTCATAAAAACATGAACACAGTCACAATAAAAGTACTCACCAGGCATCTCAGGAATGGTGGACATCAAGCTCAAGGACTTATTTTTCCTTACATCTGTGAAACTTTCTTCTCAAGGAGCCTGGGAGTATAATTTACAAAAGATTTCTGATTCAATTCCCTTTAACTCCAGGTTTGTCCTTGACTCTTCCTGCAAGAAGATTTTCTTCCCATAATTTTAAAATTTCAAATCACCAGCCCTGCTTCTAGAGCTGCTCAAGTGCAACCCTTCTTTTGACCAGAATCCTTCACAGGTGTGTTTAAGTGTCTCAAATGTCAGCAAATGAGCTGCAAAGGGGCATCCTATTACCCACTTTATTTCACTTAAGTAAAGACAACAAATTCTCTCCGTTTTCTTTTTTTTTTTAATTTAATGTGGTGTTTGCAGATATCAACTTTATTTAGAACTGCCCTAATTTTTATAAGCATTTGTTCAATAATGCATCTCCCCAAAGTCCCAAGATTAGTATTTGTCTCCTCAACACTGCAGCTCAAGTATTTTTTTGACAGAAATATTTACAGCTGAACTTAAGCTTTTGACAGAAATCTTCCAAGAATATCAGCACATCAAGCATCTCCATTTGAATTAAGTGAAGCTACCACTTTTTTTCCCCTCTGCTTCATATGAAAAGATTCCTTTAGAATATCCTAAGGAAAATTTTGCAGCATTGTGACTAAATTTTCATACAATTTGTAACTATTTAATTGTAATGAAGTCTGGGTAGAGCAGCACCCACATAAATCAGGCTATTGGGGACTGGCAGATATTACTAAGAGGAGACAGATGTACTGGTGAAGCAGGATTGTATTTAAAGGGTTTCTTCCCACTCACTGCAACCCCTAACAGAGCACATCTGGATGGAATATGGTCCTGACTGGGAACAATGTGTGTAATGGGTAGAAATCTCCATTTTGCCAGCTCCCAGCCAGCTGGGAGTCCAGGAGGCCACAGAGGAACTGGGGGCAATCTGGAGCCACCCCCTCGGATGCTGAGGCTGAAGTCAGGGCAGGAGCAGATGGGTTTGTGTGCCTGAGACCTGGGATGGGTTCCCTGGCGCCCCTCCCCTGCACTGAGCAGATCTTGAAGCCAGGCCAATATACACTGAGCTCAGAAGGGTGCTTGAAGTGGTTTAATAAGGGAGAAGCTTTACAAAAGCTGCTCTTGTACAAAATAAGTCATTTGCTAGCACAGAGTATAGAAACAATTCAGTTGCTTCCTACATTTCCACGTCCAACACGCTCTGCAGAGTGAAGGAGCTCCCTTATAGCTTCTTAAGAAAGAATAACTATGGAAATTATTTAAAAAGAGCCTAAGACACCAAAAATCCAGCAATTAAAAGCACCTAATATTATATTCGTGCTTTTGTGTATCAGATGCTCCCAAACTGTTCTTGCTGCATGCCTGCATTCATTACAATATGTAAAACTGGGAGTGATAGTCACGGTTTAAGTCAAATTATCCCACATCAAAAATCAGTCTCTGCTCTTCTACCTCAATCTTGTCATGCTGCTGTGGCTCCAAACTTGGCCACTTCCCTTAATATAATCCTTATCTTTGATGCTTCCCTCCCTTCACCCTCCCTGCACTTAAAAATTGCTTTGTACCGCAAAACGCACCAAAGGATTTTTCAGAAGAAGGGGAAAACCTCCCTGCAGTAATCTCTCCTCATACCCAGCTGCCAATTTAGAAACTCAAGGTGTCAAAACCCTCCCAAAGTGGCATTTTCCTCCCGTATACTTTTAAATGTTCCCTCCCCAGAGGTGACCCTCCTGAGATGCCACATCCCTGGCAGGAGCACTCCACCTGCAAATCCATCTGCTGGGACCTGACACTTGAGTGGGCTGGGGGTGAGGGGGCAGCACCCACCCTGCAGGTGGGGAATGAGGCCAAAGTCTGTGCTCAGACTGACCCAGCGCCCTTCTCCTCTCAGCTGCTGCAAACAGAAACCACCAGGGTTTCCCTCACACGCTTTGGGAATGCCAAGCGGCAGAAAAAGAAATCATCCAAGCTAATTACTGAAAGAGTGGGATCAGTAAATGAGTCACAGCAACAGAAATCTCAGCAAATGCTTGTCCTCTCACCACATTAAAACCTGCTCTTTCTCTTGGGAAAAATCAAAATAATTTCCCTTCCTTTAATATTAATAAAAATCATGTCAGAAACACCAGCACAGGCTTACAGAAATGTGACTAAATTTTAGATATGTGGCTTCTTTGGAAAGCTATTCAAACATACTAAATAATCTTTAATCAATGGAATGCTTTGCACTTGATTTTTTGCATGATGCGTTCTAAGATAAGAGAGGCTTTTAAAGAACTTTCAGGTTCATTCCAGTCCTATGATACCTCTTCAAAGTTCAGAGCCATGGCTATGCATTCAAGTGCTGCATTATGAGAAATGCATATCAGCTGGAAAATCAAAATATTATCACATGGGCATAAGGACATTATCTGGAAATGAAGATCAAGTAAAAATTTTGAGCATGTACAATAAATATTAGGGGAGGATATTATTGTAAATGAACTGGAGAGAAACATACTTATTTTTATTCCAAGAAAGAAAAGGTGGAATTTCTGGGCAGTGGGTAGGCTGAGATCCTTCCCATTGCATTTGATGACAGACTGCAAGAGGTGAAAACTCAGATAAACAAAACTGTTATTTTGAAAAGCATCAAGTGTTCTACCTTGAGAGTTAAAAGACCCAAATCTCTCAGTGATCATTTTTCTGTGGAAATTCTTCGCAGTTTAACTGTGGTATGGTGCCTTTCCCTGCACAGGTAGGAATCTGCATCATCTCTGAAACCAAGAGATGGTTTCAGTGCCAAAACTAAGGTGAGGTTTATCAATGTGAAGATGTCTGCTCCTGGAGGAAAGGGGCTCTGCAGTTTTAGGGATAATTCTGGCCCTTTGCAGAGGATTGCATTGTTTAAGCCCTTTGCTCAGGCACCCAAATGACTCCTGAGCTTCCCCCCATGGTAGTAAGAAATTGCATTTCTTGAAGGTGGTTCAGCCCATCAGAGATCAGGCTCCTGCTCAGGACATTCAAACTGGCTGCCTACATTTTTGCATGGTAGTTTCTTACCCCTGAGTCACTCCACTGCCCTAACGGGATGTGCTGACCACCATCAAAAACCCAGGAGCTTTCACCAAGGGCAGGCAGTGCCCAAACAAGAGTTCTGATACACTTACAGCTGCAGAAACAACAAGCAAATAATGTAATAGGCATTGTATAATTCTACAGATCACATCAAGAGGCTATCAGGCTGACTTATTATTCCACAATATATGACAAATTTCTACTCAGGTGAAAAAAGTTTTTCAGTAGAACTGCAGGAAGCCATTAAACCCTGCAGTCTGTGATGGTTTGCAATGTGTCTGACACACAATACCAAGGGTATTGCAGGTCTCACTTCATGGCACATCAAGTCATTATTTTGTTTTATTGATGCATTACATTCTTGGGTTTGGGACAGCAGAAGTTGCAGGGAGGTCTCTGAGGTGCAGGTCTGGGTAAAACAGAGCATCAGGTCATGAGATATTTATCAAGTGATAATGGGAACGGCCAAAAAAGAGATGAGGTGGGGACAAAGGCTCCTCCAGCTGGGAAGTTATCGAACACTTGGAGCCCAGAACACAGAGCTCAGTGGCAGCTGCCTGCCCTGACTCCCTGAAAAATTAATCACTGCAGATAAACGCATAAAAAGACAGCACCTCAATCTGTTTTCCACTGAAGCTGGTGGCTGAATTCCCATGTCTTGCTCCTACCCACCCTCCAGTCTGTGCCACAAGGCCCAGATGTGCTCACAGCAGTCCTGCTGTGGTGACAGAACAGCACCAGTGGATTTGTGAGTGCTGCCTGTGGGGAGAATCCACAGGACCGTGTCCCACCACTGCTCTCCTCTTGCTCCTTCTGCACTGAGCAGAACGAGCTCCCAGCTTTTGAGCCTTTGCAGTATCAAAATTCCAGGTTTGGCCACTCACAGGAAACTCACCTTGAGGAATTTACTGCTATTCCTCCAGATAAAAAACCTGATTTGTGGTATGTCCACTGAAGGTGCTGGGGCTCTTGCACAAAGAGCTTTACCATCAGCATCTCCTGGTGTTAGCAGGTACATTTTGAGCCCTGAGACTCTTCAAACACTGGAGCAAAATTTCTCACAAATCTGTCACTGTTTTCAGCGGGCATTTTTAAAAACAAGGATTTCTTACATACAATGCAAGAGCACCTAATGATTTCAGAATAAGTACTTGAGCAAGTACCAGAGTCGACCTTGCAAATATGCCTTGGTCTAGAAAGAGTCATCCTATGAATATTTTAATTGATAAAACCATATTGTAGAAATGTTCATAGAAAATTAACACAAGTGGAGCACAGAATAGCCAAAGGAAATTAATTTACAAATGTGATGGCATGAAAATTCCCAGGAGACACTGAGCAATTGAACTAACCCTAGTTATATGAGCTCTCTCGGTGCTTCCAACATCAGCATTGCACTTGGAAGGAAAATTCTTCTACCTGCAGCAGAGCAGCAGATGCATAAAGGGCTGATAATGAAGCCCAGCTAGCAATCTTTCTCTGCTGCCTTGCACTTGCAGCATAAATAACAAACCTGTGGGAAATGGCAGCAAGTTCCCACTCAAGGATGAGTTCACATCAGAAAGTACCTGCTATAAGTACATTTACAGTCTAAACAGGACAATGCCACTTGTGTTCTGAAAAAGAACATTTAACAGTGTGCAGCTATGTAATTATGGGCTGCCAGCAGCTGATACAACTCTGTGCTGGCATAACTACTGTGCAGACTTCACGTTTACTGAGCCAGCTTTTTGGTTACAGAAAATTGGTTGCAAAGACAACACCTGACAGAAGCATGGGGAAAAGCAGGTGGGATGCTACAAGTGAGAGGGCTGTGCTGAAGGTTTTCCTGCCCCTTGCCCGGAGCTCTCCACAGCCCCACCATTCCCCCCCTTCCCAACCCCATCATGTCAATGACAAATAACATCCATGAGCAAGAAGGTTTTCTGGATGTGCAGCCACCCTGGAAAGGGAGTTGCCTTACAGCAGCAGTGAGCACTATTGAGGCACAAGTTTTGTGGAGACCTTTTCTCAAGCAAGAGTATTTTTAAGGAGGTGAATATTGTTTTGTGCTAATAGGAGTGAAATGGGTTGAATTAAGTTGGAGAATAGCCACTATATTTAATTATCAGGTAAAAATCTGAGTTCAGGAGGCGCAATTTTATATGTAGCAGCACCTTGTGTAGTCAGGGAAGCTTTGCCACTGGCTCAGCAAGCCAGGGCTCTCCTCTGTGCATACACCACAAGACCATAAACATTTCATAAATGATTGCAATCAAATCCAGATAAATATATTTAATAGACCAATCTTCTCAAGATTGATTCTGAAGAAGCTCTGTAAAATGATTCGTGCCTGTACATATAAAACACGGTGAAAAAAGGGCTCTTTTCCTTTATGTTTTAAATTACTGAATACTCCAGACTGGTTCCTTTGATTTTAATCTAAAAGGCTGAATTTTCAGATTGCCTAAAGATAAATGAATATTCGTCATCTGTACCACTAACATTTCTCTAAGATATTGCTTCTCCTTTTGGCAAACCTGCTAAGATTTGCTTCTCCTTTTTATCTTCTGTTGTAAAACTGAATTTGTTTTGAATGACAAATAATTCATTACAGAATTCATTTTTTAACTTTTCCTGCCTGAGACATCCTTTTGATGGTTTCAAGGCATTGTTCTAGCCAAAGTATCAAATCCACTCTTCTATTTATTCCACTGTGCAGTTTTGTGTTTTGCTCTGGCAAGCTTCCAGCTGAATTAATTTGACATTCACTGATCAATCAAACTGTCTCATTACTACCTTCTGCCCGCCTTGTCATCATGGTCCACTGTTGACAGGAGTAAGGAATGAACATCCACAGGGTCACCTTCAGAAGATCTTTTATTTAATTGTTGCAGACCTACTGCCAAGCCCTGAGGTTATCTGCAATGCTCCTGTGTGCCTGTCTTTTTCTCTCTACAAGTGTAGTGAATAATTTTCCGTGGGCTCATGCCATTCACAGATGGAGCCACTCCAGCAGAGTTATTTAAGCAGTGGCCTCAGTAATTACCCTGAGCGCTTGCATGAGGAGGGCTGTTTTATCTCAAAAGCCACATGAATGACAGGCCAAGCAGACCATTCAGAGAAAAGGGTTCAGAAAGTGGTACTGACAAAGACTGTCAAAACTCTCACTATGGTATTATTTATATTCATTATGCAAGAAAGCCACTTGTTTCCTTGTTATATAGTACATTCTTCCAATTAATTACTATTTATTATCTATATTTTTATTATTATTTATGAGTGCCAAGTGATATGCCCAAAACACTAGCATGGCTTACCAGAACAGGTTCTCCATCAGAGGATCTGCAATTTCTATTTTCATTTGTCTGAACTGGCACCTATAACATTGTTATGAACTTCTTGTGAAATTAAAACCTACATGTCTTGTGCAGGAGTTAGAGCATTTGGAAGCTGCAATCTGCTTTTTTATTTTTTCCCCTGAATGGGTTTAAATTTCCCATGGGAAGACACATGTCTAAACATTCTATGATATTTTTCATATTTTTCATTCTATGATATTTTTTAATATTTTTACTTCGTAAAATATTTCATATTTACATGGATGACCAGTGCATTCCTACGCATGCTGGAAAGGTAACTGAACTCCTTTATATTCTCCCAAGACCATTATAAAAGGTTTGGTTTTCTATAGTTACACATATTCATGGATTCTTTTGGCTTAGGAACATCCTGTCACCCATTGCTACCCCAGATCACATAACACTGATCCTTATATACCATTAGGTTTCCTAGGCAGCACAATTCGACCAGATTATGAATCTGATATTTCAGATTGCTTTTGTCTGGAAAACACATAATATTCCTCAGGCTTATTGTGAGATTTGGGCTGCTGTGGTGGAAAAGAAAGCATGCTCTGATGAACAGGATTCATTTACTTCAATACATCACATTTTATGTTGAATAACTTATCCTCTTCTCCTCCTATTTCTTAGAATTTTTCAATGAGAAAGTAACTTCCATGATGCATATAATGACTTTTTCCTTAATAAAAGTTTTGTCTGAGTTAGGTGCGTGTTTGGAGTTCGATGTGTGTCCACACAATCTCAACACTGCAGATGTGCAAATTGTTAATTAATAATGACACAATCAAAAGCATGACACAGAAACCCCATCACTGCCCCAAACTAGGCAGGGAATGCTTTAATATGAGAGAAGCTGTGCAAGAAATGGGGTGGATGTTTCAACAAGTCAAAGTCATAAGACACCTTGGGACCAATTTACTGCGTACTTAGAAACCAAAGGGTGTCATTAACTTTAAGAGGAAAGCTCACTCTGCAGTAAAACAGGAACCATCAAACTGGAGATGGCAGAGTTAAAGGAGTTATTAAAAGGATGGGAAGTCCTTTGGCTCCTGCTGCGCTCCCCAAGTGCCAAGGGGAGTTGAAATTTTGATGCTCCAATCCCAGAGAAGGTGCTGAGCCATCAAGAATTTGTGGGAATGTGTGGTTAGGTCTGCACAAGAGGTGTCTGAAGCATAAATAATAATCTGCAAAACCATGAGACAAAGCTGGGAGAAAAAGGAAAATTGGGCAAACAAAAGGCATTTTTGCTAAGATTTATAACATTGATAAGAACATTATTAATTCAATCCTGAATAAATGCATTCCAGTCTGCCTAATAATATACAGGTGGAAAAAAATCCCCAAATTTGTTTTTTGCCATTCTGCCTGATACAACAAATGTTTTCTATGCTCCTGGATCTAAAAAAAAAAAAAGGATTTAAAGGAGGTATTTTGAGTAAAGAAGATATTTTGCCTTACTTGAAATGAGCAAATGTTTGGTTTTCTATCTGTCACACAATCCCTCCCTGAACTCCCTGCCCCTATGTTTGCAAACTCATAAAATGTTCAAAAATTGCCAAAATAACCTGCTGAATTCATCATAGGAGACATCTACCAAAGCCAGCATTAATGTCCCAGCCTAAGCAAGGGAACCACCCTCAGTCCCACACTCACCATGGGCCAGCCCCCTGTGCCTCTGCCAGGCACCAGGGAACCCCAAGGGAACAGAACCAAGGTGGAGGGGAGGAAAATCAAATCTCTGTCGATCTCTATACACCACTTTCAGTAACATTTAATGCCATTTTGAATCAGTTTATGTGAATTTGGAGGCTTGCAGCTTTTCTGCGCGATTTCCTCTCGGCCAACTGATCAGGCCTTTGCCAAAACAGAAAAAGCTTGTGAGAATATCAGTCCCACAGGACATGGAAATAAACTTATGAATCACTCGCTAAAAAATCAAAGAAAAGGGGTCATGAAATACTTAAAACTGGCTTACACATTAAGGAAAAGAGGACTTGAGCATCTTTTCATTATTTTCATGGTACTTTTCTGAAAATAGGCTGTAGCTTTGAGAAGCAGTGACTCTCATTTCTTTTTTAATCTGGTGTGGATGAAGTTCATTGTCACATCTCCTGAGTTTGAGCTGTAGGAGAGGCAGTTAGGCAGGCATGATAGAGAAAGGAGAGCGTGCCAGAGATTTTACTTTGAAATATGATTCAGGACCTTGCTCTGATGCAACTTCTTAGGAAAGCACAGAAGATTTCTCCCAGCTTTGGTAGTCTAAAAAGACATCCCATTTCCAAATAAGAAGTCATGGTCTTGAAGTAGCTGATGAGAAATTACTGATTTGTTCCACGGAATCTTTAATCAGCAATGTAAAGGGACATTTCACAAAACCGTGGAATGGTTTGGGTTGGAAGGAACCAAAACTTCCAACCCCCAATTTGCAGCCCCCACCTCCACAATTTTTATTGCATATTTTTCTAGCTGCTGCCACTCCTGTCAGGGGCAGTTGTGTCATCTGCAAAGGTGTTTCAAAGGTCTTTTTGCCCACAGTAAAGTCTTGCCAGCCCTAAACTGCAGGTTCCCATCTCAGGCTCTCAGCCCTGCACCCTGAACACCAGCCCAAACTCATTAATTCAAGCAGAAGTGCAGGAGTACAATCCTGCTTCCACTGGGTGCCAAGAAAGATATTTGTTGACATCAGGGGAACGCTTGAATTTTGTTTTCTACAGTTAAAGCTATAATAAACTGAGAATCCTTTTATTTTCCTTCTTATTTACAGTATAGAGTCGCAAGACAGATGGTAAGAACCCATCTAGCATAAAGAACAGGGTAGCTTTAATTGGCATTTCTGTTAAAAGGATTACTGTTTGATAAAGGCTTGTGTTTTCCCCTGCTAAAGGAAGGAAATTAGATATTTGATGGAGGCTTAGAATTGTGACTGAAGAAAGTATATATATCATATTTGGGGATGGATGGTTTATTTACAGCTGGCTCTGTAGCATTAGCTTATCAATTACCTCTCCAAATGTGATTTACCTATCTGGAGAAAAAAACCAAACATTGTTTTTATTGTCTCTAATGACCAGTTCTCACAGTTCTTGTTATTCCCAGCTGCAATAAAATAGTTCTAATGACAGAAGTTTCAATGTATTCTGCCCAACTTTTACTGCTGCCAGCATAGAGTCAGCACACAACTCTCCATCCTTCATTTTGTGTGATAGTTCTTTCAGAGTGCACTTATATTCATCATGATGAGAGAAATGTTGGGGTTTTTTTCCCAACTGGTTAATCTACATAGCTTTATAAATGTATATGTTTATATATAAAACCAAACAAACCCAAAGGAACTGTCAAGAGGACTGAATATGTCTCACTGAAATTGAAGACAATCTGTCATCCAAAGCCAACACAGGAAAAATCCACAAAACACCCATTAGACAGACAAAAGGATACAAACCAGATCCCAAACACTTTCTATCACTGAAACCTCTTAAGGATTCAGAAATCTCTCAGAACCAACTGTTTGTGCACAAATCTCACACAGTGCCTGAAATATTTCCACTGGGTGGTTTTAAGGGGACCAAATCTGGTCCCAGTCCACCTTATTTCCTTCCCTTTGCTCACCAAAGCCCTGAACTCAAACCCACCGCTCTAACACCATCAATAAGTGATGTCACTTACTGGAGGACACGTTTCCCCAGCTACCTCTGTTAAACAGAAAGATAATTTCTGGGAATTTCCTCCATTGTCTTTGATTGGTGACAACCCCACCTCCACAAAAGAGAAGGCTGGCTCTTACTTTTTCCACTTTCTTTGTAGTAATTTGCATTTTTATTTCCCTGTGGGAAACAGTTGGGACTGTCCTGAATGAGCCTAAAATACTAAAATTCAACATACTGACACCACGAGATTGACCATTTACCAAAAGAGAAGAGTAAGCAAGGTTTTGTTCTTATCAGTGAAAAATCCAAATGGAAATAGCCACATCTTGGCACAGCATCAGCAAGTGTGGCCATTTCAGTAATTTTTAAGTGTAAAACTTTTTACCTGGGAGTGACTCCTCACTGTCTTCCCTGTTTTCTCTTTCTTCAGCTGTTTGGTGTTGGTAAATGAAGTCCTTCATACAGCAAAGGTTGTAAGCATGTGATTAACATTAAAATGGCCTGTCAGCAGTCTCCAGTGGATTTCATCCTGGGGCTACTGAGGTGCTTAATGTTCATCATGGTGTGCAATGTTCATCATGAATTAATTGCTCTGCCAGTTTAGAAGGTCTGTTTGCCATGTTGTGCCTATATTACTGCTGTAAGTTAAATTACCACAGTCTATAAAGCACCTTGCAGTCCATTTCTTCTGGATGAAAGGAGCTATGAAGAATAAATTGCAGTTTCTGAAACACAAACACCCACCTGAAATGCTTATAGGAAAATGGTTGTGGATATATTTCTGTTCCACTTAAGTGTTGCAAAATTCACTGAATTCTCCTTGTATCAGATAATTCCATCTTGCTAATTCTCAAGTTTCACAGTCACCAATTACAAGGAAAATGTCAAAATAACAGGAAGATAAGGCACCAGAGGTATCATTTGTCTATCAATAGGCTGTCTCTGTTCATAACTAAATTTAAAATACAGCTCAGATACCGCATGTCAGAAATCAAGGTAAAAAATTTTCAAACACTCTATGAGAAACCTGATTCAGACTAATTTTAGAACACATTAGCTATACATTTGAAGAAAGAGATGGAGCAAATATGTTTGTGCTAATATGATCTTCAATCCCACATTTCAAGGGGCATAAAAGCATGTCAAGCTCTTCCATCCTCTTTTGGCTTGCCTGCAAGGAAATTGCATTAGTAAGTGGCATAAAATCATTCCATTTTGAGCAGTAACCTGACCCTTTGTTTTCAGTGGTGTCAGAACTGAGAGCTCAAAGGGACAATGGGAAAAGATGGCACCCTAGAGACAGACAGATCACACATTTTTCCTATCAATCAAATCATCTTTGTGCTCAGGTGGACTGAACTCAAGAGCGTGGCTGGAATTAGACTTGATGTCATAAATTTAGCTTGTCTGATGCAGCAACTACACATGAATGCCAGAATTAAGAGTTTCTCAGTGATGTGGTGAATGAGATAAGTTGCTCTTTGGATCATCCAAAATAGCTTAGAATTAAGCAGAAAAAATTGACTCTGACTTTGCAGACTGGTTACTGATGTGCTCTGAGGTACTCTTAGGTGATATATATATTTTTATTTATATAATATAGAAATTATTATACTATTTATTTATAATGTAAGGATTTTATATATTAATATATCTATAGTTATATAAATATATTTATCTAACTATATATTTATATTTATGGTATATATAATATTTATATGTATTTTTATAGTTATACTTTTATATATATATATATATATATATATATATATATATATATATATATGTATATGTATATGTAAATATATCCCATAATATGTTGTAACCTTGCTCAGAAATAATGCAGGTGGAGTTGCACATGTGCATGAAGGTCCTGGGCAGTCCAGGCAGGAAAACCCACAGAAGGAAAGGCTGTGATGCTCAGCCATACATGGCTGCGTTTAACCTATTTGGCAGCTGAAAATATTTAAGAGACTTGTGTTTGACTGATGCCCTCCTGTAATCAATTAAACTGACATCATCAGTTTTACTCGGCAATTTGGGAAAAATTATGTGGAAATCATTTGCTGTCTATAATTCATGAAAACTATTGGATGAAAATGCAGTTTTCTTTTAACATACCTAAAGGAAACACCAGAACAGCTGAAAAGCCCCTGTGACACAGAGCTTGCAGTGATGCTGACCATTCCCACAGTGCTGACCTTCCCACCAGACAGTGGCTGAAGTTACCATGGTCCAGACAGAGCCTTGTAAATCACTGAACAATGCAGCGCTCAGTGCTCAAGCACTGGAATGGGCTGTCCAGGGAAGTGGAGGAGCCACCATCCTTGGGAATGTCAAAAAGTGGATGTGGCACTTGAGGACGTGGTTTAACGGTGAACATGGTGGTGGTGCCAAGTTGAGGGTTGGACTTAATCTTTGAGGTCTTTTCCAACCTCAGTAATCTCATGGCTCTCCTTGGTGTCCATGGTTCCCCAGTCTGGGGGTGGAATTTGCCTCAGTCCACAGGTGAAGAGTCCAATTGCAAAACCAACACTGAAAATGTGGCTGCAGAGGGGTGAGAAATGAAGAGTTATGGGCAAGGGGAAGGTATTTATGGCTGGTACTTGAAAACAGATGGAGATTATTGCAGTAGAGATACAAGCACAGCTTCTTCCTGAGGGCTGGGACTGCAAAGAGGACAGGACTCAAACCTCAGCTGTGTTGGGTTGGGAATTGGGGAGTAGTTTCTGGAAAAATCAAGAGATGAGTCCACAAGAAGGTTTGCAAATCTTAATCTGCTGTGAAGTGTCATAGACAGTTACTGGATATTCAGTTTTTTGGGGTGTATTGTGTGATCCACTTCCCTGAACAATAAACTGAATAGAGATACAACAAGATGACATTCAATATGCAGTGACATGCCTCATGATGGGTAGGTGGGAATTTGTCATTAATTTCTCATTTCAATTATATATAATAAAGAATATATGTATGTAAAATATAGCTAGATAGATACGTAAAGTCTTTGCACCTGGTCCGTGGGAGCATTGCAAACTTGTAAATATCATTTAGTGATATTTAACAAACCAGCCAGGGTTTGACAAAAATAAACAGCACCAGTGTGAAAAAAAGCAAGAATTTTCATTAAACAACATCTTACAAAATGAGTTATATTTAACTTCTTTATACCAGCAAAAACTCCAGTGCCTTGGCACACAAACTGTGGTATTTTTCTTGGCACACTCTATAGGTTATGTCTTGTGCAAGGAGGAAAAACTTTGGTTCTTCATTTAAGAATTATGATTTAGCATGAACTGAATTTTTAAATATACAATTACACATATAACGTATAGACACAAATACTGATCTGTGATTACATAAATGTATATTAAAAAAGCTTCAGAATACACATACACACATTTCAAATGTGCACATCTATATGTACACATGTGGATAAGCTTGATAGTCAAAAGCCTGTTCCCTAGCTACCACAGAAAAAGAATGCTGCTATATTTTCAAAGCTGGGCTTCCTATCACAAGCTTTTCTCTTGGAATCTTGTAATAAGTAATAATTTCAAAGCATTGGAATTAGGTTTTCAGTCTTTAGCTGGGAAAATCACGATAGCTCTGTATTGACTACAATATGGACAGTCACAAACAGGTTGGCCAACGCATTTAAAGCCTTAAAAAATAATTTAGTGACACCAGTTCATGCAGAGTGAAATTTGTGAAGTCCCTGGTTACTGACCTGGAGAGAGCTCTGGTATCACCCCTACTTTTGCTACAGGTGAAAAGCAACAACTTAGAAGTGCTGCTGACTTAGCTGGTGACAAAGCCCATCTATACCAGAGATGCTGCACTACTGCTTCTGGGCATCCTGACAATATTAACTGAGCCACTAAAGTATATTATAAATCTATTTTTATATATTTATATCTCACATATGTCAAGGCAAGTGTCCTCAGCAAAATAAAACACAGACAAAAGCCATAACCATGTTCATCAAGACTAAGTCAGACAGTAAGAAGGTAAAATGCTCAAACTAAAAGCCAGGCTGGCATCTCCCAAGAGTCCTGCTCAGTCCCAATAGCAATAAGCCTTCACTTGAAATAATCCCTTCTCTGCTCCCTCTCCTATTTCCACTATTAGTCTAGAGAGTTAGGGAATTAGATTCAATGCCTTGGTTGGAAAACTCCCATTCCATGCAGACTCTGGGGTGGAAGGCAAGCCAAACTCCCCTAATGCTCTTTTTCTCCCCAGAAGTGCAATGTTATTGTCAATATGCTAATGAAGTCCACTCAGGCTGTGTGAATGCTCTCCTATTTTTTTCCATAAACCACATATAACAAAGAAGTAAATTTCAACAGTGATTGACTGACAGCTGTCAAGTAACGCACACAGCAGTTCAGGTACCAGGAACTGCTGCTGTTTGTCTGGGCATTATAAAAACCTATTGCAAAAGCTGATTTTTTTTGAAATTATCTTCTGAAGCAAGAACCTGGCAAAAAATTTGCATTTCATTCGCTTTCCCTTGGTTTCCACATGCAAGTTAAGGCAAGCAAGGCAGGGCTGTTCTGATCTGAGATCTATGTAAAGAAAATGTAATACCAGTCTGCAGTGTTGGGTGATTTTCTTGAGCAAAACCCTCATGCCAAGCAGTCACTTCCAGACTCTTACAAACAAGCACTAACTCTGCCATGCAATGTTCTTGTGACTCTCTCTTCAAGTATTTAATAAATTTCAACACAGCTCTATATAGGGCAATAATCACCACTTTACTTGAAACCACTTCATGGTAGTGAATAACGTACTCTAAATAAAGACTCCTATTTCCCTCTTTGTGAATCATTTACAAGCAGGTTATAATTTAAAAAAGTCTATTTTTTGTGCACAATTATTTACCATATAATTTCTGTAAATAATTAGTGTTCTTCATTTTATTTTTTAAGTGATCAGAGAGAAGTTTAGAACAGCAGAAGTTGGAGTGGGGTATGGTTAGCACATGCCCAGTGGAAGCTACATAAACCTCATGCCAGGGTTATGGGAATTCCTGTCCTATTTTTCAACTCCCTATTATCTACTCTCTATTATTACATACTCCCTATTATTTATTAAAATGTTCTATTAAGTTGTTATAGTTTCAGTTAAAATTTTGATTATGAAATAAAGTATGCCCATATATAGATAAATCTGTAAACCAAAGCAATATTTCATTAAAAACAGATTGTTTATGTAAAAAACTCCTCAATTAACACTTTAAAGCATTGATCTAAATTAAATCTTTTATTAAATGGATGGGGATCTCAGCTAACCCAAGCACAGATACCAGCAGCTTGGTCAGAGCAGGAATGCTGATTTACTCCAGCCTCTTGCTAATGATTCAGAGCTGTGGAACGTGACACTCCCACACCCTTTACTTGTCAAAAGCTCTGATCCAGAAAACATTTCGAGGACAGAAAGTAGAGAGAGGAGTCCCAGCCATGCTGGGGATCTGCCAAGGCAGTAGTGGTGTACAGCTGGGAAGACAACCCTTAAAAAATTTAGCATTCGTTAGTCACATTTCAGACTTCTAAGAAATGAATAGTGTAAAGTTATTTTTGGTGCAGGCATTCTAATGATGCCACATAAAGTTGGTACCATAGACACAAAATTTTAAATGAACCAGAAGAAAAACATGGCATTACTTATTTGTACAGCCCCAAAACAACAAGATTGGTGGTCACTTCAGCTTTTTGCAAGTCTCATTTTTTATTCTGTATCATGAGAGAGCAGATAACAAAATAAACATGCTGAAAGATATTTTTGCACTTCCTACCTAATAAAAATTTCCACTGCAATTCAGGCATAGGAAGTCATCTCTACTCCCTCTGTTCTCTGTTCTTGAGAAAGATGCCAAGGTCATTAGGTGCCAAAAGACACATTTAAATGCCTACAGAGGTTGAGCTCCCTGGGAATTTGATGCCTGGCTTAATTACTAGACCTGAAAATTGCTATCTCTATCTTAAGTTGCTTTTATAACCTTGAAAATTTGGCCTTAAACTGCTCCTGAAAATAAGATTTAGAGACATAACATACTGTTGGCATTTTATCTGGGATCTCAATACCAAAGAATGGGCTCCTATTATTGAATAATTAAGGAAAACCCATAAATTATTCAGGGGAGCTGTGTTTTCCTTCCCAAAGGAAGCTGTTATATCCCAAACACGAGCCTGCAGACAAACAAGCTTCTGTCCTGCTGAGTTACAGCCACCCCAGGCTGTATGACAGGAATTGCTGCAGCTCCCCTGGGCATCCATCTCACCATGGCACAGGCACCAGGGACAGGCTGCAGCCAAGAAAAGGGGTTTGTGTCCAGCTAAACCCCTCTCCTGCATTGCCCTCTGAATGGACCTCTCCCTCCTCAATGTCCAGAATGCCCAGAGGGGCTAAAAATCCTTTACCTGGGGTTAATTCTGCCTGAAATGAGCCCCACTCTGCTGGACAACCTGACCCCAATCCCTGCCTGAGACAGTCCCTGACACCCATTCCAGCTGCAGCCCTGCTGCCTTGATGTGGTTTCAGTTTCTAAAACATCAGTTCAGCTGTTCAGCAGATCAGGCATGGACATGGACATCAGGCACCCCAAGGTGACAGCAGGCACCCCAAGGTGACAGCAGCCACATGAACTCCTGCAGGACGGGTGCTGTAGGAGAGTCCAAAGTTATCATGGAATCATGGAATGGTTTGGGTTGAAAAGGACCTTAAAGCCCATCTTGTTCCACCCTGCCATGGGTTGGGACACCATCCACTATCCCAGGTTCCCATGCTCCGTCCACTATCCCATCCAACCTGGCCTTGGACATTCCAGGGATTGGGCAGCCACAGCTTCTCTGGGCAACCTGTGCCTCCCTCACAGGGAAGAATTCCCTCCCAAAATCCCATCTAACCCTGCCCTCTGGCAATTTGAAGCCATTCCCCTTGTCCTGTCCCTCCATCCCTTGTCCCAGTCCCTCTCCAGTTCTCCTGGAGCCCCTTTAGGCACTGGAGGGGGCTCTAAGGTGTCCCTAAAGCTTTCTCTGCTCCAGCCCCAACACCTGGCTCTGCTCACATCTCTCTCAGCTGCACAGGTCTTGTCTGAACAAGCACTTTTCCCACTCCCTTGCTCTGGCTAAGGCAAATATGAAGGTCCTGGATCACGCTCCAAAATAGCAGCTTTTTCCTCCCCTCACCTACAGGCTTGATGCCTGGTGCCGATATCTAATTAATTAATTAAGGTTAGTTGAGGTCAGGGCCTGGAATCTGAGCAATTAAACTGTTTGCTCCCCTGCTAAAACAAACCCTGTGCACAGGGCGAGCTGCCAAGGCTGGGATTTGTGAAATTTGACTCAGGAAAGGAGGTGCCCTGTGCCTGTCCCTCAGGGCTGCCCAGGGCTGCGCCGTGGGCTCAGGGAAGGCACAGAGGAGGTAGAAAAAAGTCCAGCTAACTTTTGTTTTAAGGCTGACTTTTCCTGTCCTTACCATGAACTTGAATATCTGCTATTTTAATTTTAAAGCCCAGCTCTTGAAACGGAGTGATTACACATAATATCTCACCTTTGACAAGAGAGCCTTTGTGGGTTCAAAGATGAGCTTGAAAATGAAAACTGATTAAAGCCTGAAGGGTCAAAGCCAAGGATGGAAATGAGAGTTACCTGACACGGATTTCTTTTCAAAGATCACAGGCATTTAATCCTGTTGCACGACTCCTGACTTGTGTAATTTAGTGGTGCAGAGGCAGAACATGCAGTTTGTGGGGGGACAGAGGTGACCTGGGCTGGGGAACAGGGGGAGCAGGGATTCTGCTCCAGGGTGATGGAGCTGCCCCCATGGCCCCCAGACATTCATCACTACCTGGCCTGCCATAAATACACAAACACACAGATCACTGGTGCTGCAAATAGCAGGGAGCCACCAGCTGTGAGGACTGTACTAATCACTAAAAATTAATAGTGCTTTATGGTGAGGGGTTTTTTAGCTTCTTGCAAAACTTCTTCATATTCTTCAGGAAAATGAAGAAGAGCTGGAGAACAACCTAAATGTTGCTATAAACAGAAAATGAGCACGCAGCGCATGGACATCATATGGTCACAGCTGGACAAAGCCCCTGGCACTTGGATGTGGATGGATCATGCTTATTACTGCTTGGATTTTCTGCCATTCCCAGGAACCTCTGAATTTTGCCCTTGTTAATTAATCCAAACTTAACTGATCTGAAGTATTTAGAAAGTCCATTCCTTCCAAAACCCTGAGCTTTTCCCAAGGATAATCCTGTAAGTGGTTTTCATTCCTGTGAAAGCCTTCCAGACTTTCTAAGGTGTAAGATTAAAGATCATTCAAATAATTATAGTTGATATAAAATTGAAATACCCTTGATGATACCTCCCCAGACACACAATTTGAAATAAACTTTTTTGAATTAAAAAACACCAGTTATTTGCTCTGAAAGATTTATGTAACCAACCCCTGCAGTGTCATGTATCTTAACTAATTAACTCTGCTCTTTATTGATCAGGAAAAAACCCCTACCACAACAAAACAAACAAACAGCAGAAAAAAACCCCCACAGGATTTTCCTAAATAAAACAATTATTTATGAAATTGTTTTGACCAGTTTACAGGAAGAACATGCAGAGCCTCAGTGAACCTGGAGCCCAGGGGTGTGCAGTGGGAATCTGCCTCCAGGGCAAAACACAGACTTGTAAAAACAGTCAGAAACTCAGAGTTTGCACCTCCTATTTGAAGGGCTGCTGCTCCAATCTGGAGCTGCTCTGCTTTGACAGTGATCCAGTCCTTCTTTTCTCATCTCTCTGGGTGGAAAGTGGGCAGAAAGAGCTCGCTGAAGACACAGGGCTCTTCACACCCTTGTGAGGACAGTTTTAGAGGGAGAAGAAAGGAAATTTATTTCTCCCTTCCTTCATTTGACAATCAATTAAAGGAATCTGATCATCAGGAAGCGTTTCTGGAAGCAAAATCTGCTTTTGCTTGGATTTCAGCTCTTTCACACCTGATGACAATATCTAAAGGTAACACTTCCTCCTGCAATTTCCTCCAGCCCATTTCCTTCCCATTTTGGCTCCCATTCCCCAACTTTTGATACACAAGGTAGAAAGTGGAGACATGAGAGTAAAGGACAGGACATAAATACTGCTTGTGAACAGCCTCCATTGGTGTCATGGATGTGCAGAAAGCTGTGACTGCAAAAACCTGCTCCCTGCAGGGAGGACGATGATAACAACCCTAAGACAAGCAAACCCACTTAGCAAAGCCACTGAATTAAGTCAGAGATCCAGTTCCTTCAGGTATCCCTGCCCACCTGAGTTTTTACCCCATAAGTCCTTTATAATCTCTGTGCCCAGAGATAAATTCATGGCAGAACTGGTTTTTTTTTTAATCAGAGCTTCTTGGGTCTGGTAGAGGTCTGATGTCCCTAATTCCTTCTTTGCTCATCCTCTATCCACAAAAAGAGAGGCCTTGATGCAGGAAAGCACTTGAGGGGCTGCTTGATTTATTTAGGCATGTTCTTGCAATGCTGAGTGAATAGCTGAGCAGACTTGGATTTAAGAATATATTTAAGTATGGGACCAGAATGAGGAATGCAGCTGCAGCAAAACCTGGTGAAAACATGGCTAGAACTGTGTGGCAGCTACATGTTACAAACTGGGAAAGCACGATGGCCAAGCTGTCATCTGTGCAGATGGTTTTCCTCAGCCAGAAATCTGCTTTATTCTGACACATAAAAAATTAAAACACCTTGCTAAAGAATCCTCTGGTTTACAAGACAAGCTGTTCTGGAGAGAATATAAATGTGTTGGCTGCTTCATTGGCAGTCTATGCTTCAGATTTATTTTTTTAAGATATAATGTCTGAAGCCATATTTCCCTGGTGATAAAAATCCCGTTAGTAATCCTGACAAAATCCTAAAGGGCTAAAAAGCAATGAAGAGGATTTCTAATGGTAAGTTATAAATCCTTTTAGAGAATATCTTGCTTTAAAATAATTCAGAGGGAAAAAAAAAATGAGAATCTTAGGAAGGAGGTAGTTCTATTAAAAATCCTATGGCAAGATCAAGGACACTTAGGAGAAATTCCACTTCCTAAGGCAAGGAGATGGCACTGAGCAGCAGCTTTGGCTGTCACTTGGCCAGCGGGGCAGCATGTACCTGGGGTGGGGTAAGAGAAGGAGAGATCATTTGTGCAGTGCTGTTTGTAATCTCATTTTCCAGAAAAAAACATTGAGTTCTCCCCATTAGGGCAAGAAGAAGGTAAGTAGAGATCCTGAGTACAAGTGATGTGTGCAGCTGCAGGAAATGGGAACTGCAAAACCAACAGGGAGGCTGGAATGGAATGAAACAGCAGAGTGCATTTGGCTGATTTCTCCTGTAACACGGGCAAGGCTTCTCTTGATTTAAACTGGTTTAAACCTTTTTTTTTTTTTTGTATTGTGGATGACTTCCACTTACTGTCCCACACACCGGTCAAGACCCAATTTTCAGGCTTTGCTTTCTCACTGATAATGTGTGTCACATAAATATCTGATCTGTAATTTTGATGATTATTTTAAACCGTAATTTGGAGGTGTATGAGTTCACAATGAATTCACAATTCTTTATTTGCAATGGTAGAACACATGAAGTGAAACTCAGACTTGTGGAATACAAGAGGGTTTTTGCTGAAAAAAGTATGTATGTTACAAAAAATCCTGAAATAACTTCAGGACGTCTCACACACTGCTAATATATAGTCCACTCTAAAAACTAAAAGGAAAAACAGCATATCTAATGTTATTCCTCTGCTATATTTATAAAAAACCTCAATTTGGTGTGGAAACTGCTCATTGAATGAAGTGGGGGTGGCAAGGAATTAATTGGGGTCTCTGCACCTTGTGTCACCAAATGCAGAACAAGAGCCATGATTAAGAATTCATTACATTCAATTACTAATTTATCAAAGAGGCTGCATTCTTCACTCACCTGGGCTTTCACTGAGATGAAATCAATTGGATTCCACAGGAATTGATAAAACTGCTACATTTAAATAAATAATTTTATACCTTCTGAAGATTCTAAAGCACTTTTAGAGCCTTCTAGGGCATAAGTGCATCACTGGTTAAATTCTGCAGGCTGCAAAGAAATTATTACTGTGCTTTATCAGTGGCAATGGTGCTGCTTTTTACACAGTGAGTAATTAGAAAAGAGAAGCCACTGCTGAACATGCAGCTGACAAGAGGCTGGGAAGTCTCTCAGGGACAGACTTAGAAAAGTGATCTTGATAAATTGGAGAAAGAGACTGAAACAGAGAAAATGGAATTCATGGAAGGCAAATGCAAAGTACTGAGGTGTGGAAGGGAAATCAGATGTGCCAACATCGAGCTGGGACACAGCTGGAGGTACGGGCAGGGCAGAGGGGAAATGAGGGGAGGCTGTGCTGGCTTTGGGGTATCTGCAGTGTGGGCTGGAGGATGCTCTGCACAGGGGGCAGCCCCTGCCCTCCTCCTCGAGTGCCTCCTGCTCTCCTCACTTGCTGACAGCCCAAGCCCACACTGGATTCAGCCTGAAATACCTGATTCAGCAGATTTTATTTTAACCACTGAGTGAGGAATTTTGGGATGGCTCCAGGCCCTGCATGGGAATAACTTAATCCCTCAAAAAAAAAAGAGTGCCTGGCCCCAAATCTAATCTGGACCTGGAACACTCCTGTGCAAGCCATGGAAGCCTTTTCCAGGTGAAAAGCCGCAAGCAAGATGTGCTGCAGGCAGCAGGACAAATCTGAATCTGTTGCAGGGGAAATCAGGGGGTAAGGGAAGACCTCTGAGTGACCTTACTTCAGCCTCAGATAAATTAAATCAAACGTGCAGCACTGCAGCACTTCCCTGAGCCAGTATCTAAACAGCAGGGTCAGCCTCTCCTGTGCAGCATCATAGGTGGGATTTCCATCTAAAAGAAAAGTTCAATTTATTCTTTTTTTAACTGTAGCACCTCCTTGTCAAGACGTTCCTCATACAGCAATATATGGCACAATGTACTTTAGAAATGGTTCTCAGTCACACCTTTGCTAATTCAAAATGAGAATGTAATGGTATGGAAAATTAATACTGTTTCTCTGCTATGTCACATAAAACTTGTTCCATATTCATCTAATAGCTCATAACTGATATGATAAAATAATATGGACACTGAAAAGCCATTTGTTTCTGAAACACTGTGAACATTAAACCTTACAATTACTATAGTGGCTACTAGAACACACAGCAAACACTTAAAAAACCTTGTAGATTCGGCAATCAGCTGCTGAATAAATTCTGTATTAAATAAAACCAATACCTAGCAAAACAAAATGCTTTGTGATGAAGAGGAAAGGCCTTTTAACTGCTCATGGATAGCATGTATCACAGCAAACTAATTAATCAAATAAGGCAGCCACAGAAAAATGGTTCAGGACTCATGGATTTCAGAATACATCCTAAGAAGGCAGAATCGTTTATGTGTGCCAGCCTCTTCCACCTCATCTGGGGAGGTTTGTCCTGCCAGAGCCCTGTCTGGGAGTGTTTTCCCTGCCCAGGTGACTCCAAGGACTGTGAAGAGCAGCTCATGAGGCCTCTCTCACTTCATCTGGCTTTGGACTAGGTCAGGCTTTGCATCCTGACTGTATGAACCAGACACAGCCTTTCTTTTAACCTTTATCCTCTGTTATCCACAGACAAACAGGAGGAGTCACTGGTACATGAGGATAACCAGAGTCACTGATCTGAACGTGTATAGACCAAAATTATAACCAATTTTATTCTGGAAAGCAAAACCTGGTTCATACAGAATTTCAAACAGTCTCCACATTTCTGAAACGGCTGCTAGCAAGGTGAGGCTGCAAGGTTATGGAGCTCATGTTTATATCACAGTGGAAATGGGCACATCTTTATGACACAGACACATCTGTAACCCAGTCAGACACAGTACACTCATCCTGCTGTTACATTTAATCAACAAAAGCAATTGCTACACCCTGCACTTGAAATCTTAAATCATATGGTGTATTACTTGGCCAGAATTTTACTAAAGTCTCTATCTGTAAAGCTTCTCACAGCATATGAAATTATTGCACAGGCAACAAGAAAATCTACTACTCACAAGAGTTTGTATTGGATGATGTGGGGGACTTGTGGTTGTTGGTTAATAAAGGCTCAGGGGAAAACCATTCATAAATACACAGCCTATTTCAAAGCACCACAAAATGAAGAGTCTGAGACATTTTAGCAAACCTCAAAACTACGTTTTAAACTCTCCAGTTATGAAACAAATTGCTCCACATTGAGTCACTACCAAGAGAAAACTACCTTTAATGCTAGCAGAAAGTGTACTGCAGAAAATTCTCACATCTGCAAAGCACCTCACTTAAATGATAATTATGTTCTATAAAGTGCTGTTACTCTTAGTCACTATTTACTTTATCTATTCTGAGTCATATTAAGTGTGGTGTCTCAGCTGCAGAGAATTTCATTACACCATTTGTTAAAGCATCTTTAATAGGCCAATTTCAGCATCCATCTACTGTATCTCACTAAATGGTTTTTATTTGCTAAATGATACAGTTTAGATGAAACACACTTCAACAAGAAATGCAGTTGTACTACTGCAGATGTCACACTACCAGCCAGAAGACTTTCTCTGAGATCACTGTGACTACCAGGGAAGTGAGGTTGCAATCAGTGAGATCTATTTGGAATCCTTACACTACTGAAGCTCCAACTAAACTGCTTGGGACTAGAACCAAAACTTGAAATTAAACCAGAGTTTGGAGGTTTATTCATAAGAAATAAAAGTATTGTTTTATGTTTTAATTTGTAATCTCTAATGGATTAAAAACATGTAGATTAAAAGGTGAAATCAATACTTTAGTGGCCTTATTGGGGATTCAGTTTCAGCCAAGTATTTCAGTCATACTTTGTATGGGAGTGAGACATTCAAATAAAAGAAATTTACCATGCATTGTAAATAAAACAGAGTACAGCAAGTCTTGGCAGTGTGGTTACCTGCTCTAATTCTCAACAGGTCTCTCTATCTGCTTGTATGCAGTCAAGCCATCTATATTTTCAAAATTACATACTTTAAACATTATTGGAGGAAAAACTATCAAGTCCAGTTCACACTAGAACATTTTAGTCCTGTGTATCTGTAGTTAAGCACTGGCACAGAGAGGAAAAGGTTCCACCTTCAGCCTTGGGGTTTTTTTACAGTATTCCTTCAGACTTGTTCCTGCTTTAGCCCAGACTTGACAGGTCTGCTACCAGCAGGCTCCAACCCTCCGTGACTGATCTTTAAATTACACTGTGTTGATTTTGTCATGGGTTTGATTCCTGCATCTTATCTTCCTTTCCCCTCCTAAATACCCCATACTTCCACACAACTAAATCCAGAACTTCAGAGCCCTTTCAGTCTCTATTAGGTGAAGGAAAGAGAAATATCACTCCAGCTGACACCACTCAAGTGATGCTATCAGTTACATTAATGCCTGGAAAGGGTATCTCCACTGAGACCTGCCTGCAAGAAAACATGCCTTGAATTCAACAGGAACCTTCAGGCACTAAGGACAGATACTTGCAGTTTAATTCTCTAATTTAACACTGTTCTCAACAAACACCTCCTCTCCTGCAGGAGTCTGCACAGGACCAGAGCAGCAAAATTGTTGGTCCCTTATCTCTTTAAATTTGTGTGACTTCTGCAACCCAGGCAGACTCCTATGTCCTGATCGTCACAAAATATCAAAGAAGTTTCCAGGAAAACAATATGTAAATACAGGGTACCTTTTGTGATTAAAAATCCATAGATTTTTCCTGAAAATCAGAGAAAAATCTACAAAGCCATCTACATTTGCATGGCCTTGAATGACATGTTTGCCCAAGGTGAAAAACAGACATTTACAGATGAAAGCAAGACAGACTCACTGGCTTTTTGTGACTGGCACCTGACAAGATCTGATAAGGAGTGGTCAAGATAAACTCCCACTGTGTCCCTCACCCAGCTCCAGCCTTTTCATCTCACAGGGAAGTGAGAAGTCCACAAAGCTATTTTTAAAGGGACTGAGGTGAAACCAATGAAAGAAGCAGCTGGAGGGGCAGGACCCTGTGCCAGAGGAGGGAATTAGCCCTGTGTCCATTCCCAGAATCCCTGAATCTCCTGAGCTGGAATGTTCCCACAAGAATCACTGAGCCTGACCCCAGGCCACCCCAGCAATCCCACCCTGTGCCCAGGAGTGTTGTCCACACTCTCCTGGAGCTCTGGCAGCCTTGGGGCTGTGCCCATTCCCTGGGGAGCCTGGGCAGTGCCCAGCCACCTCCCCCTGGTCATGGGGATGGAAATTCTGTTGGCTTGCAGCTCATGGGACAGCAAAGGTGGCTGCTGCTCTCTGTTCATCACTTGCCCTGGATTAATCACTGAAATCACAGCTCAGGGATGGCACACAGGGCTGCAGCACCGCGAGTTCCACACCACACACTGTGTGCAGTGGTTTCCCAGGGTGAGGTCAGCAGCAGCTAATGATGGCAAAACCAGCCAAAGCAGCAGGTGAGCTGCAAAGAGATACCTGCAATTAACAGCCCAGTGCACTTTGGGTTTATGGTGGGCTTTTTTCCTCATTAATTAATTCCCTCAGGTAGTTAAAAGGAATATGAAGGCTCTGCCCAGTTTGAAGAAGTCAGGAGAAGTTTCCTTTTTCCCCCCTAATATTTCAGTACATCACAGCATGTTTTATAGTTGTTGGCCAAGGTCTGACAGTTGCTTTTCATGAAGCACACTGCTTTGCTGACTTTTGATGCTGAACTAAATTACCAGCTATAGCTTATTCAGCTGTATGCATTTCTCTTTAATTAAAGGTGTTGGAGGTCGTTGCATTTTGCTGGAATATCTGCAGGGAACAGACTCTGCCTCTGTTCTGGTGCAGTTTGGGTCTATGAGTCCTTTCTTACTCTGAGTGAATTAATGTTTTCTTAAACGACAGAACTATGAAATGGGAGTTAAGGTGCAAATGAGGGCAGTTTTTGCCAGTATCTTTGCTACTTTTAAACCATCTCTTTATGGTTGAACCCTGCCAAGCTCTTAAGCACATGCTTTTCTTAAATAGCTCCACTGAAATCAATGAAACAACTCACATGACAGCAAGACACTGATCAGGGCTTACTCCAATGGATGCTTTATGTATTATGATTAAAAATAATTCCTGCTTGGGAGCTGGGAAAGCATTTTGCTCAAACCTGCTGTTTACTGGTTTCTTCCCTGAATGTTCTCTTGATTAGCACACAAACTCCATATGAAGTATTTGGAGGATATATATTTTCTAGGTATCCAAGCAGTGTTTTTCTCTTAAATTGGATGTGAATGCCAAGGCAACTTTATGCTCCTTTTCTACTCAAATGCTCTGCTGCCACATGTCAATACTGCTCTCTGGCAGGTTCCATAAGAGCTGAAGTCTAAAGTACACCTGCTGTGGCCATCTCTGTGTTTTCTTTTCAGTTTTTGCTGTGGTTGAAACACAGTTTTTTGATGCCTGCTCTCAATGAACTTTATCTTCCTGAACTGATTTCCTGGATTTTCAGTTGCATTCAGCTCATTGCCCTAATCTCAGCAATATTTATTGTTCTCTTTATTTAGCTCCATCTTTTATCACACATGCTCCTTCCATTGTTATGTCTGTTTTTCAGGTAATAACCTGCAAAAAAATAATGTAAATTTTTTTGGTGCAGACTCAAAGGAAAAGGTCTCTAATTATGAAGACTGAACTCCAGGCTGCCCGTTTTGCACAAGGATTTCTGCTGTCCCCACTGCCACGAGCAGGAGGGCAGGACAGGCAGGGCTCAGCCCTTCCCTGGCACATTGAGGAACAAAACCCCCTGGGTTGCACTGCAGATTCACCTGTGCTGGTCCTCTGGCAGAGCTCCTCAGGGTCAAACTGCACCACAGATGGGTCTGCAGTGACTAATTTTAACCATGTATGTTTTAGTAATCCCAGGATGTCTTTTTCAGAATGCTGTTATGACAAATTCATTACTGAACTTCCCAGACAGGGTTTTTAAGCCACCTCCAGGCTGCAAAGCTGAAGAATGGCTCACATTTAGAAAATTACAATAATAAAATCCACGTACAAGGACTGACTCTATAATAAGACTTTTTCATGTTATTTTGCTGCTGAGTGAGACAATCTGCCAAAACTCCTCCAATAATCAAAGAGGAGGTTTGCTGTCTGTGAGAAGATGCAAATCCTGATTCCATTCTCTGGTGGTGCTGAGAGCAGGAGCCCAGCTCGAGATTGGTATGAATTGAGTTAGTCTTTTATGACACTGTAATATGCAACTCAAAAGAACTCATCAACTTGATCTAATCTAAGCTTCTCTACAGAAAACTCAAATAAGCTTGAATTCTTGGATTAGTCAATGTTTGCAGCCACTTGAATTACATTTCATATATACATAAAGTGAGCATGTGAATCTCAGCAGTTAAGTACTCTACTGTCAATTTCCATTTTTTTCCTAAAGAAAAGAGTAAAATATATTTAAACTCATCATGCTGGGAAGTAGTATCTGGCTGTAATCAGACACAATCAACCAAAAGAAAAGAAATAGCCATATTTACATCCATAATCTTTTTTATCTTGACACTGAAGGCTAATTGTCATATCAGGAAATGCAGAATGATATACAGTATATGTGCCTGAAGGTACCATGTTTGCAAAATTGCTTAACAGCAGCTACTACTTGCTGTTTTGACAAAGATATACTCTTGCTGTCTGATAGCACATTTCCGTAGGAAATAATTTTGAGTAGGCCCTGTCAAATAAAGTTAGATTTAATGCAGCTACAATGTTAGTAATAAAGAGGAAGCATTGACATTTTCTTCATAATTAGATGTTGCCACTGATATCCAGCAAGAAGACACTGCTGTCCTGAATTGTGATTGTTGCTGGAATGCTCATTGCATTCCCTGCAATCTGTGCTGTCCCTGTGGGTGCTGAGCACATGCACACGAGTGTTGTACTTGTGATTGAACTGTCATAAATCCATCAGAATGTGATAGAACTCCACCAGATGAACCCTAACTGAGCATACAGCAAATAAATCCCTTGCTGCCACTGGCTATTTGTATTATATTTCACATTTTAGGGACAATAGGAATGTGTTATTCTCTAGGAAAGTGTCTTTTAACGGCCTAAAAATTAATAGGAGCTGAGATTTGCTTTCATACACCACACATGCCTGAGGGTTTTTTGGTTTTGTTTTCATCTTTTTCAGGTAATAGTTTATCTGAATGAAGTTATCAGGTGGTGCAATGGAAAACAGACAGGTTATTATAAAAGTGCTGTGGCAGCCTAATCAGGAGCAGGGTCCCACTGTGTCATCAACCACAGAACCACAGCATGGTTTGAGTTGGGAGGGACATTAATGCCCATCCCAGGCCACCCCTGCCATGGACAGGGACATATCCCACTGTGCCAGGCTGCTCCAAGCCCTGTCCAGCCTGGCCTTGGACATTTCCAGGGATCCAGGGACAGCCACAGCTTCTCTGGGCACCCTGTGCCAAGGCCACCCTGTCCTCACTGGAAGGAGTTTCTTCCCAAAATCCCATCTAACCCTGCCCTCTGGCAGTTTGAAGCCATTCCCCCTTGTCCTGCCACTCCAAAACACTGTAAATAATCTATAAATAATAATAATAAATTATTTATTATATCTTTCAGGAGTGCCCAGGTGCCCAAAGGAATGAACAGTCCCAGAAAGGTGAAAATCCTTGGCCACTGCTGTGACAGAGAATCCCCACAGTGTCCATTTAGCCCTGAGGCCTGTCCTTATGGAGTGAAAATAAAAAATAAAGATATTTGCAAGTCTCAGTTGCTGAGTAGAACCACTGGAACCTTTCCTATGGCAGGTGCATCCTCCAGCTCTTGATTCAATTTGGGGTGTTACCATCAGCTCACACAGCCCCATGCAAATAAAGCAAACGAGAGAGATGGAAACAAAGGCAGGCAGAAACAGAATATAAAATACACCTATAAATATTATAAATCCTGCAGCAACCAGAGAGTTCTTTTTATCCCAAAAGGTAGAGAGATGGAACTGATTAGTTCTCACTGAGGAAAGGATATTGATGTTTAATACCCTTTTGAAGCTGTTGAGCTCAGTTATTGGATTCAAAGCAGGATACCTGATGGTGCAGGCAGCAGCACATAACTCTGTTTCCTTCCCTAACAACTGCAAGCCCACAAGAAAATTACCAGTTTCAGCTCAGAAATGAAGGTGGTCTTTTGCTGGCTGAAAATCCTCTATTTATGAAACAATTTAAAATTATTTGCCATTTGCAGTGCCAGGAAGGAACAGCACATTTGTTCAGCCAAATCACAGCTATCTCTGCAGTGAGGTTTAGAGTGGTCCTACTGTTTGTCATCTTTTAGGCTGAATTTTTATTGGTTTTGCAAATGTTAATGCATATTCTTAAGCAAGATTTAGCCCAAGCAGATGATGCTAGGAGCGAATATGGTTGGGTTTTCCCCTAAAAAAGCTGCAAAATCTTTGAAGGGGAAAAGAAAAAAAGGATGAAGAACTAATGACCTGAGAAATGAAGAATTAACAAGTGAGTAGTTTGTACATACAGTGTTACCTTTCTGGGGTGATGTCCATGAAGACTTTGGGGCTAAAAAGGTGTTAGTTTTTCAAAATTTGAAGTGCTCATTTAATATTTTCAAAGTCAAAATTTTTTATTTTCTTTTTTGTTTTGACTTTTAAAAAATATTAAAATCTGATTTAGTAATTATAAAAAAAGCCAGAATATTTAAATTAAAAATTAAATATGGAAAGAAACTTAAAATCTTTAGAAATATGAATCATCATTTTTGTTCAAATCAGTAAACTAAAATGACACTTAATTTTCTTTTTTTGCTAATAGAAAATACTTTCTTCTAGCATGACTAAAATTAAAGAAAATAAAAAACCAAAAAAAAAGCATTTTAAAGCCCCGAAAGCTAAAAACCCAAGAAAACCCTAATCAGACCTATCAATAAATTACACAGCTCTGCGAAGAGCTTACTGAAAGCTCTTTAGTACACCTTTTATTCATAAAACATGATTTCCAGCTAACTGACATGGTACCTGGCTCCAGTTTTAAATAAGAGAACAAAGTGATTATATCAATGACAACTCCTAAACATGGCAAAATGCAGCTGATGCAGAATGTGAAACTTTGGGAAACACAAATATAACCACCAGTAGTTGCAATATACCAAAACCACATTTTGGATCCAATACATTTTGGCCATGCAATTCCCTTCTAATTTCCCCAGGATCTCACAGTAATTTTTGCTAGAAGCCAGTGCCTAAGCAGACTTTTTGACATAAGAAATAGCAGCACAATAATTTTCTGCTCATGGCCTCCAATCCTCCAAAGGGAAACTGAAAATAATATAGCCTAATTACAACTCTGAATAAAACAGTTTTATTACTGAATGAATGACTTTAATTCTTTGTTTGCTCTCAAATGATACGTGAAAATTAATATGTGGCAAATTAACACCATAAAATTCGTGGGTGAAGGATTTTTTTTTTTTCCTTTTGGTTTGCCTTGCCCTACTGGCAGCGAGGGAATACAATTTCTCTTCTGGATCACAGGCAATAAAGAACACCAGATCTCAGTAATGATAGAAGTTATAAAGCACTGGGCTTGCCTTACAGGATAATTCAGTCATTCAGAAGTCTTCATGCTTATAATAAATGTGTTTTAAATAGGTCTGAAACTGAAATGTGGCTGTTCTGGTTTGCACCAAGCTTTACACCTCGGTGGGGACAATGCAGGGAACCATAAAATGTCACCAAGTGCCAC
The DNA here is from genome assembly GCF_047830755.1 of Zonotrichia albicollis. NCBI lineage: Eukaryota > Metazoa > Chordata > Aves > Passeriformes > Passerellidae > Zonotrichia > Zonotrichia albicollis. Next base: position 5,128,425 of record NC_133830.1, read on the forward strand.
AGTGCATGATGCAGCCTGGCTTCTGCTCCCTCCCATCCCCACACCAGGACACAACCAGGCACCTGAGGTGCTCCACTGCCCCAGAATGAAGTCCAATTAAGATTCATTAACCTCTGGCCTCTTTCACTTATTTGACGGACAGTGAGCATCTCAGGGAAAAAGCTAAAAGGTGAACTTGAATGAGCTGGGGTCAGCAGATGACATTTTGAGGAGTTAAAGACACCTTAGGTGATAATTTACATCTGAAGCATCAAGGCATGTTGACATATTGATTGATAAATGGAAACATTATATGTGATGGTCATGCTGGCTGAACATTTAGGGTGATTTATGCTGTAACATTTGCTTTTTATATGTGTACCATTTTTTTATGTTAACAATAAAGTGCTGTAAATGCTACATTAGTAATAAAATATGCACTGGCTATGTGCTTTATTGGCTTTATTTGTGTATGAATAAATACCACCACATTCACACAAAAATGATATGGAAATAATATACCTTGAGTAGGCACAGTGACAACCTGTAACTATGCTAAGGTAAAATTGATGTTAAAACCCAAGAATGGAAGTCTGCACAAACTGTGATTCATGTGGGGAGGTACATCTTACCACTATGCTTAAGGAGAAATGTGTCAAAAAAAGGAAGAAAGGATGTATCAGAGTTATTAGAAAAGCAGAGCAGATGACTGTGTGCAAAGGACAACACTTAACTGATTTATACCAGTGCTCAGAAACAGTTCAGACTTTTGATGTTCCTTTGAGATTAATGACACCATCACTCTCCATTATAGGTACCCACCATGCAGAATGACTCTGCTGCAATATGAGACACAGCAGCCAAGCAATTACAGAAATGTCAGAGTTTTCCCTTTCCCCCAACAATGAACACTTTATCACCTCCTGCTGACCAGTCCACTTTCAAACAGGGCTGGTTTTCCTTCAGGAAAGGCCCCTCTGAAATAATGGGCCAGCGTGGGGGATCCCCATTGCTGTGGAGCCACAGAAAATATGCTCCAAGCAAGATTTCCTGGAAGACCAAGCATCCTGCTCAGCCTGTGCATCTCTTGCATACACAGAGATGCCCCTGGGAGGCATCACTCCTAATGTGTATGTACAACACAGATGCTCTGTGCACGTGCAGTACACCCAGCACTTTCATACATGACTGACTTTCCAGACATGCAAATAAATCCAAATATTTCATGAAGTCCAGGGCTTGCTTTATGGCTGAGCAATAAATATACAGAGCATACACCATATTGTCAACATTTAAAGGGTTAGTTTGATTTACTGCCTACCTGCAGTGCCCTGGCCTTGACATGTGTCAGTAAGGCACAAAGGAATTCTGAATATAAACATTACTATGCAGTTGGATAAAATATTCACTTTGTAGGAACAAAAAGGAAAATAATCAGAGAAAACTTGTGACATGGGATACCCAGAAGTATGCACTCAGGAGCTGGGACAGGCAGGAGAATTTGTAAATTCACAATAGCAGCAGTTCTGAGTTAGCAGCAGTGTGCTGTCACTTTTTACAAGAACTCTTGCATTCAACAATTTACCTCACACTGATTGCCTGGCTCGGGCACAGCCCAATGCTAATAACTTCTCCTGGGCTAGGTAAGGATTCAGGATTCATGGAAAGAAGGATGGCAGTGCAGGAGTGGAGGTGCTGTGGAATTACTGCAGCACATCAGGCTGTTACTGTACTGAGTGTGAAGTGTCAGCTCAGATGCAGGCTGTCAATAGAGCAGGAATGATCACAGCATCAAAGGTATGGGGAGATACTGTGCTGTCCTGAAATCCAGCTAACAAAGCCCTGACACCATAGGGAAGCCCTATTTTTTTGACAAAAATAGCCCCTTTGAGAGGCCAGAAGAGACACAGAGCCTCCCCCAGTGCAAAGGAGAGCAGTGTTTTCATGCTGGTGGCTTTCCTAAGGCTCTGGCCACCCCCTCAGTGCAGCCTTCACCATTCCTTCCCTCAGCAAACCACAGTTACAGGAGGCAGCAGAAACAGCAGGCACCTTTTATAATCAAAGATCTCAACAGTTACAGAACACCATGTAAAAGCCATTTCCTCAGTTCAGCAAGGACTAAGTGGCAACAAGGGAGAGGATGAAGCAGGGACAACAGCAATTAAAAACAAAAAGGATATAAAAATATTCCCAAATGCCTCAAAAGTAGCAGGAAGAGAAGACCATTTCAGCCTTAGCTAGCATTAACCTCTTTACATGGAAACTGAGTCTAGAGGAAGAAATGGCAGTACCCAGGATTTTGTTATTCACAGCAGCCAGTGGTGATGTGGGTTTGGGGAGGAAGGGAATCTCACAGCACTCAGAGATAACAATTACCCCCCAAACACACAGGCACACACACATTTATCTCAGACACACACAAACAAGCCTGTTGGCACACATAATGCACTCCACAAACCCAATTTGTTCTCACTTCATTATTTTCAAATACATAGGGAGAGTTCTGGGAATGCAGGTTGTTGCTATGCCAAATTCTGCAGAATGCAAGTTCTTTTGGTATTAACAGGAGTCTTTATACCATTTTCTCTCTAATTTTCTACTACAGCACTGCCAAACACCATTTAGCTTTGCTCAGAAAGTTGAAGCTTTTGTAGGCAAAGCCCCAGAAACACTTCTCTGGGTTTTTTTCTTTACTCCTGTGAGCAGCCACATAAATCCCAGATGTTCTCTATTCTGCAGGAAGTAAATATTGAAATTGTGCTAGGAGATATTAAAATAGAGCTGACAGAGATGTGAGCCTGAGATCCAAAGTTGAACTTGAAACAGTTCTGTCAGCAATTGCCCACTCTTGACAGTGCTGCATATCTGCTGTCTGCAATCAGTCCTGAGGGCCATAGATCTTCCTAATCACCTTTCTCTCCAGTGACAAATATGAGCAAGCTAAAGCTAAGGTCAAATGAAAGGACTAAACACCTTCCATACATCAGGAAAGTTACCCTCACTCAAAATATGAAGCTCAGCATCTGGTGAGCTTGAGTGATGTAAAGCACTTTTGGCAGAAAAACTAGCATCCAAGAACCTGATGCAAAACTCCTTGAGGGTTGTTGAAAGCTGGGGAGGATGGTTCATCCCACTGAGGCACAATCTGTGAGAGCTCTACATGTCACACTCAGCCACGAAGCAAAAGGCATTTGTTGGTATTATAAATGTAATTGTGAAGGAAACAGGTGCAGCCCCATGGGCTTGTGTGAAGCTTTCACAGGTGTAAAATTTGGGGTTTTTTTGCCATCAGTGAGTGGCCTTGATGGAGCCCAGCCTGGAGGCAGAGAGAATCCCTCATGGCAGGGCCACCACAGGCTGGACTTCAGCAAAGGTGGTGGGACAGGAATGTCCCATTTTGGGGCAGCTGGATTTCCCTGTGGAGAGACCTGCAGATGTTCCTCACCCCAGCCTCACCTTAGGACATCCTAATTCCTGAGGAAAGCTGGGAAAGGCAGCCTGGCAGACCTCAGGCTTTGGTTGTGTTTCACCTTGGAGCACAAGGGCATTAAACACTCACACCCTGATGCCCTGCTTCCTTTCTTTTAGGAAAAAAATCAAGGGTTTCATAACTATCCTCAGGAAATGAAGCAAAATGGAAGAAAAGCACAAATCACCAGAAAAGCCTGGAACCTAATCCCTTGTCTGAGCATCTCAACCAGATGACAGAATAACTTTAACTTGGAGCAAATGGGCTGGATGTACAAAATACAACTTTTCCCAGGTACAGCAAGCAGGAACAGGCACAGAGGTATCTGAATGAAAGTTCAAACCTGAACTTTGTGCAAGGCAGTGTGAGTAGTCAGTAATTATTTATAGCTACAGGCCTGTGCCTTCTGAGCATAGGAGAAGCACTAAGCAAGATACCTTTCACCATGAGAGAGGCTCTGGGAATATTTCAGGAGGTTGTGGAAAGAATATCTGTTGAGGGGTCATGGCTCAGGGCAGGAGGCTGCCTGTTGCAGTCTGAATTATATTATTTTATTCTGCAACCCCAGAATGTTCTATTTCATCTGTCACAGAAACTGTCAGCCAGGTCTTGAAATACAGCCTAAGTCTAAGTTTATTTGAATTATTATACAAAGGAAAAATGGCTTTTCCTTTCCCCAAATGAAGCCCCTAAACTCAAGTGTTTCCACAACACAGATTCTAAATTCAAGAAAACTTTATCCAAAAACAAGGGAAGAGCAGCCCCAAACCCATCAGAGCACTACAGAACCAGAGGCACCTTTTTGTTCCAAGCAGCTCCTGTGAGCCCTCGGGCTGGAGCTCTCTCTCTGCTGTGCTCTCCACCCCTCCTCTCCTCATCCTTGTGCTCCATTGCCTCTTCAAGGCTTTTCCAAAGCTCTTTCAGATTTTTTAGCTCCTCATGACAAGCAGACTGAATTCTTCCTGCAAATCCCACATCAGTATGAAATGATGTCATGACTGATATATTGGTGGCTCCAATTTGTACTGGTAGCATCCTTTTCCATACAGAAAATGGAGACATGAGCCAAGAGCAGAATTTTTTCCATTTTATTCTATTCTTCTCACCCAAGAGAAAAGAAAGGAAGAGATCTAGTCTTAAAATTACCAAAATTGCTAAATCAGCAAACACAAATCTTCCCATGGGACTGAGCATTGTACAGCAATTAACAGGAACTCCACCTGCTCCAAGTGCCCCTCATCCAAAATGGGGAGCACTCACTGGGATACTCCTGGCTGCACAGAAAATCAATTTTCTCACCCATTACATGAGAGATGGGTTTGGTTTCTGTCTGAGGGCTGTATCCCAGCACAGTGCTCAGCTGTCCCAGCCTGCCAGCAGGTCATTTGCCATGGTCCAAGTGGCCACACAGCCCTGGCACATCCCACACATGCCATTGTGTGGAATTACCCCTCTCCACGTGTTCCTCCACAAAAATACAGCTCTATGGAGGAGATCAGATCAAAATTAACTTAGCCTAGCATTGTATTTCCACCGTAATTCCAGCTCAGGGCTGTTTCTCAGTGCTTTCTAGGAAAGTGCTGCTGACATGTCTCTGTGGTGTGCAGCCACTGACGATATCCTGGCTGTAGCACGCTGCTGGGACTGCCAGGAAAGCCAGGATCTCAGGGACACGTGCTGGGGACACTTGCCACTTGCTGGGTGACACATCTGAGTGCACAAATGCAAGGGGCAGGAAGCAGCTCTGCCCTGGTGCCCCAGTGCCAGGCACTGCTCATTGACAGGACAGCTTAAAAAAGCCACATTCTCACAGGCAGGCTCAGGTTTTGTCCATTAATTATATCCCTTTCCCCAAAGAAGTATCCCATTGTGTTACAAGGTAATATAAATGTTGTTTTTGGATTTTGGTGCTCCAGTGCTTGTTTGCCAATTACAGGAGGCTCTATTGTTCAGATGAGAATCCCGTGTTGACTAATTGGCAAAAACACATACACAGCTAAGCAGCACACTGTGTCCTACTTCGATGCAATGTGCTACCATTCCATCCTAATTAGAAATACTAATTTGCTCTTTTAATTGCATACCTTTGCATATTTACAGCAATTAATAAATAGCAAAAGTAGAACATACTAAGTCGGTCTAATATTTGCATTTCTGCTTGTTAAGTCCGTTAAGGCTTCTCTTGCACATTAGGCTTTAATTATGTGAGGAATGCAGAACACCTGATGCCATGCTGGAACCCAGAATGATTTTCTTTGGACTCCTCTACCTGGTCACTAACCAAAGCAATGTTTTCCCCACAAAAACTGGCTAAAGATTCATTTCCTAGGGAATTAATGCTGTAATTGCATGCGTTTTTCTAGCTGGCTATTATGCCCTTGAAACACTGATACAATCTTAATTACAGAAGTGCAAACAATACCATTTTTGTGAACTGCTTTCTATTTTGTGCCAATTATGCAAGTAATAACCCACATTCAGTGAAAAAATAACACCTTTTAGCAGTGCCCAAGTCCTTTCTATATTTTTAACAATTTTGCTTACTCATATTGCCTGAAAACATTCTGCCACAATATATATTCTACAGTACAAGGAATAAACAGTTTATTTCTGCAACTTTCCTATGAAACATGATACATTTTTAGTTGGTTGTAGTCTCTGAACTGCTATTTTAGTTTTATTGAGCCTACACTAGTTTACATCAGCTGGGATCTGGCTCACCTTATAATTTTAAAGGATCTGATCCCATTTGGTCTGGAAATTCAGGAATTTTTTTTTCCCTTTAAGAAATAATTTACCCCCAAATGTTGGTAATTAATGTTTTTTAAAGTATATTTGCACACAGTATATCATGCACACAGTATATCACGTATAACATGCTCAGAGATGTAGAGATAAAACATATCTTCCATTTTAGACTCTGATGTGTGTAACAAAGCAGATAAGAACAGGGAGGTTTTACAGACAACAAGCCCAGCACAAGAAATTACGAATTTTTTTCTTAGATCTTCGTACATGCTCACTGCTTTCCAAAATCTCACTAAATCCACTCATGTCACACTTGTGAGACTGCAGCTTTGAGACTGCTCACAGTCCTCATTTCAGAAAACAAAAGGCAGCTGACATTCCTGCCTGAAACATCTGGCTTCACACCTGACTCTGGATCAGGGTTTTATCTGGTGGCATTTGACAGGGCTGTGCCAGTGCCAGCAGAGCTCATCTGCTGAGCTGAGCCAAAAGCCCTTCCAGGCTGCAGCCCTTCCTCCTCCTGCACACACAAACACCAGTCCTTAACACAACAGGTCCAGCTCACAGGATTTTGGATGCTGTTCTTAGCCCTGGCAAAATAAAGAGCACGGCAGGAAAAGAGCAAATGTGGAGCTGTGTCACTGTAACATTTCACAGGGATTCTCCCAGCCTGCAGATCGCTCTGTGGCAGGGAACAGGGGACACAGACCAAGGGTAAATGTTTATGGCTTTTCTATCCATTTTTTACTGGCATGCTGCTTCTGAGGAGAGCAGCCCTGGTGCTGGCAGAATTCCCAGTGCAGTCTCTGGGGTGTGCAGGGGGTTTTCCCAAACTGGGAGAGCCTCAGGAGAGGCAGTGGGTGCCTGCAGCTCGTGTGACAGATGCTGGCAGGACCTGGCTGGGACCAGGAGCAGCACCAGCCAAAGCCTCCCACACCTACAAAAGCACCCTTGGGAAACACTTGGAGACCAGGAATGCTGTCACCAGGGCAGATGGCACAGAAGGGCCTTGCCAGCCCCACTGGGAGCTTTGGTGCCCACCTGGCACAGAGCCTGGGGATCAGAGCTGCCTGGGCAGGCCTCAGGGGGAACACGGTGCCCACCCAGTGCCAGCTGCAGGCTGTGCCCTGCTCATGCTCCAGCTCCATGCAGCAGCAGTGGGCACAGCTCTCCTGGTGGAGGAAATCCTCCCCTTAGTGCCAGAGCTGCAGGAGGAGGTGAGGAGGTTGAGGAATGCAGTGACTGTGAGCGACAGACCCTTGGAATCACACCCTGCCTGTGATCAAACCCCAGAGCAGGAGGATGTGTGCTATGGAGGATTCCCCTCCCTGGGACTGTCTGAGGCCAGGCTGGGGAGCTTTGAGCCACCTGGCCCTGCTCATGGCAGAGGAAATGGACTGATGGTCTTTAAGGTCCCTTCCCACACAAACCACTCCAGGATCCTGTGCTTCCCTATCCCATTCCCCTGGCTGAAGGCACTGACAGGAGCAATGGGATCAATTAAAGATGGGGCAATGAAAACAGATTCCTGTCCAGTGCATCCCCTCCAAAACTGCCCATAGCTCTAGTCACAGTGTATGTGGAACCAAACAATAACACACACTGCTGGTTGGTTGGTCAGTGGTTTCAGAAGTTGTAGTTAAAACCATTTTCTATTCATTTCACAGTAGAAAATCTGAGCTTCCTACCTAAACCAAAATCACTGCCAGTCTCTGAAAGGTATTTTTTGCCCACTTCTCCACATCTCACAGAGTTATAAGCATTTGAGCCATAGTAACATCTTTAGTACTTTGGCAGAGAGCAGGATTTGATTAACAAACTCTTCAGCTGTTGTATTTTACAGACAGTGTTCAAAATATCAGGCTTAGGTAGGGCATAATTCCATCATTTCAGATGCCTCTATGGCACATATTTAGGTCTGCAGTTATATTTGCATGCATTCATTCATTCAATACTAAGCCTGACATTTGTAAAAAACATACAGCTGGTGAAGTAGAGAGTTGTCTTATTCTTCAGATGTAGAAATTTCAGATTTTAATGTCAAAAGATAAAAATAACTGTTAGAGTTTTGTTTGTTTTTTCTTCCTTCACTGTAGGGAGAACTTTTATAAAAGGAGATTTACAATTTCAAACAAAACAAGCAATTTGTGTTTGCACTGCAACTTTCTTCCTTAACAATTTCAGTTGTTTTCAGAGAGAAAGGGGAGGAGAAGGCTACATGAAGATGAAAGGGAAATTTACCCCAATGGTGAGCTTTCAAAAGCTGAAGAGTACAAAGAAAACCTGATCAAAAAGTTATTACCAGAAACTGGAATGACTATATGTGTCTGGGGAGGGGGAGAAATGCAATATCACAAGCAAAGAAAATTCAAATACAATAGAAAATGGTGCTGGATGTCCACTGGGAGATGGAATGATTTCCTCTGAGCTCATGGGAAATTACTGTATGGATATCTGAACATTGGGTCATATCTGGTATTGCAACCAAACAGACATTTACTGTGTTACATTCAGATACAGGCAGAGTTTAGCTTGTAAACAAACATCAGCAAACTAAATGACAGACTTGCTGCTAGAGACACAATCTCAAAACCAAAAAAAGGCAAACCCCACCAACCCAAATGTGCAGGTATCTACATTTTTTTTTTAATTTGAAATAGTTTAGAAGTATAAGACCAATTAAAAAGAAAAATTAATTTAAATTTATGCCCTACAGGAAAACATACATTAAGCATTTGATAGTGAAGACAAAATGGACTCATGCTCTCAGTCCTCAGTATTTTTTAGTGAGCCCATCAGAAGGGCACAGCCGCAAGAACAGGGCTGGGAATGGTGTTAGAGGCACTGAGGCACAGCCTGAATGTCTGATGTGAGGATTGTGAGGATGTGCTTGACACAGAGGATGCTGCACTCCCTGCCATGCACAGAGGAGGAAAATGGCTCCTTACATTAACTATACTGCATAAAATACAGAAAGAAAGCATACAGGATAAGGGAAATTTGTTCATTTAAATAAGTTTCCTCACTTGTTTAATTTTCCCCTGAAAGTTCTCTGGTCCTCTGCAAAGTTCCCAGGGGTGAGCTCATAGAAGCTTTATGAGTTTTCTGTAGGGGAGCCAAAGTTCCTGGGACTGAAGGCAGCAGAGGAGTGCAAGGCACAGGAGCACATCCCTGCAGGTGGGAGATCTCTCCTTCCATGGGAGATGTAAGAACTCAGGATGAGGACAGCTCAGAAAACATAGGCAGAAATTCCCCTGTTTAGGTTGATGCAATAACAACACACATCACCACAATTACAGACATGATTTTGCCAATTTGGTGCAAACAACTCTTATATTGTGTGATTTCTTACTGATAAAATATTCCCAGTAACACTAGAAAAATCTCTTCCACACTGAACAACAAGGCTATGATTGACTGTCTGCACAGAGATGAGTTATAATGGGATTTGGCACCTCTCAGCTGGGAGGACACAGGGTGCCAGCAATTGTTTGTGTTTCTGGAGGGGTTATGCAGCTTCAGAAGTGTTCAGTGGCATGTTTCAATCAACAGCAGGAAAGTACAGCTATCTCCACTTTGAAGAAGTTTAATCTATGGCTACGATCCAAAAAGACCAAGTGTCCTCTGAATTCAAAGGCAGCCAATCTTCATAGACTCGAGAAGAGATTATCTAGAGATTATGTTGGTAATTAACTGAGGAAATGGAAAGTTGGTCTAAACCCTGTGGATCTGCCTCAAAGTGACATTGCTCTTTTCATTCCATAAAGGATGTGGTGGAGGCTATGGACAGAATTTACAGAGAAGCACAGTGAAATGTGGGTAAAGCAACCAGGGGAGCCCGAATTCAGGAGTCTTAACTGTCTTTGCACTGAACTGGACAACTGGGTGGCTGACAACAGATCATTTCTATGTGAAATTAAAATGAAAACTGCACACCAATAACCAGCAATCATCATATCAATGTTAATACCTGTTCCTCATTAACAGCATTTATTCTAACTGGTCTTACTACACCTCTTGGTTACTGCAATTACTCCCAATTAGACAGAGACTGTGAGCACCAGCTTTTATAGCCTGTCACATGCCAGATGAGCTGAAGGACCCCTCTGCTGCAATGCTGTTCAACAGAGAGACTTCATTTTCTATTACTCTGGAGACCTTCTCAAGACAAATGCTTCATTCTTATAACATCATATTTTTTCCTCCTATTTGCATGACAGCGCTTCAGAGCTCTCCTAAATCTTCGATTACTTAATAACTACTTTTCTTTCTCATCTGATAACTGCAGAGAGTGGAACAAAAGAGTGCTGCATAGTTACAGGCACACAACAGCTCTGCTATTTAGCATTTAGATGGTGCCACAGAAAGAGGGACCATGTACCAGGGAGGCAGAGGGGAGGTGGATGTGAGCAGTGCCAGTTGGCTGGACAGAATGCCCCCTCTCATCTCCCTCGCTGTGCTCCTTGCCAAAACCATTTTCTGCTGTTTGAGGCAGACAGAGGGAACGTGCCTGCTTTCCACCAGTCTGCTCCGAGCAGCGCGTCCCGCTCTGCGGGCATTCCCCAGGCTTCAAGTCATCGCTGCTCTGCAGGGTGAAGAACAGCTTGAGACAGCTTTTTGAGACAGCTACAGCAGGGCAGCAGAACCCCACGCACCAGGCAAAGCCCCCTGTGCAGGCTGAGTGTGCAAAATAGATGTGAGCATGGGCATCCCACAGCTCACCTTCACATAACCCCAAATAGCGAATCCCCCAGCACGAGCTTAGCCCTTTAACCCAGGATATTCACAGATGTCTGGGAAGTTTTGGAATCAGTGCTCCATTTAAATGATCCTTTCACTCCTTCCCACATGTATTACTGTTATTTGCATTAACAAATATACTCTATGCCAAATTTCCCACAGGTCTCTTTTCAAATTAGCCATCTGCAGCCGTGTGAAGCTTTACATGAGCATGAGGTATGTGAAAGGATATCCAAATCCTATCAGCTCTAACAGGTACTTATCCATCTTTTAACACATTGCATACACTGGCTATAGAAGGTAAAAGCAGAATGGATATGAACTGTGGAACAACATCCAAGCAAACCACATGCACAGCCACACATTCCCAGAAATCCTTCTCCAGTCACCCGTTTCAAGGAGGAGATAGCTACATAACAGGAGACAGCTCTTAATTTGAAGCATCCCTCCTACTTTAACAAAAAGGTGGTGTTTTTCCATTATTTGCTCCTTAACAACAAAACACTGAAGGTCTTTACTGCCTACTGCAGAGTGTTAATTTTTAATGGGAGAAGCTACACGCTGCTTGATTTCTTTAGTGCATGAAGCAGCCAACCAATCGTGCACCACCTCTAACTCCAGAACAGCAGTTTCAGCAAGGAGCCTTTACAGCTCAGAGCATCCTTGAGGGCTAAAGATGTCAAGCAGTTTAAATGCCAATGAAATCAAGAAGACACCGGGCTCAGATATGTCAGGAAAAAAGGACAGGAAAATGGAGACCTCCACTGAGACCAAAAACTTTTCCTCTGCTCTAAGAATTAAGGGCCCACTTAAGGCACCTGTGAAGCCCCCACCTGGTGAATGGGGAGAGGCAAAAGCAGCACTAATGACAAAGCACAGAGCAAATTTTATCATTAAAAAGGTGTGAAAAATGGGCTGGAGGACATGTGAGAGAGTCCAACTCTCCCTCTGTACCTGAGACATTACTGAGACATGCCCATGCCTTGCTTAGCCTGTCCAGCAGGAGCTCTGATACAGAGAAGCTACAACGACCTTAAGAAATTCAGTCCAAGTCTACACATGAAAGTTTTTTCCCCAGTAATTCTCTAGAGCACACAATCTCACTGCCACTGTGCCCACTGCCAAACCTGCCAGGCATTCATATGATACAGGACCTCCCACCCCTTAAAGCTGAAGCCCACTTGCTAAAATTCCCAGTTCTCACTGTTTTCAGGACATGCTGTGTTTGGGCATCACCCCTCTCTGTAAAGCCCTTCCCTGGTGGGACATGGCCCTGCTAAGGAGGAGCACGTGGCTCCAGCTCCTGCACAAAGGACAATGCAGAGGGATCTGCATCCCAGCAGCTCCCTCTGAAACTCAACCCTCCAAATGTACCACATCACGTTCAACAGACCAAGATTTCACTGAACAATTCAAGCTATATTGCTGCTTTTAACATAAATACTCCATAAATACTTCTGAAGAGAGCATGGAAAATTGCAAAACACATCTTTCATGGTTTTGGATTGGCACTCACCATTTCCTCTAGGCAGGAGTGTCATTTAAGAGATTAAAGTGCACATGACAAGAATAAACTCTCCTCCTCCTCCCAGGGTGCTGCTCAGAGCTTGCCTGCTTAATACCAGTATTAGCATCCTCTTCTTTCACTGGAATCTGAACTTGATTAGTCCCTCAGGTGGGACTGGAGAGATGCTCATGGGGGTGCAGCACCAGCACCAAGGCTGCAGGAGTCTTGGCCAGGGATTCTTTTCTACAGCATCCAACACTCACCTAATAGTAGGAAAAGATTTGTCTCCCAAGGCAGTGCTAAATTCACAGCAGCCACAGTGCTGTAGAAGTGGGCTTGAAGAAAATTTATCAGCTCAGCTTGTATTTCATCATCTATCTGCCTAGGAAAGCCACTGTGCCATTGCAAGGTCTCAGGCACTCTCTGGTATAATCCAAATATTCTGCCTTTAAACACTGGCCAGCAGCAGAATGATGCCAGTGCTGAATGCTCTACACACAGATAGGAAAATCTGAGGGAAGATCCATTTCTATCAAAATTATTGAAGGGACATCTGATAGCACTGTTTCAGTTCAGGCTTATTAAATACTCTCCATTTTGTCCTTCATTTTCAGGGATTTATAATTTTGCTATAAAAATCCATTCAACCTTGAAACTTGGCATCCGTCGTTTCACTCCACGAGATATTTTTAAAGATACAAGAGCAGAAATATTCCTATTCTGGCAATGGCTTAAACGGATATTAACTTTCAATCCTGCTGCACAGCACACTGGAAAGTTGAAAAAACTGCTGAAAATTACTGCTAAAAAAAAAAAAAAAAGCCTTTACAGCAATATAGCTTGAATTGTTCAATGCAATCTTGGTCTGTTGAACGTGATGTGGTACATTTGGAGGGTTGAGTTTCAGAGGGAGCTGCTGGGATGCAGATCCCTCTGCATTGTCCTTTGTGCAGGAGCTGGAGCCACGTGCTCCTCCTTAGCAAGGCCATGTCCCACCAGGGAAGGGCTTTACAGAGAGGGGTGATGCCCAAACACAGCATGTCCTGAAAACAGTGAGAACTGGGAATTTTAGCTTCAGCTTTGAGGGTTGGGAAGTTCTGTGTCATATGAATGCCTGGCAGGTTTGGCAGTGGGCACAGTGGCAGTGAGATTGTGTGCTCTGGAGAATTACTGGGGAAAAACCCTTTCTGTTTAGAATTGGAACAAATTCCTTAAGGTCGCTGTAGCTTCTCTGTATCAGAGCTCCTGCTGGACAGTGCAGGCAGATCCTGTCAGCAGCGTAATATGTAAGACAGAACAACTTCAGCCAAGACTCCTTAATGGAAATGGCAACTGGTATTGATTTCCTAAACACAGAGGTTGTGCCCCTCACCTCCATGACAAATCAGTTAGTAAAGACTGGGGACTCAGGGGAAACTCCTCCTCATGTAAACATGAACTTGTGGTTTATATTAACACAATATATTCTACAACTTCTTCCATGGTGAAGTTCAGGAAAAAACAGGAGGAGTCTGCAAGTGGCCACCAAAGATATTCACAGCAAAAAAATAAATCACTAATGCAAGAGCAATTGAATTCAACAGGCAAAGGAAAAAGTAGGCACCTAAGAGTACAAAGCAACTATGGAAGTCTTTGGGTTACCTCTAAATTTATAATCAAAATGAAAAATAGAAAGGCAAAACCAAACAGATTGATTCTTAGTTGCAATACAATACATACATAGAGCAATTAATAAAAATAACTGTTATTTATCTGCTGGTAACAGTAAATTGTCCTTAATGCTACTAAAATTGCTGTTAAGAACTCAGTCTGACAAGGACAAACATCTTTATCATGAATGTCTGTCATGGTAGAAGAGACAAATATTTTTCCAAACCATAAAATATAGTTAAGAAGCTCCTCAATATCTGGTAATACAATTTGTATTTTGAATCCAAGAAATCTCCAATTTAGGAGCAGAGCAATGTGCCCCTGAAGCACAGCTCCTCCATAATCAGTGTTTTCACAGCCATTACCAAGGACAAGGAATACAGACATCCCCAAAGATGTCTACAGCCCCCCTTCTCTCACTGCTAACAGTAAAAGCAGTATAAATAAACCCACTCACTGGCCTGGCTGCACCAGCAGAAAGATCAGACAGACAGCTGAGATGAATAACACTGAGAATAGAATAACTTATTTTGTCCTTGAAGCAAAAGCAACTTCCTTACACCCCTTAAGTTAATAACGCTTTATTTTGTCCCCAGCTGTTAAGTTTATAGAAATTAAAAGTCATGACTATTTGTCTTTTGCCAGCATGAATTTAAAAGTGCCTTTAAAAAATCTCATTATCATTGTGGCTTTTTTTTTTTTTTCCAAGCAGATTCAATACAAAGCAGATTACATCCTGCCTGCACTACTAAAGTGCACATAAATTTTTCACAAACCAATTTATCTTAAAAATTTCTCTCTCTTCATTTTGATTCTGGACACAGTACAGAGCAGAAAGACACTCCAAGTATTTTTTAGATAACACAATTCTAGCCAGAGTGCGTTAGTGTTTCTGAGGTATTTCTGTTCTATAACATTATTTCCAGACCATCAGAACACACCTTTTATGAAGTGGAATGATCTCATATGAAACAATTACATTACCATGAAGTTTTAGTCTGATGTTCAATCTGAATTTGAAGATTTAGAACTACAGGATTCATTCACAGAAAACAGATGAGGATAAAAATAAATTCCTTGGGTAAGGAAATTTGGAAATATCCATCAAGGGATATGCATGGAAAGGGGCAACATGGGTCCCCTGTACAATTATCTGGGAAATCAGCAGTCCTGCAATAACCACACGTGGGACCACCACTGGTACCCCATCCTGTACCAGCAATAATCAACAGTGCAGTTACTCCATTCCAGATGTGCAAACCATCCTTTCTGAGACATTGGGAGAGGAAGGTGACCATAATTCTCACCATAAGTTTTTAGGAGTGTTGGGAAGAGACAAAAGCCTCCAAGTCTGGGGGAAGGTGTTTGTATGGAGAGCAGCCCTTCCCTGCAGCAGAGCCTTGACTCATCAATGCTTGGGGACAGTCAGGAGACACTGATTGAGCAAACACTCCCAGTGAAAAACTACACTCTGCTTGCAGCCAGCAGAGATATTTATAGCCAGGTTTGTTTGAATGGCCGTAATAGCTGAGCTGCAGCTTCTGTTCTCCAGACAGCTCCAAAAAAAATCAAGGCAACGACTCTGGTGGAGCAGGAAAAGTTCCACTGTCGCTTTTCATGCGGCACTTGTCTCTCCCTGGCACTGATGACAGCCTTTTCACAAGTACCCCAGGCACCTTACAGAAAGAACAAGACATGAGTATGTCATGGCATGAGTGCAGAAAAAACCGGAATAAAAGTTACCTTAGACAAGTCTGAGTCACTCGCTGTTAAGGCAGAACAAAATCCTGAATCTCTCCTGTTCTTTCATTTGCCTTCACTGCTGCCTAAGGAAGAGTTTTGATCACACTTTCATTTTAGCTAATAAAGTGTTCACAAGTAAGATATTTACAAGAAATAGTAACACTGCTCCTTTGGGAGAGACTGTCTAGGAACAGACAGTGAATAACCAGGCCCAGAAAATGGCAAAGAAGAAATTTCTTGGGGTTTTGGGTGGATTCTAAATATGTAATCTGATTCCTGCATGTTTGCTAGCCTTGAAGCAGAAGTGATCAGAAGCAAGAGGATGTCACAGTCTTTTGCAAAGATCTCAGAAGAAGACTGAGTCAAGAAACAACCCCAAGCAGAAAGCAGCCCACAGAGGAACAAGTTCTTCCCCCACAGCAGCTCCTGCTGCAGGACCCCAACACTTCTGCCTGTGTCTGAACTTGGAAAAATACTTTGGAAGCCTGGTGGAACCAGGGTAACCCATGACGCCTTCAGAACAAAGCTGCTGACCAGACTTTCCTCTTTTGGCCAGGGTGCTTAGCTGGATGGAAAGTATAAAGGAAAAAAAAAGTTACTTAAGAAAATCACTCCATAACGAAACATAATTCCATCTGCTTCCCAGTAAGTGTTTCTAGGAAAAAAAAAAAAAAAAAGCCAAACCAAAAAAAACCCCTTCCATCTAAGCATGGCTGAAATTGCTGCCTTGTGGGAAAAAATCTTGCATGTTCCCTTCCTTCCAGCAGACAGGCAATGAAGGCATCATTACAGTCCTTCAGGAGTGCCTTCAGGGATACACCAGAGAAAACTTCCAAAATTCTTTTCCACATTAATTTGCATTAAGTTGACATTTTTAGTGATGGGCATTTTGCAGATTTGGGAAGAAATATATTTTTCTTTGGGAAGTAATCTGTGAGAAAATTTCTACCACCTCAACTATTTCAGATTACTCCTTTATCTTTGGAAGTGCTGCCTCTTGAAATGCAGGCATGAGAAGACACTTATGACATCTCTGCAGGCACACAGGCTTTACTATGATCACATTTCTGTGCATTGTAGCACATTTCTTAGAAAACAACCAGTTGGAAAAGCAGATAGAAATCTCAGCTTCAGGACATTAAACCATTCTTTAACACCTCAGGGATAGGACACTGTCTATAAGGAATGAAAGGCTGAGATAATTGAGATGTTCAGCCTGGAAAAGAGAAGGCTTTGGGGTGACCTGATTGCGGCTTTCCAGTGCCTGAAGAGGGCCTGCAAGAAGATGAAGAGGAACAATTCACAAGGGCCTAGAGTGATAGGACAAGGGGGAATGGCTTCAAATTGGCAGACAGTAGGTTTAGATTACATATTAGGAAGAAATTGTTTATTGTGAGGTTGGTGAGGCCCTGGCACAGGTTGCCTAGAGAAGCTGTGGCTGCCTCACCCCTTGAAGTGTTCCAGACCAAGTTGGATGGAGCTTGGAGCAACCTGGGCTAGTGGAAGGTGTCTCTGCAGGGGCTGGAGTGAGATGGGCTTTAAGGACCTTCCCAACCCAGACCATTCTAGAACCAAAAAACAAAGCAGTTCCTTACACCCTCTCCCCAGCCTGGATGCAATCAGCTCCTTCCAGCAGTATTTTGGTGAGGATCCTCTCTTCTGCATCTCCCCACTCTAAACCAGGAGCGAGCATCCCACGGGAGCCCTGGGAGGCCACCTGACTCAGAGCCACATCTCTGAATCACCAGCACCTACTCCCCGTGGGAGGGAAAGGCCACTGAGACACTGCTGGCCCGGAGCAGGACTGAATTCTTCCCTCCCAGCACGCAGGTGCTGGCTCAGCTATTTTGACCCAGCGTGTGGGAGGGCTGAGCCAAGGTGTTACCCAGCCCTGGGAGCTGCCCACCCTCTGCTGGGCTCTCCTGGCAGCGGGGGCTCAGGCAAGCTGCACAACGTTGGCAGGTTTACATCCCCTCTTCCCACCTTCTCCAGACAGCTGAAGCCACAAACCAATTAAACTATAAACTATCCCACACGTCTTTGCAAATTAGAGCTGTGTTTAATACACAGCCACTGTGGGCTTTGCACTGGGAGCTCTGCTCTGAAAGCCCTTCAGAGAGAAGCAAGAGACTGGTAAGCTAAAATTCAGCAAAATCACGTCTTGTAACATCCTGGAATTGCCAATATTGTTTAAAAAGGAGAAAATAATTTTATTTTTGTACCTCTTGTAATTTTATTGTTTCCAGAAAGAATCACATTTCTGTCCTTATTCAAGACAAACCAAGTTTAGGATAATTGTCCTTGAAATGAACTGCAGGAAACCAAACACTGACTGACTTGTGTTGTGCATGGAGCAATTCCATGGTCTGGATAAGCCTTCATCAGTGAAGTGCTTGAGAGGAGTTTAGCCATAAAAGACATGAGGTATAAGGATAAATGTTCAATGTAGCAGGAACCAGTTATTTAAACAAGCATTAAGGTTATAAACTTAAGTTCGTTAATTTAGTGTGCTCAGAAATCAGCAGCAAAAGTAAATGACAATGGTACACAGCAATAGCAGTGGTGTGCATTAACAGGAGTGTTTTAATGGCAGCAAACTCCAGAAACAGACACATTTTTCTTAGCCAAGAAAACTCAATTTCCACTTGGCACAAAAGAATCAATTAGATATGGCACTTACTGGTCAGCTGAGAGTTGGAAACACCTCTCCTCTCTTCTAACACTTCACTCTGTACAAATCAATGATCAAAGCAAATGCAGCCATACAACTCTGTGAGTCTGTAATAAAGCCATTTATTTCTGAAGCCTGTTTCTATGTGTGGAATTTTCTTATAAAGATAGGTGCTGTCATAACCAGCATCCATTTCTTGGCAGAGGGAAAAGGAGCAGAAAATCAATGTGTTTGCTAACTCAGAACTAACTGAGCCATTCCCAACGCTGCATGAAATGCAGCAAGACAAGGACCCCTTTAATGACTGAGATGTTTTATCTCAAATCCAGGTACCTATGTGGCTTAGAAGAGCCTCCCATTTAAAGGAAACTTCAAGTGAAGAGTGTAGGCAGAGATGAAGGCTAAATCTTGTTTCCTCACACAGTGAAGTGGGTAAGATGTCAGAAGTGCTAAGAACTCCAAAGTCCAGTGAAAGCCAAACTTTGGAGGAGATTTTACCTGAATCTGAGATAGAAAATAATCCTAATTGGAGCTGGCTAAAATGCAAGGCCTGGTAAATGAACCAGCTTCTGGGACTTGGACACCTAATTTTCCTCACAAATCCTGTTATTACACAGAAGGAGGACTTTGAAATGACTCAACCAACACATTAATTTAATGGAACTATGCTTCGTCTGTTCTATACTTCCTTGGAAAGCACAGCTTGAACAAAGTGATTGCAAAATGTAGCCTACTGTTAACATTTTCCTGCATTTCAATTGTTCTTCAATTCCTAACTTCAATACAGTCAGTAGAACAGAATCACAAAACAGCCAAGTTCACTCAGGCTTCTGAACAGAATTCCCTAGTAAATAAGGCCATCCTCAATCTGATGCACAGGAAAATCCTACCCACCTTTCCTCATCTCCCAGCCCTCTCCCCAAAAATGGAATTTCATTTTTCTGTTCCCTTTACTTGCTCCTTCAGTTGCCTGCAATGTTCTTAATGGACATAACAAAGAAAGAGAAGAAAAATGCAATTATCTTTTTCATCTGTTTATAGACTCCAGCATAGAAAGAGCACATGAGTACTTTGATTGTTCCCATGCAAATGTTCCTGCCTTTGGACACTTCAACACTTGCACAGATGTCAGAACAGACATAATCAGATTATTCTTTCCTGTGTGGTTTTTTTTTTCCCTCCGAGTTATTTACAACATAAATCTTTAATTCCTTCTAATTGAGGGCATCTGTCCTGATATCTGCCTCTTCCATCTGAGGAGCCCGTGCCATCTTATGCAAGTCCTGCTATTCAGGTTCCAATTCATCTTTTTGCTTGACATTTTCCTAGCTGGAAACTGTTTCTGTAAAGCACCTCCAGAAATGGAGGTGTGATGCTTGGTAGAACTTAATATCCTAGATAGGCTGAAGAATATTTAGCCTGCTCTTACAATAACCATCACTGTGCTGTTAAATGATGCCAAGCCACAAAGTGCCTCATCTGAACGATGGGATTAGTCCATTTTGTGACAAATATTGTAACTGCAAAAGCATCTATCACAAAATCTCATTAGGCCAGAAAATATTTCCTGACATAATGTCACCATACACACACAGATCACAGAAACTTCTGAAATGCGGAACTAACACCCTTCCCCCCCAGCCTGCAACAGAAACTTCACATATTCTTGAAAATGTCAGGATGTATGGAAAGGATTCACTCTATTTTTGTCCCAGGACCTATATTACAGGGCAGAGGAACAACTTTCTATCAGGCAGGAAGAGTATTCTGATAAACTAGAGACTGGAAAACTTTCCTGACCATAAGCAATTCATTGAAAATAGAATACACACGTTAAAGTTGTTTCCAGGAATGATCCTCCATCCACCAACAGGTTCTTAAAGGAAAAGAGATTTTTCTGGAGAAATACAATACCTTTGATTCAAGGATGGGAACTGCAATATTCGTAACCTCAGGTAAGCAAGCCTACATCTCTCCTGGACTCAATAACCTTATTGTTTAGTTACTATGCTATTTAACTTCAGTGGTGTGGCTTCTTTTATATCTGCAACAGTGTTATTAAACGGGAATAACCCTTTGAGGAAAAGTAGAGGGGACAATGGAAACAAAACTCTGCTCAAGGAGAAAGAAGAGACAGGAAGAAGGTCCCTGACAGTGGAACTCTGTCAGAGACAAGAGGCAGCTAAGAGAGAGAGCAGGAACAGGCTGAGAGCAGCACTGAGAGGAGATCAGAGCACAGCTGCTGGCCTGATGGAAAGCTCTGTGTTTCCCTAAGCAGCTCACAGCTAATGGGCTCATCACTCTTCCTCCTGTGCTCCACACAGACAGCAGCCATGGAGCGACCATCCCAGGGATGCAGGCAGCAGCTGAAGCTCTCTCTGTCACCTCCTTCTCCATCTTTATCCTCTGCAAAGTTAGGACAACTCCCTATGGAGCCAGAGTTTGCCCCAGACCTGCTGAAGGCACAAGATTCTGTCATAAAAACATTTTTTACCTGATAATAACAGGCCAAATGAGAACTGCTGGAAGTAGGAAAAAATCAAATTTGGGGTACGGTTGGATTCTCAGTGTTCTACTTGCACATTCTCCAAAATCCACTGAACCAAGGACTGGTTCCATGGCTAATAAATCCACTTGGTTTCTGGTTTAATTCAAATGAAAGGAATATCTAGCAGCAGCAGAGAAGGAACAGGCTGTGAATATTAAACACATATTTTTGCAAAATAAAATGCCTATTTCATAAGTGTGTTCCCAAGTCTGAAGATAACATCTCCAAGAGATTACACTGGAAGTTAAAAAGTAAAGGTACTGTATTCAGGCAGAGCTGAACAACATCCATCACCACTGGAGCATGGAAATACAGAGTAAGGGCTTCAGCAGCTCACATCCCTGGAATCAGTTATCTAATGATTCATCTTTGCCACAATAACTGCTGCAAAAATCGATTCTACAGCTTTCCTCCAGTCTTGGGCTTTGCATGGAAAAGCAATTGTTTAAATTAATTATTTAGAGAGTACTTTCAGAAGTTAAAAATCTAGCACCTAGCTATGCCCTCTGTTCATTTCACAATCATTTAATTTTTTTTTAATATCAGCATCTCAGATACACAGATATTTGATTAAAAACAAACACTTGTAAGGAATGTCAATATAAATAGTAGGCAATGAAAGACAGCGTTTCAGCTCATTAATATCTGTATCTTAGGTGACTGCAGGTGCACCTTAATGAATTACATGACTAGTAAAATACAATTAAATGCAGCTGCATATGTTTACAAAACTGCACAACCAAATTACAGGTATCAGTAGCACCCATAATTCATCCATAATTGACAATTTTCATATTACTGGAATAAGGAATCAAGTCATGCAGATGATTACTGCATTTGCCTTTGAGCTCTATAGACCAGGTTCATTTCCTATGCAGCACCATAAATGAAACAAATTACATACTTGCAGGTTAAGGCAGACCTGAAAGCAAATGCCCCCCTGAATGACAGCCAAAAGCTCAAATCATTCAGGTCCTATTTAGCTGTCAATAAAAGTTCATGAATGGCTGATAGCTGACATAACTTATACATACTGTTAATAAAGTATTATTCTTTACAGAAGAGTCATCACATGTCTGCTGCAGAACTGGGTTCTGACCCCAGTTATCCATGGGGTGGATTTCCAGGCATAAGGACATGACAAGAATATAACAAAGAACACCATTTGTGCTTTTCTCTGGTTTATAATTGCGGCATTGTGATTATCTTTTTTTTTTTTTTTTTTTTTTTTTGCCAGGATCTTTTCTGTGGCAATAACTCCTGTCTACACTTAAATTTCATTTCACCCACAAACCTTGTTAGGAGCTCGTGCTGAGTGTGTCGTTCAGCCCTTGCCTGGAGAGGCTCCTGAGCAGCCTGCTCTGAGCAGGGCTGTAACCAGAAGGTGCCCAGAGGCAGCACACCCAGCTGGGTGATGCTGTCCACTTGACAAGAGCTCATGGTTCCCATCCCTGCTCCTCTAATTGTTTGTAACACCCTCAGAGCATTGTGTTTTGGGCTGTGAATTACCCAGTCAACAGCTGGAAAGATAAGGAGCAGCTGGGTTCCAGCAATGATCTCCTCAGCTGTAGGAAGAGTTATTGGGGGGGAAATATCTTTGTGTGTGTGTGGTGTGGAGCAGTGCCTGGAGACAAGGACAGACCTCCTGCAATCCCCCATCATTCTGTACCCTGCCAGAAACAAATACAGGCTCCAGCAACCTGCTAAGGCAGAATTGTGGAGAGCTGCATCAAATTATTGTATTGAAGACTGAGAAACCCAAACAAACAATAAACAAGAAAAAATAATTATTAAAACTGCAAATCATGAGCTTAAATTGATCTTATCAGGCGTACACAAAAAACAACCCTCCTGAAAAATGTCTCATGAAAGAGAGCCCAGTTAAAGGACCACCACTGATACTGAAGTAAAACCAGTCACAGTTTCTTGTCCTTTGTAAAACACATTCCCTGTTGACAGTACTTTTGGAATGAAAAAAAATTGAAAATAATTAAATGCAGCAGTCTTTACTGTTGATTCCATTTTGCTTTCAAATGGATGATTTTAAATGGATGGCCAGTTCACGTTTTTAAGAGCAAGGGAGAAGAGAACTTGAGCGGAGAATTTGCTCAGAGGCAAGTGACAGCCATAGATGCCAAAGATGCAGTAACCCCTGCAATCATTCCAGCTGCTCTGGATGCACAGCTCTGTCTTTGTAAAACAAGAGTCCAAACACAGAAGAATGAAAGGAGAAGGAAGAGTAAAGGAAAGAATAAAGAGGAGACAAGCTGCCACACAGAAGATACATCAGCTGTATCTTCCAGCTAGGGACTTAACTGATTGACAATTTATCCTTTAGGAAACACCAGACTTCACAAAAAAATGAGTTGTTCATTTGATGACTCTTTCAATATTTCTCTTACCAACTGGAAAATTTTAGGTGGCTGTGCTGCGTGCAGGAACAGCACCCAGAGAAACACTGCTGTGATTTCCCTCTGAAAAATTATTGTGGAGGAAATGCAACAAGTCTAAATTTCCAAAGAGAAAGATAAAAAACAATTTCCTCACATCATCTGTTGGAAAGTCTCTTTGTTGTCTTTAAAGCATGAGCTATCAGTAGGATTTTATTTTAAAAGAACGGAAGGACAATTTTACAAATTTATACTGACAAGTAGGTGTTTGTTATCACTTAGATTTTGTAAAATGCCATAGTTTTATTTTTGATTGTTTTATGGGTTCTATTACTGAAAGAAGCCATGGCCATTTCTTGACATGACCAAATGAATGACCTCTTCTGTTTTGGAGGTGGGGAACTTGAGA
Source organism: Zonotrichia albicollis (assembly GCF_047830755.1). Lineage (NCBI taxonomy): Eukaryota > Metazoa > Chordata > Aves > Passeriformes > Passerellidae > Zonotrichia > Zonotrichia albicollis. The sequence continues at coordinate 5,152,279 of NC_133830.1, forward strand.
TCGTGGAATGTCAACTCCTATAAAGGTGCTCAGCTCTTTAAGTTCTTTTGTTACTTGCTAGAATTTGAGATGAAGAATGAGGGTCTGAGGAACTTTTAAGTCCCAGTTCAAGATGTCTGGAGAGCTTCCATGGTGTTGAATTAACTGTGCCCACTTGGTATGAGCATGTCCTACTGATTCCAAACCCAGGACAATGCTATTGCAATGTTATTAGCAGCAAAAATTCCTTTTTTTTTTTTTTTTTTTTTTTTTTTTTTTTTTTTTGTTTAATGCTTAGCAGACATGAATATCTTTCCAATCTAACACATCTTCAAATACTTTCAACATTCACAGATGTGAAGACTGGAGGTTTCCACTCTTGGCTCCACCAGGATTTCTGCAATGCTTTTGCCAAAACAGCAGTTTGTAGAGCATCACACTGCACAGAGATGCTGTGTGATGCTCTGTGCCATCAACATCCCTTCATTGCCTACTCATGGCTGAAAACCTGCCCCTGGTGTGGGCAGCTGGCCCTGTGTGTGCCATGGTTTTGGTGCCCAAATGGTGCCAAGGTCACCGTGGTCACTGGTGATGAACACTAACAGCAGTGTTCATCAGAGCTGAGCATCCCTGGAGTCTGGGAATCACACAATGGTTCAGGAACCATCTACTTCCAGCCCCCCTGTCCTGGGCAGACACACCTTCCACTAGACCAGGGTGCTCTAATCCCATCCAACCTGACCCAGGAAATCTCAGAACACCAATTAAAATAATTTTGAACATTAGGAGAAAAAAATTATGACTAGGTAAGAAGAAGCTCGCTGTGAACCAAAGGGTCACCATCTTTAGGACAAGGTAATGTTGAGGAGATGTTTTGAGGGAACATGAGGGAACACACAGGTCCTCCCTGCAGCCATGCCTCCAGAGGAGATATGGGCCACACGACAGCCTGGTATTCCCACTTACACAGACTCCCTCTGAGGTCAGAGTTAGTGTCCCCCTTCACATCCCCAGATCAGACTGGTCTGCAAGTGCCTCACAGAGAGTAAGAAGAGTCCAGACCTATCCCCTGTGGGACCCAGAGGAAGGATCTTTGTGTAGATGTTGCCCCAGAAGATCCACACCAGCATTTCAAGACACGGTGGGGAGGTGATTGAAAGCTATTGTGAGCCTCTATCCACACAATCCTCCCACTGCTCTGCCCCCCAAAGAAAGACAGCCCTGTAATGCATCCCAGCCTTAGCAGGAGCTACTTATATCCTGTAGTAGGAGGCTTTACCAGCTTCGCTGAGTTTGGAAGTGATATAACACAAATCTGTCACCACAGATGGTCTCGCCGATAGCATCTGTGGCTGAAGTGCCGAGAAAGGAAGCCATACTTCTTACCACTGTGTATAAAAAGAAAACTCTCCTGCAGTAATATTTCACTGCTGACAGCATAGCATCTCTGTTAAAAAAAAAAAGGCAAAAAAAAAGCTCATGTATCCTAATATTCTGCCTTTCTAAATAATAAAATCCATCTCCGTGTTAGCAGCCTGTCAAGTCGATATTTCCCCTATAAAGCTAACTTATATTCCATTTCTATGTCCAGGATAATCTTTAATGGGAGGATAATGAACACATTACAGAGCCCTGATTTTCTGCATGTTACAAAAATTCCTATGTCTTCATTAACTAAAAAGGGGGCAGCTCACAGGACTATTTTTCAACTCTGACTTCAGAGCACACACTAATCCTTTCCCTGTTATTTTGTCAAGATTTATTTTGCACACAGAGAAACATGTGGAATTCACATCATGGATTTCTCTTCCATATCTATAATCACAGCCATCTGATTTAGCCCACATCCACAACTACATACCCTGCCTGCTAATGCATTTCCCTGGGATTTATTTCAGTGCACCAACAGGACTGTATCTCTTCCTCAGCATGTTCAAATGGTCAATCTAGGAAGGAAAGAAGTCCCTAAAGTTATCAAAACACTGTACTTCCATTTTCAGTAAATGTGGAATGCCTCTCACCAATTAATTTTATCTAAACCGCAGGAGTGGCTGGGCATTGCTCCTGGTCAGTAAAAGCTTTTCTGGAGTACAAATGTCTCAGTGTGAAAGTCCATTACCTCACATCCCTTGTAAGATATAAGCAAAGGCTCTCTCCTTCAGAAAACTCTGCACAAGCATAAATTTAGCATGACCTGAAACTCCAGCCCAGCAAATCAAATTTCTTTACATTTGTATCTCAAAAGCATGAGTCTGCAAGATTAATGCCATGGCTCCTTTTGCATTCTAACGGATCCTGAAAATTAGGATCAGTCTTAACTGCTTAATATGTGCCAGAATTTAATTTATATGCTACCTAAATCTAAGCACAGGATACAAATATAAAGAATAAAAAGCCATATGTAGACAGCAGACTACATAGGTACATTGTAACGGAGGTTAAACAAAGATACCTTGAGAAAAACATTAAGCTGTAATCTGCTCATACACCTTCCAGAAATGGAATTTGACAGGAACATGTGTTAACTTTATCACATTTAGGAGGCATTTTTAAGTTTAGAGGATATTAACACTCATAAAGCTCTCACTTCCTCTTTTTTTGGTCTATTTCTTTTAAAGACAAAATTGTAAGTTGGACTCCTGAGTTCTTCCCATCTAGTCTGGTGCCCTGGTGTCATTAATTTGTAATAAGAGCAGGAAGAGGAGAGACCTAATTCCTGGTTTGCTGCACGGTAATTGTGACAACAAGATGAGCTGGTATGGTACAAAACCAGCTTTAGCCATCTACTTTATGATAACCCTGGCTGTTGAACAGCTGACAGAGACACATGTACCCTATTATGACAAGATGACCTTTAAAGGTCCCTTCCAACACCAGCAATTCTGAGATTCTATGATATTATCTTAATACCACCTTTCAGGTAGATGTATGTTTCAAATACGAACAGCTTAGAGAGGAGAGCAGATAAAACTAACCAGAAACCTGGTGTATGGTGATATCTGAGAGACAGGCAGGGATAACAACCTTTCCTCTTTTTGTCTCCAGCCATGGATATTATGCCCTGCTCCCTTTCTCCCCTGTGCCCAGTTCTGATCTGATGCACAATCCTTTTTTCAGCATCTGGATACCCACAGCCGAGGGTCAGCTGAAATCAGGATGAGTAATTCCCATAATACTGTGGGACATCAGGTCTAGTTTGGATGGAAAACGTTTTGATTACAAGGATTTATGTTAGCCAAGTCGCTGGAAGGTGTCTAAAGATATTCCTTCATAAATAAAGGGGCTGAGATGAGTGCCACAGCTGCAAAGCCAAAAAAGCCTTAGAAAGCACTATCCAAGCTGCTGTCAGGTGTAAACATCTGACATTAATCCTGTGCACAAGCTGTCCATAATTCCATGTCCTCTGCTCCTCAGGACCTGCCCAGACCAGTATAGCTCAGCCAGTGATGCAGACTGCAACACTTGCCCTTCCCTTCGGCATTCATGTGCTGCATGCTTTGCTCAAAATCCAAATGCAGCAATACACAAAACAATAAACTTGCTGAATTCCCCACAAAAGGATACTTTATTCACTATCCTACTTGCACAGGCAAAGAGATGGGTGTCCTGAGGAAAATACAAGCACTGAGGAGCCCTGCCTCAGGGAGAGCAGCAAGCTCAGGAGGCTCATGGAGAAGATGTCACTTTGTCTAAAATCTGCATGGGACAGACAAATGGGATAAATGGATGTTTTAACACTTAGCTGTAATGAAAAACAGCACCATCAATCATTTTATTGCTGTTGAAGAAAGGTTTCTCTCTTTGCAATGCAGGGAAGATGATTTTTGCTGAAATGTTGGCCATGGAAATCCTGCACTGTCAGCAACAGCATTCCATGGTCCACGAGGATGCCACCAGCAAGGATCCCACGTGCTGTCCCACCTGTCCCTGGTGATCCACAGGACACCAATACTGATTTCACATTGGTCCACAGAACCACATTAAGCCATTAAGATTTGCATTCTCTTTGTTGTTATTAAAAGCTTAGCATTAAGGTGAATGGTGCAAGAACCCTCTGAAATTTTTGGGCTGTTTTAACCAAAAGACTTGTAGAACCATTGAAGAAATGTACCACATCACACCCATTTTCACCCATAGATTTAACATATGGAACCACTAATCAGAGAGTGCTTGGAGAATTGAGATACTTCTCAATTAAAAAGTCCAATTTTCTGTGATATATATAAACTATTGTTTATTTTTTAGCCTCCCTGTGGAGTGATATCTATCATTTTCAGCAGGAAGCCAGGGCTATTTGTTTTTCAAAGATAGCTCTTTGGAATTAATTACTCTGGTATTAGACTAAGTGACAAAACAGGTAGTGCAGAACCGAGGGTAACAAGAAATTTTGTCTTGCAGCTTTTTAGAGCAAAATTATTCTCCTAACCTGACTGACAGCCAACCATTAATCACTATTTAACAATTATTACAGCCAAGACATATTAAAAAACAACCCTAAATTTCTTACTGCTAGTTATGCTTATTTCATTTTCTAATTGCTGGCTTAATTTTTTAAATGTCAACAAAAGACAATTAAATCCTTGTTGTAGCTGTTCAAGCCAAACATACATAATGAAAACTTAATGGATGCATCCTGTTTAAGATTCTGTTGAAGTTTCTTCCATCTTGTGGCACCATATCAAACATGACAGCTGCTCTCCAGTGCCTGATGTCCAGCCCACCTGAGGTACCTCTGCTCCCTCCAGTGAGCCTGGGTGTTGTTTTGGTGCTCCTCAGGAATGGCAAACAGTTCAAATCTCCACTGAAAGGTTAATTATTGAGCTGTTTCCCAAGATATGAGTGAAGATGGCAATTGCAAAATGTCTGTCAACATTCTGACTGAAAACCACTGGTTTAGCTTTATTTACCACCCTCTCTGCTGTGACTGTCAGAAAACAGCACCAGGCAATGCTTTATGTGCACCAGTGGACTTGGGGATGCTGCCTGATGAGTCCTCCTTTTGACACTGAGAGTTGCAAAGAAAAGAACAAAACTGAGCAGCACCTCCTGGCTTGCACGAGTGTTGTGGCTCAGGGTACAGGGATAAATCAGGTTAAATGAGAAAGCTGGTTTATTATGTTCTCATCCTCCAGAAAACTCTTCCTAGCTTCTGCCACGGTTTGTTGCCATCTTAGTTCTGCAGATAAAACTCTTTATTGGGTCATAATATAGACTGGATCTCTGAAAGCAACGTGCTCTGCCAGGAGGATGGGAGCAGCACACAACCACAGGGTGAGAGGTACAGAAGGTAAAACTCAGACACAGTGCCAGCCACAAAATCATTAAAGGTGGAAAGACCTCTAAGATCACCTGAGTCCAACTGTTAACCCAGCACTGCCATGTTCACCTCCAAACCATATCCCCAAGTGCCAAATTCACACACCTTTTGAACCAGTCAGCCCAGCTGTGTTAGAAAAACAGGAAAAAATCAGCAGTGGTTGATGATCACTGTAAGAGCAGTGATTTTGAAATCAGATACAAACTGCAAAAACTTTCAGACACAACTTTAGAAATGATAAAACAGCTCTCACGGGGGTGTAACCTTGCTGAAGCCTATCAGATCATGTTTTCTGTGTGCCACATTATGAGGGATTGCAGGTGAAACACAAGTAATATGGTTGTCTGTCTGTCTATCTATCTATTTATCTATCTATCTATCTATCTACATAAGTTTAAGAAAGCCATGAATGAAAACCTGCCAGCAAGACAGTCAGTCAGGAATGTGACAAAAATCAGGTCACCAGGGCAGGTAAATTCCCATGTTCATGAGGTCAGCACAAAGGAGAGGGACCCCATTCTACCCTATTAGTTTTTAAAAACTGTCACAGCACAAGGAGCTGAACACAAAAGACAAGATCCAGCATACAACAATCACCCAACATTTGGAAATTAATCAAGGAGAAAAACCTTTCTAAAGGATGTGTTGTTTCAGAAGACAGTGACCTCCAAAGTAGAAAACCTCCTTGCTCTTGGAGTTTTATAAGAGAGCACAGTTGTCATACAAAATGAAAACAGAGAAGTTTAAAGTAAATGGATGCTTTTCCTACTATTGCATTGCTAACAACAGATGTGTTTTCTATTCTCTGGCACAACATCAGAGAATTTTCTGGTTTAAGAGTAGAACTGCATGAAGAGGCACCACCAATGACCCAGCTGAGTCCAGGCAGAAAGAGAATACCCAGGCACAGAATGTTTTGCTCCCTTTGCTTTATATCAAGAAGCTACAAACCAACGGGTCCTGACCTTCAGCTGAGCCTTCTGACAAGGACACCACTGTGGCACTGGAGCAGGGGTACAATTAACCGCCAGACTGAAAGCAGACTGTGGCTGCAAAATAGAGGGAAGGAGAAAGTTTGTGTTGAGGAACTGCCAGGGTGGATGTGGGATGATTGATCAAGCCAGCGTCACAATGTCTCAGAGGCTCAGGAAGGGGTTGGGGAAAGGCAAGGTAGTGAATTTATTTTTAATTGCTCTAAGGTTTTGTTTTCTTTTTTACCCCCAGGACAGAGAAAAGGTGGGGATGTGCACGGAAGAAAGGGCTTTCTGGGCGAAACTCCGTATGTTTCTGCTTGTGTCTGATTCTTTTGCTGTTTCTCTTTTTAGGGTGAAAAAATTTAAAACATACATCTTAATAAGTCCTTTTTTAAAAATAGGTGAAGATACAAGACTTTCTTGAAGCAGTTGCCATGGAGAAGCTGTTCAAGTGAAGAATAATTACTAGGGCAAAATCACATACAATATGGGGACTGATCCTTCAGATTTTACCCATGCAGAACTCCCACAGAAGTCAACTTGTTATCACATATTTTTAGCAAGCCAGAAAAAGAACTCATACTTCACTCCTTCTAAATGAAAAAAAAAAATCATTTGTTTGCATAACAGAGCAGAGAGAATAGGCTTTTTCAGCAAAAGTCTTTTTTCTAAAGACACTGCAAGCCACCTTGTAGCACAGGTGGGCTGTTTTCACTTTTAGGATCAAAGAAGTTAATTACTGAGCAGCAATTTGTAAGTGCATGGTGTGCTCTTTCCCATAGTATCAGAAATATTGCAGAATGTGTACTTAAAACAAAATGAGGTCCCTCTTCTTTATTTAATCAAAAAATAATTGCAACTCCAAAGAGAAACATTTTTATACAAGTTCCAGCTGGCTATTGATGCTGACTTGCAGTAAGAACCAACATTTCTTTGTCCTGAACACACAACTCCAAAATTAGAGATTTGCCTCTTCAAACAACAGTGGTTACACAAGGACTCCTAAAGCTTCAAACTGCACCTTGCACAAAAGTTCCAGCAAATTCATTCCCCCCTCACCTGCATTGCCTCCTCTACTCTTCTTACCAAGACCAAAAGCAAAGCTCTGGAGAGTTCCCCTGCCAGCCCTGCTCACTGGGGATGTGCCTCTTGCACCCCTCAAGAGAGTCCTCTGCTTTTCTGAGGGTGGTTCAACGCTCCCCTGCAATATCACCTTACTGAAAGCACATGGTGCTCTTTTCAGAATCTGTGCTGCCAAAAAAAGACATGTCCCTGCTAGATAGCTCCTTTCTGTCACCCTGTAGAAAAGAGGGATAACAGCTACCACAGAACTGTGGACAAAATAATCCCACTGGGCCATGCAGCACAGCCCCTTTATGTACCATGTGCTGGGACATAAATCCACATGGCTGTGGGGACAGCAGAGGATGGAAAAGCCCTGGACAGCCTGAGCTCCACCACTCTGGTAGGAGAGATCATCCCTGCCAAAGTTTGCTGCCTTTTCTCCAAAATGTGTCACCATGGAAGCACAACAAACAAAAAGAAAGGAACCCTCATTCTGGGGAACATGGGGCATTGATCCTGGTACAGTTGCACAGGTGTAATTACACCAGTTGTATTGTCCCTGTAGAAAAGCCTTGAAGGTTTCAATCAAAATATTCACAAACTCTCAATGGCCCATTCCCAAACCTGCAATTCCCATTCATGAAATGTCTCTGGAAAACAGGGACAATACTTAGAGACATTCAAAGATCTTCAAAGGGGATCTGTAGTATTTTCATCTGCTAAGCAAACTACGACGTTTGGTTCATGGTGCAAGCCCTGTGATCATAACACACCCAATGGGCCAATTTTCTCTTGTCCAACATCCATTCCAGAGGAACAATACAATAATTAAAAATTGGGATCAGCCTAACAAGACCTGTGGTCCTCGAGCTGCAGTTTAATCCCAAAAGGATTGTGAATAAATGGGTTCCCAGCAGTGGACTGAAGTCCAGCATTAGCAGCTGCAGGGCTGTTGGGAAGCCAGGCCTGACCCACATCACCCAGGATTCTCAGCATCTTTCCTGTGCTGCATTTGGCAGAAACTTGAACACAGTATTAAGCAATTTTGTGTTTTGGGTATTACGCTGAAGAAAACCTTAAAGAAACAAACAAACTCCACAACCCAGTAATGAGAACAAGATGATTTTTTTTTTCCTTGAATTATCCCAATTAAGTCACCAGTTATCACTCCTACAGCAGTAAAAAGAGAATACAACTAGAAAATTTAATTAATTAAGCTGAAGGCAAGAATACCTATTTTAAACCCTTCAATGAATGCAGTAAGATCAGCAGACCAGATCAGTAAAGCAGTGAGTGCTTGGTGCTGAAGGAGGCATCCAGCCTGTCCATGAGATTCTGCAAGCAGAGCCTGGCTGGGTGATCCATCCCTCTCCAAACCAGCATCCGTCCTAGAGGTGTCTTCTATATTCTCCTCACAACCAGAATTAAAGACAAAACAATGGTTGTCCTCTATGTCAGACTGAGGGATGTGAGAAGCAACTCTCAAACACAGTCTTCAAGCTACAAAAAAACCAAAATGGAATTGAGGGTACAAATGTATCTTTTATCATTATAAATAAAGGCACTGTGTTCCATTGACAGTCATAAATGTCAGGAAAAGGTAAAAACCTGTTTTTTGACACAGTCAAGCCCTCTGCAGTTTCCAGAAACTCAGGCAGACTCTATTAGAGCAGTAGGACACCAAAGTTAAAAAAATAAATAAACAGTAGATGGTATCTAAGCTGAAAACTCAACTATATGAGCTAAAAAAAAAATAACTACAGCCTTAATGAGCTATGCTTAAAATACAGGCAATGAAACCCCAGTGAGGAGGAACTAACAGAATTATTCACTGCTATTTTCATAAAATGCTGTAATGTTTGCACAGATGCTGAGGAAGCCAGCCCTGCTCAGGCACACAAATTGAGGGGGAAAAGATGGGTCAGGAGAGGTGCTGAGAAGGGTGACCCAATGAACATCCATGAGGGGACTGCTCTGCCAATTCCACACTCTTCCTAGAAGAGGGAACTTGTGAGAGAACCAAGCTGAAAATCCATAATTTAAAAATTCTGTCCACTCAGAGGGAGAAGTCCAAATGGTGCAAACTCTATTCAGAGACAGAAGAGAAAAACTGTGCTGAGAACAAATCAGAGGGTTGGGGCAACAAGGAAGTGCCTCTTTTCACCTGAAAACAACCTGGGAGCAGAAGCAGTGGATAACAGAGAGGCTTTGGGTTGAAACACAGCCCTCAGATCCTGTCCACAACCTCACACATCTCCTTATCCAAAAACCAGCAGGGATCAGTCAGCAGAACACCTTGGGTGGTTTCTTCAATATGGTTAAAAAAAACAAAACAGTTCTTTTCTGTGCTGCTTCACCACGGCAGAGTGTAAGAACAGTTTTGATGTAAACTGAAATAAGCTGCAAGGAACAAAAATAACAGCACATTCATTTTATCTGGTTTGGGTGAATTGGCGTAAACCTGTTTGCCAGGCACTGCTCTGGAAAGAAAGTGGAGTGCCAGGAAAAAGGAGGAGATGCGGAGAGTGGTTACCCCTGGGACAGCAACCACTGGGACACGGGGAGAGCCAGGGTGGGCGAAACGTGAGGGTTTGCCTTTGAGATGTGAAAAATGGAGAAACAACAGCAAGGTGTGAAATGACATCTTTTTGAAGAGTAAGATAAATAAATGAGATGAAGGATGGGAAGAACAAAGCCAGATCAGCCCTTGGTGTACTCCAAGGTTTGATTTTGGGGTATCACCACAGGGGAGGAGGCAATTTGAGGGTTTTACATTGGGGCTGTTCAGCAACAGGGATGGGTTCCTAAAGTGCAGAGGACAGGCAAAGCTCACACAGGAGTTCGCATAAATCTGGGGAAAAAGTCCAAAGGAGTAATAAGGCAGGGAACGGTAGCCTATGACTTAATTTTTGGAAATGGCAGCAGCAAACACTCTCACTGGCATAACTGAGAGTGACAGAGACATGACATTACAATTCCAGCAAGACTGCACCAAGAAAAACACATTTCTATTGATAACATAGCTTTCCAATAAATAAACACAATGAAAATAAAGCACATACATGCATTTAGTGTTGTGGAAATAAGATTGAGAAATACCCATGGAAATCAACTGATGATTTACACACAAATAGAGATTTTCTGATTTTCCCTCTCCCATGACTTTTTGCTGATAAGTCTATAAAAACAATAGACAAACAAACTTGAAATACTGCTGACGAATTCCCAGAAACCCAAAGAGCACATTTTTCAGAGCTGCTATCTAACTAATAGAGAGAGAGGGAAAAAAAGCAATTAAATAAGAAAAAAAAAGCAAGCAACTCATTCCTCAAATGACTCATTTCTCACTTTAAAGGAGACTCTTTCCTCTGCCTCCACTGCCCTTTAATAACTCCTTCATGCCATCACCAGTTCAGGTCATGGAAGGATAACAAGTCTTAGTTCTTTCCAGGATCATTTCCTGCCTGTTATCCCATGCAGCGAGCTTGGTGTCACCTTTTGCTGTACAAAGCTGATTCCTCATCCAACCTGAGCTTTTGATTGTCTCCCCTCCCCAGGGACTATTTTTGACATCTTTTATCCAGGATTTTTTCTGTCAAAGACCACTTGTTGACATTCCTGCCTAACAGTTCTTCCATTAGAACACAGAGCCATCTCAGGTTAATTTGCAGATTTGGCCACTTGGGGTTTTTTTTTGGGGAAAGTCAAGGTTCCCAAGGCTCTGCAGTGGGATAGATTCCCAATCTGGCATTTTCTGTGCCTAAAACATGATTGCTGCACTTGCTGTCCCTAATGCACACAGCAGCATTTGGTTTTGTACTTATGCCTCCCCAAGGAGCTGTAATGCTTCAGAGATAATTAACCTACGGACCTTTTGACATTATTTGCAGCAGGAATGGGTTTTAGATGTCCACATAGGCTCTGTGGGCATAACAGGTGAGAGATGGCCCATTCTTGTTGCTGATGGACATAGGAAAATGAGTTTTCATGGCTGCCTCCACACAACAGCCCCTTTCTCTCCTAGTGAAGAGCTCAGACTCCTACAATGGTGCTTAAGGTCTTTGTTTCAGATCCTGTTTGGAAAAATGTTTCCAAGTCCCACTGTTGCTGGATAAAGGAGAATTCCATTGCTTCTGAGCTCAGATGTCTTTTCCTTTGGATATCTGGAAATAGAGGGAACTGGGTACCAAGAATCAATTATGGACGGCTGCTCCTGGAAGGGTAAAAGAAATCAGGGGAATAGAAACTTCAGCTTTCCCATTTAGATGAGGGATCTCCATCATTGGTAAAAGTGTCTTATGTGCTGATTATAGAGAGCAGAGAGAGGAAAATATTCTAAAATGCTGACTTTACTGTTCTTCCAGGTAACACAATAGGAAGAATAACTCAGATGTCAATCTGTATGCTCCCTCTTTTCATTCCAGGAGAATGTGTTACTAAGAACTGGCACAAGCAAGCAATTTAGTGCTTAATAAGCACCTAAGAGAATTAGGATCCTAATGACTACAACTGAACTACTCAACAGCCCCTAAAATCCAATGAAAGCATGGCAGTAAACTGAAAGAGAAGCTGGATTATGTGCTTCAAAACTCTCCCCCTTTTTTTCCTTTAAATTGGGTTTAAAAACCTTCTTTGTTAATTACTTATATACCCATGTCTTGTGTTTTTGAAAAACAAATTGAACCTTGCCCCTGGCTTTCTGCCAAGCATGGAATTTTGGTTAGGTGGTTTTAATAGCCAATGTAACAAATTGTGTAAGAGATTTGGAGGGGTTTATTGTTGTTATTATTGTTTTGGGATGGGTTTTCTTGAGCTTTTCAGCACTGAGTAGCTGTCCTTCACTTACCCTCTTGTTTTGGTGTCAGAACAGTGTAATAGGAGATACTTGGCAGCCAAGGACAGGGCTGCTCTGCAGTGCTGACCATCCCAGTATTCCTCAGAGTGCTTTGGGATCTGCCAGTCGCAGCAAACTGTAATTTTTTGCCCCAAAGGGTTTCCCAAATAGTTAAACACTAATGGTATCAATCTACATTTCATCAAGACAATCACAATTCTCTGGTTTGCTCAAAAACCCCTCCTAGCCCTTGCAGTATTTTAATAATTTATGTGAGGAGCTGTGAAGTTAAAGAGACTTTATCCTGAATATTCTTTCATAGCAAAGTATTGTAGCCCACAGCACTGAGAATAAAATTAAGCACATACATATATATACTCAATTTAATACGTGGTCTCTATGTCAATATAGTGCTGCAAAACTGCAAAAATATTATTATTGTGAGTAATAAAAGAGGGGGTTTTGGGTATTTTTTGGTGTCTTTTTGGTTTTTTTTTTTTTTCCTTGAAAAACGCTATCATGGAACTCACACTTCTGTGAATTTATTTCAGTAATACTGTGTCCTCAATTTATCAAGATCTTACTGAATCCTGTTGCAGTGGCTATTAAGGAGCATTCCTGATTTTTCACTAAATACAGTCAGGTTCAGCTTCAGCTATGAGATCCATGAAAAAACTGCCCAAGGCCTCTTGGAACTCCAGGCTGCACATGCAAACCCATCCTGCTAATGTGACATGATTGAACTAATGGAAGACAAAAAACCATATGGCATTCTTCTAGTTCAGAAAAATAAATCCAGATTAATTACTTAATAAATAAGTAATGCTTACATGAAATGTAAATGAAAGTAAAGAAAGGCTTCCCAGAGCCCTGTTATTCTGCAGGGCTGATTTCTGTCCTGGGGAATTTTGAGGAGCATAGAGTGATCTGCTGAGTGATCAGATCCCTAAGGAGAAAAGGTCTGAGGTGCCAGGCACAGAGTGCAGCACTGGGCATGGTGGGAAGTGTTTTAAATGGCTCCAAAAAATGTGAGAAGACCCAGAGCAGATATGATCAAAGGACAGTGAGAGAGGGGTCTCAGAGGGGGCTCTGGCCCTCACCTCACAGAGTTGTGGTTTTGATGTGGTTTTGGGACTTATTCAAAAGGAGAGGAAGATGGCAAGAAGGTCCCATACCTTCCCAACAAACCAGATAGGCTTCAAAGACAGGAATTCCCAGCACTTGCTTCTGTGTATTTAATGCCAAAGGGCAAGTGGTTCCTGGCTTCTGTATCCCCACACATACCCCCAAAATCAAAAATGACCTGAAATTATGTTACTGAGAAAATACTTACTGCATTTTCAAGTGAAAAAGAAAAAAAAAGAATAAACTTGAGATCCAAAGTATCAGGAAAGCTGAAGTCAGATGTTCCACAGACCAGAGCAGTAAGTGCTGATCTAATTAAATACCCAACCAGACTCTCACAGCTATCAAAAGCTGCTTATTAAATTAAATAAACAAAAGCTGATTAATAAGACACTTGGTGTTAAATGGTTAGCCTCCTGCTTGCTCTGCAATGTTCATTCTACAACAATAAATGAAAAATCATCATGCCTAAGCATGTCTAAATCTGGGCTATAAGGATTCTTAATAAATTCCTGCAGTGAGGCAGGCCAAACAAAGAATAACTGGCATGAAAGAATAATGCAACATGTAGTAAAAAAGGAAAATTTGAAGCACTGTCACAATTAATATGAGGTCTATTTGACTCTCAGTGAGGAAATAATGAAATTGGTTGGACCAATTTCCTTTGTGACCAAAATGAAACAGGATTCAGGGGTCCTGCTGTCTGGAAAAGAGTTCCATGGTATTACAGACTCAAGAAATCCAAGGTTACAAGTGTCTGCACCCACAGAGGTTGCTCCCTATCCCCCTCAGCGGTGCAGATGATGACTTTAGTTCAAACCTTGTCAGGTCTGCACATGGTGCCAGGAACCGGGGTATCAAGAACTGTTCAGAGCAAACCCAACCTGGACAGAAAGCTGCAATAATTTACTTTAGCTTCCATTTAAGTAAATAAAATCAATAATCTGGTTTGTAACATCCAAATTCCCAAAAGATTCAAACTCCTTGAATCCCAGCTGACCTCAGGGTGTGAAGCTGTAGTGCCCAGTGCCCACCAGACCAGCTGGATTAGAGGGTAAACCCCTTTATCAGTATGGTGCTATGACTGTTTTCTCCAAATAACCAGAATAAACAGCAGAAATGGCTCTCTTGGCACAGCTGTGGAGCCTTGGGGAGCCCACCCAGCAGGCAGGAACACCCCAGCACTGCTCTCCTGTCACAGCCCAGCTCCACCACTCCTGCAACCCAGGTGAGGCCAAGGTGTCTGTAGATCACAATCTGTGTTTGAAGAGTTCATTGTTTGGAAATTAAAAATATGCTCTAAGGAATGTTAGGCCCCCAAAGGGGGATGCTGAGCTTCCTTTGACACAGGAATTACAGACCCTTCAACATCTCCTTCTCAAAGCCATTCACTTGAGCAGAACAAACTCAGGGAAACGTTCCTATTGCATGAGTCAACCAAAAAACCACCTGGGAACACTGCAGCTCACACTTCCCTTTCCAAGGAGGAGCAGGTGAGAAGAAAAACTCACACCAAATATTAACTGTGCTGTACAACACACACTGAAAGGTGTCCAGGTGCACCTGTGAATTTGTGGCTACAAAAACCTGCAGAGAATAGGGAGAACAAGGTGGATGCAGTCAACCCTGAGACCAGGTCCTTTGCTTGTTGGATAATCAAATGAAGTTTCCAAGACCTTCAGCTGAAAAATAATTGTTTTAGAGCTTTTTGCTTGCAGGAAAATTACTGAGAAGCAAATTATTAATGTAGCCTTGCTTAGCTACTTTATAACAACTCTGAGAACATCCAGGGCACAGAAAGCATAGAGCAGAATATTAAACTTACTAAATCATAAAAACAAAGACAGTCAACTGGTGTGAGAGTTTTCAGATACAAAAACAAGGGGTAAAAAGAGCAGGGAGATTTTGCACAGCAAAACACTCCCATTAGTGTTAAATAATGAGGCTGTGGTAGTGACTTAGTTATAGGAATGAAAGATTATTTAAATAGCCAGGTAGCCCATCATTTCTGAAAAAAAGTAAAAAGTACAAGGCAAAGGCCAAGTTGTGGGGTTTTCTTCTTCTTCTTTCCAAGCAGTAGTTTAATTCAAATTGGTTCTTGTTATGCCCAGCGAAGACATTTTTTAAATGTTAGGCTTTATAAGCCATTATTTGGCTGGTTAATAAGAAGGAAGAAGGAAAAAAACTATAGGCGAAATCTGCTTTCTAAGGCAGAGTAACAATTACCCAAGAGTTATTTTTATGCGACAAACTTTCTGTGCCAATTACAGCCGGTGGTGGTCAGTGCTGTGCCTGCCCAGGAACAGGGCAGGTTGCAAGGAGGTGCCTCCTAAAAGCTTCTGCCTTGGCACTGGAGCAAAACCAACCCAAAACATGGCATAGTTAAAGGCACTAAATAGAGCAGCAGCAAAGGAGTGAGTCACAAATGCATGACCCCATTCCCCAGTGGGATGGAGCCAAGACCTCCTCACTGTACTAATGAGGGAGGTTAACGAGCTCCTGCAGAGGTGCAATGGACAGCACAGCCAGCACGGGAAAAATTGGGTCTGATGAAAGGGGAATTGAGGGCCAGTCAGTTATTCATTCTCCACATGCACAGAACAGAGCAATCACCAGGTGGATCTGGTCTTTCCTGGGCATAAACATGGCAAAATACTCCTGTCCTGAGAGGGAAATTCTCTGTGAAAATACCAACATCCCCTGCGTGAGATGCCACGTGCAGCCTGTGTCCTCCACGTGCCACGGTCTAGCTGTGAGTCCTGCAGGCAGAGCCAGAGGACACAGTCTCAAGCTGTGCCACGGGAAATACAGGTTGGGTATTAGGAGAAAGTTTTTCACAGAAATAGTGATAAGGTTCTGGAATGGCTGCCCAGGGAGGTGGTGGAGTCACCATCCCTGGATGTGGCACTGGGTGCCAGGGTTTAGTTCAAGTGCTGGGGCTGGGTTGGACTCGATGATCCTGAAGATCTCTTCCAACCCAGTCATTCTGTGAATTCTGAATTCTGTGAAACATCTCTGCTGGGTTATGGCTGCATGCCCTGGATTGTTACTGCTCATCTAAAACTCCTTTTTAATTTTTTCACAAAAACACAACACCAAAAGAGGTGTCCTTCCTGCATTAAAAGTAGTTCACATCCAATTAATAATTGGTCCTCTAAGGGAGTTTCAAATCAGGGCTTGGACTTGATTTGATATCCCAGGCACTGTATCAAGAGACCGAGGAACAACTTGTTCTCATTCTATGTGAGTCACATCCTCTCAGCATCCATGCACTCAGGCATTCCTCTAAAGAGGAAAAAACCCTATGCTAATTTCCAGGCATATGATCCTCCTCTGGGGTTTTTTTTGCTCTGTTTAAGATTAAGCTTTTAGAGTTATAATGGATATTGCATCATCAGGCTAGCTTTAATATGTAAAAGAAAGGCTAATTATATGCTGTTTGGTGGTGGTAACAAAAATATAAAAATCAAAGCAGTTTTCTTTATCTTGTTTTCCCTTTGAATCCTCATGGCTCAGGGAAAGCAAGGAGCTGACAGCCTTGGGCTACGAAGAAAGGCAGGGTGAAATTGGCCCCTGTGCAGACCACAGGCGATAGGATTGTACACAACTTTCTCAGGATTGATACGCTCCTGCAAGTTTAATTTTCATCCTTTAAAAGCACACAGGGGCTGCAGAGACAACAGAACCCAGCTTTCCCTGCCAGGCAGAGCAGCTCAGCCCAGCCCTCACTGCTTTCCTTGAAGTGCCTGTGCAATGCTGAGCAGAAGTAGCTGAAATTGGAAATGTTTGAAAATTCCACTTGCCCTGGGGCAGAGGGCTGTGCCCTGAGCACTGCTCCCAGTTTTTGGGGACAACACAAAGCCTGAGACCTGCTCAGCACGAGAAGGCATCTGACACATCTTCAAAGCCTGGCTCTGGTTGAGCCACCATGAAGGTGTGGACTGGAAAAGCTCTTGCAACCCAAGAGGCTTTGTCACAGTCTGGAAAGCAAAAAGAATTGGATTTTTAAGGGTTTGTTCCAACAGATTAAAAGCTAGTGCCCATTATATTTCATGCATTCCTGAGTTCCAAAGAAATTTCAGGACTCTGCCAGCGTCCTGGGGGTTTTATTTAGAGTGCTAAGGAATCAAACTGGGCAGGCAGTGGGAGTTCAGCACTGTGGGGGAAACTCCTCTCATCTCCATGCCAATGTTTTCTAAACCAGAGCCAAAGGCAGAGCACTTAGCTGTGCATCCACCAAATACCACTGAATCGAAATATTTATCCTCTAGTTAATCACTAACACAATGGATTTGGATATTCCTAATGCTAATGTAATGATAGAGTAGATAAATCATCCTGGCAGGATGGGGACTGTATCTCTACCCAGCACTGTGTCCATCCATACAAAATCCATACAGAATTCAAAATATTCTCTGTATTTCCAAAATATCCATATAAATGCACCATACAGGTTGTAAACTACAAAAACTGGGATCTACATTTAAGATGTAGCTGGATGAAGAAAATAACACAGCTCCATCACATTTATGCATAAACTCACACCTCAGTAGCTTCAGCATCCTTTCCCGTGTTTGAAATGATGAATAAAGAAATAGTTGTAGGGAAATTGAAAGTGAACAATGCAAAAAATAAATCTTTCTTAGATAAGGAACACCAACACACATTGTTTTGGCAGCGGTCTCTCTAAATGTAGTTTGTGTTTGTTTTGTATATTGATTTTGTAATTCCCTTACAATTCTCTATCCTAAGGTAGACAGCAAAAGTTACTTTATAAGAAAGATTTAAATGAATGAATGGAGTTGCTGGGGAAACAGAGGTATCACACAGTTCAGCAGCAAGTGCTTGCAAGCAAAGACAGGCTGAGGGAGATCAGCAGCTTCTGTGTGCCATAAAATAAAGGTACAGACAAACCTCCTCAGAGCTGAACTAAACTACCCCACAAAAAATGATTCCAGCCTCCCAGGGGAGCAAGACATAACCGCAGCAAACGTCTTAAGTGCCTATTCGTGTAAAAGGATGACAGAGCAGGGCTGTGTAAATCCTGCTCACCTGCTTGCTCCTCATTTAGCGGGTGATTTACCGCAGCAAAGTGCGCCGTGCCTACCTGAGCTCCCCGTGCCCAGGGGTGTTTAATGTCCCTGTGCCAGCCTGGGGTCAGCTTTGTCATTCACGTCGGGCACCCAGGCTAATTCAGGTGCATCCCACATCCTCCCTGAGGCGCTCATTTGCCTCCTTTCACCGTGTGAATGCTTTATGCATCGCAAACTAATTATTCTGCTGTCTATCTGCCTCTCCCCAGCCCTCTAAATCGCCCAGGATTGTAAAGAGGGAACAAACAACCTCATTTCAAAGCAGGGGAAAAAAATTCCAAGTTACTCTTGCTTTGAGCTTCCATGTCACAAGTTAGTGATTTCCAGGCAGTCTGAGAAACCTCTCAAATTCAAACTCACAAAACTCAGATTCTGGGTTGAAATACACCCCAAGTTCTTGGCTCCTCTTAGAGCATCAGTATTAAATTGATTGCCGTTCCTAATATCCCTGTAATCCTTTCTGCTCCAGGCACGCTTGTTTGGAGTGATTAAACTGTGAGAAGCATTTCTGCTCCGTTCCTGATAGATGTGCAGCAAAGGACAAGTCTGGCTTTCAGCTCCATAAACTGATCTTGTGACCAACTTCAGCAAATGCAACCCAGAATTCATCCCAGGAGCAGAAATGCTGTGTCACTCTCCCATTGCAATTTTTTCCCCAAAACTCCTCTCTTTTTTAAATTAAACAAAACTTCCAGAAGCTTTTACCATCAGATCCTTGCTGCACTTTTTATAAACTAAATGTTCAGAAGTTGTACAATCAACAGATTTTATTGCTTTTTAGAGATCAGATTATTTAGGAAACTGCACATTTAATGTACACACAGTCAGGAGGCATTTTTGTGCTGTTGGCTTTGTGAATGTAGAAAAGGTAGAGGTTGACTTATACTGCCAGATACAAGGAAAAATAACATAGTTTAACTCATCATTTGACTGACTGGAAGCAAATTAGCAGGAGGTTAAGATGGCAGCTTCGATATTGTCTTCTAGCATGAAAAGAACCATGAGAAGGAAGGTTTCCCTACCAAACACTGATGCCAGCAGCTGACATTTCTAAACAGCACTGTCAGGAGGAGGATTTTTAATGCAAGTGCACATAATCTGTATTATTCTGAGAGAACCAAGTGTAGAACTCAGGAGGAATGTGGAATTCACGGAGCTTTAGCATGGCTGGCTCTTGCAGAGAGCCCTGTTCTCTTGAGGTGTCTTTCCACACCCCAGGAGCACAGATTATTTCACCCCAGCAGCTCAGCAACAGCCCAGGAACAAAAATGCAGAAGCAGAGGGGGCAGAATGGGAACTTCTGTTCTGCCTTCCCCACGTCAGCTGGACTAAAGCTTCCAAATGCAAAGCAACCAGGATTGCAACTTTCCAAATCCACAAATAAACAAACACACCAAAAAAACCTAGCACACCCCCCCCCCCCCCCCAAAAAAGACCCAACCCTTTACTCGACAAAGGAAATTTTCACTCATACCTCACTGTATTCACTATATTGCTTTCAGGTATTCCCCTGCATCCCCTCTCAGACAAAAAAAAAAAAAAAAAAAAAAAAAAAAAGAAAAAAACAACAACTCTGCATTCTGAAGAGATAGATGGTCTCTTTATAGGGGATATACTTGAAGGTGTTAATGCCACAGCTTTTCTTTTCAAGAAAAGGAAAAGTGGTTTTCTTCCTGTTTCTCCTTTTCCATACCAGCACTGGTCCTCCTTGAAGCCTCATTTCTATTTTTTGGCCTAGTCAGTAGGAGTATTCCAGGTGTAGTAATTGATAGCAATTTAATTTCAGTTCTTATATCCCTGCCTCTAGGGTACTATGTCTTCTTTTCTCGATGTGTTAGTTTGATTCATTTTGCTTTTCTTCCCACTATGATTATTTTATGATTCTTTTAGCCTTTTCTTAGCCACATCCTGTTCCTCTACCACTCTTTCCATACCCCATGCCCACTTAAAGGTGCATTTTTCTGGGCAGTGCAGATGGACCTGAGCTCTCCCACAGCGGGCCAGTTCTTACCCAGTCCACAGAACCAGAGGTACTAAAGCTCCTTAAATATATGAATTATTAAACCAGCAATAATACATGACAAAATCTTGCAACTTATAAGGGCTCAGCCAAATACACGGAAATTGAGTCTCTTCAACCTGAACAAAGTTTACACAGCAGCACAATGAATGCACACTTACTCACACATTGTAATTATTGCCACAGTCACATTCATTCATCACTTTCCTTGCCACCAAACATTTTCAGTGTGCAGATTACATTCATTTCAAGATATTGGGTTAAAGTGAAGCAAATGCTACTAGAGTAATGCATTTTATATTCAACACACTGGTGCCAATTACAGTGAGTTCATCTGACGTTTGTTTGAAAATTTCTCGATGTTTAGTTTTGACAAGAGACATTTCAAAGAGAAGCTGTGTTTTATTAAGCTGTACTCTTTAAGCACAAGAATAACTGCAACTTAAAAGAAAGATCATTCTCACTGCAAGCACATGAAGAATAAACTATGAAAGGACACATCACTTAATAGCTTTAAAGTCACTTTTTACACCCTGCATTATTTTTGTTTGAACATGACTGGTGAGACATTGGTGGTTGCCTAAATTCACATCCTACACTGACACAATCAGTGAATGAATGTCCTCAGTCCTCCTCCAACTGTTAGTTCTTTGAAATACCATTTGTTCTGCTCACCATTTTTTTGTGTATATGTCTGAATTAGCAAATAAAATTGGAGAGAATAAAGCACCTGCAGACAAATTCTGAGATGTTAATGGTGAGCACTGTATCTGTGCAATAGTTTGTGGTGGTGTAAATATTTAATTGGCACTCATTGGGCACATCTCCAGTGCAGACAGGAAACTCCCAAGGAACTTGTGAATGTCATCCAAATGTCTACAGACTCCTTGGAGTGCTTAATCCACACTAATACTTCAACATGGGAAAATTTAGTGTGTTTAAAATTAACTGTGGTAATTTTCTCTTTTGCTTCAACTAAATATCTGCTCTAACTTACTACCAGGTGTATACTAACGCTCTCTTGAAAAATATCACAAAATGATTTTGCAATAAACTTCCCATACACCACAGGGTTATTTTTAGGGTAGATGTCATGGGCTCTTTGGGGCTTAGTGGAATGATTTCTCCTTCTGGAAAAGAGGGAATCTGTTTCCATCTGCTAATCCAGCAGAGTCACTGGATGCTGCACCTCAGCCCTGCAACAGATCCAGGAGTGAATCCAGAAACATTTGATCTTGCACCTCTGGTCAGACTGGCCCCAGCCACTCCTCTGCACTGACAGAGGCACCAGGGAACTTTTCCTGGGTACCTCCATGTTGGGAATTTAGCTGCTAAGGACTGGAAAATTGCAAAACCGTGGCTAATTCCAAGTCCTGCACCTGCACAGATAGCATGTCCTTGGGCCTAGCTGTGGTATAGTAACAAACAGTGAAAGAGACATGAGAAAAGAAAGATGTAATCCCTAAGGAATGAGGATGAGTTAATGCTATAGTTTAACCAATAGATTGCTTGGCTTACAGAATATTCATAAGCTTATTTTTTGCTGTATAAGTGTTTGATACTTTCTTCAATTAACTGGACCAGAAAGACCTGCGGGCCGGACCTGAAAGGCCTGTGATGAACCAACTGGTGTCCTGGTCCCCTTCCTTCGACACCTGCACCTCAATATGCCAGCTTGGTAAAGGAGGCTGAGACCACCCAGCATTATGGCACTACATAACTTTGTGTATAGACTGAGAGGGGACCAAAATCCTGCACTGTGGTACCACGCATTAACTGGCATTGCAAATTCTACAGAAATATGTTTTTATACACAACTAATACCCACGGAAATATTTCTGCATCAGATTAAAGAGGTAGATCTACCTATCAAATTTACATACACATAAATTCTGGCTTATATCCATACCAGATATCACATTATCAACATGTTACTATAATTGAAACAAAGATTAGAATCACCAAGTAATAGAAATGAAAATTAATCTTCAAGCAAGTGCTGGAGGAGCTCTAGCCATCCTTGTGGTTTCATTCCCACATCAGCCAGTTGTGAGTTCAGCAGGCATGAAGGGGAGAGTTGTTAGATTTCTGCACATAAAAGTACAAAGGCACTAAGCGACCACAATTTGAGAGCATGTAAAAGCTTTCATGAGATTTTTAATTCCAGATAGTAGACATGAAAAGCTGTTGTTATTAACCATTTTTCATGATTAAAGGTCTCTTCATCCCTGAGTGAGCAAGTGGCATTGACAGTTGTGCATTAGTCTCAAATGACAACAAGCCCATCAATCTTGCAGGGCTCCAAAGAAGAAAACATGTCAGGATTGGCAGGAAATAATTCATAGCATGAAAAATAAAATATTAATAAAATAGAATAAAAATAATATCTTCCAAGGAGAAAACACAACTCAGAAATTCTGCTCAAAACAGTATCACAAAACCAGGTTATTTTGGATGGGGCGTAGAAAGGCTGAGGGAAGGGCCAAGAGCCAGATTTGAAACAATAAAACATTTACCAACAGAGTGACACATGCAGTGAGATTTTGGTTAACATCTTTCTGTATCTTTATGTACCCACATTCATGTCTGTATGTGTGACCCTGCTTCCAGTTTCCTCAGAATATGTAAAAGTCCAGCAGGTGCTGATGGAGAGTTGCAGGGTTGAGATCATCTCAGTGTCCTGATTTTTAGCCTCTCTCCATGGGTTTTTACACCTAAAATTAACCTTAATATATACTTATGCCACCTTTAGAGACAGTCCTCTAAAGCACTGAACATAACATGTGACAGGCTCAGCATTTTCAGCTCCCAGGAGAAAAAGGCCATTATCCCTTCATTAAAAAAACCAAAATAATTCTTGCAGAGTGTGGTTCTTCATCAGTTAACTGATAATTACACTGTGGGAGAGACAGCTCAAAACCAGCAGGATGGTCTTTGTGACCTGCTCTTTTCTCTGGACTAGATATAAGAATACAGAATATGCCAGCCAAGATGTGGTTTTTATGTTCTCACAAAGCACTGCCAAGCATTCATCTCTCTCCTGATACAGCAAATCCTGACAAAAGCACGTTCCATTTGGAAATAGACAGAATTAGGAGTTTCCACCAGCCTCAAACTAAAGGACCAGATCATCTGAACAAAATGGGTTTGTTTTGAGGAATTTGTTTCACTGGTTGGGATTCAGCCTCCATGTAATTCTGATTCAAGCCTTGTAGCACAACAGGTACAAGTAAAACAAAGAGTAACCGGGCAGTGCCATTTGCAGGGCACATCAATATTTCATACAGTCCTTAAAGCCACAATTCCCCACTGGAAGATGTGGCCAACATCAGAGAATCCCACCTCTGAGGCAGGGAATGCAGCCCTAGGATTTAGGGGCTGTCCTGCCAAGAAGATCCTTCTCATTCTGCAGGGTGCAGCTAAAATTCCTGACAGCCCCACAAGTGGGACAGTGTTCAGTTACACTGAATTTTAACCTTTGTGCTCCCTGTCTGAGGATAAAGCTGGTGTTTCCATAACATTTGAAATAAGAAGCTCTAAAGGGCAGCAGAAATGTCTGCTCTACCAACTGGCTTCTGTTGTTCACTCCTCTTATTTTGGGGGTGACAAAGTGTTTGGTTTAACTGCTACTTCTCTTTGGAACTGACCTGAGAGATTAAACTAACATGGGAGTATCAGTAACACACTTGTAGGCTTCTGTGAGCCTGAAGGAAAAGCTGCCACTGTCACCATCAGCTTTCTAAAGATAAAGCTAATAGCATCACTTCAGTCATTCTTACAGCTCCAGAGGACAAAATAAAGGTCAGTGGTTCAAAAAAACCTGATGGGGAAAGGTGGAAACCAGGCTGAAAGATCAATATAAATTGAGCTGAAAAGACTGGCTTGGATACAAAGCAAATGTTGGTAAATATCAGCCAGTATTTGCTTAGGAATAGATTTAATACATTATGCATGCATTCATCATGATAGTTTTCACCCTAAATTCTGCATTCCTTGCACAAAGCTTGGACATAGGATATTGGGAGAATCTGAAAGCTGAAAAGATTAATCTTTTATATTATATAATCTGAGATTAAATGGCTCTGGAAACAAGCTAAACCTGCTGCAAAGCAACCTCAGAAGTATTTGTCCATATCACTGAAAATCCATTCAGTTCTTCAGAAGTGACAATCTGGTTCTGGTGACAGCCAGAGCTGAGCTGTGTGGTTGTTGGCACAAACCACATTTGGTTGCACAAACCTACAGCCCTTCCCTGGCCACAGGCAAGAACACAAATGTTCTTTAAGATCAGTGCCCTGCCCATAACTCCAATTTTCCAGGATGTGATGAACAGCTCCACATTGGCTGTTTTTCCTCCACACTGTGCCTTGGCAAGGCAGGTCCATGTCCCCCTCAATCTTCTCTCCAAACTCTCCCAACCCAGCTGCCCCTTCTGGTCTTGTCTCTGGGGGGTATAAATAGCAAAATAAATGTCACCTCTGACTGATCACTGTCAATCTCAGAAATATGCACACATTTTAATCTTTTTAGGTTGATATCCTCCACACACTTCCTTAGAATATAAGGACTTGATTGTGTCTTGGATTTCAGAGGCTCATGAAAGGGCTTTAGGAAAGAACAGCTCTTCCTTCCCTCTCTCTCCCAATTGAGGTTGATTGAGAAAGAGCTCAAGGCAAGAACAGAAAGTGTGTTTAGCATCAGTCTTAGGGAGTTTCTGATAAGGACCTGATTGTCTTGAGGGGCCCTTCCCCCATCCAGGATACATTGTTTTTTTGTGCGGTCTTGGATCCAGTGATATTTGCTAAAAAAAAAATAAATTAGTAATTCTACTGATTCGATACAAACTTCAATGAAGATATTGTGGGATGAAATGTATTCTAATTAAGCATTTTTAAAAATTAAATTAGGGATTTATAAGTATGCTATTAAAATCTTGTTTTATAATTTACATGGTTCTTGTCTCGCCTTTTCCAACACGATGGCAGAAACATCGTGCACTCCTTTCCCATGGCCATGATTTTGGTAAATGTGTCAAGCCCTTCACTGCAGCTCAAAGCTGACACTGCTCTGATAAAGGCAACTGGGATCTGGGAGCTGCAAGGCAATCACGATTCTCAAAACAAGGGAGAAGATGCAACACAGAAGTTGAGCTGATGAAATACTGAACCACCACTCATAAAAAATTACTTCAAAGTTGAAAAATAGCATATAAAAGACAAACCCTGAAACCTCACATTTCAACCAGCTCAAATTCTGATATAATTTTGTACGTGTCTCACTTCCCAGGACACAGCCAAATTTTCAGTCTAAATCACCAACTGGTCCAAGCTCTGATCCCTTTAACTTTCTCACAATATTCAGTGCGACTCCACAAGATAAAATAAAATGCAAACTAACAATGCACCAGGTTACAAATAAATTGGCATTTCTGCAGCAGCAAAGGAAATTTTGCTGGTTCTCTTTTGTGCTGTAATAGCACCACTCTCAGACATTGCCAAGAGGATCGTGGGGGTCATCAGAGTGGAACTTGTGACAAATATTGCAAATGGAACAAGAGCAAACACGTTGTAACAGCAGAAAGAAAGTGAGCAGGACTGTTTCACTCAGAGATGAGGTAAAACGAGCCATTTATCTGGTGTTTGGAGTGTGACCCACACTTTGCTTGCAGGAGTGCAGAGGATGCTGAACTGGAAAATAAAACTGAATGCTCAGTTTGGTTCTCCCCCCTCCAGCTAGAAACTGTAGAAAATGGAGGAAAACTGCAGGGAAGGAGAATAAATTTTAAAAGACATTACCTGCTCTCTGTTGAGCTATTGATAAAAGAGGTCACGCCAATTATGGAAAAGCACAGATGAAATTTTGCATGTTGTACATTTTTTGTCAAATAGAAGTGCCCAGTCTGACAACACTGAGGGGAAAAAGAGGCAGCCAGGATAAATGTTCTCTCAGCATGGCTGCTGAGGGGGAAAGAAGCACTCCATGTGCTCTGAGGAGATACAGATGATGTGATGTGTGCTCCTCTCTCCCAGCAAAGGGCAGGAAAACCAAGGTGAAGTCATCTTGCAGTCCCTGGCAGGGCATTCAACAAAACGCACCCAGAAAATGGCAGTGGGGCTGATTATACATTCATAGGGTTCAGGCCCTGCCTGGGACAGTGTATTTCCACATCTCATAGTCTAAACAGAATTTATGGCTTAAAATTGCTCAAATGTTTTTGCTGGCCTATAAAGACCATATTGTTTAAAAAAATATTAAAACATGTCTGCTGCCAGAGAACCAGTAATAATGCCTCTTGAGAGTTATGGGATACTAAAACACCAAAAAAATCCCAGACAAAAACCCAAACCTCATCTCTTACTGAAGAAACACATACAGGAAGAAATTATTTCTTTCCTGCCAGAAACAAGACATGAACTGGACTGGACTTCTGGTTAGAAGGCTACCTAATGTATTTAGTATATTCACTGTGATATTAAGGGGTGTTTAAAATTCCTATTTGCAGCCTACAGTACTACAGAGTTGTTTTTCCTTCCACGTGGCCCTGAAGTGCATTGTAAATTATGGTCATCCCCTCTCCCTGCTCCCAAAATTAATTATCTGATAAATAGAGTTAATACACATGGCTGCTCTGCAACAATCTCTGTGATGGATTTGTGTTTGGGGCACTGCAGAGGGCCTTGCCAAGACACAGGCACCATAAACATTTTGATTTTGTGACTGGATGGGTCACAAAGAAAGCCCTGCAAGGGGCAGGAGCAGAAGGGCTCTCCACCACTCCTGCTGGGCTGAGGATGGACAGCCTCACGTCTGCAAGCCATGAAGCAAAGTGACAGTGCAGCTCCAAATGTAAATGGAAATACCAGCTCCAGCAGCCAGAATATTGCCTCTCAACAGAACCAGAGCCAAAGGTGTCAGGAAGAAATGTGCACGAGCATCAGTGCACAGCCACTTTTCCTCTTTGATGGCCTGGCACACGGGCAGCTGCTTCCAGATGCTTGGGATGGCAGAAGACAGAAAGAAAAAAAGGTGTGTGTTTTCCACAGTAAATTAGCATGTGAGGAAAAGCAACAGCAATCAATAACAGAGCCCAAAATGAAGTGTCTGAACTACCATGAGTTTTCTCAGTATTTCAAATTATGCCAAGTAATTAATGTTAAAAAACAGCCTCTGGTGGGCTCTTCTCATTTCAAAAAAGGAATGAGAAGCAGAAAGGTAAAACAGTGAGAGTTCAGTGCTAGAGAGAGACCAAATTCAGGCAGCAAGGTTTCTGTTCTCGACAAGTAAAGACTGTCCTGTCTTTATATATGCATTTATAGCTAACTTAGCAACAAAAAAAGAGATTTTCTTCCTCTTCCTCCACTTAAATGTTGTGCTGGTCTGTGGACACGGAGATATTCACTACAAAGCACAAGTTGGAGTGGAGAAAACAAAATGATATTGTGATTGCCAGCTCCTGCAGACAGACCCCCAATGATAAAACCACAACTTGTTCCTTCACCATGGCCAGGGAACTGAGCTGTGCCTTGTCTCACCAAAATAACCAAAGCCAAAACTTCACCCCTTTAAATTCCTGCTCCCACTCCATTTTCCCCCTGAAGCTGCTCTTGGGGAAGCTGAAAATGTAAATGCAGCCCTGAAGCAGCAAAGCCAAGCAGCAGAAGGAGTCCAGGCTCCATCCCAGCACTGCTGCCAGGCACTGACAGCAGGACAGATCCCTTATCTGCAGCAGGAAATGAACAGTGCCCCCAATAACTTGAGGGGTCTCTTGCAGTAGATGACAGTGACAATTTAGCAGTTTGTTATGGCAAGTCTTGCAGCATTTAATTGCATTTAGACAGACAAATTGGAGGAGCTCCTCACTGCACTGAGCAGCGTTTCTTATGGACACTGTTAACAACTCCCTGTTTATTTGCAAATAGGTTTTGCTTCAAGCAGCTGGATGAAAGTAAAACCTTTTCTGAGGCAGTCAGGGCTGTGGGTTTATCCCCAGATCTAATGGAATTAGGATATAACAATGCAGAGAGACGAAACACTGCTGTTCATTGTGTAAAAGAAATAAAATCATTCCAAGGTATTTGACTCTTCAACCTTTGGAAAAAAAAAAATCAAATCTGAGTAACCAATACAGACCAGAGCCTTTCCAATCCAAAAGAACCATACAAGCCAAGAGTTAATTATTCACAATTCCTTTCAGTCAGTAGGCCAAGTTACAGTCACCCTTCAAGTGTCTGAAGAAACCAAGGGACACAAGAGTGAGAGTGCTCTGTATTTGGAAGATTTAGGACCACAGGAAACATAAAATTGCTCTTGCTGCAAAATAGCTGGGAGCCTGACTGACATTTCTGCCATCCCCAGACCCATGGGTGATGTGCAATATCTTCTGCATCTCAGACTTTTGACCTTTTGTCACAGATCAAAGACATTCAAGATATTTTCTTTGGAACTCAGGCCACTGGCAGTTAACCCAGCAGCTCCATGCGCACCAATAAACCACACCCCCAAGTGCCACATCCACAACTTCTGGACACTTCAGGGATGGTGACCCCAGCACTTCCCTGGGCAGCCCACTGCAGTGCTTGACAACCCTTACAGTGAAGGAAGTTTTGCTAAAATCCAATCTAGACCTCCCCTGGTACAACTTGAGGCCATTTTCTCTGGTCCTGTCACTTGTTATTTGGGAGCAGAGACCCAGCCCCACCTGGCTACAACGTCCCTTTAGGAGCTGCAGGAGGCCCCCTGAGCCTCCTTTTCTCCAGGCTAAACACCCCCAACCACTCCTCATAAGATTTGTGCTTCAGTCCCCTCATCAGCTTCATTACTCTTCTATAGAAACAATCTTTTATTGTTTCCTCTGAAATTCATGGAAAGAAAAAAATGCACATCTGGGTTTTGGAAGCACTGAAATGTCACCTACAGTTGAAGTGACTGACATGAAATTTTGTGTTATTACTTTACTCCTCCAGCTGTACAGTAGAGGGCAAATGCTATGATGGCACCTGCATAATGTAGACACACAAAATATGTCACAGTGAATCAAAAGCCTTAAAGGAAACCTTTTTTCAGGGTCAAATGTGTTTGAGTATCTCTAATGTAGAACAGAAGAATGTAAACAGGCATGAACTGTTATATTTCTGAAGGGTTTTTTCATTCACTTCTCTTTGCATTGTGGGCATCAATCCCAGAACATAAAAAATAACTAGAACAAAGGAAAAATAGCCCAACAAAAAAAGGAACTTCAAAGGGATGATATGCTTCACACTCAGCTCTAAGATACATCACTGTTGGCAGATCAATATTGCCAATTTCCATTTGCACTCCCATTCCAGACAAAGGGAACTCTTCTAAAAGTTGCCCTTAACAAGAAAGTCAAAGATACAACTCTGCAACACTCAGTTCATTGTAATATTAAGACAAAAAATGAGTGAGGCCCGGTGCTCACTAAGGCCTGTCCTGAGAAGGCAGTGGCAGGGTGACACACAAGGATTCTCAGCACTCCTGTACTCATCCAAGAGCTGGGGTGGCAGGGACATCATGCCACCATTCAGGTACAAACCTAGTCTTTCCCTTTTGTCCAAAATCCTCCATATTCCTGGCCTGTGATTTTAACTTTCTGGGGGAGAAAACAGACTCCCCAGCCCGATCAATCACATTTGTAGAAGCCTGGGCATGCTGAGCTGCTGAGATAGATACTCATAACCTCAGAACTGAAAACAGAAACCCAAATATCTTTATTGTTGGTTGAATTAAAAAGCTTATGGGTAATTTATAATTAGATAAGTTCTCAGGGTTTTATAAAACAAAAGCCATAAAGTTCAAACCTTAAACATAGACCTCACACCCTGGAGATGAGCTGACAATGTCTGAAGCAGAGTTTTCAGCTTGGTGGCTCTGCTCTGCACCTGAGAGTTGTGCCAAGCAGCCATGTGCAACTAAACTGAGTCAGGAGCTCTTTCCAGGAAAAGCACACACAACTCGAGGACAAAAGCAAATCCAAAATGTTGGAGCTGAGCTGGTGCTCGAGCAATACCAGCCCTTTGTCCCTGCACACCCTGTCTGCTGTGCCCCCCTCCTTCTCAGCAGCTCAGAAGGAAATACCAGATGTCAAGCAGGATTTATTACAGACTCTCTATATGATTAAGTTCCTTCTCAGCTTCAGGCAAGGCAAAATTAATTTGACTTTAAAACAAAGCAAATGTTAGTCTAATATGTGCATGTTTTCTGCTCTTTCCTTAGAGAGCAGAGCCTGTGTTTCAAAAGCAGCTGAGATTCCTTCTGAAACCAATAGGCATTGATTGATTAATCACTAAGGATTTATTGCTCAGTGAACAAATGATGACACATTATCTCAAAGAAATGGAGCAAGTGGTTCCTGTGGAGATGTGTCTGATAGCCAAACAACAAAGATGGGACTTGCATTCCTGCAAAAGGGTACCTATTATTTTAGCAATATTATTTACATGGGGACTCAAGTAGAAAAAAATCTATTTTCATTTGATTATTTTTAATTTTTGGAGTTTTGTAAGTGTAACCAAACTTACTATTTTAACTCAAGTTCAAAGCTATATTCAAATCTTCAGTAAGCAGTGCCCAGAAATAGAAATGCTTGAAAAGACACAGCAAAAATGGCCAGTTCTTAATCACTGTGAACTCAAGGAATTAGCTCATTGGATTTTTGTGCTGCATTGATCATGTAACCCTAATTACAACCTTGATTTAGACCTTCAGTTTCTTGGTTATATGAGTTAGCAGCTAATTATTATTTAAGTGTTAATTATCCTAAGCCTATACACATTTACTCAAGTCAGCAGGCTCTCTTCCTGCAGATCTAAAGAAAGCATTTTGTCCTGAAGTGTTAGCTCTCTGTTTTAGCTGGACTTTGCCATCCATTAAAGATGGAAAATTGGAGCTCAGACCCTCAGATCCTCCAAAGAGGCCACACATCCCCCTGGGAAAGGTGAGGACAGAGAGCAGGGTTCCACTCACAGACTGACCCCAGTGCAGCAGGGATAAACACAAGGATGTTCTGCAACCCTAAAAGGACATGAAATACAGAGAGAAAGAGGCAGCTGGGGGGCCTGAGCTGTGTCTGTGTGTGCAGAGCAGCCCAAACTCCCCCTACCCTAATCAGCCCAGGTGATCATATCAGGTCATGGATTCACCTGTTTGTAACACAACTTGGGGAAAAATTGAAACACCTCCACTTATCATTATTACAATAATTTTTCTAATAACAAATAATCTTAATGACAAAATTATATAATGGTCTCAACTGTAACACACCACTTTTCAGCTATAAAACTATAAGGCAACAAAACGTTTTCTGCAGCATTAATGGGCTTGCTTGGACAACTTATGTTTCAATGAAATATTAATTCTTGATCATTTGTCATCTGTTAATTAGGAGAATAAGCTCTAGGAAGTCTCGCTTACCATGCAAATGTTAATTAGGTCATAATTTATGTTAAGCATTTCTAAGTATAGGAGCACCAGAATCACATATAGCAGAAGATGAACTTAAGGAAAAAACCCCTGCATTTGCAAGAGTTATTTTTCTATTTAAGTATGAGAGTTACTATGCCTTAATAAACACCAAAGAACCTGTATTTATTTAATTGCCCAAAGTCTTCTCTAACCTTTCTGCCCAGAGTCACACCTGTCTCTAGCCAGGTATGATGAGAACCTGGGAGCAGATGGTGAGGTCACTTTGCAATGCAACAACTCAAGTGCCATGGAAGTCCTAGAAAAAATAATGGTTTCAATTCCCATTGGAGTCAAACACACAGCCCTGCAGAAGCAGGAATTCTGGTTCATCAGGGGGGGCTGGAGCTCTCCCCTCTGCAGTCAACAACAACAGCAACACTCCTGGAGTCACCTCTTGCTGTACAAGTGACTCAATGTGGCACTTTCCCAGTGAGAGGGAGAAAGCAACTGAGAAATCCAGGGGAATCCTCCTCAGCCTTTGTCCCACTGCTCCCTTCAGAAATGGGGATACAGGGGAAAAAAATGTACAGGATGTGGCTTTTCAAATCTGAGAGGAAAGAGCATCCTCCAAGCTCCAGCTCCTCCTCAGAGGGTTTTCACTTTTTTTTTGCTGTGCACAGGCCCAGCTCCTGCAGCATGATTTTGCTTTCTGGTGAAGAAGCAGGACCTGCCTCTGTCCAAGGCACGTGGGCAGAATTAAGGCTCATTGCTCCTTGCTGGCCCATCACCTGAAAACACCCCAGTGCTGCAGCCACTTTGAGGCAGCACAAAAATCATCTCTGCTCTGGCATTTTCTGTGGAACAACCACTGAAATAAACAGCTGCAATGACACACTGTAGTGGGATGAAGATAAATTTATTTTGCTGTTTCCACACTCCCACAATTTTTACACCTCCCCACACAAATCTGCCCAAGCTGCTTCCACTTTGTTGGTATTATCAAAGGAAGAAAAATAGCACTAGGCTCTGGAGGGAATACCAGCATCAACTCCCCCTGCTTCACTTTGAAGGCCAACATTAACTGTTATTTTCATTTGTTGAACTGCATTTCAATTGATTTTTTTTGGGGGTTGTTTTTGTGGTTTGATTTTTTTTTTCTTTTTAAAGGGGAAAATCATTAAATGATACAAGAGTTAACAAAACAGATGCAGTTCCACTTGAAGTCATATGTCAGCTCTACCTTCTCCAAGCTACTTCTAAAGTAAACAATGTCAGGTTAGGAAAAAAAAAAATGATAGTTCAGCCATAACATCTGACACTTTGGGAGGTAGAAACATAATAGTTTTGGAAAAAAAAATAGTACAGAAGGAATATATCTAAGTTTTGCTCTTTTTTATATGATGTAAGATACTCACCCTAAAAAACACAGTGGGAAAAACAGAGGAAGCAGCAAAAGTACCAAGGGGAACCAAGGGCACTTAACCAATTGAAACACTAAATTTCAAGCAGGGACAAAAAAGGGGAGGGACTCAGGAAAGCACAAACATTAGCACATGACATGGAAAGACCAATCACTTATTCACCATTCTTCATAATGCAAAACTGGTGAAATGCATTAAAGACAACACATGTCAAACTGATTTAGATGGGTTGGTGTGATTGCTCTATGGCACAATTACTGGCATTTTACACCAGTAAAGATATGTACTTTAATGCACAGCAATTACTTGGTTCCAGGTCACTACACAAGCTTGAACTATGTTAACAAGAGGCGTAGAAAACTGGAGGGGAAGCAGGACTTTGTATCATAGTGCTGCAGAGGAAATAACTCATGGTGTGGCCTCTGAATCCAACAGCAGGTCCCAGATCCACGGCAGGAGCAGGGTCTGAAGCCCAGAAGCTGCTGCTCTGCACCTGCCCTGAGGGGCACCCTGTGAACACTGCAGATAAACCAGTGCAGATAAGCTGAGCTGCTCCAGTGGGGACAGAAACCCCTGGCCCTGCCCAGGACACCCCAGCAACCCCACCCTGTGCCCAGGAGCATTGTCCAAACCCTCCTGGAGCTCTGGCAGCCTCAGGGCTGTGCCCAGCACCCTCTGGGGTAGAACCTTTCCCTGATCCCAACCTCCCCTGCACAGCTCCAGCTGCTCCCTGGGTCCTGTCCCTGATCAGAGGGCAGAGCTCAGTGCCTGACCCTCCACTTTTCCCTTGTGAGGAAGCTTTTGACAGCTTTGAGGTCTCTCATCAATATCCTCTTCCCCAGGCTGAAAAAGTCCTGTGACCTCAGCTGCTGCTCTGAACTGATGGCATAATGTGTGCTATTCACTGCAGCAATTTAAACCCTTCAGCTCTCAGGAAAATCCCTATTTCACATTTATTTCCTTAAAAACAGAGCACAGCTAATAATTATTATTTCAGTGGAGATGAGCACAACACAGAGCACTCTGTTTGGAATATCACATTTAAATCACCCTGTACACAGTGACAGTGTTGATCTCAAAGCCCCTCAGGCCAAAATAACTTTATTTCACACTGCCTATACATTTTTCAGGGCAGAGATGCAATCAATACACACAAAGGAGTCCAAGGAACCCAAGAGGAACAAGAATAGTTTTTGTGGAATTGATGTTGCCATGCATCCATTAGCCTCACTCAGTAATTAGGAAATTAAAAGTGTCTCATTGCTCCCCTCTACTGAAGGTCACCCTTGAGGCCCTAAAGTTGGGTTTAGATGCTAATTAAGAGTTTGCTGACTGCTGCCAGGGCATGGGCTACAAACGCCAGCAGAAATCCTGTTTTAAGTCCCTGAATTATTATAAACAAATTCATGTCCCTCTCCACAGGGGATATTTTCAGGAGTACCTAAGCCTCAGGTTTATCACCACAGTTTGTAGGGCAATAGCCTGGCTGTGCACATGTATTTCACTTTAATAACATCTTCCTTCTTTCAGAGAGTAAAATTTGGTTCAGATTAATAAACCAGGGCACTCCATATTATGCACACCCACAGGCATAAGTGAGTCAATCAATAGCAAATTTTAGCTACACCTTCTAACAATTTTTGCTGATAATTTAGTTCATTAACAAAATCTGAGAAACATAGCATGAACACAAATGTGTGCAATTAAGATAACACTTAAAATACTGAATTTTGGTCTTATGAGCCCCTAGGATGATATAATAGCTTAAAAATAGGCTATTCTGAACACCCGAGTGCAGAAAGCAGATTTGCAATCAGCACTTGTGATACTGAAGCAACACAAAGTGGGCCTGGGCAGCAGGGTACCAAATCAACCCAGTGAGTGTGTCCTGATGCACCTGTGCTGGCTCTGGAGCTGGTGTCCAGCCAGGACACCTCTGTGCTCTTTGCACCGTGTGGACATGCCTAGAATCATTTCATGAGAGGGGGATATTCAGGGTGAAATGAATCAGAGACCCTGAGGCAAGTTTGAAGCTAAATGCCTGAAAACTCATGGCTGAAATCCCCAAATGCACAAACCTGCATTTGGGTACCTAAACCACTCTGTCCCAGGAGATGTCTCTGGAGATCAGATAAAGTCACCTGAGTTTAAGAATAATTTCTTATCCTAAGTACAGACTTTTAAAGATAGACTTTCTTTAGATAATCTTTCTTTCTGCAGTAATAGGTAAATTATTACAGAATATCAGACCAATTGCTACACCTAATCCCCTGATGCCAAATGGGCTTTGTGCTTGGAAAGGGTACAGAAAGTGCTGTGGGAATGAGCAACATGAAAACCTGCCCAGTGCAAGGCACACAGCAAAGCAAGTGCAACACAACAAACACGAAATAAATCTGCTGGGAACAGACAAAAATACCTAAAAAAATCAAACCAAGTAGTTTACAAATGATACAATGGAAAAAGGGATACCAGGACAGAGGGAACACAAGGCACAGGCTAAGGACAATCAGACATCAGCACAGTGTAACAAAACCTACAAAGGTGGAAATAATCAGAGCATGAAACAAGAACCTTAATAAGACTTCTGGCTGCACATATAAACTTCAACAGCTGCATCTTAGATGGCTCATGCAGCATGATTCAGACACAGCCAGGATAACACAGGCTGAAGAAGATACTCAAGTTACAGGTTATTTACAGTGGACAACTGAAAACTGAGATCTGACACAATGATGAGTCCTGCTACAGCTGTGACAAGAGAAGAACTTTGTTCTGACTGTATTGTATCAGACTAAAAAGCTAGATATCATGGACATCAGGTGCACATTTCAGTGCAGGCATAACTAGGATTTGCATTAGAGATACTAAGATTTGAATAGCTAGATTACACTGATAAATGAAGATTATAACCTAAAAAGTTATCCACATATATCTCCAGTTTATTACTTGCCAAAGTCCCTAATTTGTTTGTTTGAATCCCACCACATGTTGATTTGTGAAGAGTCTGGTACATTGCAAAGTGGTTCTGTAGCTCTGGCCTCTTTATTTGAGATCACTGCATCCTTCCCTCCCTTTTTGACCACCCAACACTCCCTTGCCACCTGCACAGCCAGTCCCACACCACACTCCCTCCTGAGGACCTGAACAAAAGCTGCCGTGACAAATTTTCTCCCTCAGTGGAAGAGATTCATTTTGCCCTGGGTAGGAATCCTGATTAAGCATTCACTCCTCTCTCTGATGGGTCACTTTGCTCATCTGAAATCCCTGCCATGAGCCATCAAATTGCATCTGGTACAGAGTCTAAAGCTGCTTTTCTATATAACCCTGGAACAGTTATCGACTGCCCTGAGTCCTTTGGGCAGTGCTGGTAAAATGCCACTGAATCAATGTGGTCTAACTTGGTGCCTCCATTGTGCTGATGGAGTAAGAGGAGGATGAAAACTCAACCAAGATCCAACTGCTTGTTTTGGAAAGATTTTCTCCTATACAAGACAATCAACTTCTTCCATCCCCTTTTTCTTGGTAGTTTTGTGAGTCTGAGTTACAATATTTGCACCAGATCATCGTTCCACGAGCTTCTGAAAACAATTCCTGCTTTCCTTGGGTCATATTTTCATACTGACGGTACAGGTTCTGAGACACAAACAGAAAAACCTACAAGAAACACTAAAAATACTATACTAAAAAATTACAAGGAAAAATGCAGATGATGGTCAAACCCACTCAAAAAGAATTAAGGGTCACAGTATTTCACTTGAAAAATTTCAGCTAAAATTAATTATCTGAGTAACTATTTTTTATTTGCATTTTCTCTAAGTATTTTTAAGTACATTTTTTCCCCTCAAACAGAAGCCTAACAAGGCAAGTCTGAACTGATTTAAGAAGATGTACTTTCATTAGCAGGTGATTTACTACAGCAGAATGTGTGTTAGATCCAGCAGTAAAGGCAAATTAATTGAACCAAAAATACTTTAGGAAGAAGCAATCTGAGTTATCAGGTGTTAGTAATCAAAAAAGATTAATACAGGGATATTCATGACCTCTACTTGTAAATAAACATGAAGAAAATTTCTCCCTTCAGAAAATGAATTCAAGAGAGCCTCAGAAACTGTAATTAGTATTAATTTAGCTGATTGTACACTTAGATAAGATGTGCATAAAATGGTTTCAGACTTTAAGGGAGACAGACAGCTACATACACCAATTAACAGATTTTTAAAAGACCTGGAGATAAGTAATTAATTAGAGGAACACTGGCAATAAAGGAATTCTGAGAAATTGGTGGCTCTGCAGCCAGGAGCCAGGGAATCATTGGAAAAGGATTGTGGAAGGGCAGGAGGGGGAAGATCTGCAGCCCTGTGCCAGCTCCAGGAGCAGCAGGGACCAGCTCACCCCCACTGAACTGGGCACAGGCACTGAGATAATTGGGAATTTTCTGGGGGAATGTTTGTGTATCCTGGCAGCACAGATTCTGTACAGCTGAAACCTTCTGAGGAGGAGCCACTTGCGGTTTTGATGGGAAGGAGTTGCTGAGGAACAAGGCAGGTTTTGGTCAAAGGCACAGGCAGACAGCAGAGCCCCTTGTCAGGGCACTGCCCTGGCCCAGGAGCACCAAAAGAACCTCTTAATTCAGGCCAGGACATGACCATGAACTCCCCATGCCCAACCTCACTGCACCACCTCCACTCCCCGACCTCGAGGCCCTTCAACAATAGTGGATCTTTATTTTGTTCCATTCTGCAACAAAACCTCTGAAAGCTGCCTTTCATCTTGCTTTGAAGTAGATATTTTTAATGAACTGTTTACCAGCCAAGTCTAATTGCGCAGCATAACTAGTGCAACTTGAAACAGCACTCAGAACTGCTCTAGAGATGGGAAATGACTACAAGCCAAAAATTGCAAGGGGGAGAAAATGAAAAACTTCTTTTTATAAAGGCTCCTGATGTCAGCGAATCTGTCATTCCTCCTACTTTACAAAGTGTATCTTTGTTCATGATGAAATCTCTTTGCATTTACCAACCCAAAACAGATTTGCTTTCTATTCCAACAGCCAAAGACCTGCCTGGGCTGCAGATACCAACAAGTGTCATAATGACACAAAAATGTAATGTAACAGTTGTAACAAAACCAAATCTAAGGAATGGCAGGGTTTTAATATTTCAATAAGGTTAAAGCACGAGTGTTAAATTATTTAGGTTCAGGAATAAGATATAAGCACTAGAGCAATATCACATCCATACTCATATATCTTTACACATGTAGAGGTGATATCTATGTGATAAATTGCTGGAGTGTGAGGTAAATTAATTTACTATGCACTTTGATCACAACACCCTCTCCTGGCCTACTAATCCATTTCCCAGCAGACTTGCTCTTACATCCCAAATCACAGAACACTTTCACTGCTGCCATTAAGAACAATGTTTCATAGTCTACCTCTCTTTTTCTCCTCACAGGTGGGGAAGTTTCCCTCCTTGAAAAAAATAGGAAATATAAATTAAGTTATGGGAAAGCATACAGATGAAATCTTTATATCCTCCACTCTTTTATATTGTGTACCTATATAAGAGACTTACAAGGAGTCATCTTCATATACTGACAGCTGGGCAGGATGCTGTGATGTTGGCATGATTCTGGTGGAAGGGGAAAATTAATAAAATCCAGATATTTAACTCTTCAACTGGAATGATTTAATACTGCCAATAAAGAAATAATGTATATCTATATGCAGAAAAGCACGAAAAGTTAAACCTGATCTACAGATGTGCTCATAATTTGATATTTTAGGGCTACAGACTATTACATGATAAAAATGATAATTAATATACCTATCACTGTCAGAAATGTGCTGGAAGCAAAATGAACAAGAAAAGTAAAGAAAGCCTGGCACTTCCTTGAATCCCCAGGCACAGCTAGCAGGAACAAGGAATCCCTGGAGCACCCTCTCCCTGCCAGGCTCTGAGCATCCCACACAGGTGAGCTGCTGCCAGGATGGAGCTCCCAACGGGAGCAGACTCACCCCTCTGCCCACCAGGCTGGCAAACAGCTCTAAATCCAAATTATGATCTACCACAAAGCTGCACAAACCATAAACTCAGGTGTTATTCACTGGAAGTTCACCAAGTAGATTGATTTCATGGATTTGCAGCTTTTGGACCTTGCCACACCTACAGAAGGGCACAGTGCCTGAAGCCCCCATGGAAGAAATCCATGTGTTTGTGGGGAAATGCAAAGCAATAATTGAGCTGGATTGCAGTAAAACTGTGGATGCAGAGCTGGGGTATGGACATTCAAGCACTACCTTCCCCCAGTTTGCCATGATTTGTTTACAGCATGAGTTGCACTTAGCCAAATATGAAATATTGACAGAAAGAATCATGGCAGATTTAAAAGACACTTTGAGCATTCTCTGCACTTGAGTTGATGGATATGCTTTAGAATTTGTTACAGGAGTCATAATTCAAAATGCAATAAGAAAAATATTTCTAGAGAAGAACAAAGGCAGAGTAATTGATACTGGTTTCAGGTTTCATACGCTTATCCTTTATGATTTTAAGTAGTTCATTTAGAAAACCTATCCTTGTGAGCACTGAGGTCTGCCCAGCTTTGAACCAGAACACAGAAGGTAAAATAAAAATATTAGAAGTATAGATAGATAACAAAACAAGAAAAATATCAGTGAGTGATTTTACCTAATGAATGGCAGAAGCCCTGTGCCTGCAATGGCACCTTTTCAAGCCCCAGGCCAGCTGGGGCTTTGCCTTTGCCTTGTGGAGGCAGAGACACGGACAGTGCCTGTCCCACTGGGGCCACAGCCCAGCACTGGCAGCTGCCAGAGCTGTGCCCCAGGACAGACAAAGCCACCCTGCCCTGGGGGCACACGGAGGAGGAACATGGAAAACCAGCTGTGCTGAGCTCCTGCAGTGTGGGGCAGCTCTGACACACCGTGTCCCCGCAGCTGCAGAGAGAAACCTTCAGGAATTCTCTCAGGGATTAGGGAGAAATCTGGAGAAGGCAGCAGCATCCATTTCCCGTGGCCAGGGCAGCACAGGGATTTTCTGCTGTCCCTCACAGTGCTGTTCCCACTGCTTTAGTCCATGACAAGCTGCGGTCTCAGGGGAAACATCTTGTTCCAGACTGGCACTTGGACAATGAAGAAAGATGCTCTCAGCAACAGCAGGACTGAAAACATTTCAGTCTTCATCAAAACCAGCAGGAATGCAGCCAGACCCCAAACCCTTGTGAGTGTTTGAATAACAGAGGGCAAGACCTGGTCAGTCAAGGGGAAACTCCCAGCACTGAGCTCCCCATGAGGGGGCCCTGGCTGCTCTGAACATCCCGCTGTGGGCTGTACTGAGAAGACAAGAAATTAGGGAAGAGCAAAGGACAATTATGTGAAGATTCCAGCTCTGCACACTAAAAATGGGTCTCTGCACTACAAGATGAGGCAAGGTACAGGAGCTAGCAGTGAATATTCCTGTGCCACAGAGAAAGAAAAGTTAGACAATCCTGGCCATGTGCATATCCACACTTTCTCACTTTGGGAGATGACACTTTGCCCCCTTCCTCTATCAGTAATGAAGGGAAATACAT
Organism: Zonotrichia albicollis; assembly: GCF_047830755.1. Lineage (NCBI taxonomy): Eukaryota > Metazoa > Chordata > Aves > Passeriformes > Passerellidae > Zonotrichia > Zonotrichia albicollis. The sequence continues at coordinate 5,193,124 of NC_133830.1, forward strand.
AAAATAAAAGCAGCCATAAATAAGGAGTCTTTGCAGCAGAACAGAATTAAGCCTCCTTTTCTCGGAGCATCTTTCCCAAGCTTCCCACTTACAGAAGGAGGATTTACAGACAAAGGAGGGTGTCTAAAACACTGAGGATTTTTGTAATTATAATGTTTAAATAAATAAGAGAGGTAGACAAAGTGTTATATAATCCAACATAAAACTTCCCAATTTTATGTTAAAAAAAAGAAATAAATTAACACCCTTGCCTCAAGGTTTACTGTCCTGAAAATGTTTAGCAGTTTTTTTTACAGAATAGCATCATTATCTTGTGCAGATATAACACAAAGGATGCTTCTCAAGATTACACCACAAAGTACTTGTGCATTCACAGTACCCAGTAACTGCCTCCATAATTTATGGGCACCATCCTATGCAAATCATTGGAAAGAAAATGACAGATCTCAGGGCTGTTTGTTGTTTAATCTCACTTTGTCATGATTCAAAAAAGAACGATGTGAAAATACAAGGAAAGTCATCCATAATGGCAAAAAAAGATTCTTGGACGTTCTTTGTTGTTTTCTAAGAAACATAAATAATCAGCTCTTTGTCAGCTATGAAATGAACCTACATTTTCTATTCCACATGAAGGGCCATCAAAATCAAAATGTTTCACACCCAATTCTATTTCTGATGGCAGAAAGTTGGGGCTCTAAGATTTGACAGCAGAGATCACCCAGTGAGATGGGAAACAGCACAAAAAACCCCACAAAACTGGGCTGGGACTTCAACAGCTTTGAAAGGAGGCAAAAGGCTTTGGAAGGAGGCAAAAAATAAAAAAACCCAAATAAGAATAAAAAAGCCAAACCCTTGGTGTGGTGGGGTGCTCACCAAAGCTCTTCCATCCCTGCTCCTCTCAGGTGGACAGGGAGACAAAATAAAAGGCAGGGCAGCGAGAGGCCACTCCCCAGTTACTGTTGATGCAAAAGAGACTTCCCTTGGGGAAATCACTTTAATCTATTACCAAACCAGAGCAGAATGATGAGAAATAAGTCTCAAAAGCACCTTCCTTCCCATGCCTCTCCTCTTCCCACTCCCAAATTCCCTGCCTCCTTCCCAAACCCCCAAGCTATTGTTGATGCCTCCTTCTCTGATGGGTTTACCTTGGCCGGCAGAGCCATCCTGGAGCCTCTGGTATTGGCTCTGCTTCTGGCAGCTTCTCACTGCTCCACTCCTGGAGCCCCCCTCCTGCCACCAAATCTGGCCAAACCCAATACATCACATCTCAGCCTCTCTCTCAAATTTACTCAGATCTGGAACCTGCTGAAAGTGATATGTTCCTACCACAAACGTGTGAGGTTTTGGTTTTTTTCAACAAGTCTACATTTCACTAAACATCTCCTGGCACACAACTCATTTACTGCCAGTCTATTTTAAAACAAATATGTCCACACAGGAATACCACCACAATCCTCTGCACCCTCCCTGCAATGAAAAAGGCACAATTAGGGAGAGTTTTCACAACTGCTGGATTCAGTGACTGCTATTATATCACACAGAGCTCCACTGCTGAGAGACAATGCTGCTTTCCCCAGAAGAGAACAGTGGTGCTGTGCAAGGCAGAGCTGAGTTTACATAAAAATGGCAAAAGCAAATATTATTACTGAGATAAACACATTTTTAATACTAAGACTTAGTTAAAAACCTCAAAACCCTAAAAGCATCTCTCAAAGTCCTTTTTCAGTCCGAGTTTCTTCAAGGACAGCAGAATGACTGCTGCAGATGTGTTAAAGGAGGAGCACTGGTGTCTGACAGGGGTAACTGTCACACTGACAAGTGAAATGCGCTCATTAAATTAGCAGAGGTCTTCAGATGACTGAAGTCAGCAAAACAGAACAGCGCTGCAGACAAACAGGGCTTTGTCAAAGCTTTGCCTTCCCTCCCTCTGGGCTCCTGCCTCCTCCTGAATGGATCAGCAGAGCCACGGGCAGGGCTGGGGCAGCCTTGGCCTCTTCCAAAACTCAGAGAGAAGCTACAGGTCAAGCCTTGAGCAGAACAGCAGAAAGTCTTTGTGAGAGTTAGGGGGCAGGGATTCAACTTTCTCCCAAAAGAAAGAAAAATCTGCCAAAGTGTTCCCTGTCCACAGCATGAACTTTGGAACAAGCTGCTTTTGCGATATGCTTTTGTTAGTTAAAACCTCATTTTCACATAAATATTAATTCTGAATGACCAGCAACTGCCCCCACCAGCTCAGAGCAGAGCCACACACTCAGCTTTGGTGGCAGAGATTTCAGGGGTGTCCTGTCCATCTCCTCCCTTTCTGGCAGGGTTGGGGCTGTCTCAAAGGCCACCCAAACCTCCACAGAGCACACTGCCTTACCCATGGAGACTGACAGCAATGGACTGGGGGCTTTTTGCTGCCTCATAAAAAGTGAGACAGAAAAATCCTGATATCTCATCTCTGCTCTCTTATTTATTTATTCAAGATGTAAAATTGAAGGGCTATTGGAAGGCACTTTCCCTTCAGCCATATCTTAACACCACAGATCTACTTTAGGGAAAAAGATGAAGAGTCAGCCCCTAAAGCAGAACACAACTTCTGATTAGAGATACTCTGAATTGAATCTATTTAAGGAAAGAAGCAGTACTATCTCTAGTGGTTTTTATTCATCTGCCCATTTCCTCACTCTTCTTTCAGTGTCTAGGAATTTTTGAAATTGTTTCAGGTTTTGTTTTCTATTTTTTTCTTTTCCAGTTAGTCAGAAAAACAATCAAGTGGTTCTAAACTAATTGCAAAATGTAAATACTGCACCAAAACAACGCTTGATATCTTGCTTTGGCTGTCACATAAAAAAAAAATTCAATTATTTACACTGCTTTAGTCACACAACAAAAGCAACACTGCTTTTCAAAATGTAGACTGTTACCCTGTATTCCCTCAAACTAAAAAATAAACAATTGTCACAACAAAAAAATTACTACAATTACTCAAGCACGTGAAAGTTTATCACCACAAGAGATTCAATGAGCAATTTTTGCATTAATTTTCAGTAGAGAGGGAATCAAGTTTGATATTCAAGGCCTAATGAGAGCCTCCAGACACTTTCTGCAAGCCAGGCTGAGGGCAGCAGCTCAGTCACCTTTTTATTTGTGAGAGGAGAAAGATCCTCTGGAAAAGGATCCCTGGCCAGGACTTCCCAGTCCAAAAAGGTGACTCCAATCTGAAGAGGGACACACAGTTCATTCTATGACAACAAAAAGAGCAAAAAGTCCTGACATGAAAGAAAAATACCGACAAGCATCTACAGAACCTTGGAGTTTCTGTGTTGCCAAAACAGAGATAAATAATGGAGAGATCTTTCTCCAGCCTGGAGGTTTTCTAGGTTCCAACATATAAGAAGCAAAACTTCTGCAGTCAACCTGAACAGCCAGAGCCCAGGACTGGCCATAAGTGGGGAAGGAGCTGAACAGCATCCTGCTCCTGCCAAGTGGGAGTGCACGCTCCTTTGGCTGGGTCAAACAAGTCAACACTCACATGTTATTTTGCACCCAGGATTGCCACAGCACAGTCCTCTTTTGGGACAGATATTCTGGAGCTTTCCCCAGATTAATCTGTGTTTTTAGAATCAAACAGGAGATTAAGGTTTCGGGGTGTTTTTTTTCCAATTATAGCAAAAGAAATAATCTTGAATTTTTTTTCCCCTCTGTAAGATGACATTTATCTTGACACAAGTTTCCACACTGCTGTATCTGGCCTGCAAGAATAACTATTGAGTAACAGTGAGCAGGTAATATTTGCAAATCAGACCCATTTCAAAAAATACCCTGAGTTATACAGAATCCATTTTAGCCTGCCTGGGAAAGGCTGGAAGCACAGCACTAAACTCAGATGGAAAGTGTAGGTTTTGAATGAGAAACATGGCTAAAGAGGAAGCCTTTCTGTCCTAAGACAAGCTCAATCTTCTCCCCTCTTTAAGGAAGCAGTTAAATACAAAGTGGGAAGCTCCACACTTGAAGCAAAGCTGGCACTGTCCCTCTGCAGCTCAGCTGAGAGCCTGGGCATTCCCTGGGCAGGGGGACATTCCCTGGGCAGAGAAACATTCCCTGACATGGCACAACTTGTTTGCCAGCTGAGCTCCAGCAACACCAGGGCTCTTTACACCTCCCAGCTGGGGCACTCTGAGCCATTGCAGCTTAACCACCATGGAAGTTTAAGCCAGCGTGAAGTTGGCTTAAGGCAAAGCTCTCGATTCCATGAAAAGAGGGAGCTGAGAGGCTCCTGATCCATCACCCAGCCCGAGCAGCCATGCCAAGGACACAGCATGAGGGAGGGGAGTCCTGCTCTGGGTACTGTGAGAAATGATACTCACTTCCAAAAATGTAAAAGGTTTATTAAGACCTTGTCAAAAACACAACAGAAGACTGGATAGAGAAAAGACCACAGCACCGGGAGCAGAGGAATTTTTTCCCCCACCATGTGCTCATCCACACAACAGGGGTTTTGCCTTTTAACTCTTTTGCCCCTTCCAAGGTTCTGTCCATTGACTCCTCCTTTGCTGTCCAGTGGAAATCACTTCCTTAAATCTTGATGGGAGGTCAGCTGTGCCATAGTGACAAGCCAACCCTCCCAGATATCCCAAACCCAGGCCACTCCCTGATAACAACACAAGGGGGTAAAGCATAACTACAAATCTAGAAAACTTCTCTAAACATATACACATGATATTTGCCTTTTAATTGAGAGTCAACCATGACATTACTCATCACAGTACCAACTGCAGGACAGGGTCTGGCAGCCACCAGAGGAGGCTGTGAGGAGCAGAGTAACAAAACCTCACTTGTTTCCTTGCCAGCTCCCAGAAATGTACTCCTGGGGGAGAGCTGGTTCCTCTGATGGCCTGTTCCTCTGCTGGATGCTGCACAGGCTGTCCCTGGGCTGGCCAGAAAGAGAAAGAAGCAAACAGGCAGTGCTAGAGTCCCTGGAAAACTAGGCTGCCTTTGGTTTTTTAATGCCAAATGAGGTCCTGAGATCCATATGTGCTATCAAAATATGGAATAATGGAATAATCCCTCCTGACAAAGGCATATTTCAGTTTTGTTCATATCTTTGCCTCTTATGTGAAATCTGGACATTAAAGCACTTGGAAAGCAGACAGAACACAGCTCAGAGTCAGATATCTCAAACTTGAGATACTAATTTATATCACGCATTATAAAAAATTACATTATCATAGTAATATTTAAAAGCAGGTTTGCATTCCAAACTCTGCATTAATTTCTCCTCCAGATTTTGATTCATGGATTCTGTCAGGTCTAAGGGATAATCTCTTCTCACCTGTTAAGGAGCACAGCCCCTCAGATCTGGGGAGCAGCATACTAAAGACACACAATCCTCATCACAAGGACTTCAGTGTAAATCTGATACTCCTTTGTACCTTTTTTCCATCTCTAGACACTACAGATTACATCTTTTCCTTTGATAGGCTAAAAAACAAGAAAGGAACACAAGAAATAATTCATTTCACCTAAGAACAGGGTTTAGGGGGGACTTGCACAGCCTGAACCTCAGAGGATTGACTGCTACAAAGGACTGCTCGATGCCACACTGCTGTAAAAGGTACCAATCAAAACACATGTGGGGTGTGTAGACACCAGAAACCACGACAAAATCTTTCCCACTGGAAGATTCTGATCAGCAGAAACGGTTCTTCCTATGGGTAGTAGATTATTTTTTTATATATATATATATATAATTACATTTTTTTAATATTGTGATTTCTATTTTTCCCATTTTTTCTTAGAAAACAATCTATCCTACCAATATCAGGAAGTAGGAAATTCTTTCTAGCATTTCAAGTTTTTTTATCAAATAGCTCCATTTTGATACTTTTTTAGAAAATAAAACTGTCTGAAACTTTCATTTATTAAGATATTGCTGGTGTTCGAATTGGGATGAAATCAAATAGGATTTTGTTGCTCAAACATCACACACCAAGGTGCATTAACTAAGAGGAGGAAGTTCAGAAAGCCTTTTCCAAAAGTGAGAGCCTTAGGAGCTTACATAAAGGAAGATTTAGAGAAAACAAAGGAAATTGGTTTAGAGGAAGGGAAAGGGAAAATAAAGACTGAAACAGGATAAAAACCTACAGAAAAGAGCTGGTAATCTGCCTTCATTGTGGAGCCTGCACTAAATGACAGCCTCTGTGTCTGGTGATCTCCCAGGGGTGGTTTTGGAGGGTTAGAAATGCAGTTTGCCCTGGATGCTCACTGCCCACAGCCTGCTCCCAGCCAGGGCACCTCAAAATTCCCCTTCCTCCAACTGTGCTTCATTCAGCTCCTCCTCCCTCCATCCTTTGAGCAGGGAACTCCAGAGCTCACATTCACCTCTCTGGACTCAGAAGGGACCAACCAGGCTCATAATGGAACTGGAGTAACCACGACAAGCATGAGATAAATATCTGATAACCACTCAGCTCATTCAATTCAGCGTGCTATCAACAGCAGGAATCAGCATTTAACAATTACCCAATTCTGCCCTCAGGGAAAGAAAGAAATGCAAAATATTTCCAGAGAAGTCATTGAGGAGGATACATTAAACCTCAACAGAATTTCCTGTGTCCTGCCTGGCAGCTCTCCTGACTCCCAGTGTGCTGTGGCAAATTGGGATACACAAGGTTGGAGAATCATTAATGATTTTTCTCTACTTTTGCCCACCTGTGAGCCCCATCCTCCACCTCTGCTGGTTTTTAACGGATAGAGGGAAAATCCTGATGTGTCCATATTCCTGGGGAAGCCAGGAGCTGTCACAGACACTTCTCCACTTCACAGGCTTCACTGTGAATTTCCCTCACGCATAAAGATTTCAGTAGAGGACAAATGTCAAGGGAGGGCACAAAAGTGTTGCCCTGCTCCTAGGCATTGAATAATCTCATTTAGGGACAGCTATCAGTGCTGCTTTGGCCTTGTTAATTTTCTCTTCCCAGACACTCACAGCTTTTGTCTACTGCTGTTATCAAGGCATTTGCATGCACTAATCCATGACAAATGGTTTCATTTGATGCACATCTGATTTCCTTGCCTGCCAACTAGAAAGTGATAATAGAAATACCAAGAGAAACTAAATTAGAACTAAAGGAGTCATCTATTTGTTGCAGAAACTCAAAACAAGGTTAGGATAAACACCACCCAGGCAGCTGAATTAATGGAGAAAGCACTCAGATGTCACATGAGGAAATACAGTTTCTAATTACCTGGAGGGGAAAAAAAAGCTGCATTTCAAAGCTTCACAAAAAGATACTGCTAAAGAAATAATGATACTACAGATGTAGGAGCTGGCTTAGACACAGTCATTCTCTGTCAGATCCTGCCCCAGCACACTGAAAACAACCAAGAACTCAAAAACCTCTGTGAGCTCAACTCATCCCCTGGGTTCCCCTGTTTCACACAGCAGCGACTTCTGGCTGACCACACAAATCTGAAACAACTGCATGCAAGTAACCAAAAAGAGGAATTTAATGTGTTAATGAAAGTCACAGTAAATTGTGTTAGCTTAGCCATGAGAGCTTATGATTAAACAAAGGTTTTCCCCCAGATTTCTGCTGTTTAATGAAAAGTGCATCCTTGTGTAAAAAGGGGCATCTTCTGAAAACACCAGACCTACTTTAATTTCAGTGCTGCTCTAAACCAAAGCAAGAGCTGGTACCAGCCAGAAGGACACACAAGACCCTCCTCATGTTTACCCTGGTATTGAATTTGAGCTCTCTGTGGTCTGGATTCCTCTTGGGGAAGAGGCAGCCACTGGCAGATCTCAATTTCTGCTTCCAGACAGGATTTATGCCTTTATCAGCATGATGACTTGTTTGGGTAGCTGCTGACAGCTACACAGGTTATTTTTTTCCAGCAAAGAGGAACACCAAGGCAGAAATAAAGACGGCACAAAGACATAGAATCACTTCTTAAAGTTTCAACTTAGGAAACTGACTCTTAAAATCAAACAAACTCCCCATATATTAAGTCCTCAGAATTTCCCACTCACTTACAGTTTTGGCTATAAAACATGAAACAGGCTGGTGCTCAAAGGTTTCTGAACTGTAAAATTAGCCAATTTTTAAAGACATGATAGAAAGCATAGGAATCACTGTATCATAGAAATAAAATAATGGAGTTTTTTATTAATATAATTACAGGAAGTACCTATATCTAGTCATATTTCAGTGTATTTTGCCATACCTTCCTTATCCTCAGCACCTTCAGCCAGTCCAGGAATGAAGCTAAGGTCTCTTCTAAAATGTGTTTTTATTCAAAATGCAGTGACCTTAATGATAGTTTGGTTTTATTCTATCTCATTTCTGCCTGGATTTTGGTTTTATTTCAATTCAGAATGATTCAGAATGTGAACACTTACTTTTTAATATGTTTATACAGGCAATTACATGAGCTACAGATACTTTTAAACTCTGGAACATGTTCAGTCACCACTGTGTTATTGGGATTCCTGGGCAGCATGTAGGAAAGAGGTGCTAACCAATAGGTTCCCTTCATTTCTGCATGTTCTTGTAAGAAACAAACATATAAATCAATGAAACCAATTTTCCAAATAAAATGTCCTTGCTTGCTCTCAAGCACTTAATTAAACACCATTAACTCTAGTTTGTTTTGGCAACCAATTAATGTCATGATCAAATATAAATAGACTCTGCAAGAAAAGATTATAATTAATAAATCCTGAACAACACAGTACAATTGTACAGAAGCCTTACTTGCCAGCAATATTTAGCAGCAGTTTTGGAGAGCATTAATGAGGACAGCAAAAAAGCAAAAATAAAGTTTTAACAGGGGTGCAGTTCAGATCCTGAGGTTTTTGCCTGTACCCAGGCTGATCTGTAGAGTCTTTGGTTGCTGACATTATTTACAACACAGAAAAATCACAGTCCCAGGTTCCTCACTTTGCAACAAACTGGTGTGTAAATGCATAGGAGTCTTTAATCGTTCTCCACAGATATAACTCTCACTTGTACACAGTTTAGTTGACAGTGTATTTTATCTTTTTCCCAGATTTCTGGTAGGTTCAAAATGAGGGTTCTTGATTCAGATTTGTCAACTACAGAAAACTAAATTAATCCAGCAGATCATTGGATCATGCATGAGGATGGATTAAAAACATTCTTTAATCTGAACCAAGAGCTCTCCTGATAATCAAGAGACAAGGATCACTGTTTAAGCTGGTTTTTAGTTGCCTATTCATTTAGTAACAGTTAAGGTACATGGTATACAAATAAAACTTAACTGTTCATGGTAGAAATATTTGTGCCCAATTCCAAAAATCTCCCAGCATGTATGGCTGGGTGGGATTTGCTCATGGAGAGCAGGTTATTCCCGGGGTTACCTGGAACTCAGAGACACTGCACCACAACGAGGGTACCCATCCCAACAGATTGTTCATGTGCTGTACTTCACTCGCTGATTCTCAAGGAATGCCTTTCACATCATCCAAAAATGAGTAAAATTTTATATTCCTGCCATCATTTCAGTTCCCAAGCCCAGCTGTTTTCTCAAAATAAGGATTACAGTGGAACAGTAGGACAGAGTTATTGATTATCGTGATAGCAACAGTGATCCTGCACACTGCTGTCACTGTAGTGACCTTTCAAGAAGGGCAGGAGTGTTTTCTTCACCCACTATGAAGGGGCAAACTGGTATTCCAGAAGAAATACAGAAAGCAAGAGAGAGATGTCAAAAAACAATCTAAATAGAGCGTAGAAATATGAGTCACAGAAACACTGGGCTGTGTAACTTCATTCAGCTTAATTTACACCCCCGATTCCCCATTGTGCATCACTGCCTGACTCTCATAAATTTAGACTCCAACTGTGCTGCAGTCCTCGTGGTCCCTTCCCAGGGCACACTGAACAGAAAGCTCCAGCATCACTCCCATGCAAAGGAGTAAGATCAGCTGGAGAAAACTGCTCTGTATAGAGCATCTGAAAACAACAAAAAATGCCGAGTTCCACCAGGAAAAAAACACAAAAATCTTGCTCACAGCACAGGTTGGTTTCACAGAGTGGAAAGAAAAACATTCTGAAAGAAACACAAATATTACAGACAGTACAGGGTAAAATAATATCAAACTTAAAGGGGAAAACACATCAATCTTATGAAGCAATGCACTTGAATATTACTTTTTAAAATATAAATGAGCCTTGGACTAAAGCAGGCTAATCATTAAAGGCATGTTTCTGATGTTATCAGCAGAAACACTTCAGTGCAGAGCAATGTAGTCTGCCTCTGGGGTTTATTATTTGTAGGTGCCAAATTTTCCTTGGGATTTTACCACCCCAAAATGAATTCCCACAGTCTTTAAGGCCATGACAGCGGGCTACAAATAGTGGTGTGCACTGAAAGGTCCCTGCATGACTCACAGGGCCCCGAGGCTGCACTTGGAGAGGGAAGCTCAGCACAGGGCTGGGAGCAGGAGATGCTGCCAGAGCCAGCACAGCAAGAGGAGATTTTTGGTCCCTGCCTCCCCAGGGCAGCTCCTTGCACAAGTGTCTGCCTGCAGAGAGGCCTGAGGGAGAGCTGAAGTGGCTGAAATGGCACGGGATGGGGACAGGAGCATGGCCAGGAGGAAGGGGGACTAAACCAGAGCACAGAGAGTGTCAGTGCAAAGCACCAGCACAGGAGGCATCATCCCATTGTCCCTGTGGGAGCATTTTGCCATTGCTGGCTTGCACAAGGTGTGCAGTGAAGGTGACCCCAGGAGCACACCCACAGGAAAGGTGGCACCCAACAGGGGAAAAAAGTGGCACTCATTGGGGTGGAGGGAAAGGTGGCACCTCACAGGGAAAGCAGCCAAGCTTGCAGCAGCCCATGGGGAGCCCCCCATGGCTGCTCAGGCCCCAGGGCACACCCTGGCCCTGCTGCTCTTCACAGCCCATGGAGGTGACACTCCTGGCTCCCTCCAGGTTACTCCATCTCCCTGGATGAGCAGTAAGCAGGCAGCACATTCAGCAGTCACTGGTGACAGCTCTGCCCCACCTGCACCAAGCTGTGAGGATCCCAGCTGCCCTTCTGCTCCTGCACTGACCAGCCAGGGAGGGCAGCCTGACCCCTAGCAATGCCAACCTATCCCTTCCCCTTTACTTCCCCTGTGTCCCAGGCAACAGACCCCAAAAACTTCCCATGGCTAACTCTATCTCCAGGCACACCCTGGAGCTATGATAGCTTTGTTTCAGAGGCTTGATTTTTCAGGAAAAAAAAATAAAAAATCAAAAGCCCAAAATCACAGGGTGCAATACTTCTGATCAAGTCTGCTGCTGTAAACAAGCCCATCACACAAGCACAGCAGGCAGTTCATTGCCATCATGCTGCTAGAAACCCTACCTCATGCTTAAGTGTTGACTTTATCACTTCAGTTCTCTTTCTAAACAAAGTACGTGTCCACATACATCCAAATGTATTTTGTGTGTGACCAGGAACACAGTAGGTACTTACAACCTGGATTTCTTCACTTAGCAGTTGGTAATTTCACATTTCCAAGAGCAGCCTGTCAAGGCCAGGTGTGTATAACAAAGGTATCACAAGGGAGATCTCTCCAGTGAGTGACTGGAACAGCTCCTTGTGAGCAGGATTTTCTGACTGCAAACAAACCAGGGCACTGTGCTGCTTCCTGAGCATTTGCTGGAGTAAATAAAAAGTGAGTTAGACCTTAGAACTTAAAAATGTGCTGATTTTAATTAACACAGCAAGAAACAATAGCTGTCACCTTTCATGGCCATGGCTGGCTGTGCTCCTGCCTGGCAATTTGAACACTGTATACTGAAGGCAACAGTTTGCATTCACACCATGTGATTAATGAAACAATTCTTGCTAATCACAGAAACTTTTATGTATTAACTGCCTAGTGCCACACTTGCTTCTGTCCACAGCAAGAGCAAAAATCCTGCTGAACTCACCTTCCCAATCTCAACTGCTCTACAAAGTACAGACATTTTATTTAAACTTTCCTGAGGAATTAGATTCAAAACCCTGCCTGTTTTGAACTGAATAGCCACATATATGGGGCATATGAAAATAGCAGACCTTTTGAAATGTGAAAATATGCAGTTTACCCCAGGGCTATAAAAAAATCAGTGGGAAGGCCAAGATCAGAACTAAGACATTTTTTGCTCACAGCCACATTCTACAGTTTCTGCAAAATGCTGTCTACTGAGAAACATGCTCACAGCATCCTTAGGTTGATGTTCCTAGTTAGTTGGTGCAGAATTGCTTTGAGACTGATTTTTCTGTCTCGTAATCTGTAGTACAGAGAATCACTTCTTGAGAAGATTTTTAATAGGCACATCATTAACTACTGTCACAATAAAAGGTACTTCATGTTTAGCATTATAAAATTCCAGCCTTGATTCAGTCCATGATTTCTTCCTCTGAACAGGCCTACTTTTAATTAACATATTTGCAAATGTCAGCAGTGCTACAGTGGATACTTTTTTCTGCTTGTGTGTGCCTTCCATCTTTACACTGCACACCAGACTAACTTGATGTGTACCTAATTCATTTGCACAAACTTACAGGTGAATCCTATGTCCTTCCAACACATGGCCACTGTTGTCACCTGTGATTAGCTGAAAGATCCAATACCTTGTTATGGAACAAGCTCAAAATTTTGTAAAGAATTGCGTAATTGAAAGGGTAATGGTTGCTATATTTATTTTTTAAACTTGAATCCTGTACTTGGCTAATATCTTATGTCACCAAACCCCAGCATCTACTTCCTGCTGCTGGGAGGATCAATCCTGTCAATCAGATGATCAATGAACTATCACAGGCACTCAGATAACTCTGCAAATTATCGTGGCCACTCTAACCCCTCAAGCCAATTCCACAGCCCTACAACTCTGTGTATCTTAGAGACCAAAACAACCAGCATGGAATTCTTTTCATTACCACTATTTCTTCTTAAATCACACAGAAATGACAAGCTTGCACAGAAGATGGAGATTTGTTTCCACATAAAGTTATTTCCTGTGAATGCTTTCACACATCCTTTGCCTAACATGATTTTCATGAAAATGAAATATAATCATAGAAAACCCTGCAGAAAGCCATGAGCATTGCCCAAGGGGAATTACACTGCAGTTGGGTTCTGCAGGTTTACTCCCAGGTCTCGTCTTCCTCACCTACCCAAGTCAAAAGGAACAGGCACCAAAATTTAAGGGCACTAAAGAGCAGCACTCAAAGTTCTCACTGTGTTAATGAGGCAAGAAAGAATTAATGAACATGCACAAATAATACAGCATCATCCATCTCATAAGCAAGCAGTATTTACTATGGCCTTACTACCTGTGCCCACCTGCCAACATTTCACAGAAAATAAAGTCACAAATACTGTCATGTAGAGCAGTTTGTCACATTTGTTTCCAGGTTCATACCTTCTGCTAAGTCATCTAACTGAACAAAGAAGTACTGAATTATAAAAATGAAAAATTATACTGCACTGGAAAGAGGCTTTAAGCGTCTGCGATTGCACAGGGTGTTAAAATCTATTTCAACCCATTCAGATACTTGCTTAAGAAAGTTTCTGGGAGGAAAAAAAAAATATCAAGCTCAGAAATCTCTGATGATAAACTAACCTTTTAATATATTGCCCTTGATTTCCAGGGTTTCCAAACTGGATTAACTGCTGTGGTCCAGATGGATATATTCACTGTGCTAATCCACTGTGTTCAGTTCAAGTTTATTATGCTAAATACACTCCAAGAGGATTTTATCTTCTACCTGCACCTTCCTGTGCTCAGTGAGACTCTTCTATTCATCAAGAATGAGAAGCACAGGATGAGGTGGAACCTGCCCTTTTAATTATCGTGTACCAAAGTGGCCCCATGATGGAGATGAACTGCTCAAACTCTCTTATTTTAGGGCAGCTCATTATCTATGCGTGATCACAAACTGAAAGGAAAGGTATGCTGAGCATGCTATTGATTACAGCTCTATCTGCCATGATTCAATAAGTTGAAATTTCATACACCAAGTATTAAATTACTGAAATTATGCTTTGGCTTATCTGCATCAATTTTTTATTCACTTTTATTTGGCTGAACATTTTAATCTTACTTACACAATTTCCAACTAAAAGTAAACTACGCATTCCTAATAATATAAATATGAAAAATAGGGTGTGCTCAGGGACTGCAGTTGAATACATTAAAATCACTCAGTTTGCTAGTTAACACATTTCCATCCCTTTTATGTACAACCTTTCACATTCAGTTGGCAGACTGCAAATTCATGGCCTTATAAAAAAAACAGTGTCTTGATTTTCTGTTGTGACAGCAGAAATCGCCCAAAATATCTGAGAGTTTCCCTAAAGGACACTCACTGGCTGGTACTTCCCAGGTGCAGCACAATCTGAATTTGAGGGGAACATCATGTCAAATTCCACTCATCTGTCAATGTAGTGGGTTATTTCTTGAGAGACTGAAATTGGCTGCCTGGGATCAGAACACCATCAATCTTATTCATGTAGGGTGCAGAGAAGCTGCCGGAGCCAGGCTCGCAGGAGGGAAAGCTTGGCTGCTTCTAAGTAGGTGATGAGGCAGCTGTAAAACCTTCACTCTATCTGTAGCACATCCCTGAGTGAAAGATTTTGTCATTTTTCACATTTCCCCAACATTTGGTATGCATTCAGTGTCTTGCTGTTCTTGCTTCATAAAAAAGGTGATTTTTCAAGCTTAGGCAAATGTTGCAGAGCTCTGGATCTGCCCAGCTCTCATTTTTTCTCATAATGTCACTTGTTTCAACTGATTCCATAAAGTGATATTACATTTTCCCTTTACATACCTGTGCAGCTGGGCTCTTTTTTCCCCCCTTTCCTTCACTAGGGACACACTGAAATAACCAGCAGCATTTCTGATAATTGCACTATAATAAATCTCTGCAAGTCCCAGATAAGTCCCTCACCCCTCAAACTTCAAGCACTCCCAGATTTCCAGTGCCAGGGGGTAAAGGTGACACCCTTGGTTAATCTGATGCTCTAACATGGGCACTGAGACCTGGCCTAGCAAGATTTTGGTCTACTCCTCTGTAACATTTATGTTTTACTAGAACAAGCCAAGACAATGCCAATACCTGCGATTTCTGGGCAAGAAATGTACTTGGGAAAACTCTGAGTTTTAAAGTTGCCAATGACCTGTGTTCAAGCCCATCGGTCTTTGAAGGGATAACATTTGATCAAAAAAAAATAAAATATTAATTGCCACATTGTAAGATGACTCATCACTGTGAGTTAACACTTTCCATCTTTCATTTCTGCAACTCTTAGAGCCCCTCCCACCTTTTCTTTGGATTCAAATTTGGTTAAGTGACATTCTTGGCCCATCTAATTTTAACCAGATGAAAACACTGTGCTAGAAAATGCCACCACCTCAATTTTTAGCATAGCACATTCTTCAAAGTGCAATTAGCAGTTGAAGGAGTTATGTGATCCATTCCTATTATTAAAACCACAATAAAACGACTGCTGTGCTGTCCCTGCAGACCCAGCAGCCCAAGTGAGCTGTGTTCTCCACTGCTAACCTGTGGGATTGATTCTGCCTTTACAGGCACTGCACTCTGTTCACAGTCCCAAATTCTCCTCCAGGACACACTTTTGCAGCCCCATCAATTTCAGAGGTAAACTTGAGAATCTCTGAGTGAGTGTGCCTCCTTTAACCCAAGGCAAACATCCGATCTCCAGTTTCAGTGCCTGTGGTTTAAGGAACAAACCTGAACCCGGTTTGGGTCAGATAAGCACAAAGTTCCACAAACCTGTGCTCTCACAGTGTCCAAGTTCTACAGAAATTCCAGAACTTCACCAAATGGGAAGAAGAAGAGAGAGAAACAAGGACACAGAAACTGAACTGTTACCCACAATGGGATTTTTCTGTTGGGCAATTGTTAGAAAATGACATTAAACATGACTATTCCCACATTGGATTGGCAAAGCACAACACACATTAGACTCACCAGAAAACAGATGCTGTGCAATACAAAGGCAAACAACTCATAAAACTTAAATGATAAAGAGAATTTTGATTAGTCAATCATTTATCAAGACAGACAGGAGCACGGGCAGAGAGCCTGCAAGCCCAGAGCTGAGCTCAGTCCTACCTGGTCTGTGCAGGTGATGCTGCTGGAAAGTGTGATGGAGGGACCCCTGACAGAGCAGCATTGCACAGGCACTTATCCACAAATACAGGACCCAGGACATTGCAGAGACCACTGCCATTCTCTAAACAAAATATTAGACACACATTATTATCCAATGCCTTCCAGCACACACAATAGTCAGCTTCCATTACAACAGTGGTTTTAATATTTTTCTTTTTCACTCCTTTTGCTAAATGTCTTTTGATTATCATTCCCCCCCTGCAGGATGCAATTGTTGTACAACAAAGGTCATGCCCAAAAAGGACAGCTGAGGTAAAGAGACATCAACACAGGAGCCTGGGTAACTTTAATAATTCAGTGGTAAAAATCAAACTGTAATAATCTGAGGGCTGAAAAAAACCACAATATAAATAGAAGCTGGGAAATATTCTCACACTGATCCATAGCTCAATTTACAAGGGAGTTAAAAATATAAACCAAATTGTAAAAAGTCACAACACCAGCTGGAAAAAACCAACATGATGTCCAGACAGTATCAAAGCTGCTTTAAATACACTGCAGAAAGACATAACATATCCTCAGCTATCCAAGACATATTGCCAAAATACTCCATCCCCAAAACTAAAAAGGCAATTACTGACCCAGAAGGTAACAGTACATTGTTTGTTTTTTTTGCTTTTGCAAGCATTAATTATTAATTATGCTTTTGTCTACCAAACAAAGTAATTGTTTCTCAGAATTATGTTCTAATCCCCTGATGAAATCAGCTTCCTTTTGTTCGACCTGTGCATGCACAAGGACTGGAGTACGGCCACACTGAATTTCAGATGTGCTCTATAGAAGATTTGATGCTTCCGCAAAGCAGACTGTGTCAAAATTTTAAAAATATTCCCTTTGCAAAGGGAAAAGGCAATTTTTGTCTGCTGGTGCTGGTGTACTTGGCCATGCAGTGCAGACAACTCTTTTTCCATACTTGTGCTCATGGCTGTACTAACTGGGTGAATTTCCCTCTGACTTGTTAACTTCAGCAGCTCTTGCTCAGTGCCTGCAAGGATCAGGAGGTTTGCAAGGCTCAGCTACGCTACACATCGTCCAGTTCCCCTAACAGCACCTTGTGCTGCATTTCAGATGGGCAAATTAATCAAACTTCAGGCACTCTCCTCACTCAGCCAATGACGGGATGCTGCTCTCTATCTAATAATCCAATCAGCTGAACATCATTTTCACAGAGCAAGAAAGACTTTGAAAGATTCATATCTCTCACATGGAAAAAAATCATGTCTTTACAAAAAAAAAAAAAATCTGCATGAAATATCAGGGGATTTCTACACTAGGAAGATGAACAATATTAAAATAGTGAAATGCTGTGGCAATAAAATATATGCATATAAATCCTTTTTTTTAATCCTGATTTTAAAGCAGCAGAGTCTTTGGGAAGCTTTTTAAGTCTAATTAGTTGAAATGAACCACATAAACTGACAAGTATAATTAATAGAGAATACCAAAACATTATTTTGATCAGCATGAGGCTCTTCCTTTCTCTGTACTGAGTGCTTGATGCACTGCTTGGTGTATAATTAATTTCATTTCCAACTGTTTGCTTTGCAGTATACAATGCACTTTTTCTCCTCTCTTTTTAGACCCATTTATCTTGCAAAATAGATTCAATCTCCTCAGATCAGGGAGCTCCCGGGAGGCTTCCCGTGTCTTCAGGAATTAACACCTTCTTGTCATAATTGGTGCTCCCGTGCTTTTTATACCCCAAGGCAAAGGGAAAGGTGAGCCTCACACAGGGGAATTTCAGGTAATCAGGTTATTTAAACTGAACTTTAAAAATCCCAGTCAAAGAGCGAAACTTCCACAACCTGCTAAATGCTCCTGTGTCTTTCCTCCGGCATCATGTTCTTCACACATGGACAGCAGACTTTACCCACTCAGGCTTTAAAATTAGTTTATGTGGCTTTTTAAAATATAAAATCCTCTCTCAAACATTTGCTATTTCAAACTACCTTTGCTCAAACCCAGCGTTTCTTACAAATATTTCTTCATGCACTCGTTCATCAGCAAACTGTCACACACATACAATTTCACCCAGAGATCATCTTATCATTAATATAGAAACACAGCAGTGAATATTTTCCACTTATTATCTGAGGAGTTCCAGATCTGCTTTCTGAATCTTAAATCCTGAGGAAGCTCCTTACCTGAGTAATCCAACCAAGAGCAGAGCACTCTAGTAGTGTTCATCGGAAAGATCTAATACTTTTTTAAATCCATCTGTACCACAATAAGAGATTTCTTTTATAGCTTCCCAATAATCTTCTTTATCAGGATTAAAAGTAGAAAAAAAAAAGAAGCAAAAAAATCTCTTTTTCGTTACAAATCCTGTTTCCAGAGTAAAGAAGACATCTGAGCTCTCAGACTGCCGTCAGAAAAGTGGCCAAGGTTTGAGGGGTGGAAACCTTCTCATTTTCACCTTTAGATCATTGCCGAGCATCCCCTTGTGCTGGAGGAGCCCTTCGGAGGGGTCTGGCGGCGAGCAGCGGCTCGCAGGACACGCGAGGCCGAGCAGCAGCCGGCGGCTGAGGGCAGCGCGGCCGCGGCTCCGCACGGGCGGCACAAGGCGGCGGCTCCCGGACCTGCCCGAGCCTATTTCAACACATCCCCGCTCGGGAGAGTATCACATGTGCCTTAAAGCGACACAGCCCTCGCTCAGCCAGCGACTGGAGCTGCATTTAAATAGCGGCAGCAGAGCCCGCACGGCGCAGGGGAGCGGCCGCTCCGGCTGCGGGAGGCGGGCGGGGAGCGCCAGGGGCTGCGCGGCCTCCGAGGCGCCTGGGACGGGCTGGTTCCGCCAGCACAGCCTTTATCCGCCAGCCTTCATCCCCCAGCACCTGTTCACCAGAGGAGAGCGAGACTTAAGGAGTCTCCTGCCTTGCACATGCCTGGGAAGGGGAAGGGAGGTGCAGGGAAAGGGGAGCGAGGCTCACGGCAGAGCCGGAGACTCCCTCACCCTCCCAGGGGCTGTCCAGCACCTCGCCACAACTCTCAGGGGAATCTTTGTCTTTCCTTCCAACTCCATTTCCGTGCCTTCTCTGCAGACAATGGGGAAAGAGCTCTGATTTACTCCCAAATGCAAAAGCTCAGCTATGCCAGATTATTTATTGCAGTTATTTATTCTCCACGTCTTAAGTGGCCATTTACAGGAATGGAGTGGTTTCCTCTCCCTCTTGTACCATATGTAATTATTTTTTTTAAAGAGCCATTGTATAGACTTAGTACATACCATTCACTTGGCATTACAGCTCTTATGTCTGCCTACAAAAGAAAAAGGGCTTGGAGACAAAACAGAAACTTCCATTTTAAAAGCTCAGGATGTGTGCTACAACACAATGTGGGATTATTTGTTTTCCCCCGGGATAACCTGTGGTAGAAGAGTGTGCCACCTTCACTAAATGCTCACCAGCACAAGACACCAAAGAATAGTAAATAATAATAGCACTAAGTACTCTTACACTCAAGTACCTCCACCTCAGCACCTGAGGACATCTATCTCAATGCAGACTCTGAGAGGTGCAATGAGCTCACCTGACAGATCACATCCTCCTCTGGAGCTGCTGTATTTTATTGGTAATTCACACCAAGTATTTGGCCCTGCAGACCAACAGAGATGTTGCACTGGTCTCTGCCACAATGCTCAGAGCAGGTCTCTATTATAGCCTTAACCCAGTGAAGCAATTGGTGGCAGGTGGGTGTGACAAAGTGACACAGGAGATCACTGGCCATGGACTCTCCCATCAGGTCCCTGAGCAGAGCTAGGGACCAGAGAGTGGCCCAGGCCAAGCCTCACTGACCAGAGATGCTTTCAATGGGTCAACATTTTCTTTTCAGGTGCTCTGTTTGAAAACACGTTGTGGTCTGGGATATAATGATATGTTTAGTAAGGGCTTTCTTGTTTTCCTCCAGAATTTCCTTAGACATTGAAGGACAGCAAAGAACTGAGGTAGTTATTACTTTCTGGCCTCAGAAGGATCTAGAAGGCTCAAGAAAAGTGGATGAGAGGCAACAAAACCCCATTAAGTACTGAAGAGCAAGGTAGGTACCTTGTAGCTACCCTGGATCAGGTACAGCCAACAGCAGGAGGAGGCTGCTGGGGTTTGCTGCAGAATGCTCTAGGAATTCAATCCCATGGGAATACAGAGAGATTTCTGCAGCTCCTGGGAGGGGCAGGTGATGGGGATTTAATTGAAAATAAACAACTGTTTAAGATACATCCCTTTTAGGACTTTGTGGGAAATATACAAGTGAAATATACAGAGTGGGAAAGATACAAGTGAAACATACAGAGTTGGGAGGCGTGAAGAAAGATGAAACTCAAAAGCCTTGTGGACAGCAGGAAGAATCAGACAAATTGTGACCACACACCTTAGCAGAGTAGGCAGAGACAGATTTATGCAAGATACAGATTTATGTAAGGTACAGCAGACCTGTCACTCTGCCAAGCACTGCTAACTCCCAGCTCCATGAGGCTAATGCCACCATAACCCCTGACAGATGCTGCTATTGCTCAGGACAAGCTCTGCAGAAACAGGGGACATGTTGCTTCTGCGGGGTAGGGGGGAAGATCAGAGGGACAGAGAGAATATTAAACAGGCTGTGCTTGCAGCCTCTCCCTGCCCTGGCTCCCAGCATCAGACAGGAGCACAGGAGTCCTTGGCACATCTTGCAGAAGCATCCTCACACCTGCTTTGATGTCTTTGCTGCCAATTTTAACTTTCAGTGGACCAACAAGACATCAAACATTTTCCTCTTGCCCTCTTTGCTAAGCACAGTGCCATATTCACCTGATGGTTTGGGGTTTACTCAGCCTCCTCAGCTGGCTCTGACAGGGAGGGGATGATGCTCTACAAGCACCTCTGGGCCCGTTTTGAATGTGGGGCTACTGACCCTGACACCCTGGGAAGAGAAAATAGGAAGGGAAAAAACCCCCAAGTGAGCAGTCTGCACATTTCAAAATGCTTTCTCATGGAAAGGGAAGGCTGCAAGTAATTTGTCTCTAGACAAGAGGAAGATGGGACTAAAGCTGGTTTCCTGTGGAATGGGAGCTCCTGGCAGTGTTGGGTAAATGAATCCATAAACACCCTTTGGGTTACATGGTCTGTGTCTGACTGCTGGGAGGTGAAGTGTCAGGAGGGGCTCCTTCCATCCTCACTCTGACACCTGATGGGACACAGGAGAGGACAGACACCAGCACCTGAGCTGTCCCAGCTTGAGAGCATGGACACTGCCCATCCACAGCTCTGAGAGACTCCACAGGGCTACTGGCACAGACCATTACACTGGTTGGCATCTCCAAGGTGAAGGGAGGTTGCAAAGGGTCAGCAGGAACCCAGCTGTCTTTGAGAATCTGCCCCACACCCAGGGCTGCATGCACAAGGAGAACAGCCTCTCCCTCGTGCTTCCACCATTCATCTAGAGATGCCAAGTGAATGACAAAAATAGGCAAATAAAAATAAATGCTCTTCCCTGCCTGGACCTCTATTTATCACAATTTTTTGGGCGCACAGAAAAGGACAGCATATGCAACTCAGGCAGGCTCATGCAGACAGCAGATTGGTGCTTGCACCCAAACAGGGGCCTCTGGCCTCTGCTTTCTGCATGCTGCCTCCTCTGCCTCCCTCTGCTCCTCCCCCACAGTTGCCTTTTCCCTATGAAGGGGTTTAACACCACACATCCAGGCTCATATTTCACAGGGTCTGGAAAAGGCTCACCACCTTGGAAATGCAGAGCTCCTCCGTTCCAGTGTTCCTGGGACAAGGAGGCTTTGCTTTTCACAGATTGCATTCTCCACCCCTCCCAGCTGCTTCCACCCACCCTACAAAGCTCCTTCCCATATCCCAGCCTCTCCCCTGGCTGCTGCCTGGGCAACAGGCACTGCACACTGCAGCTCCTCCCCACCTAAATGTTCCTTCCCAGGTGAGCCAAGTGCAGTCTCACAGCAAATTTTACCTCAGTTCCACCAAAAGCCAGATTTCTGACACTCATCCAAGGTTCACAACATGAGTGGAAGCTTTATCAAAAACCTGGCAGAGCTGTTTTGCTTGGCCTCCTCCTGTCCTCACAGATATTTTCCTCCACTGGGAGCCATCCCACATGGATCCCCAGCAGCTGAGCATGTGAAGATGGAGCTGCCTACACGTGATTGCCTGAACAGCAATGCTGTGAAGCCCAGGGTAAAACCAGCCAAGGAATCCTCAGCCAGGGCCCTGAGCCTCCCTGTGTTTCTGGCTCCTGGTTGTTTTCCTTTCCCCTAGTGGAACAGGAAGCACAAAGAGGATTCCTTTGGTACAGGGGAGCACAGGTTTATCACCTCCCTGGACACAGCTTGGCCCAGACAAACACTCACAGCCCACAATCATTGAATGAGTGCAGCAATGTTTGATGTTCTGTGTGCACATTCCCTCTGCTCAGTCAGGAGCTCCACTTCATGTTCAGAACTTTTGATGGATACATTCCCAGGAAAACCTTCCTCATCCTGAGACTTCCTTTCTCAGTCCTCACCACTTTTCTCCCTCTCTTGCAGGAGATCTAATTCAACCTCAGTGACCAAACTGAATCCATTTCCTTTCTTGCCCTTCCTATGTCTTCAATGACAACATGAAATCTTTCTGTCTGTATTGTAAGGTTTGCTCCTCCTACAGCTTTTTCCAGTGACAAGAGAAGATGCACTGTTTTTCCTGGAGTCAAACAAGAAAAGCTTTGCCAGAAAGATACAACATTTTTTCATTAAGGGAATGAACACCAAAGATTTGTCTGGCTGTGCCCACAGCCTCCACTGACCAACACAAAGACCCCACACACACCAAGAGCCTGAGAGAGAACAACAGAGCTGAACAACATGAGCAGGGAAACCCCTTCCCATGGGATCACCCCAGGGGCTGGTGCAGACAGATTTTGTCCCACCTCAAGTACAGGATGTTGGGAGATGTGCTGTGTTTCCAGCCCAGGTGCAGACATGGATATCAGGATGCAGCAGCACAGCACACTCAGAGATGCTCCACCTGCTGCTCTCGGCCCCTTTCCACCCTCTCATCCCTGATACATCCCTGCTCTGCCTCTCCCTGCTGCCTCAGCTACACCAAACCTGCTTGGCAGAAGCAGCACTTTTGTCAACCATCCCCAAGTTCACAGGGAGGATCCAAGCAGGAAGATGACACAACCACAGGGCAAAAAGAAACCAACCAAAAAACCTCAACCTAACAAAACCCCACAACGACCACAGGAGCACAATATGTAGCTTGCATTGGAAAACAACAATTAAATAACAAGTCTGAATGTTGATAAAAGCAGGGAGAAGTGAGAACAGAACACAAAATGAAGGATTCTCACAATTGTTCCTCCCAGCCTACCTTAAACATGTGGCTACACCTTGTCAAAGGGATGTCTGGTCTTCCCAATTACTGTGTTTGGGAGGCAGGGATTCTGCTTTTTACAGTTTTCCAAAGCCTAAGAGGGGAGAGAAAGAAAAAAGAACACATCTATATTTGTCAGGGAAGTTTATATCACAAAAGTTTATGTCCTAGTTATTTTTAAAGTATGTAGGACAACGCACACAAAAATTCTCAACCCTTATCTAGAACTTGCCATTAGCTGACAAGATCAGCACTTGCTGAGGATTAACAAGATGAATTGTCTGTGCAGTACATTATCATCAGGAAAAAAATTAATAGCACTCAATACATTTAAAATATAACCAGCAAAACATGACTCTGCTCAGGATATCATGGCAGGTAAACATAACCATCATGCCATGGAGATCTGCTGTCCATTTCATTTCAGAGATACCAAAAAGCAAAGAAATCTAAGTTAAAACAGCCCATGAGCTGATAGCAGTTCATGGCTTCTTGTGATACTATTAGCCTTTATCTATAGCTAGAGAGCTCATCCTGATCTGAAAATCCAGAAGCTTTTCATGGATTCCCAAATTCATCCAGCACAAACTCAACACCTCCAGCTGACTCTTAAAAGAGCCAGCTTGAGCCCATTACATAAAATGCTGTTGGAATAGTCCCAGTTTGAAAACAAACTATTACTTTTGTCAGGCTGCAGCTGCTTTTCCAGACCAGAAAAACCACATTACAGGCAAGATCCCCCTACTTGGGCAAATCATGGGTCAGAGGCTGCATGAACTGAAAATTAGTGTATCTATAGCCAGAGGGGACATTTGGCATTTGATATATCACTTTCATTATATCAAATATCAGTCCTAATATCACAGGTTTAGCATCTACTTTTGCTGCTGAAAAGTCAACATTTACATGAAGGTGCAAGTGTTTTTAATACTTACAAAATAAATAAAATAAATCCAAGAAAAGCATTCAAAAATTTGGGAAGCAAATTCTATGTGGGGAGCTCAGATATGGTCACTGGGTTGTATTCACTCCCTCTACACTTTCTATGTTCCTAAATTTCAGTTAAACTTAATAAAAAAATAGCTCTCCAATATTATTTCAGCAGCTTTAGAAGCAGGGTTGAACTCAATGGTCTTCAGAGGCCCCTTTCAACCCTAAACATTCTGTGAGTCTGTCATTATCATGAAGTAATATAAAAAAAGGAGGTTTCAACAGTTTTAAAAAAGCCTTCTCTGTCAAATTTGACATATTTCAGACATCAGCATAGAAACAAAACTATCTAGAAGACAAATTTCCCCCTAAACATTGCAGCAAGTCAGCCCCAGCTTGATGGCCCCTCTCTCTCCTCTTGGCAGACTCCTCCAGCCCAGCCAGCCTTCCACCTTCTCCTGGCATAAGGACAACTGTAGGAAAAGCTGTCAAACCCATACAAAAAGTTGTTACACAGACCAAAGCTCAAAAATACATCAACCCTTTTCCAGTCCTATCAGAAGCAAAAAATTTCCCCAACAAACCATGAAAGCTCAAAGCCCAAACCATGAACAAAACCAGAAAACCACTCCACAACCCCCAAAAATCTATTTCCCAAAGAGTCACCTTAAAAAACAAACAAATACCCAAAAATCAGGTCTGAAGTCAGAGGCAGGTTTAGTTTTTGGTTCTACTTGCCTCTACCTTAGACTACCTAATTTTTATTTTCCCTTCTAACTCCTTTTGGCTGCTTGTGAAACTCAAAGGCAGCAAACCCCACCGCCCTCCTCTTCCTCTCAGTGTCTTTCCTCTCTACAGGGAGCTTTTATAAACTCAAACCACCTGAACACTGGGAGGAGCTGGTTTGAAGGCTCAAAACACCACCAGGTACAAAATGTTATTTTGTTAGAGCAAATCCCAGTGCTCAGGCACACCCAGGCTGATGTGGGGAAGGTGCCAGGGTGGTTCTGTGCCAGGAGCTCAGGGCCTCTGCTGGCTGGGAAGTGTTTCAGACACCCAGCTCTGCTCCAGTGCCCATCCAAAGCACATCCTGGCATAGCCCAGCACCTCTTTGGGAAAGGAAGCTTTGCTGGTGCCAAAGGAAAATGCAAGAGGGCAGATCAGCTCTGCAGTGTTGCACTTCTGGTCTTTTTAAGTCCAGGTGCTACCCTGAAAATTGCCCTTTAAAGTTTTCTAACTCTGCCTTGGCCTCAGCTGCTGAGCAAATCTCTGCTCTTGCATTACACCAGGGGACTGACCAATCAGCAAATACAAACCCATGTATTTGCTTCCACTTTATCATAAATACAAACACTGGTGGGGGAAAAAAAAGTTAACAAATGGAGAGGTTTCTGTGCTACTGGTCCCCTGCAGTGTGGACTCTTATAATGGAATCACTCTGTGATGTTAAATTATATTTCAGTTTATTACTTCTAAAATGGCCTGGATTGTGCAGGAGCACAGTGTGGCTTCCACACACCTATTTTAGCATGCTTGGACATCCCCAGACTAGAGGTGCTACATGAGGAAATGTGGTTATAGATGAAATACACTGCTGTGCAATGCTATAGCCTAGGGTTCCTAGGAAAATCCTTGAAAAGATAAAGCAGGCAGACAGCAACAATTTTTGCCTTCAGTTATGTTCATGAAAAAACCCACCCCCAACCAACCAAAAAAAAAATCATAAAGCAACACAGAAGACACACTTAAAAAGGGTGGAAATGAGTCTGGGGGGAAGATCTCTCACTGGAACAAAAAAATTGTGAGAATTATCATTAATATGTGGCATATAGCAGGCAATATTTAGGATTTAATTCCTTGTCACACCTATGCACTCGTCATTATTTAAGAAAACCACTCTAAGGACTCTCTTCCACCTCTTCTCCCTGTTTGCTGGACCAGGCAGGGAGAGCCCAGAATGCTGTGCTGGTGCTGGAAATTGTGATTTTCTGAGTGGGGAATTAGTGCATGAAATGAGCAGGATAAAAAAAAAATCATATACTGTTCTGCCTTTGCTTCAAAACAGGTTGGTTGATTGACAGCAAACCCTATATAATAGTTCCTTCCAGGCAGATGGCAAGATCATGATTTGCTCTTCAGTCACAATTTTCTGCTGCCTCTCACAACCCAACCCATCTCCACAATCTACCAATAAAGAGGGGCCTGGGCTGCTTTATGTGTGTTTTACAAGGCTC
Organism: Zonotrichia albicollis; assembly: GCF_047830755.1. Classification (NCBI taxonomy): domain Eukaryota; kingdom Metazoa; phylum Chordata; class Aves; order Passeriformes; family Passerellidae; genus Zonotrichia; species Zonotrichia albicollis. Next base: position 5,219,825 of record NC_133830.1, read on the forward strand.
ACATCAAAGCTTAGGGATTAATATTGTGACTGGTTATCATATTCCATTTTGTAAAAATTTGCCTCGAATTTGCCTCCAACATCTCCTGGCTGATCCTGTGCAGATAATAGCTGCAGAAATCCACACAAAAGCAGCTCGTAAATTCCTGAGCCGCCCCTGACAGACAATACTCCTCAGAATGCTTGTGTAGGTGGTGAAAATCTTGCCATACATCTCCAGCTCTCTCAGCACATATTGTTTTTAGGCTGCCATCTGCTAATGCACAGTCCCACCCTAAGAGAGATGCAGCAATGAATGCTCCAATCTCCAGGCCGCTCTGATTTCAGATTTTTATTCCCAATTCCCAACCCTCAGACCCTGTCATTCTTAACCCTGAGTGTAGCTGCAAAGTTCAACAGACCTGCTCACACCACTGCTAATTTTCAGTGGTAAAGAGCATTTATTGAGCACTGCTTTAATGAAACAAAGCAGAGCTCCAGCCAGTGTGTCCCTGCATGCAGATTCATTTGTCTTTGTGTCAGCTGTAGAGAGGTGCTGGGGCAATCAGGAACTCTGGAAATCCTCATTTCCCATGCATGTGTGCTAAAAGGATGTGTATTAAACTGGTGGCAAGGGAAGAAGACAGCTCCTGAAGGCACAAAATGGGCAACATCTTGAACAAAGCATGCCATGCCCATCACAGTGCACAATGTCAGGATCAAATTATCCCAGTGAATAAGGAATGATGAACATTACCCTTGATTGATTTTCTTCTTCACTGGAATTGTCAGCAGTATTCTTTTTGTTACTGCTGATTCTGCTTCGCTACCAAGAACATTAGCAAAATTTATAAGATTATATTTAATTTTTTTCTTGTTAGAAAACAAATTTATAATAGCTAATTTACATTAAGTTTCCTATGCAGAATCCATCACTAAAATACATCGGAAGCTACAAATTTAATGCTAGGAAACTGAAAAGTATATTATCTCTTGCCAACTGAAATTTATCTGTTTTGATCCTTTTTTTATATTCCTCTTCTCCCACACATCTCTTTTACTACCCCACCTTCTTCTCAGGTTTTCAAAGATTTTGTTGTTGTTTAGTCCTGAATAAAATGCAAGAATCCACTGCAGGCTCTGTGCCTCAAACCGTGGTTCATGTCACACCCTGACTTCTGTGCAGGGAAGTCAGAATAAAGAATCATACACAATACATTAGAATTGCTTCTTGTATTTCTTGAAAAGAAAAAGGTGAATAAAGGAGGACCAAGACAACAAAATAGGGATGGGAAAATGAAACTATGAAGGGCTGTGTGTTTAATGGAGGTAGAACTGGTAGTTTTGCTTTCTTTCCCAGCTTGTACAGCAATCCTCTCTTTCATTCCCCAAATGCTACAAAAATGGTTTGATAGATTGAAGTTATGTTTTCCTTGATTTCAGTAATCAAGGCAAGTCAGGACAATCTTTTCCATTGAAAATAGAATTCTTTTTACATCTAAGCAACAGTAGTAGTTTTTGTTTCATCTACCTCTCCTCCAGCAGAAGATTGCAACTGTCTTTTTGCAAGCTTTTGGTTGCCAGAAATATAAACACCCTCTTCAGAGCCTGGCAGATGAATTCTCCTGCAATGAAATAGAATACCTTCCAGAGAGCTTGAAAGCAACTAATAGATTTTGAGGAAAATGCTGAAAATTGGCTTAATGTTGCATAAATAAAGATATTTATGCAACCTGTAATGCAACTGAACCACAAGCAGAAGGCCAGGCCCTACTTATGATATCAAATCCTTCTTTTGCCAGTTTGCACAGATCTTTAATGGACATGGGGTCATTTACTGCCTTTCTGAACCTCCCCTGACACAGTAATCATTGTTAAATTTTAAATATGAATCATTTTCCAGGCAATATCCAGTTGGCTCCTCCTTCCATTTTCCCACAGGGGGCTGAAAAGATGTTAAACTGTTCTCTTCACAATTAAATTCATGAAACACTTAAATTCTATGGCAGTCAGACACCAAGGAACAGGAAAATCATTTCATCTCATAATGTTTTAGAGCCCCTAGGCAAATGTAAACACTGTATGTGATAGAGGAAGGATTTATTGCTGCTGCTGAACAGAGATTCTGCAGATTTATTTGTATATCCAGTAGATTTTTGAGGATAACTTATTTATTACAGAATTTTGGTAAAATGATTATTTAGGAAGTTTGAACACACCAGACTCATTTCTGTGGAAATACATTTTAAACAACAAAGATACAGAACCAAATCAATCTGTATTGAACACTGGTCTGTAATAGTGAATTATTGCTGCACTCACTCTCCTGCCAGAGCATAAAAGGGTTTGAGGTCTCACATATCCCAAGTTCTGGAGACATTTGATAAGTGACCACTGCAAGTGGTGCTGGAGACACATTAAACTTAGGCAGGGAAGTATCTAAGTTGCTCTAATAGTCTTGTAAATATTTTACCCAAGAATAGTTTCCTTAATTTTGCCGAGAAAAACATCAATAAACTCTGCTTCCAAATGTTAACTATTCATTTTTATATAGCTCAGAATGCCAAAGGGCATCAGTCTGAGTCAGTACATCTCTGCTAGGATATCAAATTCATAGAAACATTGGTAAATATAGGACTTTATGTCATGCCACTTGCTTTTACAGTAAGCACTTGGCTCTAGTGGAGCCTCCTCTGCCTCAGCAGTACCAGGCAGCCTTGGGAGCTGCTTGGGAAACTAAAGGAGGATAATTCCAGTATCATGGCAGAGACATGAGCTTCCAACAGCAGCCAGCAGTGGATTGTGCTTGTAGGAGCAGCCAGCCACAAATTCATGTCTGTGGATGTCCCAGCTCTATCCATGGTTGGCCATCCTGCTCCTGCCCAACACGCTGAATCTCACTGAAATTTTTGGGAAGAAGTCACCTCCTCCTTCACAGCTCGATCCATGAGATCCAGCAGAGCTGGCTGAGCTCTGAGCCTGTGGCCATGGCCCAGCACAGCTAAAGATCACAGAGCCCTGGACCTGAGCATCGCCTCCTGACACCTCATCACACATCTCTGCTGAAGAACCAAGGAATTAAAATCCTTTTTGTTCTCTTAATCTCTGCACTTATTTAGTAGAACCAAGAGGAGACAGAAGAATCCTTTAAACAAAAGCATAATTTCTGAATTTCTCCTCAAAGATGCCACAGAAATCACTCTGGAGTATCTGTCAAGCTGGCATTCCCCAGAGAGTGCTTCAGCTCTTTGCTATGGCTAACTTGAAGCGAGAACTTGAACCATATCTCAGATAACTGCTGTAGAGAATCAATTTTCAATTTCCTGCTGAACTTCAGATATATATTTAAATACTCAGTACTTCTGGCATCTGGAAAGAAACCAACAATAAAATCAAATGGTCAAGCTGCTCATCCGATAAGGGGAAAATCTGCAATGAATCAAACCAATGAGATCCTCAGACAGGGGCCTGAAGGGGAAATTTTCTCAGGATCAGTGTAAAATCAGTGCCATGATCTTGAAGACTTTTAAACAAAAAATACCCAGTTACTCAGTGCAAATTTGTCTAAACCAGAATATTTCTGTAAAATTCACAGTTCATTTTAAAGCAGTTTAATTTTTAGTGGAGGGGAAAAAATAGATGAAGTTCACTGTGAAGTTAAAATCAGTGGCTTAATTAGAAACAAGCTTTAGCTAAAGAAGAAGAACCTCTGTTCTCTACAGAGAGACACTGGAAAATGCTGATCTTCCTGAAAGCAATGAGTGTTTTGTCACTTTTCATGACCAGGCTTTTATCGTAGTCACAATCTCTACACCTCAGTGTACACTGTGATTAGGAAATGGGTCTCTCAGCTGAGCTCTCCTCTCTCAGTCTGCAACTTTGCCTTTATTTTCTCAATCTTCAATGTCTTTTTAATAATAAGTAAATAAGTTAATACAACAGCCCCTGAAGAAAATGCATGCTTTAAACAAGGCCATTGGAAAGATTAATATAAAAAGCCCTAGAGCACTTTTGGCTGAGGTTTTATTTGAACAAAATTTTAACAAATAGACCAATGTATCCCAAGAACATTAAAGTGTTAGCAAGTGGGAAACAATGTTCCCTGGCTCAGCTTCCAGACAGAGCATCAAATGCATCTTTTTGCATTTGGAAGGCAAAATATTAACTATGATCATGGAAAATCTCACTTGTTAGGATGTATTAAACTGGATTACACAAACTAGGAAGGGAGATAGCAAAATAACTCCCAGCAGCAATAATTGTCCTGCAGTTTTGCAGGGTGTTGCTGGTTTAAGGGAATCAGAACCATAAAATGCCTCCCTCCCCTTTACTAGCTGTTGTAAGGCTGTTTCTGAGAGTACCTGATGGGAAGAAGAAACAAATACTGTTCTCTACAAAGCTCTGAAGGTAGGAACTTGTAAAAAGCTTCTTTGAAGTCAGAGTGATTGCAAACTGAAGAGGGAAAGCCATGCAAACAGTATTAAACCAGCATCTCCAGGAGATTTTATTTCCAGCTCTGCTGCTCCCTCAGTTTGTCCAGACAGCTGATGTGCTGGGAGCCTTCTCCAGTCTGCAACCAACCATCAGCCCCTTGCACACAGGAAACAAAGGGAAATGACAGCAAAATCCAAAGAATAAGCTTATCTTGATGCCCCTCTTTGGGAGGGAATCAGGAAACAAAATAATAGGTATAATAGGTAGGCTGGTGACAACTGCAGAATTTCTTGTGTTTCAGAGGTGTGAGAATAGAATTGGGAAAAATTAATTGGGTTCCAATTCTGTCCTCACTCTGTAAAAATGCATGAGCAACTATGGGCAAAAATGCCAATATTGCTAATAGTAATTGTAATAATAAATGTGACAGGAATTGCCTGAAAAATATTAATTTGCAGGTTAGGGCTTTTCAAAACTTCTATTCTGAGAGGCATTCAGAGGCTGTTTCTTGCAGAATGACAAAACATCCATTTTAGAAGGATTTAGGTTCAACCTCCTGTGTGGTAGCCCTGTATGGCAGCCTAGCAAGGCTCCATCGTGCTGTGGATCTGAGGGAAAGAGGAGCTGTGTCCAAGGAAAGCAGTGTCTGTGCTGCAATTCCTTCCCTCCAGCTCTGTGTGCCTGCCCATTGCTCCCCCTGACACTTCAGATGGTGCCAGTGTGAATACAAGGAAAGGAATGAGATAAAAAGGAGGATCCCACCAGTGCTACAGCTCAGCTTAACCCTCAGGCACCATGGCCAGGTGGAGCTGGGCTTTGAGCAACCTGGGCTAGTGGCAGGTGTCCCTGCCCATGGCAGGAGGGTTGCAACAAGATGATATTTAAGATTATGTTTTCCAATCCAAGCTATTCTATGATTCAATAATCCCTGAATTTGAAATACAGTCTGCATCTTTTGCACAGAAGGGTCTTGGAAAACTGTACTCTAATTCTGCTCTTATGGAAATCAATAGTACATTTCCCATTGTTTCAAAGAGCTGGATCTATAGCAGTGGTTTTCAAAATGCCCCCCCTGCTGTTGCAGTGCCCTCATCTGCCTTGAAAAGTGTGTCTCATACACCTGAGTCAAAAACGTCCTTGGGCAGTGAGGAGTGACAGCATTGACAAAGGAGAAATCTCTTTGCTGGCCATGAACTGAGCATGGAGTGGGTGAGCTCAGCTGCCTCTTCACGCGGAGAAGAGCACAGTCTGTGCAGCATGGCATGAGCTACTGAGGGTGGCAGTAAGGCTGTAATGAGTGGCAGAATATCCCCCCAGCAAAGACCTTTCTTTGGGTGCATTAGTTCCACAGGTGCTGGTGACACATCAGGATTTGGTGCAGTTAAGAGAAGAAATGTAACTCAAAGTCATTTGGCTCTCAGGGCAATTGAACCATCCTGGTATTGCTGAGTGATTATGTGTATTTGAAAGAGGGAAAAGCAAATACCCAAAGGCTTCTTGTTGATGATGTTGCAGTTTCAAGCAGTGTCTCTGTGGCAGAATGGGGTGCTGATAACACAGGAGATAAGGCAGGTGCTGGTGCTATCAGCACCTGAGGAGCAGGAACCTATCTGCTTCATATTTACAAAACCTACCCAGCACTCAATACTGTGTTTGCCTAATGATTAAACGGAATGACTTTCTTTTAATCAGGATGTCAGCTTGAGCAGCATAATGGAATTAGTCAGGGTGAAGATGGGATTCTGAGCCAGAAGGGGCATTTCATCACAACTTGTGAAATCTGTAACTTTGCTGTTTCCTCAGTGGGCCACTATGGGATGCCTTGCTCAAACACAATATATCCAAAATCAAAGCAAATGCCCAGGTCCTGTCATTTATTGTAGCTTCTCTCTTAGCCTGCAAGTTCACCCAAGTTTCAGACAAGAATTTTTTTGTCCCCTTAAGATACATGTATTAATAATTTGTTCGTGTCACATGGATGACATCTAACAGTTTATCCCAGTTATCATTAATAACTATTAATGACTGCTATTACAATGAAGCTGCATCAGCTCATAGCCTCACTTGCATTCATCTCATTTTTCATTTAATTAAGAAATTCAGAATGCTTCTCTTACAGGCAAGCTCTCTTACTTAAAAGGGCAGGGATCTGTGCATTTGACTGCTTTTTGAAATGTGGTAGATTACACTATTTAGCTACTCTTATTGAGGTGTGGAATATATTATGTGTTTCCTTAATCCTCAAATACAAGTTATTGTCACTCCCAGGGAAGCTCCAGCATATGGAACTTATAGATGCAAACAAATCCGAATTGAATGAAGTCATGTTTTTTTCAATGCTGAGAAGGTTTAACAAATTCATGTAGACACTAATGAGTATTACTGGGCTTATGGAAGGTCATGGAAAATTAGACTGGCTTTTTAAGGCATTATTACAGATTTTCTCATTGTTACATGCTAAGCTCTCTACTATTAATACAGCTTGCTCTTGCTTTTGGCCATTGGACGAGGTTTGAGCTTCCATGGCTTGGCTGTCTCTTCATGCTCTGTTTCTTTGGTAACCATATATTTTCCCCAACTTTAAGGTTTTGGCAGGATTTAATTTCTAACTTTAACTGACTGGCTTCTTCCAGAAATTTGCCTTGTATCTATTCTGCAAACAAAATTGTCATGCAACATACAGTGTTTATTTACCTCATTTCTCATCAGTACTTGGTGGAATGTTGTAAAAAACATCTGTAATGAGAAAAACATTAGTTTCTTGAAGATACAATGCTGAGTTTGGGCCTGATGAAATACCAGTGGAGTCAGTTGTTATCAGTGTGGTAATCTGCATGTAGAATCAGCACACATACCATGTCTTTGATCCGTCAAGGAAATCATCCTGTTTCAGCACAGTACAATGAAAGGGTTGCCCAAGGGTGAGGAGCTGAGCTGTGGAGGACACGTTTCACCCACTGCAGTTTCTTGACATTAGAGGGCTCCATATTCCACAGAGTATGGCAAAAGCAAATCTCATTTTGAGGTCAATAGAGATGACATTGGAAAGAGAATTATCAGCTCCTCTTGGAGCTGAGGTTTGATGGTGCTGCAAATTCAGGTTTTGAACCTTCTGAAGTCATAAGCACCAGCTGAAAATTTCTGGGTTATATTTTGGAAGAAGTGATGAACTAGAACATCTTTTCTGTCTCCTCTTGCTGCCAGCAATGAGAAGTGGAGCTGCCATGGCAGAGGCTCCAAGCAGAGGCTGCACAGGTACAGGCTGGTGCCACTCCCATGGCACACAGTATGGAGGGCACAACAGGCAGCAGGTCCTGCTCCTGTCCTGCAGAAATCATCAGTTTCCTTCTCTTGTCCTGCTGAGGAAGATGGATGGTCCCATGGCCATCACAGGATGTCCCAGAGCAGAGTTTGGTGGCCCTTCAGGAAGCTGCTATCCTTGTCTAGAGCTGGGCACAGCACTAAAGAAGCACTGGCAGAAAATCTACATTGTGAAGGTAAGAGCTCTTCGTTGACATGGATAAGGTAGAAGGGTAATCATTGAGGAACAGGAGCAAATATTTGGCTGCCATCATCTCATCTTTATGACTCAACATATTAACAGAATAATACTTTTAAAGTATTTTAAATGGCCAGACTCCAGAAGGAGCTTTTACATATAATGACCTAGCCTTGAGAAAGTGCAACTTGTCTTTGTTGCACTTCAAAGAGTCTAATCCTAAAGATATCTTCCTAAGGAATAAATATGCTCATGAGCTGAACTAACCCCTTTCTAAGGAAGATAAAGGAGCTTCTCCAGGTAATAAAATTCCAAGCCTGCAAAGTGAACTAGTTTTTATTGAGGTAACCATGTAGAGAGGGGCTTCATCCAAGCCATGTGCCCACACTCACACTCAGCCCCACCAGCCCTTCCTTCCTGACCACCAACATCCTGAACAAGAGGCTACTGCAGGGCCAAACAGGTTGTTTGACTTCTCAGAGACTACAAAAATATCAAAATTTTGGAGAGCATTTTAACTCCCTTTGTCCTGTGCTCATACATAATTTTCAACAACTAATGACTGATACATTGGTGTAGCTTCCTGGTAAATATTGAAAGAGAGTTGGATTATTTTGGTAGGGAGGGCCAGATTGTAATGTTACAAACACTTTGATTTCCTAAATTAAGCAGAGCTGGCCAAAGAAAATATCATTCTGTTAATTTTTGGCTTTGTCCTGACACATGAACCATGTTTTACTCAAATGCTGCAGGCATAATTTGGTCACATATTTCTGAAAAATGTCTGTGCAAATAATCATTTTAATAGCCTACAACAAAGACAGCAGACACAGGGAGAAAAGCACTGTACAGCCACCAGTAAAGCATTGAAAATCTCAGTGTCTTTTTCAAAGTTACAGAGCTGGACACTCCAACTTCAGCACTTGCAAATTGTGCATACCCAAGATAGCAGGAAAATTCCCACTGTGAGAGGCAGCGTCTGCTTTTGAAGCAAATGTGTGAAATTTACACCAGCTGAAGATCCGGTACTTGTTGTTGAATTTATTGAGCTCCAACCAAATCCCACTGTAACCAATGGGGGAAAAAAAGAAAGGAATAAGAAAAAAGAAGCTCCTTCCCTTCAGCACCTCCCAGCCCAGGCTGGCTGTGTGAGGAACCCTCTGGGCCCTGTGCATGGATATCAGCAGCTCTCAAAGCATGACCAGCTGATTATTCAAGGATACTGACTCATTCTTGGTTTACTGAAAAATCCCAGAAGTAATATAAGTGGCATAGATTTGGTCACAAAACTGCTGTGAAAAGCTTACAGATTTATATATCTGAAACTAAGTACCCTCTGAAAAATTTGGGGGTGAGAGGGTGTAAATTGTCTCTTTCACATCTGTGTCTGCAGGGTATTGAGGCTGGTGCCCAAATCACAGATCAATAATATTCTGGCAAGATGATTTCTCATCGTGCTTCATTTTGAGATAAATTCACGTAACATGGAGAGGCAGCTGCAGGAGGAGAACAAATAAACCCTCAGTATTTCCTTATGGCTGTTGAATTTTTTTCAGAATTCCTAATTTTGTGCCTGCATTTGATGGGTCACTGATTTAAATAAATTAAAGGCATAAATCACATAAAAACTGTAAGTGAGGGACTACTTTTCACTTTATGTTTATAAAGTATATTTATTTCACAGTGGTTTATGGCCTCAGCTGTTGTTATACTAGAATAGTTTCTTCCTTGGGATTTCTCACTGCCTGGTTCCCAGATCCAAAGGCTCCCCATTTCCATAGGTTAGAGGATTCTTGTTAGCTGGAATCTGGGTAATTCTCCTGCCCAAATTCCACCAAATGCCCTGAAGCACCTCCACCTGACAGGAAATACCCTTCCTGTGGAATTCCAGGCACCCCAGAGGCTGCAGACTCCATCCATCTGATTTTGGCAGCCAGACTCATCACTGGCTTTATGGGAGCACAGCTGGGACTGAGCCCAAAGTGGTGCAGCATGAGGGATGCTCGGTGCCATGGCAAACACTGGAAACATCTGGGATAAACGCAGGCAAAGCTTGCAGGAGCCATCAGGGAAAAGTGAATTCCCCCAATGCTCTCCAAGAAGTCAGTGAGGAACCTGAGGTACCTGGAGCAGAGTGATGGGGAGAGCTGACTGCACAGATCTGAGCTGCAGGAATTGTCCACATCTCCTGCACAGCGCCAGCTCAGCCAAGTGAGGAGTGTCAGACTGGGTGGAAAAGACTCAGAATTAAATATTCTAAAAAATGCAGATGTGATACGAGCTTGCCACGCAGCCCAGCGGAGAGAACAAACTGTCAATGCCACATCTGCTCACATTTCTCCATTTATTGCATTTGAAACAAACTTGTGACAACGATAAAACAGAAGGAGCAGTTGTGTGTTTGTATTAAAACATCATTTGGATAAGCAGAACCAGTGACTGGTGTAAAGGAACATCTGTGATATTATCCTGCTATTTTTGTCTGAGTCCTGTCACTGGGAAAGGAAAAAAAAAAGGAAAAAAAGTGAAATTGTCACATGTGATGTTTCAAATTTGCATTGTGAAAGACACATTCCTTTTGATTTCCACTGCAATTCCCATAGAGTTAAGATAAAGACAACTATCATTTCTATGGAATCAAATAAACACTCTAGTGTTTTGGTTTGACTATGAATCATGCTTCTAAAACATTTTTGGTGTTTAATTTTTAATCCCAAATTGATAAATTCCAGCTCACACAATAATGTTAACTTTAAGATCCAAGCCTCCCTGAGCCCTTAATCTGGATTTCCCTTGTTACTACTAATGGAGTTTATTTTGTCTATGAGAAAAGTAATTAATTATAACAGAAAACAAAGCTGAGATGAAACAGACAAAAGGAAAGATACGATTTTTATAGATAAAACATGTTAGCCTTTTGTTAGGCAATAACAAAGCCACTTTGGTTATTAGTCTCCATATAGAAACACTGAGGAAATTTATTCCAGCCACAGAAAAAGCACTTCTACTGCTTTATAAAATCAAATGTTTTCTTCATGTGTGCTGGGAGGGTGGAGGGGCAACCTCTTAAAAGCATTTGTAGGACTTTCAGCTCATTGCAGTTTATGTCTGGCAAGAAAGTGATAAAAGATGTTGATTTTATTAATAATTTATATCAATCAGTATTTATAGCCTGCTTGGTGTGTGGCAAATGGATGGTCCACAGTAATATAGAACTCATTAAAATAACCAGCATTCTGATTGTTTAAATGTGCAGAAGTTCACAACTACATGCACACCATTAAACCTCTGTGAAGGAATATATGTGAATTTTATGGGCATCTCTTCCTCATGGATAGAAATCCCATTTTATCACTTCCTTCCCTTTTTTGGGGCACACTGGCTGCTTTGCTATTCCTGCTCCCACAGGGAATTTGCCACTGGGAATGATGATCTCCAAGGAGCAGTGGGGAGCTGAGCAGTGTGTGATGCAAAATGCTTCAACTTTACCCCCCCCAGTTCACCCTCTACATGTTACTTCAGATTTCTTTTAAAATTATTTTAAAATTTGTGATGATTTCAAAAAACTAATTGATGTTAATTAGGTGGCAGCAATGGGTTTACACTTTTGATCTTAGTCCAATATTCCAATTCTTATTCCAATAACATTCCTTAGTAGGAATTTGTGTGGTGAACTGAAGAAGAAAGTTTTGAGATACAGACTCAGTCTTGCTCCCCAGCATAACTCACCTCTGCTCTGTCCCAATGGCTGTTTATCTGTAACGCATTGCAAACATTTCTGTCAAAAGCTTTGAGTGGAGCTTTTTCAGTGCTTTCTTTGGTATTTTTGTAATATTAAATCATTGTCATGGGGTTGGGAGCTAGGGCCAGAATCTAGTTCTCTCCCCAACTTCCCCTGGAAAATCATTCAGGCCACTTACTTTGTTATATGTTTTCTTAGCTGACAGTGATTTATGAAGATAATGTTTCCTACATGATAAAACTCTGAAAAGATCAGATATTGAAGTAATGTTAAAGTTACCTAAAGTGTAAGCTGAAACAATTAATTTAAGGCCTAATGATCACATTGATCAAATTTTTACTACTGCCTGTATTAAAAAGCTCCTTGATTTTGTGTATTGGTGATTATTATTAAAAGACTGACTTTAAAAAAACCTCCTCTGCACACATTAGATCAATAACCTGTCCAAGAAGCAAGGAGCTGTGGAAATGAGTTGTAGAGAGAACTGTGAAGATAAATTATATGGAATAATTAAATAAAAACCCACTGTGTGTGATTGACAGGAAGAAGATTTTTTTTTTATCTAGTCAACATTTTGCTGCATTTTTTCATTTTTAAAAGATGGGAAAAAATTCAAATTAGGCCTTTACATTACTGTGGGTTTGGTACCTTTCCTAATTAAATATAATCTCAAGGGAAGGGCTTGTTTATGATTCTATACTTCATGCAGGACTGCTCAGAGAAGAGCAGAAAAGAAACCTCAGCAAAGATGTGAGGAAGGCACCAGCACATTGCACTCTGCTGGTGCAAAGGGAGCAGGAGAGAGGGCCAGGGGTTTCTGAGGAAGTTGTTTATAATGGCAGGGGCTGGAGAAGGAGAGGAGTGGGTCAAAGGCTGGAGCCAAATCCTCTGAGCAGCCCCAGGTCCGGTCCCACCGCCCAGCCAGCCCTGGGCTGTGCCTCTCACTAACCCAACATGACAACTCCTCAAGGCACTGATGGATGGGAAATGGAACAAATTCACATTTTCAATTGTCAGATTTATCCTGTCCATTAGAAAGTCCAGCCTTCTGCTGTCTGTGCCTTTTAGAAGTGACTCCAGAATGTTAAAGAAATACTTTTTCAAGGGTAGGTTGGCATGGCTGTAATTGTGTTGTTTTGTTACTTAATGGACTAGAACTGAGGCCACACTGCATATCTCCAGTTTACTTTTCTGACACAGCAATTGATAATGTAAGTTAACATGGTATATGCTTTTTATTCATTTATGGGAAGCCAAAAGTGATGAAATCACACAGTCTGGGTTTCATAGGCACAACAGTCATATTTATTTAGTGTGCTCTATTTACAGTGGATTTTTAAAAGCTGCAATCCACATGAGTGCCATCATATTAGGATACAAGAAATTGTTCAGATTGTTTCCTATTTCCAGCTTCTGTACTGGGAATAAACTGCAGTGTTAAAGATGTGTAGTGTGAATAATGTGTGTGGTCATTCATATCTCCAATTATATTTATTGTATAAATGAATTTATTATAGAGCAGTGGAAAATGCCACAATTTGACATATTCTGTATTTAAATATGCATGCTTTGTATCTAGCAGAGATTTATAGACAATATGTTTGTACAAGTGTATCTAATAGGTTGGAGGGGTTTATTAATCTTGGAATTACTGTGATAGTAAAAGCATTATTTCTTTAGCCCTTCTATTGTTTAATAGAAATGACAAGTAGTTCAGACATTTGGAGATGAATGAAGCACCACCAAGAGCAGTTCCCTTGGAAAAAAACTCAATAAACATCTAAAGTTGTAAATCTAACCACTTTTCTTGGCAAAACAACATTGAAGAACTGTTACAGAATTATAAAATGTTGTAAAGTGGCCTTTTTAGGATTGAACAAGAATTTTGCACTGTTCTGTTAGGGAATGATGGCTGATCACAAACTAGTTTCTACTTTGCACTTTCCAACTGATTCACCTGAAACACTGTCTACTGCTAACACTAGCCATTAATTTTATGCTAAGTCACATCACATTTTACCTGGAGCCTGATGAATCCAGTGCAGTGGGCTGGCCAGGGCTGGATGTTTCTTTGTCACTGACCTTGGTGTCTGCAGAGCTCTTTCTCTCCCATTTTCTCCCTCCAGCTGCAGTTTCCATTGCACAGATCTATTTCTCCTTTTCTTAAATACATTATCCCAGAGGCTCTGTCACTGTTAGGCTCAGCCTTGGCTGGTGTTGGCTCCATCAGAGATGGGAGAAGCCTCTGGCAGTGCCCCAGTCCCAAAATCTGGCCACACAAACCCAACACACCCAGTAAGAACTGGTTGCACTGGTGCAAACTCCGAAATTCAACAAGGCAGAGATTTGGGATTACTCCCAGGAGATGAAGCCAACTAGGAAGGTTCTGTAGGCTTCTGTTAGGGGGTTTATTATTTCCAGATCAGGTGCACTACACTTGCTCCTAATACACTCTTCCATCAATGCCCAGCCTGCTAAAGCCGTGAATGGAAGTGACTGATCTACAATTTGCATTCTCTTTTCAGTCCATCAGCAGAACATTAAAACCATTGAGGCAGAAGCCATTAGAACAGCACTCACGTATGAAACAATGCACAGGTCTGCTTGTTCCCATTTTTATGCACTGCTATAGGACTATAAATATTCATTGTAATGTAACTGAAAATTATTGAAGTGAGAAAAAAGAGAAACAGGGAAGCCATTTGCTTCAATTCATAAACAGCATCTGTTGGGAAGTTATTCATAGATTGCTTCAGGGCCTGCTGAGCAGCAAGCCCATGGAAAAGGATGCCATTGCAAGCAAATTGGCCAAAACTGCAATGGAGATGCTATTAAACATGATTCACTGACAGCCAGGGAGCATGATCAGGCACTGGGTTGTTTTATGTCTCCTTTTATCACTGGGACACAGAAGTAGCCTCCAGCCAAAGGCTCACACAGTTCAAATTAGAAGAGCAACCTTCTAAGTCTATTAAGGCCTAACTAGTGGCAAGAGAAAGTTGCATGGAGTGATATTATAGTGAATTCAGTTGTTTGTTTGTCCCTTCCTGAGGCACATGGAAAATCCCCTTGTGAATCAGGGTGGCTACAACTTTTCCTACTGGGTATTTTTGGTCAAAAGGTGTTTGAATGTCTTCTTGTAAAAAGATGAAATTGCAGCCTAATGGATAAGTGAAAAGCAATTAATACCTCAATAAACATCCTTTAGCCTCTCATTAAATTTCAAAATACAGTTTGGCAGAAAAGTGACATAATGCCAAAGAAAAGTGCATCTGTGCAAATCCACAGAAGAGAGCACCTGCATTCTCAAGTATAGTTTATTACTGAGAATAAAATATTCAGCTGCCAAATTTTGTTTGCTGATTTACAACTGTCCAGCAGTTCTGAATTCAGTTCAAATGGTGCTGAGTTTCCAGGTAATGATCTGGCCTAAATTTTTCCCCCACCCGTGGGAAAAAAATCAGATATCATGGGGAACTTTAAAAATACACTTGCAATCAATACATGGACAAATAATTTTCCCAGCCCCATTCATCCTCTTGTTGCAAATTATTTATACTTTTAATTAACTCCAGCAATTCACTGGCTGTAAGTAACTGGTGGTGCATCCCTTGCATAGCAGGGAGGCTGCACAGGCCCACAGCTCACAAGGGGAAGGGATTTCTGATAAATCTGCTCCATTTTCCTCAGCTGCAACTCAGACTAACAGCAAGAGATAAGGAGCCCTTTGAATGAACTTTTTTGGCTACTTTTAAATATCCCCATGAGCTGTTTTCTCTTTTCAGAAAAATCTGGGGAAAGATGGGTTCTTCATCTGCCTGACCTACACAAAGGTGTGTGACCTTCAAGTGACTGATAAACTTTAAATCAAGCACCTTAAAATGCCTGATTCTGGAGGCAAACAATGATATTTTCTCCTAAGAAAAACATTAATCATTTGTCATTTGGTTTTTACATTTTGTTGTGGAAATAGCTGCCTGTGACTCAAGTGAGTGAAGGCTCTTCACACTTTAAAATATATTTGACTTTTTTTTGGATATTTTGAGCAAATGTATTTCCAAAAATTAGGACTGTTTCATGCTAGAGGGAAAAAAGATAATTTATTCATCAAGTACCCTGGAATGTGATAACTAGCGGGCACCAGTTACATCTATTCAGTAAACTCCTTCTCAGGAAAGTTAACTTAGCCTTAAATTATTCATTTAGAGATTGATACACTCTCCACGAACAGTAGGAGATGTGGTGGGTGTGTTACATTTAAGGGGTAACAAATGCTCAAGCACAGAGAAACCTCCACTCAACCTTTAAATTGAAGAAAAAAAAACATTTTAAGAAGCTTTATCCAAATTTTCTTTATATTTTCTTTTGCCATGATATGCCCTTTTCCTGTTCATTTTCGTGGAATTGTGTGCTAGAATAATTGAGGTTTTGTTAATAAGAGATGCTACAGAGAAAATATAAATATCTGTTGCCAATAAATTACACATCTGAACACATACAAGATGTGATGTGCAGCTTCAGCACTGTCCTGTTCAAGATGAAGGACCACAACACATGATTGATGACACATAATTAAATACCACACCTTGAAAGCTCAGATCAGGCAAAACTCTTTCAATGTCTGTGGTATCATCACATCCTGCTAAGGCCACGTGAGAAAATCAATGTTTGATAAGTAAAACCAGATCATAACTTCATAGATTAATTATCTGTTGTATATAACTTTCTTGCCCTTTCATCTCCCCACACCCAAATTGTGTAATTCAGTTAATTCCATGGACACCTTGATTTTGCATGTGAGGATGTGGTCTGGCATCTCCATCTGGAATGTAAATGTGGATTTTCCAGCTCAGGGGCATCGAATAATTCCTGTTACTATCCATTCTTTGTTAAGTCAAGTCACAAAATTAAGAGCTCAACTTCTTTCAGGTTTAGGTGCCACATTCTCCAAGGAATTTTGGGCTGTATTTTGCTTCTCCTGTGACATGTCCAGCACAAACCAGAAATTTGAACACAACACTTGTACAGCTCTCTGCTCATAACCTCCCTACTCCCCAAGTGAAGCTTCAGGGATAGTTCAACTGGAACTGGCATCAATTTAGACAAATTAAAATAATTTTAAACATGATCCAAAAAATCCATGTTTGTTTATGGAGGAAGATAATTAATTTTCAAAAAATGCTACTGCATATATTAGAGCCACCAGGAGCAGCTCTAATTTCTGCTGAGACCATTTATGGAGATTTCCATTCCTTTATTTATTCCTTTATTAAATAAAGGAGATGCCATAGCAACCCCTGTCACACACTTCCATTCATGTATTGATTCAGCATTATTCAATCTGTATGTAGTTTCATTATTCATTATTCAATTTAATGTAGGTTTTAATGTGCCCATTGTCTCACATTATGCTGTAGACTCTCAAAATCAAACCCATTCATTGAAATCCTGCTGCAGTTTGGGTTTCTGAATAACTTGGGACAGAAAAACAACCACCCTTCAGCGCTGGCTTAGGTCTCTAAGTCTTTATCTATGAAGACTTTTCCCAAATATTTTCCACTCAACTCCCATTTTGGATCATTTCCACCTAAAATACCAACTGGTCCAAAGCCCAGTCATTCATCTGAATTAAGCAAATTTATAGTGAAGTCAAATCAATCACTTTGGGACAGTGTTGCTCTGGCACATTTCCAGCAAAATCCTGTGCTTTTCATAGCACACTCATCTCCCCAGCACAAATTGTTTTATCAAAGTAATGCTTCTCAATATAATTTCATTTTTTCATAGTAAATGTTTCCAGCCATTCACCAAAATGGGGTTGGTCCCTTTGGTTCTACAGTTTGTACCCTAAAAAGATAAAACATGGATCATCACAGCTTTCCTATGAAGGCCAGAAGTGGCTAGTGGGATGGCAATAATTTTGCTCCTGAATATTAGAAATAAACTTCACTTCTTTTTTACCTTAGAAGTTTCAGAGTGTGTGCCATTCATCTCATGTCCTATTAAGACAAGGGGTGAGCTCAAATCAGGGTCCTAAGCCACACCAGGAGGAATCTTACCAGCACACAGATTTGATGGGGTGTCAGCAGCACACACAGAGCCCACTCAGATGCCCACTCACTACAGGAGTAGGAAATAAAAGACAAGAGAATGAAAGGAAAATAAACAATTCCCTTGTAAAAGCTTTGTTTACATCAAATGTTGTTCACAAGCCTGACCCAAACTCTTCCCCCCAAACAAGCTGAGAGTAACAGCAATGGTGACATTGGACCATATTGGTTTGGTGTTCTGGTCATGCACTGAATCTTAACAGATCTGAATCTTAAAATCCCAGATCTGTGTCTGCATTATGAGGTGCCTCAGCAGGCAGCTGTATCCTCAGTTTTAATGAAGACTCAAAAAACCTAAAGGTTACTTTCCTTAATATTCATTATCCTTCCAGGATGGAGACTTGAAAGGCACAGGACCAGGAAGTGATTAATTATTATGAAAAACCTACTGAGACAACACCAAAATTTAAGTAATTTCATTAGTTTCCTCCTTTGGGAGTAAATCTTTCTCATGTGTTATGTCAGCTGAGGAAAACTATGGAACCAGAAGTTTCCCTACCAAAAATAATTTACCAGCTTTAAAGGATATTCATAATAATAATTTTACTCATCTAATTGTATTTCTAGTCCAAAAGATTACATAACTAGGAACAAAAAAATGAAAGTTTCATATAGACTGAAATGCTGTTCACTCTCCAAAAAATGCAATCAATATCTTTGGGGTAGTTCAGAGAGTGAAAATATAATCATAAAATACAGGAACAGAATGTGTTAGCAGGGACTGAAAAAAACCAGAACAAATGACATGGCTTCAGCATGTAACCCAGGAAACAAAAATACCTCATTCAGCTGGCATTTTTCAAAGTGATATATGTCAATACTGTTGTTCCCTTGTAGGCTAACTATATCTATCAAAAATGGATACAGTCTAAGACTGAGTACAACAGTCTCTCTTTACAGCTTGCTTTCTTGACAAAGTTCCATTTCTATTACAGGAGGCCAGCAGCTAAAGAGAGTCACATATCTCTAGCTTGCTATTGTCTGCCCGCCTTTGATTTTTATAAATTTTTAACATGGTATAATCAGAGCTTTCAACACTGAAAACATGCATTCCCTTTTGTTAACACTTTAAAATTTGAAAACTTAGCAGCAGGAGGTTAAATCAAAAATCACTTGCCCTTATTATCTCATTCAGTGGAGGAAAAAGTAACAATAAAAATCCTTTTGTCAGAGAAAGCAAGAGTTTTAGGCACCACAAACAGCACCAGCACAGGGGATTTTTAAACATCAGGATGACAATTGCTGATTCTGAAAGGGGAAAAATGGCACAAATCTGAAGAAAAGGGATGCAACTGCTTCTTCTCTTCTGCTTGCAAAGAGAATGTGGAGCATCAGGAAGCTTTGTAGCACTTTTCTTATGCATAAACATGAAACACAACATCTTATGGCTCTCTGTGATTATGGATATGCATAAGGCTGGACTTGTGGAGGGTGTACCAAGGCTCATGGGTGAGAGCATTTCCAGCCCTGCAAGTGGAAATCTCTGGGTCTGCAGGAAGGTTCTTCTTGCAGTCTGACAAATCTTGATGCAATCTGTTGGTGTGACAGGCCAGGGTGAGCACGTTGTACACACATTAACTGTGCTTCTATCCTGCAGCTCCATGAGCTAAAGGACACAAGGAGATTTTCAATGTTAAATAACAGTCGCAATACAATGTACTCAAGAGAACACAAGAGAAATCTTTACAAATTTCCTCTTCCACTTTGTACCACTCAAGGATACTCAGCTTTTTCATGGAGGGATAAACCACCTCAAGTCTGCCTGGACTATTCCCCTTTTTGATGATGTGCCAATTCACAGTAATCCCTTTGTCCTCCAAGACCATTGAGTGCAATCTGTGGGTCCAGTGAGTTTCTGAAGTAACTTAAAAAAAAAAAACACCAAAAAACAGTGGAGGAAAGGTTGTGAAGGCCAAGCATCATCAGCCTTTGCAGCTGGCAGGAGTTGCAGCTGCCCAGCTCTGTGGCACCCCCAAACCCTCTGCTGGCTCCAACACCCAGCAAGGGCTGGGTAAGGCTCCAGGCAAAAAGCCACCACGAAGCTTTGTGCTGTCATCTCACAAATCCAAGGCTTGTTAGTTTAATGCTGCCTTTGGTGTGTCTCCACTCCATAACACTCACAGCAGCAACTGCAGTGCTGGCTTACCCAGGGAGAGGCCAACAGATGTGGTGAGCTGTGCTCACAGCTAGAAGTGCAAAGTGTTTGATCAGCTGTGTGTGGATAATTAGTTCTATAATTTAAAAAGTTTCTGTTATTCCTTAACAGCTAGGCTAAGCTGCAGCTACAGAAATGCTGCTCTAAATACCAACTGTCAGAAGAAATTTCCATTCCCCAGAACTTTTTTTTTTTAATTTAAGGAAGAATTGAGAACAAAAGAAATTTGAGAATGCTCAGATGACTCACAGGCCAATCTTATATTATTTCTGTAAGTTTTAATTTTTTTAAAAAAAGGTTGGTTCCCAAATATTATTCAAATAATTTAAGAAGTAAAGTGACAGATATTAAATGAGGTGATCTTCCGAAACAAATATCTACATCTTTCTGTTGTAAAATTATTTAGACCACAGCAGCTCTAAACTTTGATAGCAGCAAGCATGTAAAAGCCACATTTCTTGATCACCCTTACCTTATTTTTGCATAGCACAATGAATTTTAATATTAATTATAGCCGGCTCTGTTCACTGGCCAGCTATGGGTGGATTACTGTTACTTTGTTGTGTTTTTCTAGCTAAAATCAATGAATGTCCAGAGGATAACTTGCTCTCAGCTCTCTCACACCATCTCAGAGAGAATTCTGTGTATGAGAACAAAAGAGTACCCATTACAACTCAAGCTGTGGTTCCAGCTGGAAAAGAACCTGTAAGAACTGCACCTTTTCCTGTGTCCTCTGTCCTTTTCAGACAACACTCACCTTGTCCTGCTGAGTATTATGACAGAAATGATTTTGATTCTTCTCAGCTCCTGAGAGCCAAGTCAGAGGTAAGAGGGCAATGTAAGTTGCCTCCTTTGTATCAGCATCCTAATAGCTGTTAAATAAGTTTTAGTCTTGGGCAGGTGCATTAAAATCTGAAAGTATTGAGCTATGGATTAGGCCCTAATTTAGCATTGAATCTTCATCTTTATTGTCAATGCCTGTGATATAAAATATGCCTTTTGACTTCCAGAGTACAGGCTGGAATTTGGAAAAGGAACAGAACATATTTCTAATAATGAACTTAAAAGGTTTTATATTGGGTCCTTGAGTGACAAACACAAAACTTTATAAATATCATATTTATGTCCATTCACTGGAGCAGAGCAGCAATGTTGAAAACCTACATTTCTGATATTGTACATTTCTGAGCCATTCATAGCTTTGCTGTACAAAAGTCTGAAAATGTTTGAATGAGGCCTCTGATATTTCTCTACATCCTATTGGTGATGTTACTACTGTCTTCTTTTTTATTTCTCCAGAGCTTTTAAATTAAAGTATGCATCTCTTTGGGGAATATATGAAAAAAAATTATTAAAGCACTGCCCAGTGCAGTGTATCTGCAATTTAATCAACATTTTCCCATTGTACTAGTTCTCAATACCCACAGCCACATAAGGACTTTTTTTTATTTTCAATGCATGAAAGTCATCTTTGCCTGGCTTTAAAAAAGAGACCGTTTTGAATTTCTTCTGAATTGCACCACTTAGTGTCCAGCAGAAAACCTGGTGCTATGAACCCACTAGTTCTGGGCATTTATGTGGAAGACAACTTTAAAAGATATCATGTTATCAAGTCATTTGTGCAAATGAGAGTGGTGTTTTCTGAGACAACAGCAACCAAGTGCTATAGAGTTCATGCTCCAGGTGAGGAATGGCACGAAGGGCTCTGGGGTTATCTCTCACAGGCTCACCCTCTCCATGGTTTTATGGATGTACCTGGGCATTTGCAGAACCATGACTGACCTCAGTCATGTAGAATGATGATCAGGAGGTTTGCTCAAATATAAAGGGGTTAGACTTGATCAATCATCATCACTGCTGCTCCATCCTTCATTATTCTTACTTTAGATCAAAGGCCAAAGGGACTTTGCTGTAACCTGTTAATCACCTCTTCGATGGGAATGGAACTCCTGGATAAAGGAAATCAGCAGGTTTGGGGCTGATTTAAGGTGTGAACACCAGACACCAATGTACTAGTGCTCCCCTTCAGTTCTGGAGAGAGGGGTACTGGGGATATGGAAACAGCTGGAGGCTCATGTAAAAATTAACTTGCTATTTAAAGGGGAGAAAGAAATGATGGGCTGATTTTCTCTCAAGGAGGGAAAGGATGCTCTGTGGAGCATGTGATTGCTTTGTGCTGCCAAGTAACCTGCAGATACACTTCAGAAGCAGGGGATTAACAGTGCTGTTTGTTTTGTGTTTCTTGATAGATTACCTATGATAAGGACCTTGAGATTCAGATTGGGAAGGCTTACTTTAAAAAAGTTTCCTTTGTATATACAGTGTCCGACGTGTATAGAGCAAAAAATACATTCAACCTTGATACCCTTGTTTAATAATGTAGAATGTTCCTGTTAGTTTTGTATTGCTTTCTTAATTAAGACATCAGGTGTCTTTGTTACAGAAATATAATAACTGAACTTCTGCCTTCAAACTACACTCACACAGAGCAGGTTTTGCTGTAAGGGAGATGCATTGCAGTGGCTGCTGTGTCAGCAATGCTCCTTCATCACACAGTGCTGTGTCACTACAGAGAAGTACGACCAGAGGGTTCCTTCCCATCCTTCCACAAAGTACTATTAGTCTGTGAGGGAAAGGATATTCCAAAATAACCCAAGGAAAATGATTTTCAAAGCAAATCCACAATATTTTTTTTCCTGAATATGTAGGCAGACATATTAGCAATAGCAAATCCTTTCCTTACTACCATTGAACTGCACTCTGGCAGCTTTTTATTTACAACACTTGAAAGCAGGTGCCAGTCTTCAGCAACTGGTGTGCAGTTAAATGTTCTTCTTTGCATCTGCAAAATGCATATGAAAGTTTAATAAACATATCAGATGACAGAGTTTTTAAGGCTTTAACCTTCTTGCCAACTAATAGTAGTTCTCTTTCCTAATGTTCACGAGTGCTCAGAAGGACTATTGTTTTTAAATCATTAATGACACCCCAAGGCTACTGCAGCAGCCACCCTATACATTAATATAAATGTTTTAAGGAACCTAAGCACAAGTCAAGCTCTCTTAAAACCAAAAGATTGCCTTCATTTGAACTTAAACATATGCTTAGAGCTATGCATACATTGAAGTGTTCTGCTGAGTGGCATTTTTCTTCAAAGAACAGCCCTGTTAACTTCAATAAGACAATTTATATGATCATGTTCTTCCAGTCTTAAAGTATAAATTTACAATCCATTAATCGCAAGCCCAAACCTATGAAATATCATTAGAATGAACTTATTCAATAAAGTTCACCTTTACTCACTTCTAAATCTGACAATATATCTGGAAGGGATCTCAGGAACATGGGATTGCAATACTAAAGGGCACAGAAGAGTACAGAGAGTACAGAGTTTTAGAAGAGTACAGAATTTTAGAAGCCACATCCATAAACTGGTTTTTTTTTTCCTTTTTGTTGGCCAGGTCATTTAAAAGAAATGTTGATGCCACTTCAAATAAGCTTTTACACCCAAACAAAGGCACTTTGATTGGGAGTGACACATCAATGTTTGCTGCAACTCAAACTATGCAAAGGAACAATCTAGAAATGCTGAAGTGCTTTTCCACCTTTTTATAAAGAGAGAAAGCAAGTTGTGTATCAAAGCTTTCCCTGAATTATGCTTAGAAGACAATTTTATTAATATTAAATAGGCCATACAAAACCGTTTGATTAAGCAAAGACTTTCAGTTTCCCCATGAGTGAGAGCATCTGTTTATTCTCAGTCTCTGCTGCAAGGGCATTACCTTTGCCAAATGTCCATTTTGGGATCAGGAACATTATTCCTGATCAACAGAGCAACTGAAGCTGACCAGAGGGAGGATTCAGGGAATCCATCCTGTGCTGAGCAGGGAGCTGCTGTGCACTGCAGGGAGCCTGGAGCGCACACAGAGACCAGAATTACTGGAGCAGCCAGCCAGGGCTGCAGAGCTGCACCAGGGACACAGGAGGGACCAGAAAGAAGAAGCAGCATCTTCTGCAGCTCAGAAAGTCACTGACCAGGTTTGTATGGATGCAAAGAGTCACCAAAGGTATGGTGGAAATGGAAAGGGGGAGTTGTTATTAATATTTCATCTGGTGTAGTCACCTTCGGATTTATTTATGCACCAAGTGAGCGTGTCTCCTGAAATGAAACAGCAAAAATGTCTGCATGGAGCTGCAGCTCAGAGCTCACATCCCACGTATTGCACCAAAACCTGCGGGGTGCACACTGGAGCAGGGGAGAGGGAAAGGCACAGAGAGCCTCACCTGGCTGGGACTGTGTGCATCCCCTGGAGAAGGGGTGGCTCCTCTGCAGCACAGCTCAGAGCAGACCTGAAAAGCAATGGACATTCACCATGCTGTACAAAAAATGAAGAAAACGATGATGAGAAATCCACATTTTGTCCTGGACATCAGGCTGAAAAAAACCTACATCTCATCCTTTCCATTTATTTTCCTTATTAGAAAAAGGAAAATAATGTTTTTCCCTTTCAGTAAAAAAAAAAATCCCCATTTCCTACTTTGTGGCCCTGCCTTCAGTGGTTCTTGGTAATATAAGTGAGATTTGGATGGACATCTGGAAGGCTTGGAGGGAATCAGGTGACTTTAGAAACCAGAGCTAGAATAAGAGAGAGGAGACAGATGGGTGTGGGCTGTGGGCTGAACCTCTTTAAGCAGCACAGATGCTCCAGAAGAGAAAGTGTGTCTGCAGCCTTACACCCAGTTGTGGGCAGTCAGATCAGGCATGAATGGGAAATATTTGTAGTGGGAGTGGAAGGAGAAATCATGGATATGGGTGTCTGAATCTCTTCAATTCTCTCAGAAGTCCTTGGCTAAATTCTTCACTGCCATGGGGTCACATCTGTAAACAGATTCACAGCCCCCCCAAACCATCTGTATACTGCAATGACATTGCCTGTGACTGATTTGAGCTTTTTAAAGGGATTCAGACACTTGATTTGTTTGAAAATGCAGGTACTGGCACTATAGGTAGTTCTGCCAGAGATTTCCAGGGTGACAGGTTTGCATCTATGGTTTCACAGCTATTGTCATAACACAGAACTGCTCTTATGGGTCTGGGAAATACAGTTTTCTTGGTTTGTATCTAAATAATGGCAATACCTGTAAACTTAATTATAAATAATTTTAAGAAGTTAATTCTTTCAGGGTAATACATCACATACTGTTAACCTCTAAGTGAGGTTAAAGGAGAGAAAGATGTGGTGGTTAAACAGCAAGAGCATCAGCAGCTTTTCAGATAGTTTTCTCCTGCTAAAAGTGATATTGCTACTCATCCTCTCAAGCTGTAGTGAGTTGCAAGGGAGAAGAGAGCAGAGAAGAATTTCTGAGGTCAAAATATTACTGAGTAGCTAAGCACAGAAAAGGAGAGAAAAAGAAGTCTCAAGAAAACTCAGAACAAGGAACAAAGGCCTAGTAATTCACAAGCCTGCTGCTAAAAACAGACACTGTAACATGTTTTCATTGCACTTTTGACAACAATCCCTACTTTTCATTGAAAAATGAGGAAAAGAATGCTTGACTATTGCATCTACCAGCAGTGCTTGCAATAATCATCTACTTATGATTATTGGAGAAAGAGAAATGAATTAAAGTGCTGGTTGGAAAGGAGGGGTAGGAATATCTGAGAGGGGATTGTGCTTTGCTAGAAGCAGGGAGATGATCATATTGTATTTTGGGTTTGTAGTTTGAAATAATTGGCAGGATGCTCAGAGCAGGTGGATGGTTATTTCTAGTTTCTTCTATTCTGGTCTAATAAATAAAGTAGGAAATGCACTCAGCCTTTGGTTCCTTAGACTGGCTTTGGTTTTCTTACTAATGTACTACCTGCAGCCTTAAATATTTGCTTAGTTTGGGTTTGTAATGAGTTACTAATTTCATTGCTGGCTGTAAGCATGACAGAAATCATTACATCATGCCTTATATGAAGAAATCTCCTTTAATTTCAACATACTTCAGTGACTTTATTCAGGCTATTGTGTGGCATAATCATCTCTTATTACCACACACTGCACTTCAGAACTGGCAAAGAAGTGCCCTTTAAATTGAAATCAAGTTCTTCAACAACTGCTTGCGCCATCTGAGACAAGGCTGCTTTTAGTCTGATTTCCTTTCTCAAGACTGCCTCTCTTGCTGTGAGTATCACTCAGTTGAACAGCTCTATGCTGAGGCTTCACAGAAAGGCCTGCAGGAGCATCTGGGCAGGGCTCAGCACCATGTGCCTCTGAGACAAGGAGTGAGAAATGCCACGGCTGCATCCCAGACTGCTGACAGAGCAGGCAGCAGCAAGGGGAGGCAAACGGGAGCAATTCAGGGATGGATGCAGTCCCCAAAGTGATGTATTCTGAAGTTAGACAGAAAGGAAAAAGCCATCAGGAAATGTGTTTGCTAGCACTATTCCAAGTGCTCATGAGAAAAGGAAATCTCTCCTTTAATTTATAGCAGTGAGAAGTGTTATCCCCGTTTGGCTGTCAGAGTCTATTAAGAGCCCTGCTTGCTAAATGCCTTATCTAAATTGCTCAAGGTGCTTTTTGAAGCTGATATGACTGGGCCCATTAAAAGGGCTGCTGAACTGAGGTCCAGAGATGCACTTCTTTGAAGCTTGCAGCCCCTGGATCCTGCACAAACCAACTTCTTGTGTCTGTGCTGCAAGATGAGTTCTGGTTTGGGAGTGGGTTTGGGCAAACTCCTCCATAGCATGAGGATTGATCATCTATATGATTCCAGCACAGGTAATTTGAAGATGTCTGGGTTCATCTCAGGAAGAAATGGGTCTGAAACCCGAAGGAGGCTGGACTTGAGTTTACTGGTGTTCCTTCCAGACAGACCATGAGAGTGAGTAAGGCTGAGTTCCCTCTCACATGGACAGTGGGACCGTCAATGAGGATGGACAAGTCTGGCCTTGAGAGTGGGGTTGAACCTTGTATAGACAGATAATAAAGAACCTCAGAAATTTTTCCCTCAGAAGGAGAAAAAAAGGCCATTTTAATTAGATTTATCCTATATAAAACATAGGGCTGCCTTTCAAGGCACAGAATTTCATGGGCAGACAGAAGGGTGACCACATTTCCATTAGATGGAGAAATAGCACATTATGCTGCTCTGGTTTAGTCCACAGCTCCTGAATTTTCTCTCTTTAAATGGCTGTATAAATCTAGTGGCAAAAGCAGGCAGTTTGTCAATGAATGACTAACACCAGAGCAGTGCACTGTCTCACCATCCTCTGGCAGCTATTACACCTGGGCAGTATTTTCTGGGAGAAACTTGCAAGTATGTGTAGGCTGGAGCTTTCCAAATAGACTAAGGGAAGTTTTACCCTTTCATTTCTAAACTGACAAACTAACTTTCAACACAGCTTTTTCAAAGGTTAATGATTTTAATTCAGAAAAAAAAAATGTTATATTGTAACTCAGTGTCAATCACACAACCAAAAAGTTAAAAAGTTTCTCTGAATTCCTGAATGCGCTGTTGTTTTCTGCTCAAGGAGAACTTCTGGAAGTATCATGGAAGTGAACAAGCCCAGCCTAAATAGCCCATTGTTGTAGGCTACTTGCATGATCCAAAACCATTGCTATCTGACTACCCTGAAGTAGGTTTTCTTCCCCATTTTAACCTAAAAAACCTAAAAAAAAAAAAGTAAAATAAACACTTTAAGCTTTTGTTTTACATATTTCCCACCTTCACAGACCATATGGCAGAAGACAATCCTTGCCATCACAGGAGGTCATGATAACCTCTCTGGAAACCAAATAACAAAATTTGTCCATCTGGAACATTAGAGATAAAGGTTTTTTTGTTTTTTTTTTCAACTATGCATGATTCCATATCCAGCTTTGGTTTCACAAATGAACTAAAAGCCCTAAATATTTTTTCAGTAATAAGAAAGGAGGGCTGGGGTCCCAAAAATGATTGTTCTCACGTTTTTCTGAGCTATCCAAGGCAGCCTCAGGTTAGTGGTGTGATCAACCTTTATCACACAGCATAGAAAAATCATTTTGGAAAGGAACAGAAGGAAATCTTTGCCCAGACTGGTTTGCAGCCCTTGTGCTGAGGTTTTAAACAATTCTGACAGCAGCAGGTTGGTTCTCAGCAGCACAGACGCTCCTCACTCTTACAGAGAGCTGACTTCCTGCTGCATTGTTAAAGATAAATTACAATACAGCAGTTATTGCCAGGGAGACTGTGCATTGAATACAGCACTCTATAAAGACCTGGCACTTTAGTAGAAGAACAGATATTTGAAAACAATATCAGCTTAATTTCCCTTTCTTCTCCATGCAAAAAAGCTATAAAGTGTTAGAACTTTCCTGTAATTTGCTTAATTGATTAACTTGATTGATGTAGATGACTGAACAAAGGGTGAAGCAATGAAAAACAGGCCATTATCTTCATTTGTTAGCATAGTTCGATTTTGTGTAAATATTTTGTTCCAAATTTATTCAGATTGTTACACTGGAGAGCATTTTTCAAAAGCAAACAATTTTTACTTGCAAAAGATTTGTCACCAGAAATTTCACTCCCCAAAGGTAAAGAGAAACTGATTTAACCAGCTACATATTGGAGGAATCAAAAGTACAATGATAAGAAAGAGGGTGACTGTAAAATGAGCAATGTGATGGAGAGTTCTGCTCCTCCTGCTCCCAGAAGCTGAGAAACTGCTCTCAGTTTGGATTGACATCTTTTCCAGCATGTCAAATAGAAAATTAATGCTCTATTTGTTGATCTGATCCTTGGTGGCTGCATTTTACTGAAGTACAAGATCCACTTTGTAAAGCAGTTGTTCTTCTGGTAATTGTGCTGTGCTTCATTTAGGAAACATTCAGAACAGAGTGAATTGTGCCTACAGTGATAACAGGCATTTGGCTTTCAGATTCTGATTGTGCCATTAAAAATGGGGAAAGATTGTCACTCAGAAAGCAGATCTTGATAAATAATATGCTGGAAGAGTTGGAAGCAGTGTGGGGAAAAGCACAACCACACCAATTGCCTTAATTATTGACTGAAGAAAACCACTTTTGTCCCAGGAATATCTGTACAGAAGGAGGATGGCTCTGAAGTAAATGCATGTTCTTTCCTGTTCATTGTGGCATTGCTTTAATTTCACAACTCAGTAGCCCAGGGCTCACCTGAGTTCCTAAAGAATTGAATAATTGATCCACAATTAATGGATGCACAAAGCAGGAAAACAGGAGCAGGATACCGGTTAATACAAGAGTCAACTTTGGTGAATGAGGCCATGTACTTGTCCAGCTTTTGGAAATTGTTTTATTAAATTCTATTAGATCTACATGGCCATATGCTGAAAGATACTTTTAAAAGCAAAAGGCATTTGGAAAAATGCTGTGTACCTATGCCAAATTACTTTCTGTGAAGAATAATCTTAGAAATTCAGTAAAATGCACACAGAGTTGTGTGCAGGATGATTCAAATTCACTTCATAGCTACAGTGATCATGAGCTTTTCTTTGTACAGATGGAATGAACTTGTGCCACTTTCACATTGAATCACACACAAGGCATCTCAAAGTTTATATGAAAAATAAAATTTCAGCACAGAGGCTTCACCCTGCCCTTATCTTTCCCCCAGAGTTAAATCCGCATTGTGAAACAATTTGTTACCTGGCCTCTGGGCACGTGTAGTACTCAAGTAACCCTCCCTGCCTGCTGGGGCTGTGGAGGAGGTGAGCTCCTTGCTTCCAAGCACACCACTGTTGCAGGAGAGATCCATCCAAAGGCTTCCCATATTCTGGATTTTCCCTGTGCCGTCCTCGTGCCAGCGTTATGCACCCACATGCATCTGTGCTCCCTGAGCATGGGCACGTACTCTGCAATTAGCTCGAGTCTGAGCACTCAGGTTACCATAACACCCAGCTCTCAGCTACCAACAGATGGCATTTATAAATGCACAGAGACTGGAAGGTGATCCTCTACAGCAAGTTTATTTCTGTAAACCTTTCAGAGTCATATGAAAATTACAGAGAGTATTAATTCATTGATCTGCTGAGCCAGAGGAACAGCAAACTGGCTTGTTGGCTCTTATTGGGATTTTTAGCAAGTGAAAACCAATATAGGTTGGCAACTAAGCCCACACTCCTTGTTTTAGAACACTGATTGTGACCTGATGGCTGTAATTCAGTCTCAGGCTCATCTCATCTCTTATTTCTCTGAGCATTATTAAAATATTCCCAGGAAGAGGAATCCCAGAGAGCTGCATGGACATCTCCCCACCCTGCAAGGCACCAAACACCTCCTGCATGATTGATGTATACTCTGGATATCAGCCAGCAATGTGCAACTGGAGAACAAAAATTAATTAAGAGGCAAAAATTCATAGAATAGGATCTTAGAATGCATGATTCCAGGCTGAAAACAGAGAACAGGCTGAAAACAAGGGTCCTGTCCAGCTCTAAGCACTGCCAGTCTCTGAGAGTCTCAAGCTGACAGCAGTTTGTATTCTAAAATAAAGACTCCGTTTTCCTATGTACAGCAGATGGAACTCAATGACAGAACGTGGATAAATATAGAAGACTAAAAAATATAATATCTATTTGAAGCAAATAAACCACCAGGCTTGTTACCAAAGGCACTCAGAAGGAGCTGACCAGCACCATCCAAGCCCTCCCTGTGTTCACAGGCACTTGCCAAGAACCTTTATGTGGAATAACTCCTAAGATACCTGGACTGTGGTTAGGAGTGAGAGGATCACATATGTGAACATGAGGGAACTCCAGCCAGGCAGCAATTCTGATCACTGACTTCTGATAAAGCTGGATCACATGCGTGTGTAACATGAGAGCTGTTTAGAAACGAGTCTGAAATTCTACATCAAATTTCAGCTTCAGCATCTTTGAAAACTGCTGGGTTAAGGTTGGATTTTTTTTACTCCATGCTTTTTTGTTGATGCTAAAATTCACCAGTAGGTAGAATCTAAATGCAGTCTAACATCAGAATGAATCTGCCTCATTTAAAAGAATGTGCCAGAACTCGTTCGTTCAACTGAAGCATAAAGATTCCAAATAATTAACATAAACACAAGCATCATCTACCTTATGGAGATGGATTCCTGTCAGGTGGGTGTTCTCTGTTTCAGTGTGCATAGCCAGATGCTCTAGTCATTCTTTTAAAGGACCTAGAACATTTATAATGATTAATCACATTTCTAAAGCAGTAATGTATGCTACCATCTGTTTAATTAAATCTCACACTTCCAGACACACGCCAGTCAGCTCACGGGGGTCAAACACTATTTCCCCCCTTTTTTACATAAGGGAGCAATTGGTTTACACCATTTTACTTTTTCTGCAGTCCTTCTGGCTTTAGGTACCAACCAGCACTCAAAGGATGACTGACAGCATGACAGGAGACAAAGCTATTTTAAAAGGGAGGGATCTGACCTCTGCTCTCTCTTTCTCTATAATTACTCCATGTTTGTTCAGCACCTGTTACTTTGTACCTGAGACAGCTGTGAGTATCTTATGCTAAAGTGAGCTAAGAGAACAAACTCAACAGGTCATGAAGAAACTAAACTCCTCTAAAAATGTTTTCTGGCTTCTTCACATGCTTGGGTTCACACACCCAGAGACTCGTTTAAGTCAGTGTAAAAAAGGATTTTGACAGGGCTGCATGTGTCATCTGATCCTGGCCATTGCAGGAGATTTGTCACTATGATTTTTGGGTTGTTTTATACATGCCTAAAGCCTTTCTTGCCTATTTTCTTGTCCTGATTAAGGTCCTGGTTGAAATTGCTCAAAAAAAAAAAAAAAAAAAAAAAAAGAAAAAAAGCAGCCTTAGGGATTTTGAAGATTATTATCTCCTACTTTCATTTTGTAGCAATACTAAAGTATCTGAGTTTGAAATATTGCATTTAATGTAAACTGCTGAAGCGTGCTATAGATATCAGCGTGAACTTTACATACCACAACTTGCACAGATTTGCACTTTATTAGCATTGTTATTATGTTTTTTCCCTTTGTTTATTTGCCTTAATAAAGGAATTGCTGAACTGACAAAACCTTCCATGATGCAGTGTCTCAGGAGAACTCATGACCCCCAAACTGTGTCAATCCCACCTGCTGCCTTTACCAGGGATGTGCCAACCCTCTTGCCCAGGTAGAAAGAATGAATATTTCTAATGCACTGATTCTTCATCAAAGTGAGACAAATTGTTCTAAAACTATTTCTTCAAGTAATGTCTGGTCCTGAAGCACATGTCAGGTTCCTCACAATGAGTAGTGGCTGAAACTGCTGTAGACACAACTGAGGAACTATTTCAATATATCAGGGTACATCCATTCCTACTCAGACAGCAATCCCAGAAACTGGCTTGGTTGCCCAAAGGAAAATTACTGCATTTACAAACTTGATGGCTGGTTTATGTTAATGTGAGATTAAGCAGATTTATTACCTAGCTAGTTTGATAAAATCATTAGCTATCCAGTGCTTGGCCATTTTGGTAAATGAAATTTAAAACTTAAATTCAAACTGTTTCTAGAAAGAGAATGACAACCTATGACAGCCTCTAGTGAGGTGATTACTGGCAAATATTACACCTGGTATAATCCTGTCTTTGGCAGACTGTCTCAAACAAGGATAAAATAAAAGAATCCTGCCCACTAAAGCATCAAGGCTGATGATTGCTACAGCTGAAATGTAGCTCTAGACTGAACACAACATGATCAGCTAAGGCAATGTGTGCTCTGAACTGAAGGGTTTTATTAAAGAGGCCCAAAATAAGCAGGTAATTTTTAGAGCTAATTTCAGAAACATTGCAAACTGAAGTCAGAAGAAAATCTACTTTCAACTTCCCTGGAAGATTTCACCTCCAGTGTCCAATCAGTGTCAAATTTCTCACTTATAACTCCTGTAGCTGGACATTCTGACTACAAACAATAACTAGTATAGACATATATTAAATGTAAACAAATAGATTTATCATAATGTGAAATATTGGAACATTACATGGCATTAATGTCTCTGACACATCTGAGCTATTTCTTCTTGAACAGATGGTGACATTACAGTCACCACAAACACTGAAGAAAAA
Source organism: Zonotrichia albicollis (assembly GCF_047830755.1). NCBI lineage: Eukaryota > Metazoa > Chordata > Aves > Passeriformes > Passerellidae > Zonotrichia > Zonotrichia albicollis. The sequence continues at coordinate 5,252,820 of NC_133830.1, forward strand.
TTGCAAGAAAATATAGTTTTACACACAAAATTTAGAGTTTGTGTGATGAAAAACATTGTTAATGCAGTCTAACACTCCATTTTGAAGCCTGCCCATATTTAAAACCTAAATCATGAGCAGCGAACACAGCTTTGAAGTCTAATAATCCATGCACCAATGAGTTATTGGAAGCAGGTGAAAGTAAAAAATCTCTTAAAAGTTTTGCTGAAAGATCTGTCTTCATCATTGGTTTTCCAACATTTAGTGACTTTTAGAGTTCTCCTACAAGGGAGAGATTAAAAATGCATGTTTATGAGACTAGAGCCAGGTCATCTTATTGTCCTGAAATCTCTGCCAGAACAGGATGTGGAGTAAGAAAACCTCTCCACAATCTCACATGGAACCACAGAGATAAAATCCTTTAGAAAAAAAACTGATCTCAACCCATGACTTGGAAATAATTCCTTGTGGATTACAGGTTTGGATGTTTGTATACATGGATGTTCAGGTTCCTAAACCATCTGTGTAAACCATGGGACTGTGCCCCACACAGCAGGATGGGTTCTGTCTTATCAAGAGGTCACTGCCCCACGTTGTCACCTGTCACGTGGATGTGGATGTGGATGTCACCATGGTGGGGATGACTGGATGGCCATTAGACTCACTTGCTTTCTCTTTGGTCTCTTACATAACCTGAGACTGGTTCACTTAATGCACTGACTCAGAGAATGAATGAGTTCAGCAGTCTTTCATAAAATGTTCTGTTATCCCTCCAAAGAGAAGGAAAATGCCATTCAGGATCAGATAAAGAGCTGGAAGGTCTAGGTGCACTTGCAAGCCAAACTTAATCCCTCAGATGACTGCGGAAGCTTTTACGGACTTGTCCATACACAAACCTGTGCCTGCCTAGGTTGTCCCATCCAGTGAAAAAAGACTCAAGATTGGCAGCTACAGCTTAGCTGAGCTCTGAGGCTGAACAGATATTTGCTCTTGGTTTTCCCTACAGCCATCCCAATTGGATTTAGCTGTCAGAGTTGATGTTGCTGTCTCCAGCCATGCCTTGACTGGGCAGGTGGACTTGGTGAGCTTTTAGAACTTGGATACAGCCTGTCATGGGCTCATTGCCAAACATTCTCCAGCTATTAGGGTTGAATCCTCTGCGGCACAGGTCAAAGGAAAAGATTTAACATAGAAAACCTGCTATTAGACAAAACAGCAACCCTGCTCTGCACTGCATAAAGGCTGAAATTCATGTGGCTAAAATAATTGCAGTGTTTTTAAGATCAAGTACTGTTCAAAACAACAGAGATCATCGTAATGGGAAATGCATAATAGGGAAGTAATAGGGAATGCAAGTAAATGATATAAAATGCCTCTGGGCTGAAAAGCAGTAAGAGAAGAACTGAGGTAGACCATTACAGCATCAGATTAAAATACACAGTTGATCAGGTGATTGCCAGAAAAAGAGGTGCTGTGTAAGAAAAAGCCCCATTTATAACTATTGGACAGCTAAAGCAGTGCTTTCATCCCACAATAACATCTTAAAACAATTGCTAGAAGAGCTCTCTGCAGCTGGAAGGATTATCTGACTCTCACACAATTCCTGTTACTCAGGTTCATTTCTGAGAGATGTGGTTCATAAACTTGAAGTGATTGGTAGTATTTTTGGGATTGCTTTAATGTAAAATTCACTGCTAACATGATTACATTCTGATAATCTGCTAAAGGAAAGTCTGAGCTACCCAGCAAAAGTACAGTGTGCTCCTGGCTGAAGGCTCCAAGGGAGGTTGTGGTAGCTATTGGACCTGGAGGGAATTAGATGCATTTACCAGCTTTGGAAAGCTTCCAGCCTTTATCACTGAAGGCTGTTGGAAATGCTCCTAAGAGCATCTGGAATATATAACAATATTTTCCAAAGGTTTGTTGTAGTTCATGCTTCTTGGGCAATTTCCAAAGAACCTGGGCAATTTTACAGCTATTAGAAAGCGATGCAAAAGCCAGTGGCTGAAATTCATTTCCATTAAATTGCAGGATTAAAATTCTCAATAAAGAGTCAAAGGAGGATGAACTTGGCATGCAATAAAATTGAGAGGTTCACCTGTGAGCTGCTGTGGCCGTGCTTCAAACAAAGCCAGCTCTGTTGGAGTAAGGTAGCATTGTCAGTAGGACAGTGACTCAAGTGGCACTCACCTGCCTCCTCAGTCCTTCTACCATGGCATTTTGGGGGTGTTTCACATTCTACTCATGGCAAATAACAGGAGAAAATCCTATTTAATAACACATTTTAAGAACTTGTATGCAATATCTTGAAATCAATAGAATGGCAGTGGCTTACCAGCCCTCAGGACACACTCTGAAGCTATTAGCACAAACTGTGGGGTTTTATTTCAGTTCCACTTGGCCAGATAGCAATCATTCCTATTTCATGCTATAAAAAATACACTATTTATGTGTGATATTTAAGTCAGGGATGATTTAGATGGATAGGGGAGCAGGATAAAGGGATATAAATAACATACTAGCTCACCTAACAAAAAATCTAGTCTGAAACCTCTGCTTAGCATGGGATTTCAAAAGAGAAGAGCTTCAAGAGTAAACAGGAAAAAAAAAAACGCAGGTTTTGAGATTCATATTACCAAATACCCTGGATGTCCAGGTTTGGAAACTGAGGTGGAACACAACAATATACTTAGAATCAATTTTTCAAATACTCACAGGCTTTGAGGCTATATCCCTGAGTAACTTAAATCTGATATAAATCCAGTAGCAGGGTATAACCTATATCTTAGTATCTTCGCTGTTGTAATCTTCGCTGCAGCGTTGTTCTCACCTCTCTACTGGGGCTCTTCTCCATTCTCTGCAGCACAGTCCTTCCTTTCTTCTCAGGGGCTCCTCCTGGGCTCTTGACCCACCCCTATTTATTTCAGTTACCTTCACGAGCTACAGCTGCTGCCCAACTAAGGACCCTGCAGCTGCAGCTCGTTTGGAGCAACTCGGACCCACACAGATCCCACAATACAACATATATTCAGGCCCCCACACTTCACAATACTCATTCAGGGCTAAGCTGAAAAGAACTGATGCAAAGTGTTGCTCTAAATAATTATTCTCCTGGCTGCACCTGTAGGTAAGAGTTTTGCAAAGGTTAGTCAGATGGGTGGATGCAAACTGTTACCCACAAAGTGACCAGAAATTTATGTAGATATAAAAATTAAGTGCCAGGAAACACACCTAAGATAGATACATACTTCCTCCCTTAAATCTGTGGTTCTGATATTTCCCTGTGTGGGCAAGACTGAGAATTTCTGGCTTATCCCATCTCAAGCATCTCTACTTGGGATAAAAATCCTCCTCCAAATTAGCATCCTAGATATTTCACTCATACTGCCCCTTTCTCCTTGAAAAGGCAAGCTTAGAACTGAAAGAAACACTGCCCTCTTCCTACACTTGGCAAAGCAGGCTCTGCTCCTCTGCAAGCTGCTTTATATCTTCTCTTACCTGGGAGAAGGGCCTAAACAAGGACATAAGGTCTTAGGAGCATGATCAATTTACAGACACCTTCCAACTAGAGTATAAACTGTTATCCAGAATGATAAGCACAAATCCTGATTTATTTTTCGTACAACAATGACTGCAGCAGTAGGAACAGTGGTTATTTGAGTTACTATAGCTGTTTCACTCTTCCCAAGTAGAAAGGTCACAACCCTGAACCTCTTCAAACCATTCTGCAGTATTCTCTCTTCTGTGTGACCAGATGATTTTTGACCATGTGAGTTCCTTTGTGCAGAGGGACTGGGAGGTGACGTGTCTGCATCTCAGCTGCCTGGAATCTGTTCAAATTCTGCTCACAGATGTTCTTCCTTTCTGTATTCAGTCCCAACACCCCAACCTGTCATAGTCTTGTCTTCCATTTTTCTTCACTGTCCCTGTGAGCTAAAGTTGACAACTTGCTTATTCAAGCTTTGAGTAATATAGAAAAGCAATAAATTCACTAGAAATTGTATCTTTTTTTTTTTTTTTTTCTGTCTGGCTCAAATATCTGGGTGGCAAATCTGCAAAAAGTCTGCTTAGCAATTTCTCTCCTTGCTTTACATTTCCAGAAAGATTTTAGAAATGTACCAAAGCATCCAATTTCTACTCTGTCTTTCTTGCCACATCTCCTCTCCACAGAAAGCACTGAAGGTGTTTGCTGCTGTAGATCTTCACTTTCCTTTTCAGAGGCATCTTTCTGTTAGATCTCTGATAGCTGTCAGAATGTATTGCTTTCCTGCCTGACATTTGCATGGGTCTTCCATCAAATATTGCCATCCACAGCAATCCACCTGTCCAGATAAGTGAAAATCTCCTTTTCTCAGCTCTTTTCCTGTAAACATTACTCTTCCATCTTTCTGTATTCCTCCTACCTTCATCAGCTTTGATTTGGAGCTACACACACACACAGACTGTAGACACAAATACAAAGATGCTATAGGAACAGCTGAAGAAATTGAGGTGTCTCTCAAAACAATCATTCAGAGTTAGACTGGGAAATGTAATGTCTAATTTATCATTGCTGGTTTATGCATCATTGGTAATGTCAGCAGTGGATGTGCCTCTTCAAGAAGAAGGAAGTGCCAAGTTTTTTGAATGCAGGATTGTCCCAGAAATGCCATCACATATGTTTCACAAGTAATACAAGACTGCAGCAAACTGGTGAACATGCAAAAACATTCACTAGTTTTCTTTTTAAGGATGTACATTTTAACACTCATAACTTCAACAGAACACAGTGCATCTGGCTCTATTCTTTATCAAGTGAACTGAATGCTCTCTGTAAGGCTGGATAATAAATACAGTGATGTGCTATCAATATAAATTGATAAGCTGTAGATGATATCCTTCATTCCTATTTAGTTAGGAAATTCTGTATTGTAGTTATAAACATCCAGAAAAATTTAAGGACTTTAGAGATACTCACCCTAATCTTCCAGCTTTAACTCTATGTGAGCTAAACTGTTTAGGATATCAGTTCTTATGTCAAGTTTCACAAGAAAAGGGAATTTAAGAATTCAGTTATTTGTTCAAATCCAGAGTTTCCACTTGCCTGGATGAAAAAAAGATTGCTATGTCCAAACTTTATAAGCCACTCTCAACCAGACTAAACAGAAACAGCAAAACATTGAACCAAATATCAGAAAAAGTATTTCCCAGCAAGAGTTTCATTTCAGAGACTCATTTCTCCTTCCCAGGTATTATTTTTTGCCAAGTGCCAATGTATTGGCACAGATGATCCTTGTTTGACTGACAACTCACTCTTATGGTAAGAGGGAGGGGAAACAGCCCTGAAGGAAGGAGAGTGGTAAATGAATGCCAAGAAATATCCGGGCAGGAAAAAGCCACTGTTCTGCTTCCCTTCTGTCTAAAGAGGGCGTGGGGAGATAAATTAAAGTGAGGGAGATGAGGGTGTGCAGGGGTGACAGCAATGCACACACACCTGCCTTGCTCACCACACCGTGCACAGGGGACTGAGGCAGCTGCTCTGGAAGAAGTGAATTTCAGCTTCAGACTGTTTCCTCTAACAAATGGCAAGCTGTCTCAGGGAAAGACATCTGTGGCTTGCTCCTGGTGAAATTTCACTGTGCTCACATAGAAAAATTGTCTTTGCTCGCAGTTGCTTGCACAATAAATTCATGGATCCTTTGCAAACATGTCAAGATTTGCAGGAAACTACTAATGAAAGAAAGAGTGGGTCATTTCACTTAGCTCAAATCCAGTGAGAGAGAGTGATGTTTGAAACCAGCAAGACAGAAATTGAGGATTAAATAAACAAAAGGAAAATTTTTGCAAACAGCTTAAGAAACCCAGTCTGAAAACAGCCAAAGAGCACAGATCACAGCAAACTAAACATGAGCTATAAATACATAACATAAATACATAAATACAAGCATATTTGATTTTCAGATTTTCAGATACAAACCCTGAACTTTCTCCCCTCTGTCTACTGCAGTTTGTTTGTTTTGCATAACAAAATTATTTTGGTTTGTCCATTAAAACATTCTGCAATTTCTTTCCTCCAGAAACCCCCACTTTTAAGTGCAGTGACATTAGCTCTGGCAAGACACATGGCTTATTTCAGCTGAGAAGTGCTCTGATCTGCAGGAACTAATTAGAGCATTTTCTCAAGCTCATCCCTTTCTTCTCATTACTGGTGACCAAAGACAACTGCTGAGACATGATTATTACAGAACTGTCTGCTGGTGTATGCATTATCTTTACAGAAATAAATCAGCAAATTCTACCAGAATAAGGGGTAAGGAATGCTTAGGAAAACTGCCAGTGGCAGAAAGCAGCACCCACAAGAGTCACCCTAAGGCCAACCAAACTGATTTCTGCCAGAAATAGCTTCAGAAATAAATGCTATTGGGGAAAAGGAACATAGAAGAAATTGAGTCTGTGCAGAGTGATATCAGTTTATTCATAAAATGATCAGAGAGTTGGAACATATTTCCTATGAGGAAAGGCTGAGGGAGCTGGGGTTGTTTAGCCTGGAGAACACTCCTGGGAGACCCTATTGAAGCCTTTCCATGCTTAAAGGGGCTTTTATGAAAGATTGAGGCAGACTTTTAATGGGGTTTGTAGCAATAGGGCAAGGGGTATCAGTTTGAAACAAAAGAAGGTAGATTCATACTAGATATAAAGCAAGTTTTTACATGATGGTGGTGAAAAGCTGGCATAGGTGTGGTGGACATTTAAGGTCAAGTTGGATGGGGCTCTGAGGAACCTGAGCTAGTTGAAGACACCCCTGCTCATTGCAGGGGGTTGGACTAGATGGCCTCTAAATGTCCCTTCCAACCCAAACTGTTCTATGACTCTGATTTCTCACTGTGGTCTGCAGTTGTTAAACAGATGAATATTCAACCAGTGGTTTGAGGCATGTCATATCTTCCGAAGGGCTGAACAGCTTCAGCCAGAGAGTGCTTGAGTTCAATAAATTAGTCTTATTTACAAATTAGTTCATATATTTATATGTTTATATGTTTGGGCATTCCTTAACACCATACTCTACAAGTGATTATATTTCCCTCAAAGTGAAGTCTGCTTCATCTGCCAGTCCTTAATTGCTGCACAAAAATGAGCAATAATTACATAAAAAGCAAGGAAAAAGGCAGGAATAAGCTGTTCACCCATTCTAAATGTGGATCTGTACTAAAGGTATAGCATTTCTGCATTTGTGGTGCTTTTCCACATTGCTGCATGTTCTGCCTTTTATTATTGTCTGGCTGCATGAACTTTAAAACCCTGAACTAAATTGTCATGGAATCCTGCTCTGAATCCTACTCAAGAAACAGGCTTGAGAATTGCTGCTTTCAGCTGCCTTTTACTTTTCCATCAGCTGTATATTTTCATGGCCTCTTTCTATGAGCCATGTTTGAACAAAATTCTCCAACACTTCCCCAGTCCTTCAAAATCCCATTTTTCTCCTACTTCCAGAGTGCAATGGCACTTAAAATTTGTAAGCTTTTAGAAGTGCCAGATTTAAATCCATGCCAAAATAACAACAGGAAAACAGGAAAACATCACACTGGGTTTATGAGGGAGAGAATCAAATGGCATTTTTACATGCAAATGATGAATATTACAGAGAAAGAATTCAATATGATGAATGTGATGTTTCCTCTCTGCTATTAAACAAGCTTCTGTGATGCATTTGTCTATCCCAGCCTTATAATTCCATAGGAAATAGCACAAGTTTCTCATGCAAATTTGCAGCAGCTGTAAAGGGGAGCACAAGGTCGTGACTCGTTGACCCATCAATCCAACATAACTGATGGAATTTTTTTCACCATCAAGGAAGGAAACTGAAAAGAAGAGAGACCCTTCTAGGTGTTTCTGTGGATTTTGTTGGGTTTTAGGGTTTTGAGGGTTTTTTAGATTCATTTTTAACATTTAGTTACTGCTATCACTATGTTTTCTTTTTCAGGAAGAACAGAGTCTATCACAGTCATGCACTGAGTTCTCAACACACCATTAATTTCCCACAGTGCCTAAACTTGGTCTCATTGTGTCTTTCAGGCCTGAAAAAAAAATTTACATAACTCAGGAACTGCCCCCTGAAGAGTTTAGTTTCTATCATCAGTAGCTATGTGCCAGCAGGGAAAACTATTTTCAGCAATATAAGCAGTGTACACCATCCAATCACCAGGGGTTTCTACACCAGGACTGTAGCACAGGGACCTTCCTAATTGCACCTGATGACCTGCCCTTGTTTAAATTATTTAAAGTATCAAATAAAGAGGGAAAACCAAATAATTTTATCAGTTTCACAGGCAACTGATTACTTTCTGATTTTTAGCACTTTGGAAGCCAACATTCAAAGTCACCATCTTGCAGTCCCCAAACACACAGAATTTTCCCAGCAGCAGCCAGTGAAGGTTTTGCCAGGAAAGGCTGTAACAGCAAACAAAAACACTGAACCTTATAAGGAAAGACAAAGTGAAATGAAATGAGTTCATCATAAATGTTCTTCTTGAAATGACACTAAAACTTTATGGTGATGCTAGAAACAAAGGGTTTCTAATGGAGAAATGTTACAGTTGTTGTGTGTCCATGTTGAAGAGAAAGAAAACTTTCCTCACCACTGGAGAAGGCTCCTTGATTAGGGAAAAAAAAAGCAAGAAACAAATAATGACAGCCAATTTCCAGTGCTTTTAGGCTATTTCATATCAAACAGTGTGATGAATGTAGCAATATCACTTTTGGCTATAGCACAAAAAATATTATCCTCTATAGACGCTGCAGCATAAAACAAAAATGCTTTTATTACCACTAGCAATGATGTGACATGCCTGATAAATGCCACTTTAAGACTCCTTTGGGTCCCAGCATCCCTTCACACTTATTATCAAGTTACTAATAGATTCTGTAGGTTTGACTGGCCATCATTTAGGAGTGTCATTTACTCTGAAATGACAGAAAAGTAAAATGTTCTAAAATGCTCAATTTTTCTCTTTTCCCTGACTGAGTGACTAATGAGAAAGAATAATAACTTTTATTCATGTTGTCTAGGTGATAAAATGGCCATTGTAGAATGATGAATATCAAGTAAAGATGTTTTCATTTAACACAGGCAGGGAAAAAAAAACCATGAACCTTTAAGTCTTAAAAATATGAAAGAGAGCAGGCAGCTATTTAAGTATTCACATCTCCTCTATGACAACTGAGTCTGTTTCCCTTTGTTATTAGTTTTCCTCTGGATGCAGAGAAGAATTGAAAACAACAAGGTCAGACATGTTACAGATTAAATTCTTCCTTGCAGGATAATTCTGTCCAGAAGCCTCCCTGAGATTAACACCCCCTTTTTCTATAAATTTAATGTATAGACATACCATAAAGGTATACCATTTCTGTAAATGTAATGTATAGACATACCAGAAAGGTTAATTCCTGCAGTGAAGTGTGGAAGTTATGTAAACTAGGCAGGAAGAAGATCAGAGGGATGGAAAAATCAAAGGGAAAATAGTTGTGTAGTAGATTCCTGGCAGAACTCACAGGGTATTATATTTAGATTAAAGATGATACTTTGGTTGCAGACACTTCAGAAAGGCCTTTGCAAATCATAACCATAACACCCAGCAGAAGATAATTTTCACCCACAGTCGGTTTCTGTGCTATGCTAGAGAATCAACAGGAAAAAAAGGATATAAACCACATCTTTCTGCAAATTTAATTAATTGCAGCTGAGTCCCTAATTCTCTAAAGCCACTTAAAAACCTAGCATAAATTCTTGTCTGTATGAGAGGATCTGATCCCACCATGACAAAGATACAATAAGTAATTCTATATTAACCAACTCAAAGTAAATGTTCACCTGACCCTCTGTTCATCATGCTCAGTCCTTGCAGTTCAAACCTAACCCCCCCACTTCCTTTCAACCCAATTTTGTTGGCAAAGTACAGGGGTTTTTAATTTTTTTTTATTATCTTTCCCTGAGACAGCTTTGCCTGTTCAGTGAGTTTATTTGTGGATGAAGGGTACAAACCAATACTGTGTCTGTATAAATGTGTCAGCAAGTAATCCTATTCTAAAGTTATTTGAAGTAAAGGGTTAATTAGGATCAGACATGGCAGCAATTCCAATAAGCTCAGTGGTGATACTACTGATTTGCACAAATTATGTCCTGGTCCAGTTTCATTGACTTCAGTATTGATTTTCATCTGGATGAGTTCACCATCCCAGATCTTTAGCTTTTCAGTTCTCCAGGGTGATTGAAATGTCACTGGAGAGCCGGTCCTGCCAAAAAGGGATTAAGTGAGCCAGCTCTGAGCAAGTGTCTTTAGCTGTTCTCCTTGAGATGAAGAAATTCCATCATGGAAAGGGCCTGAAGGACAAAGGGTTTTATGGTGAAGGGGATGAATGACCGGCACCCCAATTGACTCACCAGGCAGAGCAAACTAAAAACTGTGAGAGATTAAAGCATCCCCTGTCATGGCCTCAGAAAAGGAGTGAGCTCTGCAGCTCCTTGAGGAATAGTGCCAGAGCCTCTGATGCACTGAGAGAGGATCAGGGTGTCACTGTGCTTCGTGTTCATTAGGCAGACCTGGAAACACCAGCCCTGCTCACTCAGTGGTCAGCTCTGATCATAACAAGTTCTCTGGCAAAGAGGAGGAAAAACCCCAACTGTATGATCAGAAAGATCACAGAATGCTGCTGTGGCTGTATTGCAGGCTGTGTAATGTAAACTCTATCAAATAAACACTCCCAGATATTTTCCTACTCTCCCATTACTGCACTAGAAATGCTCAATAATGTTCAACAAATGTAGGAAAACAGCATATGTCAATCCAGCATTTTCTTCAAACTGTTCTATTTTCAGTCCCCGTTTTGTTCAATTAACACTGCTATCACTGACTCACTCTCATTGCAGCTGATCCTCTTCAGGAGAACAGAAGGAGTTTTTGTTAGCACTGAAAATCCATAGTTCACAGACTACTCTGAGTTGGATGGGACCAACAAGGACCATCAATGTCCATGTCTTGGCTCTGCACTGGAAATCCCAAGAATCCCACCCTGTGCCTGAGAGTCATGTCCACACATTTTTGGAACTCTGTCAGGCTGCTGCTGTGACCGCTGCCCTGGGGATTGCTCCGTGCCCAACCACCTTTCCCTGACATCCAACCTAAACCTCTCCTGACACAATTCCAGGCCGTTCCCTTGGTCCTGCCACTGGGCACCAAGAGCAGAGATTGGTGCTGCCCTTGTGAAGATGTTCAAGACCCCAGTGGGTCTCCCCTGAGTCTCCTCTCCTCCAGGCTGAACTAACCAGGTGCCATCAGCTGCTCCTCATTTGGCTTCCCCTCCAGACACTTCAACATTCTCATGGCCCCCTTTAGATGTTCCCTAATAGCTTAATGTCCTTTTTATCTTGTGATGCCCAAAACCTCAGGGTGAGGCTGTGCCAGGGCAGAGTAGATTGGGATTGTGTGCTAGAAATCATTTGTAAAATTATTTTTCCAGTCCTAAAGACAAATTCATTTTATACCAGCCTAGAAGACTCTCTTGCTATTAAATCATCATCACTGAAAACATCACTGAAAGGTCATTTTGTCAGTGTTCTCATTCTATATTGCCAGATCCAAATTTCCCTGTGCCTGCCTGGATCTCTCTGCCTGAGGCACTTTCTTTCCTTGTTGCTCAGGTGAAGGCAGCTGCTATGTGATAAACAATTTCAAAACAATGTGTTTTGAAATTATTCTCTAAATAAAAATTGGGTTCTGTAGGCTGCAATAGGCAAGTATAAATAAAGAATGTGTCTGGTTTAAATAGAGTGAGTAAAATACACATCCCTAACATAGAGTAAGAAACATTTCTGGATAGAGGCAGGAAGGTAAACCACTGTTTTGAGTAAAAGCTAACAATAATGAGCACTTCTAAGATGGATTTGTATTAAAATTATCCTGAAAAGATTTTAAAAACAAGTATATTAAAATGCTCATGTGAAATTGTTATGAATTTTTGTCTGAGGAGCAAGTTGTCTTAAATGTTCCATTTTCTATCACAGAATTGTATTCACTCTATGAAATATTTTGCATTATATTTTAATTAAAGTTATAATTACAGAACTAAATATAATTAGCTTCTTTCTTCAAAAGAAATTGGAAGTGAACTTACTTTATTAAATTTTCAATTTGTTTCCTGCAGTGTTACATAGTTTATTCTAATTAATTGAATGAGATCTCATAAATATTTTATCAACATAGGGATGTGATTAACAGCTCGAGTTTTGTGTGGTTTTCTTTTTTCTTTCCAGCTTTCTTCTTCCCTGCATTACCATTTCCCCAGTTTTCCTGTTCACTCTCCTGCCTTGGGTGATAATTTAAGTATGGGAGCCCTGCCAGAACACCCCTCTTCCACAGCAAAATGTGGCATTTTTGCAGTCTGGGCCCTAAGAAGCCATTTTTACCTTCTCTTTGGGTGTTTGTTATCTCAGGAAACCCTCATATAACACAGGCCATGGAGGTGACACTCATTTCTTGGGTGATTTATGACTTCCACACTGAACAGCTTCCTGCAGAATCCTCTCTGCTTTCGGGGTGTGTGTGCAGCATATTTGTGTATTCCCTGAGCAGACAAAGCAGAAAGGAGTAAGAGAGACTGTAACCCCCCATTAGCACACCCTACTCCAGAGATTACAAAACGAAGCAGAAGGTGCATTTCACACAGTTCCCCGGTGCCTGTTGTGTTGCAAAGGGCTCAATTTTCACATGGCATCGGTGAGATTTCCACTGGGGAGCTGAGCAGAGTAATTGTGGCTTCAGCCTCTGTCTGCATGGGGACACCCAGCAGGACAGGAACCCCCACACAGGGCCCTCAGGCTCCTCTCACAGGATCAGAGCTGCCATCAGGGGGAAACCACACCAGGGCTGCCCAGGAAAGAGGCAATCAGCGCTTCAGAGAGTGTCAAAGCAGACAGAAAGGGCAGGAGGACACGGAGGGGAAGGGACCTGCCTGTGGTTACACACTGCATCCCCACAAACACGAGGATTCGCTTTCACATCCCCAGCCCAATGGTTCCTCCCTCCCCATCACTGCTGGAATGAGATTATTACAGTTCATGTTGGAAATGCTGCTCTGCAGCCACACTGAGAGTAGATAGACTTATCAGGATGGATAGCTAAGCAAATAAACTGCATGTCCATCATATCAAACAGAAAAAAATGTCAGTACAAATGTAAATAAAATGGATAGGCAGGAAGGAAGGAAATAATCATTATAGTTCTTGATCAGATTAAATCTGTCAGCCCTAGTTTAAGGGGGAAAGAACTGCTATCAGAGAGCAGTTCCACATTAATTTAATTAAGCATTGCTTTAATAATAACAAAAGAAAGATTCACCTGTTACCATGACCTTTAACATACATTATCAAAGGTATGGGATAAATGGAACAAAAAAGTTATCCATACAAATTTTAACCATTCATTTAGCTCAGGCAGAAATTGTGCCACTTGCCCATCTTGCATTGTTGACAGCAACAGGCTGAGTATCTTTTAATATCTAAAGAACAAATTGTTTTCTTGCAAGCATATTTTAGAAGTCCCAGTGACACTCGGTGCAAGTGGACACATTTTTTTGTGGGAAAAAAATTCTCCTAATTGTTTTTCCTGCCGATGCATTCCTTTTACTTCTTATTCTTTAATTTAGGGCAAATTTGGAAGTAGAAAATTGAATCAGCTTTGTTTGATATTCTATACAAAACCAGGTAGTCTTCATCTGCATGCACAGTAATGCTGCTTTTATTTGTGAAATAAATGAATAGAAGTCATGTTGACAAGAACCTTTCACTGATGATTCAGTGATTCTGTTGTACTGTTAATGTTGTTTTCTAAAGTCTAACACTATTTTCCAATCAATCCAAATTTTGATTGATAGATGAAGTTAACCCTGATGTTTGCAGGCACTTCCTGTAGAGGCTGGAGCTGTGACTGCTGATGCCAGACATGGATTTGACCTGAGATTTACTCTGCATTTATGTCTTGTAATGACTCCAAAGTAGCTTTATTGTGCTTGGATCTTCATCTTCTCTTAATTTATTGTGCTTGCCTGAAATCAAGTTGACTGTTACTTGCACAGCTGCAAAGGCAATAACAACAGCAAATGCAATTTTTATGTGGAGAAAGTCCACATTTCTTAGCTCCTAATACACCAAGAAAGATGAAAAGGCCAGAAAAGTTGTTCTGCTGTTAAAATGACAAGATTATGGATATTTTCTAAAATTATTACAAGACAGGGCTGGGATTCACATGTAATATTTAAAGCACATCCAACATACTTTAGGCAGCACATTATTAATGCCAAGTGAAGTATATTCTCCAAGTATTTATTTACAACTCTCAAGTGTTACAGCTCCAAGTGGGGATTCCTTCCCTGGCCTGTTTGCAAACACTGTGGCAAACATCTTGCTCCTTCTCAGGGTAATGCAACCTCCCACTTTCCTGATTCAGACTTTCTGGCCTTTCATTGGCTGGGTGCCCCCCTGGTCAGAATGACATTTACATGATTATTTGACATTTATATATTATTTATAATATAGAAATATTATTTTATAATTTGATTATTTGATTATCTGAATGCCATATATTTGACATTTATATGATTATTTGCTGATATTGTATAATATCAGCACCAGCAAAGGCAGCTGGGCCAGGTTCCAAAGACTTCAAATTCCCTTCCCACAATGCTTCAAACACACTGTGGCATCACAGTCCTATCACTTTATCTGGTAAAAAGCTATTTTATCTCTTCTCTTGTTTTAGTTTGCTTTCACAGCCGAGGTCTCATCTTTTACCTTGCAACATAACTTCAGATACTTTTCCCCTTACCAGATTCTTTATTGCCTGCTGCAGTTTTTTTCTCGACATATGTGGGAAACAGTCTTCACACTTTCCTTTCCATTCCACATCCTTGACATAATGGGTAGTTTGAACAGTTTGAATATGTACACACAATGGAGAGGGGGATCTGTGCTCACAGACATGGATGTCTCAAGCATTTTGTTGAAATAAATTTTAAAGGAGGTTCTACTTATTTTTTTAAATTTTGGACATGGTTTGTCCAGATAATATTAATATATTCATAAAGTTAACTCTCAACCATTGTAAACACTGTAATATTTTGTTTCTTGCTTTTCACCCACTTATGAGAGAACAAACAAGAGAGATCTCTGTGTTTGGCACAGGGCAGGCAGGTGCTGAGCTCCCTGTGTGGCTGAGGCTCCCAGCTCTGTGGGCTCAGGTGATCCCTGCACACACAGCAGAGGGGCACAGAACCTTTATGGATCTACAGAGCCACACTGAAAAGAGAATTACTGGTTCAGGGAGCTGCCACAGGGCACACCACACCAACTCTGCTGCATCCTAAAGAGATGTTGAATTATGAGATGGAGAATAACTCATGTCATACTTTTTGCTACCCATTTGTCCAGAATAGTTTCTATTTCATATCTCCCGTTTTTGGTTTTTTTTTTTTCCCTCAGCAAATTTATCTATGATAGAAATACTACGAGCTGGGCTATGCCAAGTTGGAATATTCTAATAACAAAGAGTCCTTGGAACAACTGCAAGGACTTGGAAGCAAGATGCAATAAAACTAGTTCTGAATGTTTCCAGGTTGTGAGCATTTTTGTAAGAGAGGACAAGTGAACAGATATTTTGATGCTGGAACTTAGATGAGTATAATTTTTAACTCTAGCTGTAACCAAACCACAATCTGGATTTTTCAGTTTGGGGTTTTGTCACAGCACTCACGTGGCATTTGTACCACAGTATCTTGATCAGCAGGTAGCATCTGCCTTGAGTTTTGTTCTATTTAATGTGATAAAAGTGGACCTCATGCAAAGACAACTAATTGGGGAGCTGAATACACAACCCACCACCCACCATGTGTCGTTACTGGAAATAACTCCACAAAGAAACCACATTTGGTGCTGAAAAGCTAAGACAGCTCTAACTTCTGAAAGCATTCTCTGTTTCATTATCTCTCTGTGACTTGGGATGCTTTTTTGTGACACAACCCCCTGTTTCCCCCATACACCCATCCCCTGTGCAGCAGCAACTGGTCCCAAAGGCATTCTGAGTCAGAGACCATTGAAATCCTGTAACTGCCATACCCGTGGCTTTGCACTGGCTTCAAGAGTGGGAAGATTGGCAACAAGATGCAGTCAGAGCAAAAATAGTCCTCCTCTGTATTATTTGGTGCTATGGCACAAAGATGATTATTGGACCAAAAATTTAGTGAAGAGAGCCCCCTGCTCTGTGAATACATAAACATTGCTTAATGCACACAGCAATTCCTGTGCTCGGGCTTCCCTTTGTGGGACAAAAGACAGACATGACACTGGGGCAGCAACAGATAAATAAACACATCAAGGACCTGATGGCTACAGGATCACCTCTGATCTTCTTGGAGAATGATAAAGGAAGACCCTTGCAACTGCTCCAAGCCAAGTTAATTTAAAACTGTTGGGGGAAGCATTGGCTGGCCTTGTCCATCCTCCTCAGCCATCACAGACTTCTCTCACACCTGGGCAGGGCACTGCATAAGGCAGGTTTCACTTCAAGGAAACACCAGATTTTACAGCACTCCTGAGAGAAATAAAAGAATCCATATCTGGCTTTCTCAAGAAGCCTCTGCACAAGAGTGTGTCTGTGCTCCTCCAGGGCAGAGCAGTTCAGACTACCTGGGGCAGTTGTCCCACCTCAGTCAGTGTGCTGGCACACCTGTGGCGTTCAACAAGCTGCCAGGACCAGCCAATACTGTACATCCATCCTGACTTTACACCCAGGCACTCCTGAAGTCCTTACTTTGTAGCTGTAATTCAGGTCATGGCCTAGTTCAGTGTCTTTTTCCCAAATCAATTAATCTGAACAGTTCTGTCTCCACAAAGACACTCTCAGTGTGTTATTTCACTTTGTGTTTCTAAATGGGATCAGTGTGGCAGTTTCAGAGCAATGCCTTATTTTATTGTCACTAGAGAATGCCACATCTCCCCCTTCTGATACACAAAAACCAACATGGGATAAGTGAAATAAACTGTAAAGTTTTTACTTTAGAGGCACTATCAGTAAAATGTCTATAGAAACTTCCAGAACAATAAGATGTCATCAATTTCTTTTGGCTTTATAACTCCCCAGTTACAGAGCTAAAAGCTATGGGTGAAGCCAATGCAAAAGAATATCCATTTCTCTGCAAAGATTTTCTTCACTGAGCATCAGCCCCCCTGGCCTTCCACACCTTGAATCATCAGTGATCTACTGCTGAAGATTTAGACCCAAAATTAACTGGAATCTCCCCAAAAATGACATTCAATCTTCAGTGGCTTCTGTCCTTGACTCTTCACTGCCCACTCAGATTCTTGTAACTTTGCGTTTAGACATTTCTCAGGTGTCATATTGATTTTAATAAAGAACTTCCTGAAAATTAAAAATATGCATATTTTTTCACTGTTACCATGGAGATTCTTGAATGACCTGCTGTCAATACAGGCTAGTTAAGCAGGAATTTCCATTCTTCACAATACTCACACATTTGATCCAATTATTTTGTCTCTTGGAAGTTTCCTTAACTCTTAAAATATTTTGCTTATTTGATGTAATTAGAATTCAACATAGATCTCAGAAAGAAAGACAATAAAATCACATTTCTCTGTAATTTTAAACCTGTCACAGAAGCTCAAATTAGTTCCCAAAATCTTTCTTTCTCTCCAATTAACTATGATATATTTACTGCTTATTTTCCAACATTAAATGCTTCTGTTCAAAAATGCACTAAGCAAATAAGTAATGTGCAAGGCTTTTTAGCATAACTCAAAGGAAATCCTGAGAACCTGTAACACACTTGGTAAGAAGAAAATTATTTCTCAGTAAGAAGAAAAACAGACAATTGTGGATAATTTAGATAAGACTACTTTGTAGATTTTTGAACACCACAACTCTAATTCTGTAGCCATAATTTTCACTTTACAATGTACTTTCCAGAAGCCAAAATGAAAATTTTTAGATTTTTGAATACATGTGGGTGTGAAAATGCTATCAAGGGAAGCATAAACTTTTTACAGATTTCTAGAAGCTGTACTCCCATATCAAAGAGTTGGATTTTTCCATCAACTTGCTTTCACCAAGCAGCTGAAAGCATGAAGTAAAAAGAAATGGAGGAGAGTAATTCTGTGATCAAGCAAATTATGTGGGAATGTGTAAGTTCAAAAATGAACTTGATTATTTTGCAATTAGTGGGTGTTAGACACAGAGACATTGATCACAATGACCATTGTGAAAATCCAGTGTGACCAGTGGCCTTCAATGCTTTGTGAGAAAGTGTTTGTAGTAGGTTTTAATGCCTTTTCTTTTGGATGTGTTCAGAAACCATATGATGTAACATTTTTTTTATTGGCAAATGTCAGTTATGCAATATGAAAGAGTTCACAAGACAGGGTTAGTTTCAATATATTTCCCTCCACACATTTCTGACTCACACAAAATACCGAAATTAGCAAATACCTTGTTTGCCAAGAAGTTTCATTTCCTGGTCTAATAGACTGTCAGTGTTTTCAGAATTATTGAAACAAGGAGCTTAAGGGAGACAGCATGAGATGATCAAGTCATTTTGGATTTTTCCATTTTCAATTTTATCCTACTTTAAAATTATTATTTCTAAAATTTTACGAACTGCTGCAGAGTGGGAAACCCATTTCCCACCTGGGAGCAGTGTCAGGTACTTCTGCTTCCATCCAGGTGTTCCTGCAGAGGGAGATGTGTCTGATTCTGCTGCACACTCTCATCTGGAAAGGATTACAAATTGCTTGGTGCTTTCTTCCTCCCACACTGGAAAATGCTGGTTGTTTAGCACTGGACATTCAGGTTCTTGTGGACATTCATGTTTTACCCATGAAATCCAGGGCTGAGGCATCAGGGAACAGAGTTAGAAGAAAAATGTTATATTCTGCCCAGGGTTTGATGGATATGACTATAATGGACTCAAATATAACTTTGATATGAAAAAAGGGATGAACAGCAAGTGATTGTACAAAGTTTAGGTAAAGTTATTACCACTTTACCATCCCTGATAAATCTGTGCCTGTGCTGTACTTGCTCACTTGCATCTCTCCTGACAGTGTGAGCTCTGACCTCCCAGAAACAATCTGGTATATATTGAGCACCTGAGAGCCAAAGATATTTCACAACAGCACAAAGTGAATAAGCACAAAGTAAATATACAGTGGTAGCACTATTTCTGCTGGGAGGAATGGAGATGGAACAAGGGACACCACAGATCTATGAACACCCTTCAGGGACTTCTCACATTTTTTATCATTTTGGAAAGGGGATAATTTAGAGGAAACCCCAGGAGACTCTGAGGACTATTAGCAACTCCATAAAAGGGAAAGAAGTTCAGTTAGCAGCAATCAAAACTAAACATCAAATATTGTGATCTGGAATTCCAGCTCATCTTTCTTGAGGACAAAGCCCCAGAACCATATCTGTCCTTTCTTCTCCCCACCTACAACCTTTCCTGGGACTTTGCAATCAAAGCAGAAGGAGGCAGAGAAGTGTACCACAGCAACAGTAATAACTGTGTTTATCAGTCCAGGGTGTTATGTCTGTCTGCTATCCACTATCGCTGTATTTACTATTTTGTTGCTTGTTCAGAACTCAACAGTTCTGAAGGAAATTCTGAATTTCAGCTTCACTCTACAGTCACAGAAGAGGAGACCTCAATTGTCCCAAAAAGTTTGTAAGGGAAGCCTATCAGACAGATAAAAGAAGACAGAGAAACTTGGACATTGGTCACTGGAAATGGAAGGCACAAAGTGCCAAAAAGGCCAGAATTAATGTAGATTTCTTGAACCTTAGTCATAAAATCATTCTTTCTGTCCTCTCTTCATCTCTGAGAACTGTAAGTTCGGTTAATGACCCTACAGCAGCAGACTTAGCACTGAAATCTCCTGGATGATCTTTCATTTGTATTTCTCTTATTGACACATAATTCTAAGAGTATCCATATATATTAATCATATGTACCACAGCTTCTCTTGAATGACTGGGTTTTTTCAAAGAGAAAGCAGTACAGCAAGGAACTTTTCCACTTAAAAGCATTCTGCTCCAAAGAATCCTAGCTGTCATTTCAAAGCTATTTGTTGTGTTAACAATATTTTTCCAGGAGAATGTTTCATTTAGTAATCTGGAATGTAAGGACAATTGTGGGGAATAAAAAACCCATAAAATTCATATGATCAAAAATCCACAGAGATTTCAGAACATTTGAAAAGAAATATATTTTAAAAAAACCCAGACATGCAAAATAGAAGATTCATATTAAATTCTCATAGCCGTAGGGCTTTTGCTTGCTATTCATGAGAGCTACAGAATTTGCTTCTACTTGACATCAGAAATGCAGATTCACTGAATTCATTTAAAACAAAACTGAAATCTTATCTTTTTAAAACAAAAGGCTGGCTCTTCCAGCCTTAAATGCAGCTCAGTTTTTAAGCTCCTAGATATTAATTTATGTGAAGCTATTTGAGATCCTTTGTATTTTCTGCACTATATACTTTTAGTTTTATTGTACTTAGTTCGTGTGCATACAATATAGTGTGATTAGTTGAAAAATGACATACCAGGTGATGGGAAAGGCAAAGCAGTTACTTGCTAATGCAAAAGGATAAATACAACAGAAATGGAAGACTTCTAAACCATGTTTTTAAATATGAAGAAATATTTAGTGAAGATTTCTACATTCCCTATTTCTTTAGCTGCCATGCACAACTGTGTGCATATGGGGATGAATAAAGAATTGTTCTGCTCCACCATACCCTCATTTCTTCCTGTCCACACCACAGCACTTCCCAATGCTCCTCTTTCTTTTTCTTTAATTGTGAAATCTCCATCTGCTCTCTCTTACTCATGGGCCTGCTCCAGAGTCAGGAGGGCAAAAGTGAAAATGGCTTTCCTTAGTTCCCAAAAGGCTAAAGTATATCTTTCTCATACTGAGCTATCAACTCATGGTCAACAGATGCAAACTTCAACCTAGCAACTTTCCCTGAGGTTTCAGTTACTCCTTCATAAACCTAAAGGCAACCAGTTGCCATTTGCTTTTTCCAAAGGTGAATTCTGTTCAATGACATGTTGCTGCTTTAAGTGTTATAATCAAATATTGACTTCCCTAATGTTTACCACTTCACAAACACATGACCCTGACAGGAGTTATTATGTAAACTCTCAGGAAAAATCTGGGAGTGAATAAGGGTAAAAAAAGGGGAGAAATCTGTTTCTAATTTGACCAAGTGATAACATACTTTAAATATCAGATTATTCCAGTGAAATCTGTTTTAAGAACTCAAATGTTCCTGCTTACTCCAAGTATCTGTCATTACATCTTACAGTCACTCTCTCACCCATTCAGGAGACAGTTAAGTATTTCTGCATCCCAGAATGACAAAAACCTTATTTCAGTTTCTGCCTTTAGCTCAGTAAGAGGAGCAGCTGCTGCTGCCCAGTCTGTGGTCACTCATTTGCTGTTTATCCCTCACTCCAGCCCCATGTAACCCACCTTGCTGTAGTGCAAATCCAGCTACAGAATTCCCCCAGAGTGCCCCTCTGGAGTGTTTGCCAGGAGGATGCAGCAAACAGCAAAAAAAACTTTGCAGGAGTGCTGCACCTGCCTGCATCAGCATCTGGGCTCTCCAACTCATCATGTCTTCTAACTGCTTCGATGAGCTGAACTCATTTCCTAAGAATGGTATTTCTCCTAAGTATTTTTAAGTTTTTGGAAGGAATTTTCCATACTAAGGACAGATGCAGCCTGAAAGAAGAATGCCAGCTGCCCCATGTTCCCCATCCCTGTCCCTGAGGAGGGTGTGTTTCCAGGAGCACACATTCATCACTGACTGCTGTGGTGCAGAGAGCAGCACCAGGGCACCCTCCTGCTGCCATTATGTCCTCAGGAAAAGTACCTAAATCCCCTCTGTACTGGTAAAGACAGAGATGCACCACAAATTGGTGCATGCACCACTGAGAGGGCAGACATGCACCACAAAGTGTAGCCAGAGCAACCTGCTGGAGGCCTCTTTGCTCACAGTGCCCATTTCCCCTCCTCCTAATTTCATAAAAAACTGATGCAGAAGAAAAAGAAAAAAAAAATCAGACAAGATCTTTTCATGATGCTACATGCTGCAATTAAAGATCCATGGACTGGAAATTGTCCCTGCACTCTTGTGCAGCAAGCACACAGGTCAGGTACATTTTCTCCTGCCAGTTGTACATACCGGCAGTTGGCATGGGACACGGAGGGATCACTGTCTTTTCACTAAAATAAGAAGATGTAACATCTTCTGACAATGTATTTACAATACACTCCATGTTTTCTCTTTTGGAAAAACACTTCCTCTGGGTCTGCATTTGCCACAGTCCATCAGTTCCTATCACCTCCCTCTGAGGGTGCAGGACCACTGAACAGGCTGCATTGCACTAAGAAATAACAGCAATGAGTCTTAAATTGGGAAAAGGCATCTTTTCTAGGTGAAGGCTTTGAACTTGTAGAAATGCAGTCTGAAAATGACTGTGGCACTGACAACTATACTAAATACATATATATACAATAATACTAAATATATATCTTCTAATAAAAATTGTTATAGAAAATAGGTTTTATAAAAAATAAATTTATATTTTAAATTAATATTTATTTTGTAATAAAATTTTACATATACATCTATAAAATATATCTTATATATTATCTATAATAAGTACATATAATATACTATATACTATATACTATATACTATATACTATATAATTTATGATATATGATATATGATATATGATATATAATATACATAATATATAAATAAAATATATAAATATATACATATATGGAATAATATATTTAATTTATAATTTATTATAATAAAATTATTTTCTAGGATAATTAGACATTGTTTCAGTTATTTTATTTTAATCAGCCTTCTCTAACATGGAATTTGGCTTATAATTTATATAAAGCCCCAACATTTTCTGCTATTTATAATTGATTTTGGTACAGAATCATCAAAGGAATGCAGAACAAAACTTGAACAACTTCCTTAAAACCATTAGCAGAGCTAAACTGTATCATGAATATGAAAAAAAAGCATAGCACACAGGCAGCAGAAAATGAAAGGCAGCTGGGTAGAGTAAGAAGAGATATCAAGGTGCAAAAATATCAGTTCAAATATTTCAAACATGACTTTAATATTCATCAACTTGTTCTTCTGTATTTTACAGTTCATTCATCTGTGACTTCGGGGTCACATGATAGCAGGCATGGATTGAATTAGGAAACCCATCTTTTCCAGCTTTAGACTCACTTTGAATAAGTAAGTAGAATTTCCTCTTTCTCGGAGTTTCCCAAGCTATGTAACAGAAACAATGATATTTATCTCTGGTTTTAAGATGTCTTGAGATCTGTGATGAAGAAGTGCTCTGTCAGAGCAGGTAATATAGTGTTACAGGCAACTTTCTCCTTATTTGGCTCCATTTTTCTTTCCAAACTGTTAGGCACCTGTTTGAAACTTGTGGTTCTTTTAAAAGGCTTCAGGTTGTTTTCAAGTCTGTGTCCTTTTCTTCAGTCCCTCTGTGACTGCCCCTTGCACAGGCGGCTCTGGGCATGTTTCTGTGCAGTCACTCTGTCCTTCTGTCACTGAACTGCTCAGACTCTGCACCACAATGCTCTTCACACATTTTCAGGGCAAGCCTTGCATTGCAATCAACGATAATGACCCAAGTTGTGCCATCAGACTGGGAAATGTATTGAGTTTTTGATTCACATTTAGTTTTGGAGTAGCTGAATGACAGGCACTGCAAGGGCTGGAACCAGACAGTTTCTAGAGCAGCCCAATTCTGACAATATCCTCTTTAAGCCAGGTAAACATACCTCAGGTTTGCTGGAGTCTGGCACAGCCTGCCCACATTTGCATGGGCCTGAAACACACTAAAAGTCATTCCCATTGGCACCCTCCAGTGTGGGCCACCTTCTGTTCTTGGCACACATGATAACAATTCCCACTCCATCCTTATGAGTTTGTTCTTTCAGGAAATGCATTTTATTTTCCATTAAGACCTTTTTGCATGAAGCAATTCTTACATCAAGCAGTCTGCCAGGCTTCCTTTATCCTTGACTGACCTTTGCTAGGGTAGTTTGGCTCATGCCTTGCCTACCAGTTCCATTATTCCCAGCCTGACTGTTCATATTGAGGGCAGTGCTTTCCAGGAATTACAAGCAGCATTGCAAGCAGCCCAGCTGATATTGTGATGAGATCTACAAATGGGACAAAATCTTCAGGTTTCAACTTAAAAAGAAGCCACTTGCATGTTTCTGTCCATGTGCAACACTTCAGTTTTTAAGTCAGATTCTCAGCCTAGACATAGATGTGCCTCACTATGCCAAAATTATTTAACTCACTCGGGGCTGTGAAGGGTCTATGGCACTCAATATGGGAAAAGTCATCTGGATCCAGCCCTAAGGAAGTGCACGAAAAGTTTAAAAGCTCTGCTGGTTGATGAATTACCTGGAACCTCACATGCTCCAAACAAAGATCAGAAAGGCTTCTTCTTTCTGCCAAGAAAAGAACCAAGTTCATCATCATTGTAGAATCTAAAAGATCCTGTCCAAAGGCTTCAGAATTTTATCCATCATTCAGGTCCTGAGGTCATTACTGTTATTATGATGAAGGGTTAATATCCAGGCTGGCAATGGGCACTTCCAGTTTTACTGTTCTGCACTAAAAACAATGCAAAGGCATCTAAAAGAATGTAAATTGTATCGCTGCTGAGAATCCTATAAACAAAGTGATGATTTCTTGTCTTTGATCTGCCTTGTTGCACATTATTATATTTCTGAGCTGACAGAAAAGATGTTCATTTCAAGGCACCAAAATGTCTGAACCATTTAAGAATTGTCGCCTTGAATCAATTCTGGTTTCCTACACTGGATCTTTGTGAGCATTATTTCTTCCAGATCAATTCCATATCCAAACTAATTGTTTAAAAGCCATGACTTTAAGGGAATAACTGTGGCATTCCTAATTAAAACAAAAATATTTCCAGTAGGGTACACAATTTATACAAAGGTATTGACAGCAGTAAATGTTTCCAAATGCTGATCTTTCGCCTTTGCACATACAAAGGAGCTTTTCAAAGGCTGAAGGGCCTATGTTAGAAAAACATACAGTACCTACTTCAACAAGAGGATCAGACATCATTTATAATTCATGTAAGTATATTGAAGTTTTCCACCGCCATCCAAGAGAGATGGTTTCAAATCTATGGAGTGCAATAAGCCAATATTCTGTGTTGCAACTCCTATATATCTCACATAGATTTTACTCAGGAGATCATTTCTATACTAAGGTCTTCACATCTACAATGTGCTACATTCAAAATCCTCACTATCTCTGCATATCTATCAACATTAATATGTCAGCTTCTACCCCATGCTATTTTCATAAATGCTTTAGGGACACAGATTTGTTGAACAGATAGATGATAGAGTTAAATGTAATCTGAGAATAATCAGAAGCAAGAGGAATGGTTAGCTCAATATGCAACTTTTTTTTTTCTATATTCAGTATAAAAAATGAAAAGAAATGAATGATGGCTCTGGTCAGTTCCTTCTGCATTGATGAGCTGATGCAAAACTGCTGCACATAACTCAGCTATTTCCTACAACCATACAATTTAAATGCCCAACAAGTGAGCAGTTGAGCTAAGGGAAGTTTATTACAATTCAACCACAAACAGTTCAGTTCTGTTCAAAGAAGATTCTATTTGCCAGTGAGAGAAATTTGCACTATGACTGCCTGCAAGGCATCTAACCTATCCAAAATTTCTGATCACAAGGGCAATTCCATTGTCAGTTCTGTCTCTTAATTTCCTAAAGCTTGTAGTCTCTTAAATAATCCTCTGAAAGTTTAGGACTTACATTAAATGATCATATATAATGTATAAAATCCAGTTTTACAGTTTGGCAAAAAGTCCCAGAGAATTTGATTTCTAATAAATTTTTTTTCCATCTCTGCAGCTCACACTAGTATTTAGCACATAGCAGAGATAATGCATCACAAACGACTTTATCGGCTGTCATAGCTTGAAACAGCTTTGTTCTGCACTGATTAATTTGTGAGGCAGTTTATTCAGATTCTGAAGCTGCTGGTTCTGCATGATTGTTAAAACTAAACACAAGCAAGTATCCTTTATTACCTAAAAATAACGAGTGTGGAAGAGGCAGGCACTGGGGACCCAGGGAGGTGACATCAATGTTCAACGCTTTGCAAACAGCAGCATTTCGAATTATCGATGCAGAGCGTTTGACAATGGTCTTTAAAAGGCAGGGACAGAGGCTGTCTAGACATGATCAGATATCAAAGTCTATGGGTTTGGCAATCTGATCATCTATTTTTCCCTTTTACAAAGGTGAAGAGGTGCCTGTCAGTATCTGACAGACTGCAGACACAATGATTATAACAACAATAAGAACTCCTCTCTGTAGTACTATTAAATAACTTTGTTGGAGGAATGCTCTTCCAGTTTGTTTATTTGTTTGTTTGGTGGCTTGGTTGGTTTTTATTTCTGATGCAGGGTAATGTCTGTATATTGTGACCTTTGTTGCAGCTGCCACTAGACAGAGGTTTAGATACACATCCCAAATTGATCTCAAACCACTGTGGAGAGACTAAGTGGGATCATTTCTTGGAATGATTTGGAATATAAACTGGAATATGTTCCAGAAAAAGTAAGTTATTCTTTTTTGAATTGGACTAAGGGAGTAAAATCTGATTTAACCCTTCACTGCACTAGAAAGTTTCTCCAAGCTTCTCATCTCATGATTATTTATCAGGCCACAGGCATAAGAATAAAAATTGCTGCTCTCTTTAGCAGCAACCTATAATAACAGATTTTGAAGTGGTACACCATGTATTTAACATAACAGCAATTTTAGGAATTGATGTGTGCTTGTTTAATAATTGTCACTTTTCTCCCTCAGACCTCATGACTGTGCTTTTGTCCACAGAAAATGGTAATGCTTTCCTCTAAGGGAACATTCCAGGTCAAATGAATGTTGAGATAGAAAGCAGATAGTAGCAGAAATTGTGATTAGGGCATTTGGTTTAGTCTTTTCTTTGTACCAGGATGTATAGGCAGTTCCTGCTAAGATATACCTAAGATCAAATTCCCAACTCAATGCTAGTGCTGGATTTGATGTAGACAATGATGCTGATGTCATTTGGGTGGATATCTATGAGAAAAATAATGGGACATGAAGTGATTTCATGTGAAACATGACAAATGTAGTTCCAAGAGTTATAACATGTTCTGATTACTGAAACTGTTGAAACCATACTCCATAATTTTATTTTATTTTATTTTTATGTCTCTTAAGTAGTAACAGCAAGTGATGCTGCATTATAGCATTTAAGCCTCAGGGTTAAAACACCAAGTCTGCATCATGTCATGCTGTCTCATCTCCTAGTGTTAAGTCACATACAGAGATTTACAAAGGCTTTAAATCCAGACTGCTCTTTATCATCACTAGGAAATGGATTTTTAAGTCAGACCTCTATGGAGGCTGATCATCAGAAGAGTGAATCAATTTCCAAATTGCAAAAATACAACTGTTGCTTGTTATCAAGAGGATTTTAGACAACTGGTCAGTAACAATTTCTCATAGCAGTCAGTGAAAACTCCTAGTAGAAAATTAGAAAATTAAGAGGAATAGGCTTGTCACATCTCACCTGTAGGAAGTTTTTCCCATTTCTTGGCTTCAGAAGACTCTGAAGGTTAACAAGACAGATTGTGCTTTGCTTTAGAAAATCAGCATCCTGTTGTGTTGAGCATTGCATGCACATACAGTAGGAAAACGTTCTTGTCCCTTCAAAGCAACTACATAGATAGATCAGAAAACATCTTATTGTCCCATTTCAGAGCAGGGAAATCAAGGCCATTGTCTGAAAACTGCAGCAGAAGCATGAAGCAAATCTATGACTCCTAAATGTGCACAAATCATCTTTCTTTTGCATGAAGACAACAGTGAAGAAACAATGGGGGAAAGTTCTGAAGGCTGCAATTATTCAGGCAACTGGGGCAGCATTGAGGATCAGAGCAGGTGCCCTGGAAGCAGTCTCAGCACTCAGACCAAGAGCTGTATCTCCTTATCCACAGGGGTGGAGGGGTTGGAGTTGAAGCTGGTTGCTGGTGAAATAAGATGTGTTCAGAGCTGGTGAGCTGAATTCCTAAACCTCCAGGGCTGGCACTTGTCTGTGCAGAGGGTCCAGCAGATGTTGAGGTGCTTCAAGGTGCATGCAGGAGCTGTGTCTGACCAAGGACAGCGATGAAGCCCTGCCTTGCCCATGGTTCCTGCACCATGGGTGCACACAGAAGCACAGGGGTCAAAGGGGCTCCAGCCCTGCTGGGAAGTGAGAAATGGAAGCAGCAAAGCACAAGAATGATGGGAAGGTCCAGGGAGCCAGAGTGAATCCAGTCCTGAGCGATGCCTTGGCCACAGAGCGTAGTGGTGGGCCGATCCATTGCTCCACTCCCACTGTGTTCTGTACAGTTTATCCAGCTTATGGCTGCACATCCAAACTCTCAAATGCTCTTGATTTCTGCCCCTAAAGTGCAGTGCTGTTTGCCCAGCTTAGGTAGCTGGGGTTGCCATTTAACCCCCAGGTTATGTCAGTGCCTGATCTGCTTCACCCCTTCTTACTCCACAGACTGCATTCACTACGGATTTTGGATATCTCCTGAACTCTTGATCTGCATTATGATTAATGACAGATAAGCAGGTAATGTTACCAGGCTGCCTTACATCCATCTCCAGAATCTGGTGAAATTTTACTTATGTTAGTAGAAATATTTAATAGAAAAAAGCCTTTGCCCCTGTGGAAGTCTTAATCTATTAACCAATTTTTACTAAAAAATGCATGTCTAAACCCAAATGGGAGGGCTTGTCATACAAAGTTTACAAGAAAAATGAGTCATCACTTAAAAACTTGTTTAATAACATTGCACACAAATGACCAGAAATGTCAATTACCAGGGAGAAGGGGGACAGGATACTTCATGTAATCGCAGCTGTTGCTCAGGGGCACTCATGTTTGAGCCTTTCTGACAACATCTACAACACTCTAATTGAACTGCCTGGGCATAGAGGAATTGCTTCTTGCTCCTGCAAAATAGCCAGCAGAATGACAAAAATGGCGGCCCAGAAAAATTTAGTATATTTTCAAGCTTTTGAAATGTCACACTCCTGGGCACCAATTTATCTGAGTTACATTGCAACATTACAAATAGCCAGCAAGTCTTACAGGGCCATTTTTCACAATAAAAATACTTTCCTAACTGCTATTTTAGTTCAGTAATGATTGTATAGATCTGTTTATTATGCATTTATATTTTTCCCTAAATAACACCTTACTGTTAGCAACGTACTGGAACAGAGGAAAGTGTGCAATATTAATGGGGCCAACCACTTGCTTCAGTATAAAAATATTTTTGACTCCAGGGGAAGAACAAAGAGAGAGAAAAAAAAGAAAAACTCATGAGAAATCCGCAAAGAAAACAAAGAAATCCTTCAGCTATTTTTCTAATTTAATATTGTTTCCACTTCTATCTGTTGTCTCCAGGATAATGGCCATTATGATCATAGTGAAAAGATTACACTGATTGCAGAGTGCCAGGGAAGCTATATTAAAGGTCAATAAGGAAAAGTGGGATATTTCTCTGCTGGAGCTATGATTCAGCCTCTTGAGCCCACTTCTGAAGATATTTCCATTGTTTTTTCTTGTATGTAGAAACACAGATAAGCTGCCACTTTCAGAAAAGCACAGCCAAAACCAAGGGATTCCAGTTCCCAAATGCTTTGGTGCACCTGTGTTGCACATCAAGGAAACCATTAAGCATGCAAGTCCCAGTTCTTGGAGACTTCCTTCATTGGCCCTAAGAGAGCTGTTCTCACTGATGGATGTCCTGCACCTGCCCAGGTTAGTCAGGGCTTCATTTGGGACTCTGGGCCCACATGTATATGCTGCAGTGCTGGAATGAAAATATTTGGATATCTGGCTGATCCTCAGCTCTCTGTGGCTTGCATCTCTTGGAGGCAGGCAGTGCTTGTCTCATGCAAGGTACAAATCTGAATTTGCCCACTGAGTAGGTGCTCCCTGTGGTACCAGAGACTGCAACAGGGGCTTAATTCCGGACAAGAATGATATTGAACCTTTTACACTTCTTGCATTTGTCCTTGAGTTATTTAATAACAATCATTAATAGAAAATTAACATGCAGTTGGCAACAGCTAACTTATCAATTGTCAAAGTGCCTACATAACCCCCTTAGCACTGAAAAAACTCTGAATCTGGAAGGTCAGGATTTGATTTCAATGAAACCTTAAAATTAAAATTAAAGGGTAAGAATACCCACCCACTATGTCTACAGGCCAACTTTCTCTTACAAAGGGAGGGTTGGAAAATCTCTCTCTTAAGGCTTTAAGTGTCAGTAACTTGCTAACAGAAGGAGTTGCTAAAGGAACAGCTCTGCCACTTGAAGAAAATGGTTGCTTTTCAAAGAATTCATTGCTACCAAGTTGCTTGGCAGTGAGAGCAATGGAAAATTGTTGTGTGTTTCACATAAGAGCAAATGCAAATGTTTTAGCACCCCTCAGTCCCCCCTCTCACCTGCAGAGGTGAGAAAAGTATTTTTAACACTCTAATAAAAAATGCTTAAGTACTAATAACTATTGTTCATTCTGTTGGCAGGATTTTAGTACAGAACCCTTTGTTTTTAGAATCATGATACTACAACCTGGAGAAAACAACATTTATACTTTATATGAACATTAAACAATTCCATGCATATATTCTAAACATATTCCTTAGCACAGGCTGCTGCACTGGGTGCACGTGTCCATAAACTGGACTCTTTAAAATAAGCTCTGGAAGCTTCCAGATTAATTAACAAATAAAACACCTGGAAAGTTGTTCAGGCCACAGTTTCATATGTGAATAACATTCTCATAATAGTTCCATTTTATTTGTGCTTTTAAAGTGTAGTTTAAGAATGGCTTGAGGAATTACAGTTATTACAGGGAAACAGTGATCTTGAGAGGAATCTTGGGATGGGCAAAAGCAGGCCAGAAACCACAAAAACTGAAGGATGGCTATTTTGAAAGGTAATATGCTTGTGACTTCTACCACTTTCAGAAGGGCTATCAGAAGTATTTCCTGTCTTCCTAAACTCTTTTCCCTGTATTTGTGACTTGTACCACCTGTCTTGCAGAGGGGGAGTATCTCTGGGTGAGAATTGGGCCAAGAGCATGCAGAGAAGCGCTGACCTGCTGGATCATCTCATGGCTTTGGGCTTCAGAGCAGCAAACTCAGATTGTTCAGAGGGACACTGAGACTGGGATTCAGCAACCAGCAGCCTATTCTCACTTGGGACAGTCTTGATTTCAATGTCTGCTCATCTCTCTTCTCTGAGAGGCAGTACCATGACTTCGCTTAAGTGATCATCTGACCCAGAGGAAAAGCTGTTTAAACAACCCTGCTTGGATTAAGAAGCCCAAAAGGAATTGCCTAAACTTTGCTGCCCTTTTACCCACTAGCACGGAGGGTTAGTATATGTCTGTGAACATGCTAATCCTAACAGGAAAATTGATGCTTAACACCCATCGTATTTTATCTCTTTGATCACAGAAAACAGATAAAAACTTCCTGTCCTGAACCAACAAAAGTGAATTCCTAAAGAAAGAGATGCAGCATAAGGGTGCCTTGAAAAAAATCTCTTTGTGACATATGGACCAAGTTTAAACAGTCAGATTGCCTATGCCAGTTAAATCAGTGCCAATCAAACATCTTCAACAAAGCATTCTTCCAAGTAAGAATATTGAACAATATTAGAGGCTTCCTTCTTACTTTTCAACACACATTTAAAATTCTGATTTTTCATTCAACTCACAAAATCTAGAGGATGAGCTAAGAAAATGAGTCATGATAGAGACTGCATACTTTACCTATCATTTGATGGGAAAGACATTGTTATTTGTTTGATTAAACAGTGCATAATTAAAAGTCAATATGCAAAACTGTAATAGAATCTGTGTAACTAGTCAAATTTTTGTCAATGACCTTGTCTAATTTATAGGAAATCAGTAATAAAATGTTTGTTTCCAACATTATCTACAAAATGATTTGCATATTATGAAAATAAATCCATATGGCTTTGGATCCACAGATAAACATCCATGGTTGAAGTCCATGGGATGGTGATGCAGCTTGGGCAGTGAATTAAGAAGTGCTACTTGGGGAGGACAAATTATAGTTTACTTCTTCAGATCTCTAGCACAGTGTTCAGAAATTAGTTTAGTTCCTTTGAGAATATCTGTCATATCCAAGCAGGGAAAAAGAATACCTTAATAGGCTGTACCCATTTTATAATGCATACAAGACAGATGTCTCCAGAGGAGGGAGAGGAGTCGTCTTATGTTTAAAAGTTTCGGAGTACAAGCTTGTTAAGAAAGTTGGCAATCAATTATAGAAACTAATCCAGTCAATGAATTACTACTGATTGTTAGCAAAGCACCACAGGTGAGAAATAATTTCATTAACTATATAAAAATATACATGCTACACTGTGCCCTAGGTCAGACAGTTTTCTAAGGTCTGATGTGAATTAATGAGTGGCAACTTTCCAAATCAAAGACAAACCCAATAATCCTAAGGATTTTACTTCCAAAAGGGTTTGAAAGGAAACAGTACCTATTAATGCTGAGAGGAGCATGTAGAAAAATAAAGGAGGGAATCTACAGATTGAAATGGTATACTTCCAAACAGTTCTTCCAAATGCCTGAAAACATTTCCAAAAGGATTTGTTCATGCCAAGAAAAGCAGTCTTTTTTCCATTGTTGCTCAAGGTGCCAGGCATGGTAGGAGCTCACAGAGACAGGGCAGGAAGCCAGACCCAGCCAGCTCCTGTTGTGGACTGGAAACTGGCCAAAGAGCCAAGCCTAATTTACAGAGCTCTGGCTGAGATCTTGATCTCAACCTTCCCACTGCCTGGGTCAGTCTGAAATCAGGCTCCTTGCTCTGGAGCCTCTCCTCAGCTTGGCTTGGCTGGATAATTTTTTTTTGTTTGTTTTTGGTCCTCTGAGCAGGAATATAGAGGTAATTTGACATGCAAACAGCACATCTCTGCAACAACAAGGACATGAAAGATAAGAGAAATAGTGCTGTAAAGTAAGCCCCAGAATTGCTTTGGATTCTGAGCAAGGACACAGCTACAAGTGTGCAGTGCTACAACACTGGACCAGACCTCCTGGGAGGGAGAGGCCAGAGGACTGATGAGGTACATGGACCCCTTTGATCCCATGATCCCTTCCATATTCCTATTTACTCAGCAGAGGAATGGATGCACTTATACTAGACAGTGTAAATAATACTCAGAACCTGAAGCACTTTCCAGTTCTGCCCCTGTTTTGCCTGTGTGATACAATGAACTCCATGTGTGGCAGTCAGGACAAGCAGTGCTTAAATTATATATAACAAACATCCTAAACCTACTCCAAACAGTTTCCCTCTGTGACCATAGGTGGGAAAAATCCATTTTGGAGACAAGCTGAATCCACACTTAAGCTCGGAGAACTTCCTGCTTGAGGTTAAGGCATAAGGGAGGACAGGCAGAGAGAGTCAAGAGGTGCAAAGCATTGGTCTCAACATCTCACCTCCCTCTTTAACCTCCTACATACCCTACAGAAGTTTACACTGAGATTTAGTGTATTGCTCAGATCCTCCCTGTTCCCACCTCCCCCTGCCTCCTGCACTGGCTGCAGTCACACCATCCCTTGCAAAAATTCCCTTTGAAAATCTTCCAGCCATTATAAGAGAGGAATGACAATTTTCCTTCCCCAGCACATGAGCAGAGGAAGCACTGCTGGTTGGTTCTGTGGTGCTCTCATTAATTACAGCAGAATTTCCTGCTGAAGTCACCAGGAGTTTTGAAAAATGACTGTGTTACACTCTTGGAAAGCACTGGTTTATATCTCAGCATCTCCAAACTAGTGGAAACAGCAATTTCTACTTTAGAGGAGATTATCACCTCTGGGTAAAACCCTGTGGATATTCCAGGAAGGAGAGGTTGGCAAAGTGTGTTCCCCACTAGATGAACAAGAGCCCCACAGTGACACTCATAGCCTACTGCCCATGAAATGCCTTCTCAAGACTTGCAGAAGCTCCTGAGAAAAGCTGTATCCTATACCCATGGTCTATAGAGATTGTTGGTACTTCCCCACTGCATACAGTTTTCCTTACAGCAACATTTGGAATAAAAATTCTTTGAAATAATTCTTTGATGTTTGTGCTTCTTGCAAAGTTGAATTTCTGTTTTAAAGGTTCTCAGTCCTGTATGTTCACCATTTTCTTATCCCGTGTATTTTCGAGATACCAGACACTTTAAAACACGGGGGGAAATGGTGAATTTTTATGGAACATTCTTCTTATCTGCAAGCACTCAACTACTTAAAAGAAAATGTATTTTTCAAATGTGTGCAGCATTGATTTGGCATCTTTATGTTAAAATTAACTAATTTTATGGTGTTACCTTCTGGCTGCTGCTCGTGACAATATAGAGTTTGCAGTTATATACCATTATAAAGGGAAGGGCTGCAAGAGGGTGTTAACAGCTTATTTAGGATATAAAGCATTGTGCAGCACACAGATTTAAATTCAGGTGCAGTATAAGGTCAGCCTTGAATTGTATGTATAATATGTTTGTCAGGCACCCCATGTGTAAAACTGACAGCTCTAACCTAGTTGCCACAGGCTGTTTTATACAGTTGGGAATATTATGTCTCTTTGACTTCAGTGATGTACACTTGAAAAGAAAATTGTTTCATTTTGAGGAAACTTGGAAAGTCAGAACCTATTGCATTAATAAAATACAACATAAACTTTCTAGTTAAAAAGGCTGTTTAGAAGTAGTTAGCATCAGCTCATGCCACAATTAAATGCAATACATACCAGTTAATAATAATAATAATAATAAAATAATAATGAGGCTCACATAGTGTGGTTTTATTCTTGGATAAATCTGACACATGGAAAGTCTGGCTTTGCCCTGCTACATTGGAAACGTGAGTTGAATGCTTGGAAGAGTCTGGATTTCAGGAAGTGCTTGGTGCATGGCTTAGAGGAGTGCACAGAGCCAGCACTGCCCTGTCCCTCCTGCAGGACTTGAACCTCATGGTTCCTGCACGATCCTGAAACTCCTGCTGCACCAGGACAAGGAGCTACTTTCCCACTGCTCACTTTGGGATACAAGCTGTTTCCCACACCACCACCATCCTGTGGAGCTGCAAAGCTGGGGCCCTACCTATTCCCAGATGACTTGGCAACAATTGAGCTTTGTTGTCCCTGTTTTATGTTTATCTAGACAAAATAGGCAGGATTGCTCTCAGAAGTTGTCTGGTGTTTAAATTCAATTGATTTGCACAAAAGCATGGCGTTTGCCATGGACTGCTTATGATTCACTGCAGCCCCTCAGAAAGAAAAGGACAGTGGAATGAGATAGAGTAGCTTGGAAGGATCACGTTGATGAAGAAATTCAGGCACACAGTAGCACTGTAGGTTTCCAAAGTCATGTAAAAGCTCTGGAACAGAATTGTTTCTCAATCTCCTCCCTCAGCAGAAAGCCACTCTTACACCACCTGTAACCAACCACCAGAACAAAACAGAGGAGGGGACATTGTACAGCAACTGCAGCAATGACAAAGGTGGAGGCTCTGACAGGACAAGGATTGACCAGGATCTGGTTACCATCTCTTTGTTTTGTCATACAGCTTTCTTCCAGAGAACAACAGCACTGTTTCCAAACACTTCTTCACTTTCTCAGAAAAAATGGATGATGATTTATCAGGCCATTGCACACGGATCTAAAAAGTCCAGCTCCTCACAGAAAGGTTTGAAGGTACAAAAGTTTTTTATGAGCTCTCCTGGGAGGAAGCTCCTCAACTGGTATAAAGCAACACTCAGTAATGTCAAATGGAAATAGGCCAATTTATATTGCCCAAAGATTTTGTAGGTTTATTTCTTATATAAGTGTTCCCAATATCTTTCAGTCACCTCCCTAAAAGGTACGATTCCGATTGAGGATTTATCACCCTTCTATATTTCTTATCTCCACTTTAAATTGGAAAAGAAAATAACAAGCTGTCTGCAGAGTAATCAGTTGCTATAGTAAACATTACTTTAGCATACAATGCAGTACTTATCTCTGTTTTGTTTAATTAAATCTGTGGTATATGCTGTCATTTGCCTATGCAGAGCAAGTGCTCTTCTCTCCAACCCAAAACTTAATTTCACTAAATAACTCTTTGGTTTTAGAACAAATTTGGAAAGAGGTTAAATTAGCCTGATTTTCCATCACTCATATGTGCAGAATGTGCTTTACTGCTCTGAACTAGCAAACTTCAGCACCCAGTCGTAATGATGGAAAAAATACTTACACTGTGGAATAAAAGGCACTTTTACAGGCCTTATTTATCTTCTAATGACAATGGATGTTCCAAGGCTAATGTATAACTGGCTGTATGAATTTTTAAGTTGTTAGGATTGCATGCAGGCACTATCACTAGTGAAGGGCCAAAGTATGAAGGTACAAAATAGACATGAAACTTGTGATTTCAAGCATTTTATGAAGGAATATTTGGGTCTGAATTGCTAATGGATGCATATATGTATAAAACAAGTGTTGGTGGTAAAGTTATACATCATTTGTTCAGCTGGTCCAAATCCCTAAAAGGTCCCTCTACATCCGAGAAAATGGTCAGGGTTATGTCAGCAAAGTGTCTGGCCCTACAGTCTGAAGAGAACGGCATTATGCTGTCTTGGGAAAGTCTCTAGGACAAAGAGAACCAAAGGAAAGTTTTCCTACACTGAGGAGGCACCCAAAAGGACACTTTAACTGAAGACTCCAGCTGTTAATACCTAACAACAATCTGCAGTGAAGTCTCTGTGGCCCAGCTCACAGCTCTGCAGTGGCTATAAGTGACTGCTGCCTGCAGCCATCACTCACAGAGGTTTAGGACACCACTCTGCACCCAGGTATGTGCAGATCATGGCTCAACACTATAGAGTTAGAGAATCGTAGAACACCCTGAGCTGGAAGGAATGCACCAGGACCATCAAATCTGCACAGAACAGCCCCAAGAATCACAGTCTGTGCCTGAAGCAAAGATACTCAAAGAACAGTTTGCTTCTGAGACTCCAAACACTGTGTTAGACCCTGAATAATCCAAAATTGAACCATGAAAAGCAATAAGAACATGGCACTGGCTGTAGAACATTGCCTGATTTTTTGTCAGTGCACTTTGCAGAGATGATGTTTTTCTTCTGGTTTAACACTTGTAGCAGCTCAGTCACTCTGCAGTGAGTGCATATCCTTGGTACAGAGGCACAGAACACTGCCTTGTTCACAGCTCTGTGGTGGGGCCCATGGGCACTGATCTAATTTCCCTGCATCAAAACAAGGCATCTGTAATATCACAGCACAACCACAACCAGGCTGGAGCCAGAGCAGCCTGCACACTGCTGGTACAACTGTGTCAGTTCAATTCTTTACGCTTTCTTCACCAGCAAGGTCTCATCTCCCCAGTCTAATTGTATCAGCTAATAACCAGTAACAGCCCCTGCAACGGAAAATCTATGGAAAGTCAAAGGAACAAACTGGAATGATGAAACAGCAGTTCCCATTCCTCATCTTTAGTTATTTACTCTGAAAGTTGCAAAAAAGATTTTCATCTCAGCTACAGCACCTCTTTTTCAGTGCCAGAACCCCAGCTTTCACACTGGAAATAATGATCAGTAGCTGTCTGTTCAGACTGCCACTTGCTTATTGTCCAAATTATTCTTACATAGATTTTCTTCAGTAGTTAGGATATTGCAATAATCTGGAAAAATCTTAACAAAACCAGGCTCTTTTATGAAGATTTAGACTATCCTCACTCTATTCATTTTTTGCTACAGAAGGTGAAAAATTATATGATCACTTTCATAAAAAAACATATTTAATTGTAAACTGTATTGCACACATAAAAACATGTTCTCCAGCTTCCAAAATTATTCTGCACTCATGTTTAATAATATTCCCTATCATATTTACTTAGACATTATATTAAACAAATAAATTTGTTGTTGAAATATTGCATAATGAAAAAGGAAATATGTTTATTTTTCTAATAAGTTCAATGTTTTTTAACCAGTTCAATGTGAATTCAATACAGCCAATCTTCTCTTGGTACCGCTTCCCTTATTGAAATCAATTCTTCAAAAGAGAAGGCAATGAAAAAAAACAGGGAATGTAAATGTCTGAGATGCAGTCAATGGAAATAATCCTAGAATCATAGAATGATTTGGACTGGAAAGGACCTTAGAGAGGATTTTGTTCCAAGCCCCCCTGCCATGGGCAGGGGCAGCTTCCACTAGACCAGGCTGCTCAGAGCCCCATCCAGCCTGGCTTTGGACACTTCCAGGGATGAGGATCCCATAGTCCCTTTCCATTTCTGAGAAACTGACTGACAGGGAGTTCTGCCTTTACACTTGTGCACAAGGAAAAGTTGTCTCCCAAACAAAGCACTCAGAAGTGATGCATCCTTGGTCCTGCGTGCAATCCTGAGTCCAGCCAGTTATCAAATCTGGCTCCTGCTTTTAGCAGAACAAACCACACAGCCTCCCTCTCTGTTTGAAAACTGGTGCTCAGTGGCCACTTGAAGCATTTTGGATGATTTCTTTGTCCCCGTGGTAGTATCTAAGTAGATGAAAACTTCTTCTCTAAGTTCACAAAGAAAACACTATGAATTCTAGGACTTTCCCTTGTGATGGAATAAAAAAAAAAAACATACAAAAGAGAGCCAAACAACATACAGAAGAAGTAACCAGCTTTCACAGTTCCTTGTTTTTACAAAAAAACAATTTGGCATGATGATGATGCACTGCAAATTCCAAAGACCAAATAACGAGAGATCCTGTCAGCTGAGTGCAGGACTTGGTGCAATGCCTGTCAAATCCTGAGTGATACAAGTTGTGCTGCCAGACTTCACTGCCTGTCACTTACATCCCCTTTATTTTTACACAACAATTTACACAGAGCCACAACTATTGTTGCAAAGATAATCCCACGCCATGGCAAAGAAATGAAAATGGAAATTCTCTGTAAGGTGGAATCAAACACTGTGATTGATGCTTTAGACATGCAAGGGAACAAATATTCTGGGAAAACATGACTGTTTAGCTTGCCATAGGATTCATTCTGGAGACTTTTGATATTATCCATGAGCATGGCCAGTTTCATACTCTTAACTCTATGGTAGATGGAAATTTTATTCAATATATTGGCCAAATATTATTGTATACAATTGCAGATTCAGGATCTTGTCATTTTGGAAATATCCTGTTCGATAGTTTATTTTTAAATGTCCTCAAAAGGAAAACAATTGCATGTGTAGGAATTTAAAAAGCAAGAGTTATCTAAAGAAAGTGGCTTATCTTGTGATAAACTATTCTGTCAACACTTGAACTGAAC
Source organism: Zonotrichia albicollis (assembly GCF_047830755.1). NCBI lineage: Eukaryota > Metazoa > Chordata > Aves > Passeriformes > Passerellidae > Zonotrichia > Zonotrichia albicollis. The sequence goes on from NC_133830.1 coordinate 5,292,422, forward strand.
TTCATAATTTTTCATTCCTGTGAAGGACATAATGTTCTGGATAACTTTTAAACAGGATTTTTTTTAAAAAAATTTCATTTTAAGAGCTGAGCAGAGTTAGGATTTTCTTTCCTACAAAAGAATTCTGCCTTCTCAGTGCCTGGATCTCAAACATCATTCAGTAATTTACAACATCAGTTTGTCACATGCCATTTCCACCAGGGAAAGGACATTAGCCTTTGTCTGTTCTTCACAATAATTAAGAAAAACAGGAGTATCAAATGGCCTGGATCTATCATAGCCTTCATGGTTCAGAGGAGTAATCATCAGAGGAATAATTTCTAGGAGCTGGATGTCTCTAGGGCTGTAGGATACTGAGTGTGAGCCTTGTGCTCCTGTCAGCCTATTTTGCTCATTGAGTATGGGGCATAGCAGAATAGTATTGATTCTCCTTCAACCCTTCCTTCATTTCCTATGGTCTAAGCCTGTTCCAAATCACCAGGAAATATGGCTCCAGCAGCAAAAACTTCACAGGTGTCAAATCCAAAGGAAGAGGTAACAGAATTAGCTGCATCAACCTTACACAGATGAAGATTCCCTCTAGCACAAGGTGTATTCTCCAGGTGTCAATCTGGCCTGTTAAGTTCATTTGGTACTGACTGAACTTAATGGGCTGTAAAATCTCTTTCACTATAAGCAATTCTTATTCAAACCAAGAAGCTAAAATAATTTGTTCTCTCTTTTTGAAGCCAAAACAGAAAGTCCCAAGAATTTCCTGGCAAATTGACCACACTTTTCTTTCCCTCTGCAACGCTGCCTTGACTGCTGGAAAGAATGATATAGATAATTTCTGCAAAACAGTGTAAAACTATTATAATCAACACTACTCCAGCTTCCTTTCCAGTACAACACTGCAATCATTTATGGACTTCCACAGAGCCCTGAATTAGTTCTCTTCTTGTTGTCCTCAAATCCATTAGCAGGCCAGGAATCATCTATGCCAGTATGTTCATCTATGAACTGCTGATTGAAAGAATTTTGAAGCTCAGAATAAAAGCTCTGGATCAAAGATGCTTATCTGAAGCAATCTGTCTGGGGAACCATGGGAAAGAATTCCAACCACAATGGGAAAGATAAAGTGACTTAAACTCAATCCTAGAAGTAGTTACTATCAGGAAAGAGCAAAAACCACCACGAAGACAGAAAGAACCTTCCATGCACTATGGCAGTGGGCCAGAAATGTTGAGATGCTGTGATGTTTGGCTGCTGATTCCAATCCCCTTGGCAGGAAGGCTGCAGGTGGTGGCACGGAGAAACAAAAAAACCCCACACAGAAACACAAATGCCTGTGCTTTACTGTGCTCATGTGAGTAAAACAGATGCCTGCCTGACATGCTGAAGTACCCCCTTTAATAAAGATAGTATCCATGAAAGAGCTTGCCTTCAGAATCGCTTACTGATTAGCATTCCTTTTGTTTTGTTTTGTTTTGTTTTCTTTTTAAAGTGTTGCAGGCATTCTTGACATTTGTGCCATCTGAAAGTTACAGCTGCTCTCCCAATCTTCACTTGAAGGCATCCTCACCACTGAGAGCTTTTCTGAGAAATGGCAACCTGTCCCCTCATCCAGAAGTGTGATTTTTGAATGGAGTGCAGGCAGATGATTTCAGCTGAATGGGTGTCTTCTAGAGGAAGACTCTTACATCTTATTTTCTTTGTGTGATAGCAGAAGCCTGAGTCTATTTATTCAATTACCATGTGTTTGAGCCTACAGGCTTTGCATGCTTCTGCCTAGCAAAAATAACTTGCTCCACTGCTGCAATCTAATTGAAAGAGTTCTGTGCAGTCTCATTATGAATTATTCTGTGTTATGCTAGGAAGGCTAGAGGTTGTGAAACTAGTTACATCAGCAAAGCTGGCATCTGATTTCATTAGCTGGCACTGTAATTGCCTTACATTGATGGTCCTCATACTACCACTCCTGCTCAGAGAAAATTTCCTTTGCCTTTGTTTCAGAGTTTTCAATTCCACTTTGGGAGCTTATGGCTCTGTAATCTGGCAGTTCATACCACAGTGAGCATCTGGCTGCCAAAATATCCCAGGGTGCAAGGAGAGTGGAGATGCCATGTCTTTAGGAAAATGCTTGCACTAGTCCAGTCAACTCTAGAATTAGACCACTCCATTTTAGAGCACTTTACATCATTACATTCCTTTCACACCTGGCCAGTTTGGCCCATAGAAACACACATCCATGTCATGGCCAACAGTGCTCCAGGACAGGCAAGACCAGGAGGTCTCCAGGACAATACCTAGTGCCAGAAAAGGACAGTTCTGAGAGAGAACTGGGTCAGTGCTGGCACATGAGTGGTGACAAGACACAAGAGTTTCCAAGTGTTTCCAGTGCCATCCTATTCTAGACACATTGACCAGTGTGGAATTTTCTAGTAGGATTTTGGAAAGTGACCAGGCCAGTATTAGTGTCTCTTTCCCCTATATTTTTTTTTTGATCATTTATCTCAATCACTGCAGTACTCAAATAGTTAATCAACAGGTTTTTTCTCTCTGCCAGTGGGAAAGTAAGTGGAAATGGGATCCTCTGTCTCTGCCATTCACAGGAAGAAAGATGTCATATACCAATTATTAAGTTTCACTTAGATTTATGGCATGTGTTTGCCATGCAAAATGAAGACATTATCCACAAAGATTCTATGATTTATTACCTGGAGAGGTGATGCATCACTGAAAAAAAGGAAATGGTGGAGGAATAATAGAGCTAAACACAGGCAGCAGCAAGGTGGCAAAGGTTTTCTTCCTTTGCCTATAGAAATTATGAAGCCCAATCCATGTACCTCCTTTAGCTCGAGGAAAGGAATTGGAATTCACAAGGATTTCTGCAAGCAACCTCAAACTGCAGCTAGAGGTCACATTCTTCTATCAGTTTCTTATCACTGTTCTCCAGTTCAGTGTAATATTTGCAACTGTCTTTTCCTCTGAAATTCTCTGAGTCTCTGGAGAAAGTGTATGAAGTAAAGTAATAGAGCCACCATTTCTGGAAGAGTTGTGGACTTTAGTCTGTCATTTTCTTCCACAGCCAATGAGCATTTCTTCACATTCCATTCCAAGCTCTTGGGCTCTTCCTGTGCCAAAAGGAGCAGGCACAGCTCCTGAGGCCAGAGACCATTACACCATAACACCACCAAGAATCACTGTCAAACACCTCCCAACAAATCAAATTCAATCCTCTCCAACTGCTGAGATCAGAATAATACAATTGTCCAAAATATGTCACATTCTGTAGGAGCTCTTCAGCTCCTTTTAAATCCTTTCTTTGGAAGTGTGCATGAAAACATAAAGTTACTGTCACATTTAGCAGAATGTCACTCGTTTTTTTCTGTCTGCTCTTAAATACACCATCAACTAGTTTGATGTAGTGAAAATGCCATGATTTCAGTAAAAATTAACTGTAAAACATGCATGATTTTTAGAGAAAAGCTATAAACCAGTTTGTCAAGCAAGCTGTCTTGATGGGTGCTTCCAATACACACCCTACAAAAAGGTGAAATGGGTGAAGCACTTGAGGAGTTTAATACAATATTTTCCCTTGTTTCTACTGTAGGGGTGGAAGACACCAATACAGCTTGGGTACATTTTACATAATGGTATAAACTGTTGGCACAGCTTGAATTTGTATAAAGTTTTCAGCTATCTTTGGGTTAATCAGCTTTTTATTTATGTTTTACTGTGGAGTTTTATGGCAGCAAAATCTTCTGTAACACATAGTAAAACTGGTCAAGCAACCATGATTTCCCAGAGATATACTTCTTAGTGGGGTATAAATTACTGAGTGATCTTGAGGAAGAAGGTGTAATTACATACAAAATGCAATATTTCCAATGAAGTTTCAGAACAGGCTTGAAAAAATGAATTTTCCAGGCATCATCAAGTTCACAATGTGGAAGAATAAATGTGAAAAAGAAATCAAGAAAGAGCTGCACAGCAAAATAAAATAAAATAGAATCCAACATTCACACCTGTACATTACTAAAGAATAAGTGCATCTGATCAGATCAGGTAGAAAGGAGTTAAAACACACAGGCTGGGGTACACCTGAGGAGAGCCAGCAGTTCAGTCACAACAGGAAGGCTGACAGTACTTCCTTACAACAAAAATGCCTTTGCTCCAGAGTCCCTGGCAAGCAAAATGGATCAGAAGCATTCTCCCCACATTCTGCGGACAAGGAAGTGAGAAATGAAGCTGAGCCATCTATTAAACAGCTCTGTGATGGAGCTGTCACATCATAAGGTGAAAGGAAAGTGAAGCAGAATCTGTGATAAACCCAAGGAACTGGCAGCATTTGTTAGATAAATGGAAGCAACTGACAATAGACAACAAGCCAGGCTGTCTGGGCAAAGACTTTGTAGTTCTGTATTTTCAGGTGACAGAAAAGCACACCAAGATTCTTAAAGGCTTTTGTTACCAGAACCACTGACATGTCACTAGGGAATGTCAGCAAATAAAGAAATAACACAATTTTTATTGCAAAAAGATACACAGTGCAAAAGAAGGAAAAGAAGGTTTTTATGAATATTCAGTCACTGGGTTACCTAACATTTCTGAGGCATTGGCAATTACCCATTTCTATTCTGTTTTAGTGCCCAAAATGCATTTTGGACACAGAACTGTGGGAAGCAGGTTTTAAAAAATATTATTAGGAGTGACAGATAGGGTGTTGGCCTGAGACAACCTCATATGGCTTCACTTGAAGAGGGACACTGGGGTAACATCTCTAAGATGTAGCTTTCTTCCCAAATTCATTGATTCTAGAAGTGCCAGAAAACTGGCCTAGAATAACAACTATGAGGAATGAAATGATGGCAGTTCACAGTCCTCTCCCAAGTAAAAAATACCAATGAAACACCGCATTCATTTAGTGTTCACCAGGAGTTATCTAATTAGCTCCAATCAAATCAGATATATGTTCTATATTAGTTGTAAGCTGTGTTTAACTAAAAGGGTGCAACAATGGTGAATGGGGTGCAGTTTTCTTTATATTTTTGTGCATTACACAAGTATCATCTATGGCTATTTGCCCAGGGTAGATCTGGCCTGTTGCTTCTAACATGAAACTCTCTTCTATTCTCTCCCCCAGAGAATAAAAAAATCTCAGTGAAATTAAGATCTTGATGCAATATCATAAAATCAGACATAATGAGACAAGCACCAGCACTGCTGATGTCAGGGGCTGAAAAAGAAGTTGAATATTCTCTGAATGACACCCACATGCTTCACTCCAGAGAGACTTCTTGCTATATTGCAAGGCATTGATAGCAGTACCATCAACTCAAGTAAAATCAGAACCCAGCAGAATATTGATCTGCAGGATCTGAAAGCACTCTTTAGAACCTTGACCACCTTAATATCAGGCAGGTGCAAACTACAAAATATGTCCATTGCTCCTTAGTACATCTGCTATCAAATTTTTCCACATCTCAGAAACTTTTTACTGAGCTTATATAGCTTATTGTGGGAGTAATAGAATGAGTGAATAAAATAAAAGTATTCTATCTTCTCTGTCATTGAAATGCAATCAGATTTGCTCAAAGAAAAAGTGCCATACCATCTCCATCCTCAGTGTTAACATTCAGGACTTTCTCCCAGGTTTGCTTATCTGATAAAAAGCCTCTCCACCTGGAGCCTGATATTAATGCATAAATCCCAGAAATGTGTCTAGAAAAGTTCACACTATTCAACTAAAAAAACATTAAGGAGAACATGAAGGGAGGATAAAACCCTTTCAGGTTAAAATATGATTTCTATATTTCCTTTGGAAAGAATAACAACAGACTACAAACTCAAGGGAAATTGTAAATTCTCCAAGGAACAAACAAAAGAGCTGAAAACTTTAGAGATTTAAGATATTTGAATAAAGTGGTTTTGCAAATTAAATATTCAGAACTCTGTTTATTTAGGCCTCAGTATTGTAATGATGCCAGACTGCAGCATGGTGATAAACAAGCAATGAACTGGAGACCTCTGGTCCTAAATATATCAGCTCCTTGTGCTTGAGTTTAACGACCAGCCCTGGAGCTAAAAGTGGTAACAGCATATCATCTGTGGATTGGGACCTAAGAGGATAGGAAAAGGCACTGACTGCTGGCCAATAAACACTTAATCATGTCTATCCATCTCTCCCAGGGTTTTATTCTGCCGTCCATCACTGCACCATCCCAGAGCCTTCATGTAAAATCAATAGCACTGGTGCAATCCCTGGAGGTGCCACAGCAGCTCCAGCACTTCTCCTCTTCTGGGTGTTTGCACAGCCACAGAGTCCCAGGCTTTGATTTTAATGAGACTGTTCATGAGTACTGTGCTAAGAAAACTTCCTGTAATCACACAAGAATTGAACTATTCCTCCAAATATTGGTGCTAACAAAAAAGGACCAGACTCAGAGACCACATCCTGTAGCTCAGTTTGAATATTTGATGAACAAATGATTTTGTTCCATCGGCTGCACCCTTTTCATCATTCAAAGAAAGGGAATAGGCAAATTGACAAACACTCTAAGGAAGGGCTGCCTCATTTCATAAAGGAAGTAGCTTACTGTCTCCCCCATTTACAGCCTTTGTCATTGCCAATCCCCTATTATTGTTATCATCCTTTTCTGTCATGCTGATGCCTGCACTCCATTTTTTAGCACACTCAATACACCAGATCAGTTAGAAATAGATGTATTTACATATTCATATTCCTTCACTTCCATTTACTATCCATGCAAGACTGAGGTTTAGTTGTGCTAACTTCAAACTAGGTAATATTTAAATACCATTCTGATTTTCTCCAGCATAAAACAAATACAACATTATTTCATTTCTCTGATTCTCCAAGTTTTAGTCGATTCCTTAGGAAACAGATAGAAATGCACCTCAGAAAGAAAGCAGGCAAATAAATAGGCCCCAAAGTTTGTACATACAGCTCCCTCTCTTCTCAGTTCACTGAGAGGTGGCAGCAAAGTGCTCCTTTCCTCAGTTTCAGAGCTGTCACAGTTGCAAACAAGCATTTTGTGAACACATGAGCTAAATATCCTTTCAGATGGATGACTGAAAGCTTCATTAACAAGAGCAGATTTTCTTCAAGGGAAAAGAGAGATTTGTCTCTTTCTATTGCCACATTCAAGGATTAGATAAACACAACCACTGATGGATCAAAATCCCCCATGAGCTTCCCATGACTGCCATGAGTGCAGGGCAAGGTCAGTGGTCAGGTACCCAAAGGAGAATTGTGCAGCAACCCAGGAGCAGCCTTTCACATTCTGACCTGTAAAACAAGGTATGATGTATGGATGGCGAATCATTCCAGACTTAGGAAGAAACACCACAAACCCAACAATGCTCTGAATACTTTCTGTACATGCTACCATGCATTGATGTTTATATAGGAGAACTTCAGTGGGAGAAAGCATAAGGAATCCAAGCTTCCTACTGCCCACCCTGAAAACATGCTAACCCAGAAAGAGGAACAGAACTAATTTCTCCAATTCCATCTGATTGTTAAGAATTGAAGTAACAGTTCTTTGAATATTGATATATTTTCTTAACGTGTTTTTTTGTTTTTAATATAGACTATTTGATTGTTGCTTTCTTGCCATTCAATGTCCTGACTAAAAATATATTTGACTTAGTTGCTAAAGACATAAAGAAAAAAAAAGTAATGGAATGTCAGTATTTTGCCATGAATCTTAGATTTTCATTGACAATAAAGGGTAATACATGTGCCACCCATGGAAAACTCATAGCTGAAAGGATCAGGAGAATTTTCTGTGTACAGCTACACATTATACACTTTATTTCAAGAACAACCAAATGAAGCCTAATTGGTTGAATAATATTAGGAGATTGAACAGCAACTATTTAAACTCACTGTCTCCAAGCAAAAAGCCCATGTTTGCGATAAACCTTAGAGCAAAAGCTCTCAAAGATGGCTCTGGAGCTTTCAGGCTATTTCACCAAACCATTCCAGTAGCCAAGATTTCCATCTCTCATAGATCCTCCTCAGCTCTCAGCACAGAGTTAGTCCTTCTGTTACCCTCTCTGTTATCCTGCTAAAGTCACAGGACACTGGGGAAAAAAAAAGGCTTGAGGTTGCTCCCACTGCAGCATGAGCAAAGGCAGATGGGATTTGCATGCAGGCTGAGTTTGGACAGCCCACAGAGGCTGCAGGTGTGGACACAAAGTGCTTTCTGAGCAGCTGTTCTTCCTGGGGCTGGACACTTAGTTACCCAGCAGAGATGAACAATGGTCTTTACTGCTGTGCTGAAGCACAGAGAGGCTTTTTCTTAGCATTCATTTCATTCAATAAAACGAATCCTCCTAAGAAATTATTGTATGGGAATTGAAGTCTTACTCCTCACAGGTTTAGTTTTGCTTGGTTTATGGTATGCACAATTATCTGGGTATCATTTCTCTGACAAAATATTTTACAAGTTTCTATTACAGCTATTTTCTGAATACTTGCAAGGGCAACTGACAGGTTACATTTTCATTTCCTGGGCACACAGGAGTGCCGGGTATGGGAGGAGGAATCTTTGCTGGGTTTGTCTCTTAAAACTGCCACGAACCTATAGCAGTATTTTCTCACCCTCCTCTTCCCTCCCTTTGGGCAAAATGGTACCTCAGAGGCTCCTTGTTTTATGCAATGCTCTCTAAGCCTCCTCTTCCCCAGCTCCACACTCCCAAAATAGAGAGCTACAGCTGCCCCTATTTTTGTCTGTTCCTAAAAAGTTTTTTAAAATTTTTTCTTTACAGTATGTTTCAAAACTGCAGAAGGAATGACAGAACCAGTAAAAACTTTACAGCATTTCCCCTTCTCCCCCACTTCACACTCTATAATCTCTGTAATTAGAAAGAAATTGTATTGCTTTTTGTTTTTCTCAGACTTGCCAGAATAATTTAACTTTCTGCAAAAACCATATCTGGAAATACACTTACATCCTAAACATAGAAATAAAAATGTTCTAATGAAAGTTAAGTTGCACTCTTACCTACAGCATTCCCTACTGTGAAGGTTACTGTTTAAAAAGCCTGATTATAATGAACCATCTGCTTGGCTTCTTTACACTCACTTTATTCTTTATTGTGTGCTGTAATTAATGAGGCTTTCTGTATTATTACCATAATAGCCCATGTTTTTCTTTATAAATGAGAAGCAAAAGCTCCCTGATGAAAATTTCAGCTTACTTCAACAATTGAGAGGAACTGCCCTAAGACTGGATGGTTGTTTGGGGGTCATTGCAGTAGCAGAAGTCTCAGCAGCACTGCAGCCACAGTGCTTTGAAACAGAGTGGCCATGAAATGATGGATGAGCTGAAAGAAGTCAGGATGGCAGCCCTGTCTGTAAAGGACAGGTGTCATATGTGACTGCTGTACACTTTGGCAGATAAGGAAAGAAACAAGACAAAATAATTGAATACCAAATCTCTCTGTGAGTTTTTGCTTCATCTTTGTTCCATGGCTAAGGAGTATATCATGAAGATAAGGACATGCTGCTGATGCCTTTTGACTAGGAGGACAATTTCTGTGCTCTCCTGCTGCCTTCTTTGTGTATTTTTTTTTCTAAGTTGCAGACAATCTTATTTTCATGGAGAATGATGGAGTTTTTTAGACATACAAACCCAGCATTCTATACAAAACAGGGAGAAATTGTATGACAAACAGGACCTCTGGTTTGGTCCTACATAGAAAAGGGAGCAAAATGTCACACAACATAAACAATCCCTGGCTTTTAGTTCCTAGATAAGCACAATGTCCTTAAAGGTCGTTTTTGTGGTTTTTGACTTTGTCACTTTTCTTCAGCTTTTTATAAACACCTCTTACTCTGCAGCCCACAGCTGTACATATAAGCCTTATGACCTTGCTATTTAGTATTAGCTAAAGCCTAAGAGACACTCAGCTGAGGCTGAAATGACCTCTGATAGTTACCTTTCAAACACTTAACAGCCTACCTTCAAAAACACATTTCTCCATCTGCTCATCAAGAAAAATGATTTCTGATGGTCTGTACTCACCGTTCATTCAGGACTGATTTTCTCATTTGGGTGGAATTTTATGGAGCTGATTTTCACTCTCTCAACCTCTCTCAGGTTATTAAGACAGACCTGTTCAGTCTGACAGCACAGATGCAACAGGGCATGACTGGGCTACATTAACAATTCTATGCAATTTGATCTGTGCTATATGCAATTAATCTATTCATGCAGGTTAGAAATCCCTGGAATACTGGGTATACTGAAACTTCCTCACCATTTTGAATAAACTGGTGGAAGCCTGAGGAATTAGGAAGGAAAGTATTGCAAAATTCCTAATGTCACAGAAACCAGTGAAAAAGGATCTTAAATAATATTTAGCATATATTTTAATATAAATCTTCTATCAGTAAAGGTTTCACTAAATAAATATATATGTATATGCACACACATATATATATACACACACATGTACTGACACTCATATATGTACATGTATCTTCTGTGCTTTAAAAGGTGCAAGAAATATTTGACTTATCACTTCCACTGGCCTCAAAAGAATGAGACACTTCTGCAGGATATAGTCGTGACAAGTTTGCATCAGGCACAGTGCCACTGCTGAATCCTGTGCTTCTGATGTAAGACAGCATGAACTGCACTGCTCCTTCCAATGAGAGGTTAAAATAAAAAGTCATTGCTATTCTCCAGGAACTCTGGACAAGAGATGAATCCCTTTCCCCATCCTATTCATTGTCTGCTTATTGACTGGCACTCATGTTTTTATGTTGTATCACAAGATCATACTTAGCATTAAAGCTAAGTGATTAATTCATAACAATTACTGCCTAATAAAGTCTTCTCTTCTTCACAGAAGACTGATGTATTTTGCAAATTCCTCAGTTATTTGTTGTTCTGAAGTAATGAATTAATTGCAATAATTTTCCGTTTTATAGGATGGCAACAGTTGTGCTCTCAGTTGAAACATGGCATGTGTCATACCAGGCATACATTACTGTTTTTCTTTCCTTGCTGGCAATATTATATGCAATTATTGAATGAAACATGCACAAAGTCTCACATAGATATAAATTTCATTGGAATTTGGGGGAGTATTCATTGGCAAAATTAAAACTCTTTTAAATTCTTTCATTTATAAATAAGACTTGAGCATTCTTACATTCTGCACTCACATTAAAGTCTGCAGGATGATTAGTAGTGAAGTTCTCTCCTTTGCAGAGAGCTGAACCATGGGCCATAGGCACTGTAATAACTGTGCTCCCAGAAACCAGCAGAGATAAGGAAGGTTACTCTCAGCATTTATCCCTTCAAACTCTGTTATTTGTTATGAATCCTACTCTGCATTCCATCAAGTAAGCCACATGTAGCCTTCAGTAACAAAAGGATTCATTCCAGTATATAGCTCAACACTCATTACATACATTAAAAGTCTAAGGAAGCCAAATCCAAAGTGAATAAATAGTGATTTGCTCAGGATACTACACAAAGATGCATGTTGCCTCAAACATAAAATGATCACAGCCATTAAATGAGCTGTCCATGATATTTTCTGTTGTTTCCCTGAATTTTTATCACAGTACACAGGATTTTGATCCTAAATGACTCTCCAAACAAATCACACACCTCCTATGGCACTTGTTGTTAATGAACTTGTCTTCACTTGTTCTCTAAAGAAAAAATTCAACATTTTCTGAAGCACAGATTGGTAGCTTAAAAATGCTTCTTGGGGTAGAATTTTGATTGCAAATTTACTTGTATGCACTAAAACATTCCCAGTGTTCCTAGAGAAACAAAATCATCAAAACACATTTATTAAGGACAAACAATATACAAAGCAGAAGCTGTACCTGACAGCGCTATATTTAACAGCTAAGCTTGCAAATGCCACTTTACTAAATCAGATGGATGCTAGAACTTGTTGCTTAGAGAAATCTTATTCCAATTTCTTTGTGAGGCAGAATGCAAAAGAATTTTTTTAGGCTCTGCTACAGCCAAGCTGATGGCTAAAGCACTCCCATTTTGATCTTTATAACAAATGCATATTAATTAAAAATATGGTAATTCCTATGTACTTCTGTAGAAGCTATTAAAGGAATAGGCAATGGGGAAGTTATTTTTGATTCCTCCTAGCTCTACTAATAGAAGAAAGCTTTATATTATGATTTCCCAAACCATGAAAAAAATGTAGTTTATATGTGCACACACACATAAGACTTGAAGGTGAGATAATAGATAATCTATGTCCATTTCCAAGAGTTTATGAAGAAAGTTAGCTGTATGTTGCAACAATCTTCATAAGCAAAACAATTTGGAGTTATTCTGCTTTTACAGGGTAAAGAAAGCTTTACAGAAATGAAGCCAAAAAATTATATGGGCTTCTTTTACTGGATAAAATACATCTATATAGAAGGCAAGCATGAGGCTTTACCTCCCTACTCATCTGTTCATATAGATACTGTCCCTGAGGATGCAGACTTTGCTCTTTGCCCATTTTCTCTTTGAATTTCCATAAAATTTGCAAACACCATTCAAAAGCAAATACTAATGCAGCTGATTTACAAACCTCTGTGTAGGGGAGGTGATGCTTACAAATGTAGTTGGAATTCTGTTAAAGTATTTAGGCTATATGGCTGGGAAACTACAGTTCACCATGGGTATGATCAGTTAGTCAATTATATTTAATGTTTTCATCAGGTTCCTAAAGGCTCCTTGCATGTAATTTGAAGGGATCTCAGAAAGTCACTGTCTGTTTTTTCAACTCCATGAACTTACATTTTCACTACATTTTTAAAGAATTGATACATTAGCTGGTAATTGACACAATAACTAGCAAAAGAGAGCCTGGAAGCACCTCTTGCCCCCTTGTGCAGGAAGATTGCTATCTGCTGGTAGTTTTATTCTAAAGGGTAGATTTATTCTATACAAAATTTGTTTGATTTTGTAATCCTACAGATTACAAAACAAATCAGCACAGTCTCATCTGTGTGATTGCATTTCTAGGTATTCTCCTTCTTCTCATAGCAGGTTTGAGAGATGACACCATTCAACATAGGAATACCAGAAAAAAATCTTTGGCAGTTTTATATAGAGGCACTGAGATCTTTTCAAAGCCATGGAGATGAAGTCTGCCTGCAGCTGTGACTGGGGACAGCCTGGCTCCATCAGCTGTAACTGCTCTTGCCACCAGCTAAGGTAAAAAAAAAAAAAAAAATTCAACCTTATTTTACACACTTGTAAATGTCCAAATATGCTGTCTAGACAACAAAGCAGTGAGGATATGCACCAAATGCCATAGTAACTGTTGTCACCCTGCTTTATGTTTAGGCAGTTCAGTTTTCTCTGGTGTATTCAGGTTTTGTTACAAGCTTTTTCACACAGTGCTGCATTTCTTTGTTAGGCTCCTCAGAAAGGTTATGGTTTTTATAAACTTCCATGATCACTGAACCACTTGCAGGTGTCCAACCAATTGTAATGAAAGTGAAACCTGCCTCCACAACAAAAGGTTTTATTGAAATAGGAAAACACAGCAAGCAATCTACAAAATCCACAGAAATAGTACCCTATGACCCCAAACTAGGTAGCATAGTAAGCTTCTTTTAGATCAATACTTCATTTGGCACAAAAATCAATTTCCCTGCCTCTGCAATCCATAAAATTCATCAGGAAAAAATTACCCCTCACATATTAGCAGCCCTTTCACCTTACTGGTTTGGAAATTAATTACAATAGACAATTTCAAACCCTGTAACAGGTTGGTGCAACAAGGTATTGCAACCTGTGAATTAAAATATGGATTAGCTGTGATGGGAACACCTATGGCTTTCCTGATTTGCCCAGCCTCCCTGTGGTAGGGGCAAACAATGCTTGTTCAGCTACAGCCTTCAACAGTCTCAAGCTGTAACCAGGTTTCGTTCCTGGAGAATTCTCACCTGTTTGCAGATAACTGTGCAGGACACACAGAACACCATAAAGCAAAGCTTTTTCTATCAGCATCCAATTAATTTCTCTAATGGCAGTGCCATCTTGCCTTTATTCTTCCATAAGGGAATTGCAGCCCTGCTGGGAAAGAGTGAAAGAGCTTTACTGCATGGCTCATGTGGAATTCACAGATTCCTGTCAGCCCCCATGGGGGATGTGGAGGTTCCACATTTGATTGCCTGAGCAAACTCTTCATCTGGGAACTTTCCTGTGCACTCCAGAGAGCTTGCTGATAGGAATGTTTCTAAATATAATACCTTGCTGCTAAATATGTTTTTAAATACAATGTACAGAAGATTATTGATCTAGTCAAGATTTTCCTTCATATTTAATGAATCTAATTCTTTTTTGGCGTGTTTTTCTATATAATAAACTGAGTTGCTCAGCAGATACAACAGAGGCTGTCTTCTCATTCCATCACTGTTTTGCTGCTACTCTAACTGCTATTCCTCCCCCCAAGTAAATTTAGCTTTCTTTTTTTTTAAGACTGTTAGACATTTCTTTCCTGAATTTAGATTCATGGTATTTTTTAGAAAATTCAATGTTTTTGTAAGGATACAGTGACATCTTATCAAGGAAGTCCAGACTCTGAGAGGTTGTTTTCACTGTATCCCACAGCTCAGATATTTACACTTTTTGTATTCACAGTCCTGCATGGTCTCTGACAGAAGTTCAATAAAATTGTCTTTCTACCCTCAATATCAGGGTCCTCAGCATTGTTGGAACTGAGTGTTATAGACCTACAGTCTATATCTGCTAAGGAACCTGAACTCCCCTGTCTGCCTCATTATACAGCAGGCCACTGGCAAGAGGTAGCAGTAGCTCTCCTGTAAACTGATGCATCACTTCTGTTGTTTTCAGCCTATTATTTATGTCATAAATCCTGAAATTTCTGTTTTTACACAATCAGGTGGTTAGATATCAAAAAAGGTGGAGCATTATTGTTACTATTGCTATGCCTGGTATTGCCTCTCCAGCTATAAATCTTTTTAAAGTTAGTTATTCCACTACTTTTTCTCTTAATTTCATGTCATTTAAAGTTTTCCCTGTTTTAGACACTTTCACTTTTCAGGTCACAGTTATCACACAGTGTTAAAATGCAGCACCCTGGCTTCCCACAGCATTGAGCAGAAGATGCTGTTCCAAGGCTTCACTTGGTTCCTTCATTCTGAGCCACACACAAGTTCCACTATGTACAGCAGAGGTGCAATCTGAAAATGAAAAAGGGCAGGCTGATATTTACTAACACAGCCTGGGGATGCAGCAGCACACAGAGCTCCCATGTCACTACAGAAAGAGAAACCAGGATGTTTGATCCTACCAAGCCAAAACCACCTCATCCTGCTTCCTTCCAGGATACCTTCCAGTACATTTCAATAATGTTCTAATGGGAAATTTGTGGCTGTGTGCAATCACTGAACTTGGTGACCTAGGAGAAAATTTACAACTCTAATACACTATTTTTCATTCCTTATTTTCATCCTTCTTTTTAGATCCAAACATTGTTATTTTAATCCTTTGCTATCCTTCCTCCACCCATTGGTATATTTACCATTTACCACATATTTTTCTTTTTGGTTTAATATTTGAAAAGAGAAAGGTAATGAGAAATAGTGAATGATTGGAAGAGCATCATAATCTGAGAGGTGCTTGAGCATCAGGACTCATGCTCTGCAGTGGCACTGTCAGACTCACCCCATGATCTTGTTTCCTGTTCCTCAACCACATACAGTGGGATTATTTTAGTGAGTTTGCTGCAGCTTTATTACCTTCACTTGTTATTCTTGAGGATGCTGTGTGTGGGGTATCTGTCAAATAAACTTATTTATTGTAAACTTATTCCCTATGAAATCCATGTGAATGTGAAGCTCAAGTTCTGCAGTTAACATAAGGACAATTGCAAGGCAATGTGCAGATGAGGAAATGTCTGTCAGCCCACTGATTCCAGTACCCTGAAATGAAACTACAACCCACCAAAACCCAGCTAGAGCAACACATTATAAAATAAAAAACCCCAATGGTTTGGGAAGTAATCTGCACAGATAAGAAAATGAATATACAATGTTATTGCAAAAACACTTAGAATTGTGCTTTACCTGTGATAAGGTGATTTCTTTTGTCTTTAAATGTTTTCACTTGAACACTACCAACCATTTAGCCTTAAGGATAACTTCTAAAGAGGTATAAACCTTACACAATGTTCTTTTATAAACTTAATTGCAAAACCATTACTGGTTGTTTTGCATTAAATAGACCACAGCTAAAAACTTAGCTACAATCCAGCCTTTTGTGTATCATGGGGAAGACAAAACAGAAGCACACTCAAATGCTGCATATCCATGAGAGATACAGGGAGGAATGTCTGCAAGTCTAGAAGGAATGACCTTTGATACCAGCCTCTCCCTCTATCCCTTTTTATTTTGCACTTCCCTCCCCTCCTTATTTGTGAGGATGGTGTGTTGAGACTACTCCTCAGCTGCTCTCAAATTCCTGCATTTGAAGTGTTTTCCCCAACAATAATTCATAGTTTGTCCCTCCTCTCACACACCAACACATCTTGTACTCCATGATCCAAAAATTCCAGCTCTTATTTGCTCTAATTGCTTCAGAGACCTGTTTCATCTAAATTTGCTTTGGCTCAAACATACATAGAAGGAAACTGGATGTGAAGACAAGGAATCTATCTTTTCTCCTCATGCTTTAAAGGTCAGGTATGTTCTGCAGCAGAGATACAAAGAGAAATATGTCTTGGTGACTACTCCACACTGTGCAGTGGTTTTCCACTAAATCTGAACAATAAAAAAATATAGTAAAGCAGGTTCTGCATTATTTATATTAAGCAGTCAAAATGCTCCTCACAGCATTAAATGATAGCCTTGCATGCAATTCACAGACATTATCTGAAAGCTTATATACCTGCTATATATATAAACCTAATGCAGACAGCCATAATAGTCTGTATGAATAGGGAACTCTGTGCTTACTGAACCACAGCCATGAAACTAAAAATGAAATTATAGTTCCTCCATCATCATACCTAAGTCGGTATATAATATTATGAAAGAACAAGCACGCAGTAATACCTGGGTTAATACTGGTACCATACATTATTGCTCAATGCTATCAAAAATAGCATCTCCAGATTCTTTATTGAAACATATTACATTACTTAAATTGTCATGACAAAGACAAAAGTGTTCAATTTCAGACTTTTCTAACACCTCAGTTTTTATGAAATTGCAGATTTTTTTCCTCCATTAGACATATAATTTATTTGCTGATTAAATTCCAATAAAGGAGTTTTTCAGTCCTGATTTTTTAAAAAACATGTTTGGGAGTGTAAGTTCTAAGCCCTGACAGTAGCATTTTCCTTTGTTCCCACTCACATCCTGGACTGGAAGATGAGGATTTAAGTGTTTATCCAACTATTTCATCATAAACCACTGAATAAATAATGCTTCGCATAAATAATGCCTCCATATAATGCTAACTCTGCATGCTTCAATATAGGTGAATTTAATATGAACTGTTGTAAAATTGCAGGGGTATCTCAGCCACTGCTCAATTTTAGCATTTTTTTTCAGGCCATGATTGTAAATGGACAATTTGTATGAGCTATTTGGTTAAATCTCTATTACTCATAGGTGGATTATCTCAAATGTGCACTAAACAGAAACAGACAAGGAAATGCTCAACTGAGTCACATAGCAACTGTATCTGCAAATCCCAGGCCATCCGACTGTTGAGTTTGCTTCAGACTGTAGACATGGTACACCTCTGTCTACACCAGCCCCTAAGTCATTCCTGATGGATGGAACAATCTTCAAAATGTGGCTGCTGGGACTCACTTTCATGAAACCTCTGCTCAGACTGTGAACTCATGTCAGATTTTAAGTCCATGTGATGGACATGAAGCTTTATGGGCTTTGCTCTTCTGCTCCATCCCCCAAGAGGACCTGAGTTTGGTGTCTCAGGTTTGGCAATAACTCACAGGTTTCACAGAATTGTTTAGGTTGGAATAAACCACTTAGATATTCAAGTCTAACCGGTGACCAGTCATCACCTTGATAAATAGAGCACAGCACCAAGTGCCACATCCAGTCCTTTGTTAAAAACCTCCACGCATGGTGACTCCATCACAACCTGGGCAGCTGATTGTAACACCAAACAACTCTTTCTGTGAAAAAATTCCTCCTAATGTTCAACCTGACACTGACATATTTCACCTGTAGATTAAGAAGAGAGGTTTATGGCGTTGAGATTAAAGTGCCTATGAAGAGTCATCTGGATCCCATGAGGCCTTATTAGGGTTTATCAGATTGGGTTAATTAGATATTTCCTAACAAAGACCAAAAGACCTTTTAGTCATGAAAAAAGAAGTCAGAACAGCCTCCAGCAGTGCAAGGCTGGCACCTCACACTCCCCAGGCACTCCAGTCATGGCTGCCTGCCCACTCCCAGGTGCTGCCCTCTCCTCAGGGCCCTTCCTGCTCTGGTCACCGCCCTGGGCCCAGTCCCAAACCGGGCCGTGCTGGGCACACTCATCTCCAACACAGTTTCATGGGGAGGGCTGGAAGAGACCGCAGTGGCTCTCTGGTCCAGCCTCCCTGCTCATCCCAGAGCACAGGGCACAGCATCGTGTCCAGGCAGCCCTGGAGCATCCCCAGCGAGGCAGGCTCCACACGCTCCCTATGCAATCTGTTCCAGTGCACAGCGAGGAAGTTCTTCATGTTCAGGCAGAACTTCCTGGGCATCAGTCCTGTCCATTGCCTGTTTGTCCTATCGCTGCGCACACCGAGTAGAGCCCGGTCCATCTTCTAGAAACCTTTAGGCATTTACACACATTACCGGAGTCCCTTCTCGGTGGTCTCTTCTCGACGCTGAACAGGCACAATTCTCTCAGTGTTTCCTAGTCAGAGAGATAACGCACCCTCCCTCAATGGGGCCTATATCCCTCCCCAAGATGCCGACCCCACCGTCCCGGCCTCCCGCAGCCCCTCGCGGCTCTGCCGGGGCCCCGCCCGGCCCCTCTCCGCCTCCGCCGGGGCTTCCGCCCGGGGCGCGGGGCAGGGCGGGGACAGCGGCGAAGATGGCGGCGCCCTTGGCCGGGCAGGCGGGGGCCGTGCTGCGGGACCTGGCCCTGCGATCCGCCCGCCTGCGGGCCCGATTCCCGGTGAGTGAGCGGGCCCGGCCCCGCGCCCCGCCGTCCCCGCTCGCCGTGCCCGCCTGAGCCCCGCTAGCGCCGCGACTCCGCTCGCAGCCTCCCCGCGGCCGTGTCTGGCAGCGGGAGGGACCTTGGTGCTCCCGCTGGCTGCGATGCTCGGGCCGGAGGATGCGCCCGACCCGCAGCCCCGGCGCCTGCGGGGTCGGGGCGGCGCTGGCTCAGGGCTGGGCAGACCAACGCTGGCCGGGAGCGCCTCGCTGTCCCCACACCTGCCGGAACCCTGAATTGTTTCAGTAGCAGAGCTGGGTGACGCTGTGCACGGAGCGATAGCGTCTGTCTGAGCGCGTTTCGGTGGCAGCATCGCGTTGGCTTGGTTCAGTGCGGCTGGCTGAGGTCACGCCGGGGTGAACATGCCTGGTTGTGCTCTCCTGGGAAATCCATCCTAGCTCAGGCTTCCCGGTGGTCCTGAGCCTCAGCAGAGCGGTGGGAAAGAGTAGATGAGCGTCCTGGAAGGGCTCAGGGGCTCTCTGAGATGTGGCAGGAGTTCATTATTCACCTCGACAGCAGCCGTGCCGAGGTGAAATGAGATACGGCGTTCTAGGCAGTCCTCGTGCCTTTGGCAACCAACTCTGTTATTTTGCCTTTTCATCATCAGCAGCTACATGAGAATCTTACTTTGCTCCACGCTTCTGAGCATAAATGTTTTCCCCGAAGCAAAATCCCCTGGAGCAAACAAAACGTGTTTGTGTCCAGTTCTGTCCGCAGTGCCGCTGCAGGGAACGCTCCTGGCTGCAGGTGCAGGGCTTGGGGGTAAAGGGTGCTGTTGGTGCTTAACTTGTGTTGCACAACTGCGGCTGTGTGGTTTATCTTTTAACCTGAAGGAGGTTGTAAATCTGAAATCTTTTATGCCTAACTTTCCTTTTTGAATGCTGGGTACAGAACTCAGTGAAACTGATTTGTTGATTTAGCATTCGTCCATTTCACATCCATTTCACATCCTTTCTTTAAGGAAGACTGTTTATGTGTGGATACGCACACACAATGTTATCTATAAACATACATTTATCTGTATATATACATATTTTATCTCTTTAGTGTGAATAGGCAATGCTGTAAATCACAACATTTGGAGAATATGCGCTGTATGGTTGAAAATGTGTTCCTCCCATCAAGGCTTAGGTGAGTCTGATGCTGCAGTGAGGAATTTGGCGGTAACGCCCCTGTTCTTGTAGGGCTTGGAAAGGCTGGAGTATGGAGCATTGTCTGAAAAGAGTCATTTGGTGTGAACTTAGGAGGTGTTTTGGTTGAGGTGCTTTGGTTGGTTTCAAGCCCTGTCTTTACCAGGTACTGCAGTGAGAAATAGGTGGAAATTAGGAGCTTATGGTCTATTTTGCCATCTCTCAAAGCATGGAGGCAATCTGTAAATTACCCCACTGAAATAACTGGGTATCAGCTCAGATACTGCAGGAGTATTCTTAGGATATCAAGGTGGCCAACTTAAAAAAAAAACCCACCCTTTTTTTGCATTATTTTTGAACTAGAGCTGTTGAGCTTGTATTATAAATCACATTTTGTTATTCTGTTTCTGCACTCTGCCAGATTCTGAGAGCATCTCCCAAGATCTGTGTTTTCCAAGTAGGCTATTTTCAAGAACCACATCAATACTGTATAACAACAAATCAAGTTCCTAACTTCAAAGCAAACAACTTTCCTTTATAAAGGTCTTCAATTTGGCAATGTTGCATAATAGAATTCCCATCTAAACAGTCTCCTAATCTTCCACTGTCTCAGACTTTAAGCTACAAATGAGTTGATCAGCCAGAGTCTGGATTTTTGTGCTACAAAATAGGATAAAGGATTTGAGAGTAAGAGCCCTTCCACTGAAGGTGTTTCTCATTTCTATCATTCTTTCTGTTGCTCAGATGAGAAGTTGCACTGTTACTTTATTTAGCATGAACCTGTCCTCAAAGCCCATCACAGTGTTTCTTTCACAGATGAGGGTCTTCCATATGGTGTGAATGTGATCAAGAAATACCAGTCTCCAACTTTGTTGTTTTGGTAACCCTGTGTGAGATTTAGAATCTTTCCTCATAGCCCTTATGCCTTACTGTTGGAGTGATGTTTCTACACTTTGTTGCAAAATTTTTTATTATTTCAAAACTGTAGCTGTGAAATTTGGTTATATGCTGTCATTGTAATCTGCACACATTTTCCTGTGTAGCTTCATTTTAGGGGTGGAGTAAATGGTAGTTGATTCTATAATATGAAATTATTTTATCATCCTTTTGCTTTTTTATAACTGTTAAACATTCTTTTACTCCTTTTGCTGTTTATATTCTTGGTAGATTGAATTCTTTGTGCTGCTGGAGTTTTAAATCTGACCAAATATTTCAAGAAAATAAAAGATAGGTTTGAGTTGTCTGCAGTGCACATGGACAGGAGCATTCAGGCCTGCTCTTGCTGAAGCAATATTTGTGAAGAGCTGTGACAAACACTCCAGGGACCACAGCAGAATTCAATCTTGTTGGCTGGCAACAAATAGGCTCCATTGAAGGCTGTTTATTTGAATGGGAGTTGGATTGGGCCCTTTGGGAGAATGCTGTGTATTCAAAATAGCTTCAAATGCAGTGAAATTCAGCGATGAATATAAATGAGGGACAATTAAATCAGAATCATAAAAAAAAAAAAAAGTGCTTAAGGTAACTCTCCAGTATTCTGATAGGGTGAGCAGGTTGGTTGGTGCATTAGGAGCCCTATCCCAGCCTTCAGAATGGGCCTCAGTCCTGCCAGAACACATCCAGATTCCACATGAGTTGAAAATATTAAAAAAAAAAAAGAAAAGGAAGGAGGGGAAGATAAAACTAAATAAGATTTCTGTTATAAAATCTGCTGGAATCTATAGAAAGTTACAAATAGGGAACTGCAAGGTTGCTCACTGCAGATGCCTTCAGTTCCTAGACTTGTATATCTGTAAAACCTCGTTAATGTTGAACAGAGAAAGTTCTGCCTTTTCCAAGAAGCTATCAGCTGTGATAGCTGATGCTCCATGTGACACAAAACATTACCCAAAAAGACTTTTCAATTCATGGCTTTAGAAGCTACTTCAATGTTGAATTCTTCTTTTTCTTGAATTCTTCTTTGATGTTCTTGAAAATTTCTTTGGACTGCTTCTCTATTTGGCTTTTCCTGGTTGGCAGTTTTGCTATATTTTCAAGGTTTTACATTTAGAGGCAGGAAATACATGAGCCTACAGACTTTCACAAACAGCTTTTCCTACAGGCACCTCATCCAAATGACAGGAAAGCCCTCTTCAAACTCTAGACAAAACTGAAATGCCAAAGTGGAGCAGATGTTTGGCCCACTCCTCCCCGGCAGTTCCATTAAACACATGGTTATTGAATCCTATTTTGAGATGAAAAAGGAAATGAAAACATAAATATAACCTCAGACTGTGATTTTTTTTTTAATTTTTTTTCCCCCCAGTTAGTTTTCTGCTAGTGGAACTTCTACCCTGGGAGCAATCTGGCTCTGACACAGATATCACAGCTCTGTCTTAAAGCAGAAAAGCTGCACTTTGCTGCATTGATTTACTTTCCTTTCTACCTCATGGAGGTATAATCAGGGGATGGGCTAATTAGGTAAGAAGAGAGAGCCTTCATGAATATGACATTAGATGGAGAATTAGCCACACCTGTGGTTTTAAACATGGCTCTGAATAAATCCTTCCTGACCCTCCATCTGAATTCCCAAGCAATTTACTCAGAGACTCCTTGCATTCCTTGGGTATGTTTAGCATTGGTTCAAGTTTTTTTTATATAAAAGCAAGTGGGTTTTTTTCATTGATCTGCCTCCTGAGGAACCAGATAAAGTGTCAATAGGCAAACTGTGTTTTCTTTACAGTTATCTGAGTGATTGTTTCCTCCTGTTTTTCTCTGGAAATGTCAGTGTATTTGGTAGTTTTCTTTTTTTTTTTTTGTTTAATTTTTTAAAGTCACCTTTCATTTGGTCTATCTGGCTGATGAGTGCCAGTAGGGATTTTATCTGAAATGTGTGAAGCTGCTGAGGTTCTTTTGGGAATACAGAGAAGTGAGATGAAGGTTTAGAAACAGTTGGGGTATAGTTGTTTCTTAGAAGTAGTTAATTTCTCTGCTATTTTATCCTTTCTCTTGTTTGAAAGGTTCATTTTCACAAAAATGGGCAATGTCCTCGTTTAATGTATAGAGATGAGGTTGTCTCCCTCCCTGTTTTGGGAACTCACTTGTTCCAAAGTGATTTAACCTCAATTGATAATTTTTGTTGGCCACACCTGTAGTGAGTAGCTCAGCTCATTATTGCCTTGGCCAGTCCAATTTTTCTGGGCATATGTGTGACTGTGACTATCATGTGTAGCTTTGAGCACATACTCTGAGGGTTTTCTCCTGAAATTTCCTCCTCTAATACTGTAAAAGCAGTTTATAACCATCTGTGACTCAGCTTATTTCTTCCATAGCACTTTAATAAAACACAGGACAGAGAAGTCATATTACCTGTCCAAATGCATATGACAGAAGCTTTGGAACTGATTATTAAACATTGATCCATGATTAGTAGCTGTTGATTTTATTTTAACTAGATAACAGCAGGAATCGATATGAAACAAATAGGAGGGAGTTAAGATTGACTATTGTGAAAAATCCCTTAATAGTGGAGTTTTGCTGTGCTGCTGAATTCTTTGTTGTACTAGTGAGACTTAAAACAATTCTGAACTGCAAGCTGAAGACATCCTTTAATGTGGTAATGAAAATCAAGCCCCTAGATTGGTGCTGGAGTTTGTTTGTGCTATTATGCTGATGGTGATGTTTTGTATAATTAGTGGCTAAATGTTAACTGTGAAGGAATTTAAAGACTTGCTGTTTTTCCACTTATTTATTGGAACATCTTTTTTAATTCTTCAGTAAACAACTTATACTGATAGCACAAATATATTAAATAAATGCAAGTTTAGTTTTGCTTAAAAGGTGCTGTTTTGATTTACCCATGAGCTTTTTTCTTCCTGAACTCTCTGGTCTCTTTCTAATTGCTCTTGAGTTTCCCTAAACTGTAATATAAGAGTCTGTATCCCAAAGCTGAATTAAATTTTATTTTGATTCTGTGATGATCTGCATGTTGGGAAGCTTTGAGTCCAAAATCATAAAGCTTTAGGCACTCACAACCCCATTGGGCTTGAATGTGGGTTGGGATGTTTAACTCAAAGACTGTTTCATTTAAGAAAAAACTTTTGAACGTGTTTTGTGATACATTATTATTCATTTGTGCTTACTTACCTTGCACATGGGTAGTACTTGGTGACAAATCAATTTCTGTCTACCTTGTCTTTAATTTGTGTGTTGTAGAATCACAGTCTGGGTTGGGTTGGAGTCTGAGCAATGTAAACTGTGAGAATCAGCCTCAGTTTGTGTCAAGAGGAGAGAAAATCACTTGTACTGTGGTTTACCTTTGATGTCTTAACTCTTGTCCACTTAAATTCTTCATGAGATGCAAAAGTTTTGTGAGAATTGTCAGGAGTGAAAAATTAAACAAGAGTTTTGATCATGTTTGCTAGGTTTGCCTGCTTGTCTGAGACTTTTGACTGAAAAATATGAAACTGCAAATTAAAAACCAGCCACAGATTACTAATGGAACACTTCATTATCTTTTGATATCTTTCTCTGAAGGATCTGTGGACAAAAGGACAGTTTAATTTGACATCTGCTGATTTCATGTCAGCCAAGAAAGCAGTTACTGCCTTGTGTAAAAAAAAAAGTTGTTCATACAGAGTATTGGTATGAAAATGTCAGGGAAATTCCAATTATTGGAGGAGTTCTATGTGCCAGTTGTACATAACACTGATGGGTATAGGTAAAACATAGAGCTATTCATGATAATTAAAGATGAAAGGCCTATTAAAAGAAACCATATCCCTTTTATTGTCAAGATAGTACTTGCTAAGGTTTGAAGATGGCATAAAAATGTATTTCCCTTAAATTTTCTACTGTCTTCAATTCTGTCACTCCAAACACATTGGAAACAGAGAATCTATTTAATTGAATTCTTTCATGCAGAGTTTCAGTCTAGATTTGTTTTTCAGTTAAATGGCTCAGATTAAAATAGTCTAAAGTAACACCATAAATTTTGGAAGTTGAGGAACAGCTATTTAGAGCTTGGTTTAACCATGATGTGAGATGAGTGAACGTGAGTCCAGAGCAGCTGGAGTGCTGGAGCTCCATCTAGAGAGGGTTGGTGACCCAGCTGGATCCCACAGGTCAGGATTTGGGGGCGCACCAACGTCTCTGACAGGGCTGTTGTGCATTTCTGCTGCAGGCACCTGCATCAGCAAGGACCAGGAGGACTTCATTGCCCCCAGGTCCTCCTGGAGGGACAGCACAGCTGGGAACATATCAGGAGTTCCAGGAGGTTTCTGGAGAGCTTTGATAACTTCCAAATGCAGCTGTGTGAGGAGCTGACAACAGGAGACCCTGCTGAGCCTCATATTTGGGAACAGGAACTGGTCAGGCCCTGGCAGCTCCCTCTGGGGAGCAGCTGAGGGAAGAACAGTGGCTGTGGTTTATTTCTGGATACAGCATGGGCTGCAATAAGACACAAGGCTGGGCACAACCCAGTTTCCTTAACCACTGGAGTTGGCATCACCCATTGCCAACATCCAGTGCCATGATCCTTTGGGCTTGGAAATGCAGTTTCATTGGATTAAAGTTTGCCTTTCTCTCCCTCCATACAGTCAGAAATGTAGAAATCTGCTTTAGGTCAAAGTCTTTGAGGATGATGAAGTGATGCTTCTTGTAGTGTCCTAAGCTTGCTTTGAGATTTGAGAATGGTAGCAGAGTGAGTTCATATAATTAGGTATAAACAATGGAAAAATATTAATAAAGAAATTACCTGAAAAGGAAGGAAAAAATATTCTTAATGTTTGGCTTCATGTCAGTCTAAATCAAATGGTCTAATTAAAATAAAGACTTGTTAACAAGAGTTTCAATTCAGACTGAAACAGGAAATGGGTACCAGTCTTTTCTTACTGCTTCCATGGAAGAAATTGGTATAGACCATTCTGGACTGGTTTAATAAACCAGACATGGCTTAGGCATGCACTGAAATTGTTTCTCTTGGTACTTGTCTGTATTTCTTTATTTTACTACCATGGGCATTTGCTTTTTTATTGCTTGGAAGTGTTATGTTGCTTAGTGCTCAAAGTCCTATTCTGTGACATAGTCAGGTAGCGGGGAAATTATCATGATTTGGCTTCAATATTAAAGAACTGGAACAAAAAAGCTGTGATTATGTTTCATATTTCCTTCTCTGTGATGAAAAATGGAGCTCAAACTGTCTAAATTGGCATTTTATTGGTGTTTTTCTTAAAATATCAGTGACTTCTAACACTCGAAAAAGCATTCTTCCAGGGTATGGTAGGCGTGAAACACTTCTTTGATAGATATGATTACTTGAGATATGAATGCAGAAATATTTCTTTTAATCTTATTGAATATGCTTTGGGTTTTGTAACAATTTAGAAAGCTGAATTTGCATGCAAGAAAGAAAATATTGGTAGTGGCTACTTAGTCTCATGTTTGGTGGTACAATAATTTTAGCTTTTTTTCTGGTTATGTTTACTATTTAGAGCATTTCTTAATAGTTGCATAAAAATACCACTTTAATCTTGTAAAAAATTAGGAAATTAAACACTTTTTTATGATCAGAACAAAAATATAAAATTTCCCCTCAAGATACTTAAAATATGTGGAGAAGATGGCTTATTTCACTTTTTGAATGTGTTGTGCATATCACCAACAATCTTCTTCCATTTGCCAAGGCAGGGAATGTGTTACAGTATTTTCTGCAACTGATTATGCAGTTGTGTATGGTAGTGAGTTTATTTTCATCAGATACTTCAAAGCCTTACTTTTTAGGTCAGGAAAGTATCCTTCTCTTAAAGCTTTGAAGTACAAAATAAGCAAAATGAACATAATTTGACTAAAATTAATTACTAATGCAAAGCAGAGCTTCTGATGGTGAGAGCATTGACAAAAGCAGAAATTGAATCTGGGAGTTCATGTTCTTCCTTTGCCCAAGCAAAGGCTCTGAAAATCAGTTCCAGAGGTGTAAAGCTTCTGTAGACATGCTTGATCTTTGGGCACATGTAATTCTGTTTTGTTAGGCTGAAATTTGGTTTAAAAATGCAAGGAAAAAATACTTTGCCAGCAATTTCTGCAGTAAGGACAGAGGATGTTGTTTGCCTCTCTGGGTGGATTGGCAGCTTGGTGTTTGGGTTGCCAGCTTTGTTTTGTGACATCCTGTTTGTGAGGTGACCTTCTGCATGTTGTTTGAACCAGACAGTTTTCATGTAATCCCACAGAATGAGGAACGTGCCCTGTGTGAGGGTTTTTGGAAGCTGTGAATGGTTCAATGTTCAGGTGAAGGTTCATGGCTTGGGATGTTCTCAGCCCTGCTCAGGCAGCCTG
This sequence comes from Zonotrichia albicollis, assembly GCF_047830755.1. Lineage (NCBI taxonomy): Eukaryota > Metazoa > Chordata > Aves > Passeriformes > Passerellidae > Zonotrichia > Zonotrichia albicollis. Next base: position 5,320,065 of record NC_133830.1, read on the forward strand.
TCCACACTAAGCAAAATGCACCCCAGAACTTCTCAGGATCACAGGGGTGCTGTCACTTAATTTACAGAAATTTTATTTTGCTGATGCATAAAAAGTCCTGAATACTCCCCTGAGTGGGCAGCAGGATGCAATTGTCAGGGGTTTGGTGATGTCCTGCTTTATTTGGAGGTCAGTCTGACTGAAACAACTGCTGAACAAGGTGTAGGAAATGGAGAAGAGAGGTCTTGCTATTCAAGAGAACAGTCTTCCCACCTTCTCTTTCAATTTTGAGGACTGTGGTCCTCACAAACCCATACCTGTCCTCACAAACCCATTCATGCAGACACCCAAAAGGATCATCCAGGTGGTGGCTGCTAGGATCTGCCTTGTAGAGCATGAGGATGTGGGCTCAGATTCTGGTTTGGTGAGATAAGGAGAATAAGAATGACAGAAGGAGCTCAAGTGTGACCCCGTGCATGTTCCTGGTAGTTTACAATGGAGCTTAGTGGGTAGGAGAGTGTATTTACAGAATAGCTGTCAAAATCCCTGAGTGTAAGCAAGCTGTAAATAAGTCTATAAAGTGTAATCGTTACTGGAGACTTTAAATCTGCAATGAGTGAAGGGCTTGCTTCAAGTTCATTCTTGTGTCTGCTTCCTTGCATGAGAAGTAAACAGAAGGATAAATCAGAAAGCTGAGTTTGTACATATATAGGCACATTGGAAGATATAAAAGCACATTGGAAGAGGATTGTGTAATTTCATTTGTGTTTTCTGGAGCTAATGACCAAACTCTGCAGTGGAAGAACATCACTCCACACTCACTATACTCAGGAGAGGGCAGAGGTAAAGCCTGGGATAATCAGTTTGCAATCAGACTGATTCTGGAAGGACAAGGAGGGGCACAAGATCAAGTCAAAAGAACACAGTAGGGCAGGCATTCAGAAACCCTTGAGGTAAAAAAGGGTTTTTGCAGTAGACAGCAAGCAGGAAAATTCAGGAGAATTGGTAAGGGAGATTCAGGAGAGTTGTTAAGAATGCAATCAGGATTTTCAGTCCCACTTCCACGCTGAGTACATTTACTATCCTTACAATTTCATCTGCAATACTGTGAAATACACAAGACATAACTGAGATATTTCTAAAAATTTGTGGTTTTCATGTGCATATTGCTATGGTTTTGTTTAAAGGGAAAGGTTAATGAATACGCACTCTTCTGTTTTCTTAATCCAGTCTATATGGTTTGGTAATCTAAATTTCAGAATTGTGAACGAGATGGGTGCTGTCCTCTGAAATCCTCTTCTGTTTCTGTGGTATTTGGTTAAGCACAGCAAAACTGTGCTGTTTGCTATTAGAGCTATTGTGGAAAAATTTAGGTGTGCTTTAGTGAAAGAGATAAATAAAGCAAAGAAAGCCTCCCCAGCATCCAGCCACTTCAGAACTGATGGGGACACTCCTGATGTTCCACTTTCCCAGCTGAGGGATTCTACCACTGAGAGAGAAAAGAAAGCACTGAGTCAAAAATAAAAAGGGATGTTGAGGTATCAGTATATGCTTCCTAATAAATATTAATATGTCATTGCAGTTTAATATATCTTTTAGTGGAAGGGAATATTGTTTTAAAGATGGAAGAGGTAAATCCTCATGAATATTTCATATATTTATTAATGAATTAATTTTGAGGCAGTAGGTAGTGAATGAAATGTATAAACCTACCCAGTAATGGTGGCATTTTAATTTTAATGTGAAAAACCTTTACTAGAGCCACATATTTTTAGATTCAATTACCTTGGAAAGTTGGCAGTGCAGCTAGTGAGCAAGTTTTGGGAAGGTTCTCCCACTTCAGTGAGCAAATCGGGGGAGAGTGAGGGAGTTTGATTCATGACTTGACTTTGGGGTCAAATCCAGTAGGCTTATTTCTTTAGTTAAATCATTCACTTTCCCAGGTTAATTTTAACATTCTGGGTAGGCTGTTCAGGTTGAGGCTGGAACTGTTCTTTTTATAATTGGTTTCTGCAGGATCTTGCTACTTTGAACTGTCTTGTATTACACAAAAATGTCAGACCTTCCTACTCTGCCTAAAAGTGTTCCCTGCTGCAGTCCCTTGTGTCTAACTTTATATTTTCTTTTTAAAAAGCAGAAATGTGGCTTATATGGCCATCTTATGTAGAGGATATTTTATAGGTGTTTATTTGATAGAAATTTCTGTTCATTTCTCTCGTATTATTGAAATAAAACTCCTTTGGTAAAACTGAAATTTGAAGGAGAACTTAATATTGTTTCTCATTTAAATTGTGTATGAATAAATGATTACAAATTGACAGATGTGGCTTGTAGTGATTCCTTTCTTGAGTGAAAAACCAATTTCTATTTCCTTCTTAATTTAGGAACTTAAAATTATAAGAGAGAAAAAGAGAAAATAGATGCAGCCGCAACACAAGCAAAATGAACTATGAATTGAAAATTTAATCACTGCTTTTGTTTCCAGGGCTGTGTAGCATTGCACTAAATGCAGATGAACCAGCTTTTACTTAGGGTTTATTGGTAACAGAGGTGCTGAAGGTGGGTTTGTGGAAATGCAAAGTTCTCCAGTGTCCCTGCTGAGGGACCTAAACACCTCCTGCTACTGATGCTTTGTTGGGACTACCTAAAACCAGACAAAATTAAGAGAATAAAAACGCTGTTGTATTTATTGAAGGACCTTCAGGTACATTTCAGGCAGATGAAGCCTCTCCAGGGACCACACCAAACACAGATGATGGATCATGGTTTTAACTTGGGCCTTTTTCAGAGGGCTCACCCAGAGGATTCACTTGCTAGCAGGCTTTTATTATTCCATTAAACAGCGTACAATATTTTCTGCTTTAATTTGTTTTGAAATAATTCAGCCATACTTTATAATGCCTTATGGAACTCATCAATATTGCCTGTGTATCTGTCTAATGAGAGCTCAGTAAATTAGCATATTCATTAAACAAACAAATGATTGTTCTGTTAGTAATAGGTGACTGCCTGTTTTTCAACAGATGAGTGATGTCAACTGGCATCAGTTGGTTTAGTGTGCTTTGTTACCTACAGGTAGGTAATCCTTGCTTTATTAGTTTTTATTAAAATAATCAGTGCTGCCTGGTGATGGGAGATAAGTTGTTTCTCTTAACTAAAAAGGATGAGATCTCTAAATATACCTTGTTTAGCTTTTCAGTTAAAATAGATTCCTTCCCTAAAACTGACATTTTACTAGTTTAACAAAGCTCTTCTTTGTTTCTTTCATGTTTGTCACCATTTTTTTTTTCTGCTATGATGCACTCTGATTCCTCTCTCTGGTTTGCAGCAGCTCCTCTTAAAAAGAATCTTGCAATGTGTGACAAGAGAAATTGGGCTTGTCCTTGAACTGTGGGAAAGTATTCAGGGTAAGATTTAACTAAGCACTTGTTTTGATTGCCTCAACTAGAGCTAAATGGTGACACAAGCACCTAATGCATTAATAAAAACAATCCTGTGATTGTTTCAAACTAGATGTCTGCAGTTCTTCTGAGTGTTGCTGTTCTGGACAGTGAATTGCAGTGAATGTGAGTAGTTGCTTTGGAAGGAGAAATGCTCTTGAGCAGGGAGTTTGGTTCTGTCTTCCCCTTGGTTTGCAGCAGGCAATGCAGTCTCATTTTCAGGAATGAGAGCTTCTGAGCAGAGGTGGTAGCCTGTTTCACTCCTCTGAACTTGGAATTCTTAACATTTATGCTTTCCAAGCTCTTGACCACCCTCTCAACTCTTTGAGTCCAATTTTTTAAACAATTTAACAATAGCAATCCTAATAATTATAGTAACTGTGAGCTCCTTTTATGAACAAGCCCACGTTTCTTTTTTCTGTATTTTGTGAGTATATGAAGAGAACCATTTAGTTATTTAACACAGGCCTCTTGTTTCAAAGAGTCATAGATGTTAGGAATAGTAGCAATTATCCACTAGGCGATCCAGATTTACTAAACAAAAAGGTAGGGCCATACTTCATGTGTGTTTTTTATTTTATTTGAAGTTAGGTTTCATAAACCTTTGTTGCATGGACAGATGTCACTTGTTCTGAAAAGTGAGTATGTGGTTTATTGGTATAAAACAGTAAATTACCCTGCAGTTTATTGATCAAAATGCTTCAGCCTTTAGAAAACTGGGAAATGTGATAGGTAATTTTTTTCTGTGTATTTTACTGCTCAGGGTATTTTGTGTGCTATATTTTCAGGAATAAATATGGAACTCAAATGCCTGTAGCTGTTAACTAGAGTTTGTGTGTGGGTTTTAATCAGTTCAAATGAATTCCTATTTTTAGGAATAAGTAATGGAAAGTTAAAAGGTCTTCAGCTGTACCTGTAGATTTAAACCCAAATGCTCTTGTTTAAGGCCTGGTCTGCTGATGGTGCTTTGGTACAGACTAAAAAATAAGCAATACCTGACTGCTGTGAACAAAAGTACGGAAACTGATTTTAGTCAGGGAAATATTCAAGGCTTCTTCCTAAACTAGCTCACAGAAGCAATTTTATCCCTCATAAATATATCACAGAGGTCTAGAGTGAGGCTTTGATCATAATCTCAGTGTTGGATGAGGCTGCTGGAGCTGCTGGCACCAAAGGGACCTCGCTGCCATATGGCATCCCAGCCAAAGCAGGCAATTTGGGATGGGCATGGAACACTCTTTCCTCTGTGGCTTTTAAACAGCATTACCTGGACGCTAGCTCCTGCTTTGGAAGGTGAAAATTGCTGGTTTGTGGCAGCCAGCAGGACATTAGTTGGGAAGGACATTTTCTGTCCTGTTGTCCCTTATGTGCCCCCAGGTTTGCAGTGTTGGCCATCTCTGGAGAGAAGGGGATGTGTGGTGTGGCTTATGGGACAGCTTAAAGCCCATCAGCCTTACCTCTTTTCAGTTTATTTTCTTCTTCAAAGACTTGCTTTCCCTACAGAGCCTATTTTTGCATTCTCTGACTATATTTGTGGTAAACTTCTGTTTAGTGTAGTGCCATTTTGCTGCATTTTTGTTTCTTCTTGGGTTAACTTACTCATTTTGTGGGCACTGCCAGCAAACTGAAATAAGTGCTTTAGTTTGTTTTCTATGTACCTATGTGGTATATTTTAAATACATGACCTAATAAAATGTGTCTGTACCTGCAGTGGTTTATATAAGGGTATTCAGTTTAGTTTATTTCTGATGGTTTCTTTTTGAGAGAAACTTCTACATCTTTGTCAATTACAGAGACTGTATGTCAATAAATATAATAAAGGTTTATGCCTCACATTGATGAATGGTCTGCTCTTTCATTACTGTCATCTTTGTGTATCTGCTTTCCTTCATATGTGCCTGGAAATGTATTACAGGGCAGAGTGCACAAATTGAATAAACTGGAATGCTGTAGAATGTGTTGGCTAAGCAAATAGATTATTTTGGTGACAGACATTTATTTCTGATCACATACACTAAATACATCCCCTTTTAATTTCAGATACAGAATACATCTCACCACCTCAAAAACACCACGGTTTTTCTTCCCAATTGACTTACTTCCAATATAACCATTACAAAAAAGTCCAAGTTTATAAAAACTGATACTTTATATATTTGACATATAATTTGCATTCATGCAGAGCTAATTTGTGTTGCTAGAGCTGTTTCATACTGGCACAGGATCAATGAGCACAGTTACAGCTACTTGGCTTCTGTGGAGCAACAGAGGGAGAAGAAAGAAGTGGGCATTTATGTGCCCAACTTTCCTGCCAGGTGCTTTTAAAAGTCCATCTTTGCTTTGTGATGCTAATACTGGTTTTCATTAATACTGTAAATGAAAAGGGAAGGTTGGATGTTAGAGTGTGTCTTCCTTTTAGCAGTGATGCAATAAAATGCATTAAGCCATGCTAATGAAAACAGTAGAGCTGCTCAAATGGTATAGGTGTGTCAAGGGATGTTCAATTATCCTAGAAATTTGCTTAGTGGTGGTTTTTTTTTCTTTAATACTGTTGATTAACACTGGATTCTCTTCCCCAAGCTAGAATTATTTGGCATTTTATAAAAGTAGAGTCTTACCAAGAGAAAATAAGTGTTTATATTTAGGGCTTTTTTTAGGGAAATGATCTACACATGGACTCTGGACTTAATAAGGTGAAATATTTGCTTGTGGATGATTAGCCAAGGTAGTTTTTACATGGAATTAGGCATGAAATGGCTCTAAATTTTTTAAATTTTGATTTTTTTTTAAGACCAGGAGGCCTTAGTTGTAATAGAGGGTATAATTTGAATCTTCAGTTGTTTGTCAGACTTGACCTTTCAGTTATTCCTTTTGACAGTTTCTTCATATTCTTGTTAAAGGACACACTTAAATGATTCTTTCTATTCTATTTATTACATTTTAAAAAGTCAGCCTTGGATATTTTACCAGGGAGGCCAAAGTATGAGAAAACCTTATCCTGAGCATAGAGGTTCAGGTAAGAAATAATCAGTGCCATAATCTGATGAAGTTTGGATTTACTGATGCTGCTCCTATTTGGTGCTTACATGGAACATTTGTTAACATTTCTTTTCAAGCAGAGTTTTGCTGAAGTCGTTAACATGCAACTTGCAAACTTCTTGATGAATGTGTTAAGACAGTTTCTTCTGGTTTTATGTGTGTGTGTTTTCTTTTTCCAAAAGCAAGCACTCAAAAGATACCTCCTGGGTCATCTGAAAGATGTTTTACATCACAGCAGTTAATGCTGCATAGATAACAACGATGTCTCTGTTGCAGTGTTTTCTAACTCTGTTTGGGGGTTTTTGGGGTGGAGTTTGGTCTTTTGTTTTTGGCTTTTTGGTTTTGTGTTTTGTTTCATTTGGGTTTTTATTTGGTTTTTTTGCTTACATTGAAGCAAATTTCTGCTAGAAGATGTACTTTTAGTTCCACTTTGCTTTAACTAAGCTGCTAGCTTTTTAGCCCTTGTTATTTAAATAATGCAATTTTTTTCTTGTCATGTGACAGCTAAAGAATTGGCAAATGGAATAGTGGAAAAATAATGCAAATCAAATACATTATTTGTGCAGATCCTTTAGCATTTTATAAAAAAAACCCACCAAACAATAAGGTGGTAAATAAGAGGTTATGCAGGTTATGTGAAGAATCAATTTTTTTTTCTACCAGTAGTTAATAAACCACAGATACAATTCTGCAACACCTGACCTTGTTAAGATGATCAAAAAAGACATATTTGATTTCTTGATGTGTGTGCCACTCATTTAATCATGCTGTGGGACTAAATATGGTCTCTGCTTATATAAAGAAGGAACTTTGGACAGAAAACTTGTTCAGAACAAAATACACAATTCTCAGTAATAGTAATTTTCTAAATCCTTCTCACTCTGTATACTTTTGGTCTACATTAGTGTGATTCTGACTGGTAACAAAAATCTTGCAGATTGAGAAGGGAAGGGAAATTAGAGGTGAAACCCAAGCAATATTTTGTGCTTTTGGAAAATGCCAAATAATTCTAGCCAGCAGGAGAAAATCTGGTTTGAAAGTTGTACTTGAATAAATAATTCTGCCTTCATCTCACTTCATGTTGCTGCTCAGTTGAGGCCTTTTGTTCCACTTACTGGAGTTTTGGGATTTTGATGTTGTCAGGCTCTCAGGAAATGTTATCAGTTGTAAAAGAGCTCTATTTAAATGTACTAATCTCTTTGATAAGCACTTTCATTAGAAATTTAATCTTAAGAAATATCTTATTAGGATGAATTTAAATCCTCTTTAAAGCTTTATTATTTTAAATAACAACATTTTATTTTCTGTGTGCTGCTAGTAATGTTTTCTTAGTTTCACAGACTGATTTATCCTTAAACCTTATTTGTGGTTTGAAAATAAACAACACCTTTTGATTTACCAGGCAGATCTGAATCTCAGATAAGATCCACTCTGCATCTTCAGTGTGTACATCAATATACAACACAAAGTTCCCATATGAAAGGATAACAGAGAAATGCCACCAGTGGAAAATTTTCTGGTTTTTTGTCTGTCATCTTATGAAGATGAAAGATGAGATGTCACACAGGGAGTCAGGGTTTACTAAAATCCACACACAATTTCCAGTCTCTTCTTTCCAGGCTGGTGGGACAGGATCTACTCCTTGTACTGCAGCCCGACCTTGCAATAAAGAGATGAAACACAGATACAGCTTGAACTTGTGGAAAACACTGGGTATCAGCTGGAACAGAGCTTCTTGGAAAGGTCTGAGACATCTCTGGTGTTTTCTGATATGTTTTCTGACCAATGTGTGAGGAGATAGAAATATTTGAGGAGGGATAAGATGGGAGTAGAAGATAATGAGAATCACTAATTAACAGAAATTACTAAAGCTAGACTCTGCTTTCCTGTGCTGTAGGTTCTCTTTTAGCTGCTCTCCCCATTCCCTGTTTCACATTGAGATTATTTTTCTGATGCTGATTTACCATCTAATTCTTTAGTGTGTCTTTGCTGAGAGCTGGAACTGAACTGGCAAATCCAAGAGTGCTGTTTGCTGCTGCTGCAAGCAGTGGAACAGCTGTAAAACAGGAAAATGAGTAAAACAAAGATGTGATGGCAGAGTTGTATTGTGTGCTGGATTAAAGTCTCCTTGTAACAACTTTCAGGGGGAAGGGTTGGATTGAGGGTGCCTGTGAAAGACTGTCTATGGGAAATAGCTTTCTCTCAAACCTTTGTAGGTTTTTCTCAAGAGTTTTGGGACTGTACCTTTGTGCATTAGCATCTTACTGTCAGTATCATATGTGGATTTGTCTGTAGAATGCATAAAAGTTTATGATGCCCAACAATTTAGGCCATTTGAATCGTCTGAGATTTTTGAGAGTGTTTGGTATAAATGTATTTGGAGGGTAGGAATTCAAGATTCTTGTATAAATTCAGACACAGATTTATTGCAGCCAAAGCATCTTGGGCTGGAAATTAGTTCAAAGCAGCATCTCATGTTTCTGAGATTTCATGGTCACCTTTTTTTGTCTTCACCCTAAAATGCATGTCCACAGCTGTTTTGATTTTTCAAGATAGTCTTGAAAGAGCAGTCACCCTTACAGATTCAAAGCTTGTGCTTTATTTCATCTCTTGTAACTGCTTTAGCTTTCCTACTGTCCCCACGACATAGGTGGGTATCCTGCAAGTGCTTCATTGCAAGTTTTTCATGTTCCTTGCCCTTCAGAGCTTCTGGTACAGACTTGAGATACTTATTAATTTCATCAAGCAGTTCATTCACAACCAGGAGCTTGTCTTTTGTGCAAAGACTTGATTGAAAGTCCTCAGTTGGCACTCAGTAAGATGGTCTCTCTTAGAATTATGTAATGTAGCAGGGGGTGTGCTCACTAAGCTGGAGTTTGTAGGCTTTGTTTTTCTGTGCCTGCAGTTGTTGAGCTGACCTTTGTCTCATCACCCTTAGGACTGCTTTGACCCTTTTCAAAGGAATTATTCTTTTATTTCCGTTCTGTGTCTTTTCTATAGTCTGGTTCATAATCTAGGAAAGAAATCTTTTGTAATATCTTAATATTAATTGTCCAGTTTTTATAAGAGAAGATGTGTCCCCATGCTTATGTATGTCTGCACTTTGTGCATATGTAATAAGATTTTTAGCATCTCTGTGGGACATTTTGAGTTATATTTTGAGTTTTGAAGCTGTTGGATGCCAAAAGCACCTGTGAGATGGTGAGAGGGTGTTTGGGAGCAGAGGTCACTGCAGTTCCCATCCAGCAACAGCCACAAAAATCTTTCCCAGAAATAATTTTTTTTTAAACATTTTCTTTCTTATTTATTTGATTTAGATCAGCTTAGTAATACTTATATTGGAAACTGGTTTATTTTCCTAAGCTATTAATAAAAGCTGTTCTGAAGACTTGATAAAATTTTGGTTTTATAATTCAGACCAGCAGTATTACCGAGCTGTAGAATTTTTTAATAAATTTAAAGGGTCCCTCCTGGCCCCTAGTGTTAATTCCTTTGTGGAAATGATCCTGAAGTGATAATTGTTAGAGCCTAGCAGAGAATTTATTACAGGAAAACAAATTAAATGTCAACAATTATGAAGGGGACTTTAAATTTTGACCCTACCTTTGAAGTATTGCATAACTGTAATAACATATCATCCATGAATAGCATGGAGGAATATAAATCATGTGAGGTGTCTGTATGATGTGTAGAATTAGAGATAGCCATAGAGAAAACTGACAATGCCATTTTGTTCCTCTAAAATATGTTAATCAGGCTATGCATAAAAGGATTTAAAATGTCATCCTGAGCTATTTGTAACTGTTTAAGTTCAGTGGGAGTCACTTTTACAGAAAACATGCAGTTATATACTGTAAAAGATGGGTTTGTGTTTTCTTTATGCATCAATCTTTTGTGCTGTGTTTCAAAGAGAATAGAACAGATGGAAGTTTGCTTTTGAGACAACTCAGCCTGTAAACCTTAGTGTTGTGAGAGGGTGTGTTACTGAAAGACTTTAGCACAGAGAGGTTTTGTTGTCAGTATAAAGTTGCATCAGGTTGATAAATTTTTTATCATGCTGTTAGAGATGAAAGTATAGTAAATAATCCTCTTTGTCCAACATTTCTAAATACATAGCACTGGCTTGCATGCTGTGTTCCTTACTTCAGGAGAAACCAAGAACTGATTGTGGCTGGCTGCCAGGGGGACAGCACTTTGTCTCTCCATGTGGGAAAAGCATCTTTGGCTGGCACAAAATGGAATTATACCATTGCCAGGAGCCAGCTCCACCTTTGCCATTATAGCATTGCCAGGAGTCAGCTCCAGCTCCTTAATTATTGCTTTTGTGTGAATCAATTCATCCTGTGTGGAGAATATGTTCTTTCTCAAAACCATTCAGTAAAGATCCTCTGACTTCTGTAGTGTCTCAAGGATTCCTGCCAGGACAATCAAACAGAGTGTCTGTGTGTGTGTAAGATCTTTGTACCCATGGGGTGTAGATGTGTTTATATTCCCACAGGGGCATCTAAACTGGCATGTTGGGAACAAGGAGGGAATTACTCTAATTATTCTCATTATTATAATTATTATAACCAGCTGTTGTTGGCCTGGCATGGCTGATGTGGCTGTGCTGGTGTCCTGCTGCTTAGAAGCACAGTGAACAAACCAGAGATAGCAGACCACTGAAAATAAATGTATTAGTGTATAGTTTCTTACAGAATAATGCTAATACCATGTCACTTGTTTTTCTTCTCAGATATGCTTCAACAAATGCACAGAATCAGTGGAAATCATTTTATAGGGAAGGATTAGGTGAAATGTTGTATGAGAAGGATATTTAACATGAAACTGAAATTGTTTTAATGTAAGAGTCTGTTACTACTTTTATAGAGGAAAACATTGAAACATAAATAGACTTTGGAGTTCAAGCCAAATTTGCCTTGATATTAAATGCAAGACATTTTGTCTGGCCAAGTGAGCCTTGTGTAGCTTTTAAAAAATACCTATAGGTTTCAGAGCACTTGGGATGCACAAATGTTGAGAAAAGGCACTTAGGTAAATCAATAAGTATTTTACCTTTTCTCTGGGTGTTGTTTAACTGCTGGTTTGAGATAACCATAAGGTGGAGGAGCTCAGTGGGCTGTCTCATGAACTCTTCTTAATGAGCATTATGTTATTTTCCCCTCTTGTTGTTTCTAGGCTGTTCAATTAACCCCCAGACGATGGCTCAACCTGCAGGAGTACCAAAGCAAAAAAATAATGGCAGACCATGGGGTTACAGTTCAGAGATTCTTTGTAGCTGATTCCGCAAATGGTGCCCTGGAGGCTGCTCAGAGACTGAGTAAGTTGACTGATAATGGGAGAACTCTGCTTCACTGGGTAGCAATCTGGAAAATAAATTGTTTTCTAATAAGTTTAAACAGTCTTTAAATTCATGCTTACTGAAAAGCTTTGATATTTCATCCAGACCATAAATATATGCTCAATTTTATATATGGACAAGTTTATAGTGGCAGTACTTAGAACTTTATTTCTCAAATATTTTGCATGCAGCATGTAAAGTGAATTCTTTAATTAACATTGTTATAATTCAGAATGTCATGAATAGTTGTGGGAGGAATTTTTTTTGTATACTTGATATAACTTAAGGATCTGAAATAAATGAACTTGTGTAACAAGCTGTTTTCAAACAAAAATTTGCTCTATTAAAAAGCAAAGGAAGGAAAAGGTTGTGGCCTCTCCATTTTACAAGATACTTAGATGTGTGTCCAAATGAAGAAATAGAAAAGGTGAGTAGAGTTACCATCACAAAAGGACGTGACAGTGGCTTGAAGACAAGACCCTGCTTGTGGAGCTTTATTTTGTTTCTCTGACAACATCCTCATTATGGCGTGATGAACAAAAGATCATAATGTGGGTCAGAAATGAATTTATGTAATAGGTTTTCTCTCTCAAAATAAAGTGTTAAAGTACTTTGTCAATCTGTTCTAACTGAAATAATTTTTCTATTTTTTAGAGTTGCACAGTTTTCCTCTTTTCATTCAGCTTTTGTTAATATATCAAATATCAAAATGCCAGAGGCCAGACATTATTGCAGCCTAATTGTGTAGTAACAGGAAGGTTTTTTGGTTTGTGCTTTACATAATGCACAGGCCACTTAGTTAAATGCATTTCAATTTTGCACACTGGAAGGTAAATTAACACAACTTACTCATATCCAAGATCTCATCAGAGCTCAAGTAGCTGAGTAGCATTAGCATAATGGCTTGTTCAATCTCTAGAACTTCATTAAGGTGATACATTTTTCAGTGATCAAAACCTTCTTATGGCAATCAGTATATTTGAAAATATATTCGAAACAAAAAATGAAATGCAAGTGTTATGGGCATTTAGCAGTACAAAATGGCAAAGTGGGACATAAAGCAAAGCACATGAAATTGGAGTGTTTCCTCATGTCTGGATATCTGAGGAAATCAAGGAATGCTAACTGAAGCTGTGGCAGGTTTATCACCAGTCCTACAGCACTTAAACTCTCCTCTTCGTGATTGAACTCATAAATGGATTGGCCTGTCCAATAACTATTGCTGTTCTTCTCTATTGTTGTTGATCTCTGTGACTATTTGGAGATATAAATTACTCCATTAAAGGCAGTGAACCTTCTCTGTTTTATGATGCTGGGTTTATTTTAAATAACCTCTGTAGCTTGCTTGCTTTGCAAATCACAGAAATATCTGTCTGTTAAAAACAAACAAACAGTGTTTAAATAACCAAAAGTAAAATCTAGAACTAAAAAAACGTTTGCTCATGCAACTTTATCAGGTAAATTTTATTTTAATTGTGTGGGCTTGCTACCTCTTCAGAAAGTGGAAGATAGTGATGCCTTTCTTCATTTGATGTAGTTGCATTCAGCTATGGTGCACTACTGAGCATGAAAGAATTGTGGTTTATGGTGTGGAATCTATTTCATGTTGGAATGACTGACACTCCATTGATCCACTTAATAATTAACAACATCCTCCTTATCATTCTGGTGCTGTGCTGTCCTTGTACTTCTAACATGCACTTTGAAAACTAAGAATCAAGAACATCAGTTTTGCTGCTGTGGTCATTGTTGTTCCAAGATTTTGCCAGGTTTATGTTCTTTGTGATCCCTCAGATTAATATTGGCTCTGTCACTCAGGGTTATCTGCACAATTTGCAACTGAATACGCAACCACACAAAGTAAAAAGATATGGGAAAACAGGAAAATTTAGCCTACAGGAGGCATGAAATATTGAGAAATAAAATAACCAGAGAAGGCAGTTTGGGGATGTTGTTGATAGACTGGCATTCTGCAGCAAAATATGGGGAGAGGCCAACCTCCCCTGCCAAGTCCTGCTCAGAAATCTCATGTTTCAGGTGCTGTGTGCCACGTTGCAGCTATCCTTCACTTTGACTTCTTCAAACAAGAAAAGATGCTTGTCAGCATATTTTAAAGATAGCATAAAGTTCTCAGAACTTGAAAGTCAAAGGTTCAGTATTTTTCTTGTGAAAGGAAATTCTTTCTATAGCCCTCAGGAATGCAAGAAATACAGAAAACAAGAATTTTCCTTTTAAATCTTACAGCATTACATCACTCATATGGGTCTGTGTGTGTGATAAAGGGGTACAGGTAAGGGGATAGAAATTTCTGTCATGGAAATCTACATAAAGTCTGGAATTCACAATTTAATTTCACAATTTCACCAACTGTTTTGTGCTTGACAGAGCTGTCTTTACTGCTGCAGGGCCTGTGCTCAGCAGCTTTGCTATTGTTGGATTTCCTGTTGATGCAATGGAAAGAGATGAGATGATTTTTTGCTGCTGTCTTCACTTGTCAGGAAGGTGTTAATGCATGTCTTCTTAAAAGGGTTTGCCTTTATCCAGTATCAGCAGTTTTGTTACACTCTGCTCATTTCCTCTGTTTCTCTCTATTTTTATTAATATATACGCTGAATGTTAATTTTTCTCAGATACTTTCAAAACTTACCAACTGCACAAAAGACAGTCTGTAAGGAATTTTTAATGGAACTAAAGGATTTTTTCCCCCTTCTAAGATAAGAATGGCAGATGTAAGAAAAATTAACATGACATCACTAATATTGACTTCAAAAGAAGTTGTACACAATACAGAATTAAGCCCCAAGGAATTCATTGCCTTCTATATGCTAAGCAATTTCCCAGTGTAACTTTTGTAGAGAAGGCAATATTTACAGAGTGCCAAGAAATTCAGTCACAATAATTTTCTGGTTTGTATTAAAATTCCTTGTTTTTCAAGAGAGGAAGGAAAGATGTTGTCCCGTTTTGCTGCACAGTATGGTGTTGCTTGATCTGCTTTTTGAAGAAACTTAATTTGTAAACAAGTACTTACAATTCCAGTGCAACTATTTAATAGAAAAAAAAATACTTGGGAGCCAAGTTTTTGTCTGAAGTATAATCTCATGTGGCTGTTTTTATGTTAACCCACAAGTCTTCTGATCTAATTCTCACTTAATTTAGGGCTTGTTTACCAGAGAAGGCATTTCCTTACTTGCTATTTCTTCTCCTTGTACTGTAGCACCAATACCTAAGGAAATAATCCTTATATAGGCTGTGTGTGCATTGCCACTGCCTGCACTGTGCATCATTTCTGGAAGGAAAATCTGTGCCCTGTGCATCATTTCAGGGCCTGGTTTGCTCTGGGCTCCTCCAGCACAAACCCTTGAGTCTCGTGTTCTGCTCTTTGTGCTCTGCCTGATGGAGAAGTTATTAAGGGAGCCATCATTTGCAGCCAGGAGGTGGGCAGAGCTGGGAGGGGCTGTAATTCTGCTGGAGGGGGCTGCTGTGCACTGTCATTTGGCTCTTTGAGTCAGTGGAGAGCACAGAGGTGACTGGCACTGCTGACAGTCCTGAATCGATGCCGGGAACTTGGCACGTGTTTCTTTTTCTGAATTTTAACAGAAGCAATAGAATGCTGCCTGTTGCCACTTAGTGTGTTTCATTACATTTAGGAATCAGTCAGGTGCAGTGTTCACACTCTATCACAGAGAAATGCAGTTCAATTGAGAGCAAGGTTTTTATTCACTCTTCTTAAAAAAAAATAATAAAACAAAATATAGCCTCTGCATGTCCTGTTTCTATTGCTTATGCATGAGGGAACTCATAAAATTCAGCTTTGGACTGAAGGTGTGCTTTTTCTATCAGGCTGGAGAGGTAAACATGTATTTTATAAAGAACAGAAAGGGTTTATTGAAGCATCTTTTCATGAGGTCATTTACCTGTCACCTATTATTCACCATTTTTTAGAATACTGAAAGAGTTCTTGGTCATGTGAGCACCAGTCTCCTTCCCATCTCAGCTCCTGAAGTTTTTTTCTCTCCATGGCTTTTTAATTTAAAGGGAAGGCTGCATTTTTAGATGCTGTTTTAGATCTCTTATCTGAAAATTCACCTCTCTAGTATTAGTTGTGAAAACCACTTGAAAGCAATTCACGTTTAGAAGGGATCAAAAATTGACCTTTAGGCTGGTGTTGTCCTTTTTTTGTAGATCATGAACAATTTGTTGGTGATAATGCTATCTGCATTTCATTTAAGCTTTTATGCTGGGAAAATTAAAAGCATCCTTGAACCTGATGTTTCTGAGGATATTTGAAATGTGATTTCAAGTCCTATTTTGTTATACCAGGAAGAGCTTTTCTATGAGTATCCTGTACAGAGTGGCCCCTATATAAAATTTTATTTGAGAAACTTGGCTACTTAGCTCATCTTTTTTTACTGTCATCATGGAGTTGCTTATGTGATTTAATTTCCTCTCTGTTTCTGTCCATCAGGATAGGTAGCAGAATTGCTTCTTTCAGCATTTCTATGATTTTCATATTTATTTCCATTCTGTGCTTCACTGTGAAGTATTAATTTTTCACCTGACATAATGAGTTATTTCTCAGAAACCCTCATGTTATTTTTTGAAGCCACTCAGGTAATCCTTTTCTGCATAAATTGAAAAAGTCATGTGTTGCTGCAGTAGCATTCCAGGGAACTGTACACAGAACTTTGCTTGCTGGTGAGGAACAGCTCTCCCACAAGTCCTCTTATTTTCTCTGACAGCTTTTATTAAAGTTCCTTAGACTTAAATTACAGCTTTCTGAAACTGTTCTTTTCAGGCAAAATAATGCTGTAAGTTATTGACTAATATGATCCTATTCTCACATGGGTAAGTATTTAGAAAACAATCTTTTAAATTTAATAGAAAACTCGTGCTGGATGAGCTGCCTTGGACCACGTTCAGTGTTACTGAACATGAATATTTCTTTGTTCCACTTAATGGATTTTGCCTTGTCAGAGGAATGAAATCTAAAATTAGAGTGAAACTGCACTTTCCAAGCCACTTCTCAATGATAGAAAATACCTGTTAATGCTCCATTGTTTGCAGCATTCATAGGCATCCCTTGAATGCATTAATTCAAAACTCCACAAAATTTGTCAATGTCTGTGGTTTTACTCTCTTTCTGTCCCTTGTTCAGTTCCCTGTTGTTTCTCAGAGCCTTCTCCTCCCTGTGCTCATTTGCTCTTTTCTTCTCAGCCCTTCTCCCACCTTATGAGTTCTGATTGGGAAAATCCTCTTACTTTTTTTTTTGTGCTAAACAGTCACTTGTTACCCTATTTAGCATAGTTAGAGCACATATTTAGCAGTTGTGTACTGCTAAAAGCCATTTGTGTGTATAGTAGTTTTTTGCTTGCTGAAGTGCTTTGCTCAGACCCACATTTGCTTGGCTTGGCAATCACAGAAGGTAATTTTTGTGTGTATGATCAGAAGACAAATACTGATTGCTAACCATGGTTTATATGATATTTAAATAATATCAAATAATATTGCAAATGATAGTTTGTTTCCTACATTTGTCTATGTTGCAATGATTTGATTTTTGGAAAACATCCCAAGTGTCAGAGTTGTGCAAACAACTTTAATATTCTCATTTGTGTCTGAAAATGATGAAAATAATTAAGTAGAGTAAAAATTATGAAGGCAACACGTTGTTTGCTGCAGTTAAAGTAATCTTTTGTAGGAGGCTTGGTAATCAATATGTCAGTGACCCAATTTATTTATCTCATCTACTGGATGAAAAAGATCAGTCCTGGAAAATCAGAGGAGCCAGGAAAGGTGTTACAGGGTTTTGTTCACCAAATGTGCTGTGCTAGGGAGTTTGTTAGAAAGTCCTGGGGAATTTGCTGTGATACAGCTGCAGAACAAAGCAGGAATAAAGCCCCTCTGCATTGTAGTTATGTTTATGGGCATTCTTCATTTCCTCACACATTGCTTTTTGGGGCTTTAGCTTAATCTGTCTTGGAAGCTGAACTGCACAAGGCACAGTCAATGTGGAATGAAGATTTCCTTTGAGGGTTTCACACTCAGTGAATGTTGGTGCTACAGGACCTT
This sequence comes from Zonotrichia albicollis, assembly GCF_047830755.1. Taxonomy (NCBI): domain Eukaryota; kingdom Metazoa; phylum Chordata; class Aves; order Passeriformes; family Passerellidae; genus Zonotrichia; species Zonotrichia albicollis. The sequence goes on from NC_133830.1 coordinate 5,337,933, forward strand.
TCCCCTGGACAGGAGCCCTAAAGTCGTGCTGTTTTCTCCTCTGTATTTGTAGGGGTTGGTTGGGTTTGAATCTTGTAATCCTGCCTATGCTTCCCTCCTCCCTTTGTGTCTCGTGCTGTGACACTGCTTCACAGAGGTGGCAGAGAATTGGAAAACTTTTATGTGCAGCAGTGTTTAAGCAGTGCAGCATCCTTGGCACACCCTGGGAGGGCTCTCTGCCTTTGCCTTCCTGCTTCTCTCATTCCACCAATGCTTTCCCACATAAAGCCTTGGCACCTCTGGGTTTTCTGTGGAATCCAGGCAGCTGTGGAAGCACACATGCATTTGTTGGTAATGGCCACATGTATTGCATCCTGCAGGCCAGAAAAAAGAACTAAAGAAACTTCCAGCTTCTCTAACTGGGAGCTTGAGTTTTATTCTTTTCCAAAGAAAGTTAATAACAGATTTTATCAAAGCTCACCGCTGGGTAATGTTTTGTTTCAAGCTGAACCTTTTTTGTTTCAAGTTAACTTAAAAATTGTGGCTTTTTTAATATTTTAGAAATGAACATACTTTGCAAGACCCTCTGCCTCCAGAGGAATTACAGAAATAGTTATTTTGAAATGTTATTTTGTTATGAAAAACAAATTGTTTTGTTTTTCTTATCTATTCCCTTCGTTAGAGAATTACATGCTGAGTGTGAGTCAGTAAATGCAAGCTTGAGACTGCTTACATTAGGTGGATATTTTATAACCATTCTTTGTCACCAAATGTCTTCATATTCAATAGATTTATAGTAATATGAGTAATGGCTTGGGGGCTAACAAATCAAAATCTCATTTCAGATGTTTGACACTAATGTTGAGCTGACTTATTGTTCTCTGTGTTGGATTTCTGATCAAATTACCAAAATAGCTGCTTGAAAGTAAAACACAAAGTCAAAAGTATTCTAGAAATGGGGTACTGAATTCAAAACATACTGTGTGCCACAGAGTGTGGGCTTTGGGAAATTTCAGTTGTGTTAAGTACACTACTGGATTTTTGTTCATAAAAGAAGGAGGCAACAGAAGTTATAGTTCTTGATTCAGGAATTTTATCATGTGGTGAAAAATGTGAAGTTTTACAAGGAGGGTACAAGATGACTGCTGGTATTTATTCCTCTCTTGTCACACCATATTTTATGGTTCTTCAAGGTAGTTTTGCAGCTGCAGAACAATAACCAGATGCGTAATTGAGAAGCAGCTGCATGAAATTTTCATTTTTTTATGCATAAAATCAGAACCATTAGACACACTTTATGTATAAGGTACGAAATACTAAACAAAAATGTTTTCTCTGTAGTACTAGCAGCTGTGTAAAGGAGAGAAATCCATACTCTCTAGGTGCCCATCAACTTCTAAATGTTCGAGGCCTGATTACTGAAAACAAGTTTCATTCTTCTCTTGTTTTCTTTCTTTTTTTCCTTGTTTGTTGCTCTGTGCTGTGTGGTGCTGCATCTTCTATGTGATAAATCTCAGTGGATAATCCCATGTATAGGGCTCTCAAATACAAAATTGATGCTCATGCCTGTTCTTCATTTAAACTTCTCAGTAGAAGGACAAGTAGCACAATCATGTTGAACAAAATCTAAGAAGGAATGATGGCAGTCCTAAGATAGGATAGTTTATTATTGATATTGTCATGATTTCCCTGATTTCCTGGAGTGTGCCTCAAGTGACACAGGGTACAGCAGGAAGATACTGTTGTTGGTTATCTACTTTTTATGTATAATTTATTTGGGAAAGTTGATTTTTTTAAATAAAAAACTGCTAATTGTTTCTGTTAAATTTATTACACATTTTGTCTTTATGCAGCAGGTGGTGGTTTAGGATGAGCTGGATTGACAAGTAAGGATATTAACTTGTACATTTGCTATAAAAGCACAAGGCTTGGAACCAAGCCAGGCATCTCTCCCAACTGATGTTTCAACTCTTGTGAAGCTCAGAGAACACCCAGCATCCAGCCCCCATACCATGATTCCCATCCCCTGTTTCCTCCTCAGCCTCTTCCAGTCAATGAGGTAATATTAACTGGTATTTTGCAAAGGTTAGGATGCCTTGAAAGAGCTTGTTTTATCTTTAAAGATGGGAGTAATTTACAAGTTGAATATATCAGCAGTTGAGAAGTATGATCATAAGAGGCTGTGATTAGTTGGTTTTTTTTGGTAGATAATCTCTACCTAAAATGGTAGAGCAGTTTTTGAAGCTAAGGATGTTCTGACATTTTGTTAATCTGCTACTTCATATTTGAGAAAGTGCTGTGAATTTAAAATATGTTTATCTACATTTCTTCAAATATTTGCGGTTCAAGAAAAGTAAAATATTTCAACACGTTTATGAATACAAAATGTGTCTTTGTAACCCTCCTGGATTCAGCTGGGAGATATTATCTGACTCTCTGCATCACAGTATATTTTAAATGATGCTCTAACCCTTGAGAATGTCACCACAAAAAATATTTAGTCAGAATCATGCTCAGGGTAGTTCCAGAAGTTAGCTATGCTCTTATTTTAAGTGATTTTTGTTTTATTAAGAAAAATCTGAAGTTGACAATTTTACCTCTGTGTGGCACACTCTCCCTGGTCCTACAGTTAAAGTCAGCTTTTGTTCTGTGCATCATTATGAAGGGAAACATTTTTCTTGCACCTCCCCTGGGCTTAGTTGGACTGCTCACCTGAGTAAGATGAATATGGCTAAACTTCAGGCCATAAATCTTAAATTTATCTATTGTTCTAAATACTTAAGAACAGCCCTGGGGTTTTGGAGAAAGAGAAGAGAAAGGCAACCAAGAAGAGTTTGTTTGCTGTATAAAGAGTTAACAATATAAAGTCACTGGGAAGGTTCACCTCTGCTGCACTGCACCTCCCTCTCCTCCTGCCAAGTCTTTGACCCCTCTATTCCTCCAGTTATTCACCTGCACCGTTTAGCAGTAGCTTTCCTGGTCTTGGTGAGTTCTGCTTTGTCCCTCTGCAGATCATTCATGAAAGTGCTGATGCCGTGTCTGCATGCCCAGCACCCCCTCTCGTTCTTGTTCCCACAGATAAATCCTGTACCCCGGTTTTGGGTTTAGCTCATTAGATGGTCAGTGTGCCAGATTTTCTTTACTTTTCCACATCTTGCCTTCAGTGTAATACAGGTTTTGCTTGGTGTTTTGGAAGAAAAGTGGAACAAGAGAGACTTGAGACTGATTGCTGGAAATTTGACTATCTTAGGAAAAACTGTTCTTATGCAGTCTTCCCCCCCAATTAAATACAGGCTTATGTCTCATGCCATGAAGTAATTTGCCATTTAAATATGATGATTAATTTATACTATAAATAACTTGCTTATTTTATCTTCTGAGTCACATTCCTATATGAAGTGCATATACAGATAGTATTTATTTAGTTGGGGTTTTTTTATCCATAGGAAGCTAAGTTAGGTGCTTAAAGATGTTTCTATGGAAAAGTTATTTGATAATTTGAAAATGAAAAAATTTCATGTATTTTCATATTTTATGGTGTGGGTTTACAAGATGAGACTCCTGAGTTGTTGGGCTTATGCAGCTTTGTGACCATTTTCACAATTTTGATTTATGGGTTCTGATTTATGGCTGAGTTTTACGTTGAGTTTCTGATGTTCAGAGTCCTGTAAATAGTGAGAGGTCTGGACATCCACAGACTGGAGTAAGCATTCCTTCAGAAATCTCTCTGCTGCTGAGGAAACAAAATAAACCAGTCAAATGAAATACTAAAGAGAAACTTTTAAGGGCCAAGGTTCAGGGGTAATTGAACACGAGTTGCATAGCACTGAAGATGGCTCAATGTCAGAATTTTCAGTTGTGCAGAAAGGATGCAATTAGTGCAGTTAACAGCAGGTAAGGCATGATAACTATATTTTCTTTTGTCTCTATGAATTGTTTTAGCTATTTAGAACCTTCTTCTTTTGCATTCTATTAAGTTATACTTTAAGAGGCTTTCTGAGAGTAAACTGTGACCACAGTTTATACAAATGTGATTTATACTGCCTTAGATACCAATTCTGGGCTTAATTTTGGAGTGAGAAGGTTGGAAGGTAAGAAATTACAGAAGCATGAACAAAACATCATGCAAAGATGTTGCCTCAAATAAAGATTGCCCTATTGTATATCTGATGCTTCAGTAAAATCTGGAGCTCTTTTTCAGCAGCAGAGAGAGGAGGAGTAATCTCCTGTAGGTTTATTTTCGGCTGTTACCTCATGTGATTTGTAAGCCAGGCAGACACGATTCCATGACTCTGCAGAAGCTGAGAAGTGGGCTTTGTGATGTGCCAAAGCAGCTTGCTGACCTTGAGTTAATTAAATATTAACCAGTTGTCAGGATGACACAGAGCATCTGTTTTTGAGGATTCGTAGGAGGGGCCATTGGGATGGTGCTTGGGTCACATCCCTGTCATTTCAATGGCAGGCTGGCTGGTCCCACACACTCAGCTGCCCAGGGTTATAGAGCTGCTGTACAGATGTGGTCACATCTGCTGCTGACAGGTTTGACACACATTTGATCCATGGTCCTGCTTGGCTGGGGCTGAGAAGGTGCTGAAGAGCACCATGCATGGAGAGTGTGTCCATTTGAGATGTACTCACTCACCTGCTGTGTCAGCCCCTTTGTAGCTTCAACACGGGTTCAAGGCACTTAAATCAGCTGCACGTTCTTTTTCTTTGCAACAAACCTGGTGTTTAATTCCAGTTCTGTATTTTTTACCCAGAAAAGTTCCGTTTATATGTGAGTAATTGGGAAAGCTCCCAATTCCACTCTTTGATATGATTGCTCAGTCATTGTGGTGTTTAGACTGTGCAATTTCATTAAAATATCTAGAGTTCAATTTCCAGGCATAATATCTGCCTTCAAAATCCCCACAGAGCTCAACTTGCAGGAAGCCTAAATGTAACAGCTTTGCTGGTTTCCACATCACGTTGAGATACATCCCTTCCTGCAAGTGCTGATCGCCAAACCAAAAGCTCTCTCTTGCTTTTACATTCATTTTTCTAGGCTAATTTAATATTATGAAACCTGTACAACATGAAGTTTAATGTATATAGCTATATCTTTGCTGCTGAGGTGGTGATTGGAGCTTGAGAGACAAATGCCAAGCTGTCAGAACTGGGGGGTAACATGTTTGTGTTCCCTCAAAGGACTGGGGAAGGGCTGGGATGTGACAAAGGCATGGAGGCTTCTAATTAATCAGGACAGTGCCATCAGTAATTGAATGTATGTACTGCTCTCTGTCTTTAGCTAACTGCAGAGTGCTCTGTTGAATAGTAGAATTTGGTTGTCTTATGTACCCTCCCTGTTCTTTCCAAGCTGTAAAAGCTGATAATATATCTGAGGGAGGATCACAGATTGCATTCCTTGGGTTTCAGCTTAGCAGTGGTTGGCCTCAGTGCAGCCCATTGGGTGATAATTACACAGAATTTGCTGTGCTGTCCAGAAAACTGCTCTGAACTATTCTGTGTGACAGGTCAGGTGCTGAATTGATTCAAATGAAACACGTGGGCAAAGCTGTGTGAACCCTTCCAAGTGCACGGGAAAAAAGAGATTAAAAACACTGGAGGAGTCAAGGGAAGCACTGGGAAACCTGGAATTGGCAGGAGCTTCTTGTGCTTCTCTGTGGGCATTTGTGTGTCCTCAGCTTTCCTGTGAGGTTCAAGAGCAGGTCAGCAGTTTGTAAGCTCAGATTTCTTCAAGGACTTAAGAAGAATTTGTGTATGTAACTCAGGAAATTTGTGGTCCAGGAGTACCAATAACACCTGGTGTTAGGGAATGATGGTTTCTGCCAATATCAGCACATTATTCTTTAATATTATTTGTTACAACAATCAAAGAAATTAATTAGATAATGCAATAATTTTGGGCTCACAGTGGGTTAAAATGTGTCTCTGGTATCTAATGTCCCTACTATTCACTGTATACAGTAAACTCAGTGGGAAGAGCCCATTTTGAAAGAGTGAGGAAGAAGGAGCTGTCAAAACAAACATCTTATCCCTCCCAACAAAGAACTCCAATGAACAGCCCTAGACCAGAATGAAACTCACCACAGACCCAGAAGTTCAGTGGAAGGATGAGCATAACCCCAGGAAAAGAGGCAGTTAGAAAATAGTTGTGCAACAATTTAAACTGCTTTATTATAGAGTTTTTTTCCCTTGCATATAAGCATTTATTCCTGTTCTGTAACAAGTAAATCTGGAATTTAAAAAAAAGCAACTACATGGTTGAGATCATGGGTATATTTACAATAGATTCTTTCTATGTGTCTAAATATGTAAATTGTGCTTTCTCTTTGCCTGTAAACAAGGTTTTGAGTGTAACGTTGCTCATGGCTTAGGTTTCTGCAGACACCTAACAAGTGTGACCTGTTTCCCTGAAGCTTCTGTGCCTCTGGAAGGTTCCTGAGATGTGTGGGCTTCTCTGCAGGAGGCCAGTATTTGGGTTTTTAAACACCTTCCCCCCTTTTTTGTTATGAATCTAAAGTCAGTACGCTGAGACCGTTCCCCACTTGGAAATTTTTTTTTACAAGAACAAAAAGATAGTTTCTTTTGTATATAAAGAAAGAAATAGGCTTATGTGCAGGCAAGAAGGATCTTAAATAAAACATTGTCCTTTTTCTACCTTCGTTCAGCTGGGAAAATCAATTTTTGGTTCCTCAACTGCAAAGAAAGATCAAAAGGAAAAACTGACAATCCAAACAAAGGGCAAGGTGATGTGGGCTGCTTGCACTCCTGTTCCCTGGTGTGCTTCATACAGGCATTTTCCCAAGCAGAATATATTTACAGAAGAATCAAGGGTGGGTTTTTTGTATCTCCAAATCAACGATGCTGTGACTAAAAGTGACCTGAATATAAAAGTAAAAAAACCCCTACTTTATATTACACTTTGTATAGTTCTTTGGTGCTAATTTAGGCAACAGTTCTCAGATGTGTCAGGTTCTTCATTGCACAATACTTATGTTTTGAAGAATTGTGATTGATTTTACTTCACTGGAACTGGCCAAAGCCAGTACTTTGTTCTATTTTTTTTTTAGCATGTTATGTAATGCAAGAGAGAAAATATCTTCATTCTTGCTTAAATGCCAACCAGATGCATATTTGAATCTTCATATGAAAACTAATTTCAGTCAGTGTGGAGGGAAACTTTATGGAGATTGGCTTTCCTGCTTTGTATTGATTTCTGTTTATATCTTTAATAAATAAAACATGATTTATTGTTATAAGCTCATATTTACAAGAGGAGGAGATTAAAGTGTCAGCAGGAAAAACAGAAAGGAGGAGTGGGAAAACTTTAAAACACACAAACTGAAAAATAGCTTGAATAGCTTTTATCAAGTGTATTAATTATCTTTTGCATAAATGTAAGAAGTTGAAAATAGTTATAAAAGTATTTGATTTTAATGTATTTTCACTTCTTTGAGAGAATTATTGTGTGGGCATCAATTTTGTAACCATACTAAATGTTAATTCAATGGATATTATAAGTACAAAATAGGCTGCAACCAACTCAAGGCACATCCTTAGTAGGAAAATATTTTTGCCTGTATGTTGTGTATCAGTGTGTTGGGTCTTTACCCATGCAGGCAGAATGCATTTACTTTTGGGACTCTGTGTTTGGCATGTCTTGGCATGGTAGGGATGCAAATAACTATGTACAGAATGCTCTTTTCAAACACAGATGGTCCCAAGTTCCAAAAGCAGCAACTGTAGCTGGCAGCTCTGGGACTTTTGGGAGTGTTTGCAGGGAAGGGCACTCTGCACTGTGGCATTTGAAAAGCAGAACCTTTAGACAGATGATTGGCACAAATGACTAGTGATTTATAAAGTTTAGGCCTATGATTTTGTTCCTCAAGCACTGATTAGCTCCAAGACCTCCCTATTCTCATCAGGCGTGTCCAAGGAAAGTTTTGAAAGCAAATCCATTGATTTTAGGCCTTAAATTTGTGTGCCTGTGTAATAGCTTTGTAAGGCTGATGTCAATATTACATAATCAATAAAAATAGGTCTGTATGTTTGACCTTTGTAGATTTTGAAGCACTTCAAACTGCTTGCAGCTTGTTTATTGTGCAGTTAAATCTTGATTTGTGATAACAAAGTGCTCTGAATTAGGTGAGTGGTAAGAAGCCATGTAGGAAAATTATGATGATAGTAATGAAATGTGCCTGATTTTGTAACTGTGCTCGTTTGCAAGATTTTTCTTTCTTTGTCTATTCATTAATTAATTGTGTAGCAGGAGAGTTCCTGGGAGGTGTCAACAGAAAACTGGCGGCTCCACCTGCTCAGTGTGCAGTGCCATGGAAGTGTCATCGTGGTGCTTTATCACTTCACTGCTTAGACAGGAGAGCAGAGCTTGGTTTCAGCTCTCTGCTGAAAGCAATGCACTCTTCATTTTCATTTTTATTTGTTGTCCTGCTTCTTCTTTCACTGGTCTGGGGCAGCTTTATGAAAAGCTTATTGCATGGAGCACTCATGACTGAGCAGGGTGGCCAAGGTCAGAGCCTTGGATGTCTTGTTCTCTCTGCCAACACCTCTCCTGCACTGCTGGTGGAGCTTCCCTCCAGGGCTGCCCTGGACAGAGCTGTGGAACAGCCCAGTCCTGGGGGAAATTACTTGATTTCACACCAACACCCTGGTGTTCCTCTCTGCTGCCAGGCCCCTTGTCCCCCTGCAGCTTTGTTTCTGGGTTACAAGCACAGTGACAGTGCTTTGCCCTCAGGGTGGGGGACCTTCATGCCTTGTTTTGCCTTCTGGCTTGGCCCTGGGGGCTCCACACAGGCTGCCCTGGAGGGTGGAGAATTTCCTTTTACTCAGGCCATTGTTCTGTAACATACTGGGGTTTTTGTTATGCCTCCCAATGTTTCCTATGTTGAAAACTCAGGAAATTGTTGATATTTCAACCTTTCCACAGGCTGCAGGTGAGTAGGATCTACTCTCAGTCTAGTTGCTGATGTTTCAAAATTCCTTTAACAAATGCAGACTTGGTTCTGCAGAAACCAGCCAAGGGGATGTCAGAAAATCACTTTGGTGTTAGTCAATTGAAAGAAAAGACGTAATTTTGATGTTCAATTTCAGATCAGTGGTAATAAAGCAAAAGAAAATTATTATGTGCATTATCAGATTTCATTTCTCCTATATCCAGAATACTTGGCTTTAAAACTGTAGTCCAGAGGCTTTGCATCCCATTTACTTTGAAGAAAAATCTATTAATATCACAAAAGCTACTTTTGTGATTAATTTGAAAAAGTCTTTCCTTGTGAAACAAAGGAATTTGTACAGACAAAGAAAAAATAGATTGTGTTAAAGAAATGCACAAGAAGAAAATAGGAATGGTTTAGATACATGTAGGTTTGTTTAGGTTTGTTTTCTGGAAGAAAAATCTGAATTGTGATCTTTGAGGCATGCAGTGTGATTAATTGTAACCTTCAGTGCCAGAAGTGTGTGAATGGGGAAAAGGCTGAGGAAGTGCTTGGAGCATCCTAGACATGTGCAGACATTCCAAACCATAATTTCCTTTATATCATTCCAAGCATATGTATTTTTATGGACTTTTTTTTAGTGCCTAAAAATTAGAAAATAACTTTTAATTGTTGTTTATGAAGCACCATATGGCTGTCTGAAATTTTGGCTTCTTGTGGAATGAGGAAAATGAAATTAATAGGAAATCACACTCAGAAATCTATTATTAACTTAATGGAGCTAACAGCTTGTCCAGTGTCCTCATACAGATCATGTTGTAGCTGCATATAATAAAAAGCAAATCCTTATAAAACCACTGAGAAAATGAAGTGGCAGAGAGAGGCCAAGCCAAAAAGCTGCATGTGTTGGTACTGGGCATGGTCATGAATGGCTCAGCTAACAAGCTACTGGTGAAAATCAAGGATACAACATGTATTTTCACAGTTGCTTTACCATGTGTTTGAAATAATTCATATTTTATTCTAGATGGTTTATGAAGTAAAGGCTTATCTCAGGATAAAAATCTCTTGTCACATTTTTTATTTTAATCTTTCAAGCAGAAACTTGTTTGGTCCACCCAACTAAATTGTTCAGAGTTCTGTGCTTTTTTTTGTGGCTTAACATTCAATAAGTAATGGGAATGCTTTAAACCTAATTTTTTTATCTCTCAACCTGTCCTAACAGAGAGCTGAAACTCTGAAGTTTGCATTATCTTGCTTCTACCAAACATTCAAAATTGAAAGCGCGTAATACAATGGTGTGAAAAAAGAATGTATCACAGCCTCAGCCTTTTTAGAAAAGTGTCTGTAGATGATGTGATACTATTAAAAAAAAATTACAGCTAAAAAGAAATCTAGAAAAAATAGCCAAAATATATTTTTTTCTTAGAAGACTAATTAATATTGGCAGGGATGCAGTATTAGGGATGTGTTCTGGATGGGTTTATGTTGAATGTCTTGGCTCTGTGTGTGAGAAGGAATTGTATAGGTTAGGTAATATTATAAAGCTGTAAAAAGAACTTTGTTCAGGTAATACAGGTTTGAAACTATGTTCTAAACATTTTTTTTTTCAGCATTGAATCTAAATTAACCAGTGTATCATTGATCAGTGAGATGGCCTTTTTATGGAGTAATTAAGTCTAAAATATTGAATTAGATATTAAAGATTCTGCTAATAGGTCTTAACCTTTTTTCCAGTATTAGATTATTTTGGCAATTGCTTCTATTTCACATATGTGATGAGTAAACAAAAACAAGAGGAGGCTGTGGGAGGTGAAAGTCAGGTATTTTGGGTTAGTTTTGGCAGGGGGTGACAAATCAGTGTCGTGCTTCTAAATGAGGGTAAGGAGTCGAGGGCATATGTAGAATAGCAGCTCCAAAGTAATACTTTTCAACTTTCTTTGGCACTACTGAGGCAGACATAAACTCTTCAATGTGATAATTTTCCCATCCAGATGTTTCCCAGGTAATGACCAGTCTAGCATGATTCTCTTCAGAGGTTCAATAAATTATTTCAGCAATACATTGAAAACTTTGTACTTAATTCCACTGAATAAGTTGGATAATGAATCAGGCTACTGGAGGACATTTCAATCCTACTGGGCTTGGTTCAGATCAAAATAATACCAGATTTGCTGTTCTTTTGTATGTTTCTAGTTTTGGATGTGGATTGATTTATTTATGGTCTAAACAGCAAAATGTGTGGTACCTAATGCAACCCTTCACAATGAAACAAAAGCTAAGGGATACAAGGCTAAGAGCTAGAGCAGAATTGTATAACCAGAACTGTCTCTGGGAGAGAAATGTTAATTTTGCTAAAAATGTAAATTTTCAGTGGAGAGCTGTTCAGTATTTTCATTGCTTTGGGTAAAAATGCAAACTGTAGAAGAGATTTAGGTTTGGAGCTTCATTAAGAAGTTCTTCATGAAATGTGTCAAAGCCCCACTGAGGGTAATATTTATGTAGGCACCCAAATGCCAAGCTGGCATCAGTGTGTGCTTAGAATTAAGCAGATAACTACCTGATACATGAAGGAATCTATAAATTGTTGTAAAGAGGAGAAATGACCACTGTGGTGGTGAGTAAAGAGGTGAGGTGCCTTCAAGTGGGGCAGTGCATGCACATGGGCACCTGTCAGGTCACTTTGTCCCAGCTTTTACGAGGCAGCAAGAGAGGATGAAACCTTTGAAGGAGTTTAGTCCTGGCCTAGTATTGGCAGCCTTGCAGAAACTGGGTCTAAAGTTGATTTCTCCCTCTGAGCCTGTGGCCTGTTCCTCACACTTCCCGAGGCTCTTGGGTTTCCAGCCTTCACTGTGTGATGTCCTCCACATTTCTTTCAGCTTTGGCTTCCATTTTAATGTTTATTTTTAAGGATCCTGCTGGGCATAGCAGGCCTGTGTGGAAAGACTGTGCTTGGCAAAGGGCTGATTATCAAGTCTCTACTTGAACAGGGTTCACCTGTCGCATTATGGATTTGTTAACACTTCTGAAATAGTGGTGGTAACATTGCAGTTGTCTTTATTCTCTGCATATTTTCAGATATGAAAGAGAGAAAGTTTAGATTTTGTATCAGGAAAGAATTCCTTACCATCAGGGAGGTGATGCACAAGTGGTGCCCCATCCCTGGAAGTGTCCAAGGCCAGGTTGGATGGGGCTTGGAGCAGCCTGGGATGGTGGAAGGTGCCCCTGCCATGGGAGGGAGGGGTTGGAACAAGATGGGCTTTAAGGTCCTTTCCAAGCCAGAACATTTGTGATTCTACAATTCATATTAAAAATTCATATTAACTTGCTTGTTTACCATGTGAACTCCCAGCTGTCTTGCTTACCTTTTTTATTTCATGCTCCATTTTTGAGACTATCTCCAACTACAACAACTCTCTTTTATGATTGAAAGTGAAGTGTGAGAAAAACTAATATGTGTGCCTTGGTTTATGTATTCTACACTACATACAATTTTTTTAAAAATCATCTCTGCAGTTCAATAATGGATAAAAGAATTAGAATCAGTCAGAGAAGGCTTTGTGTCTTTTTTTTGCCTTACATATAATCAGAAAGAATGAAATTTTGAACACGTTCCAGGAAAGCAGGTGTGTGTATTGTTGCAGCAAGGGGAGAGAACAGTGTTTGTTCCTAATGGCTGCTTGACTTCAACACTACAGATTGCATAGAGCCTGTTCCCTGAACTGTATTAAAACAAATTGTGTTATGCTGTTCAGTCAAGAATTTAAGGCACAGTTGATCTGCGTGAGTCTGCTGACTTTAAAATATATTTTACGGGGGGGGGGGGCAAAAAAAGGTTTGCATGTTATTTTGGCAAGGAAAACTTCAAATCCTTGTAAACTTTAAAAGGTAATTATTTTTTAAATTTTTTTTTTTGTAATTTAAGGAGATGGGAAGGATAGAGAGAAATGTCTTGATAAGAATCTGTTCAAACTGACAAATTTTTGAATGAAAGTTTTAGAAATCAAGACTTGTGATTTATTCACGTATTTAATACTTACAAGGAAAGCACATGATTTTGCACGCCCAGGTTTCTCAGTGCTTAACAGAGTATCCTGAGAAGCTTCCATGGTGGTATTGTCAGATCATAGGGACTGGGACTAATACAGAAGGAAAAGTCTTTGCTTGCTTGTGCAGCCTCTTAAAATGAAGTCATCTGAAGAGGAGAAAAATAATATTGGCTTGGGCATAATATAAAGGATATTTTGAAGTCTAAAAGTAGCAAGAATGGACCTACTGGGTATAGTGAAGAAAGAACCCTGGATCCCTTTGCATGGATTTTTCTATTTTTGTTCAGTATTTACTATTTATATGCTGCAGGATGCCAGGATGACTGCAGGTTTCAGAAACTGCCTTTCTCTGTTTTGCCCATAGAATGGATGTTGCTTTAGAGCTGGCAGAAAGAGCTTTTTCTCTCTTGTCAGTGAACTCCAGTGCTCTTCCACAAAAGAACAAACTTGTTCCTTTCCTGGTTGAGTTTCAAACCACATCTGCTCTCAAGTTTATAAGCAAATGTGAAAATAGCCATTTTTCTAAGCCCTTTGTCTATTACAGAGGAAATTTATGTAAAAAATAATGAGAAGTTAGGTTGAAAAAAGAAGCTGTTAAAGGCTGAAAAATATCAGGAGTGAGATATCCCATGGAGCTTGAATCAAGCACATACAATGAGCAGTTTCAATATGAGAACTGTTTCTTTTGGATCCCTGCCTTAGTGTGCATATTTTTCCATGCATTATAGTGGTGCTGCTGGATCTAGTGAGGCTGCCTTTGCTGTATAAGCAATTTATCAGGTTTAACTTACATGTAGGATGTGTGAATACTTGATTACTTTTACTCTGAGAGGATTTAAGGCTGCAATATTGAGAGTGAGCTTTAGCTTAGCTGATTTTATCTAGCCTTAAAATTTTTATCACCGGTGAAGTGTGTAGTAATGGCTATGAAAGCAATTAATAACAGTAGTGACAGAATCAAGAGACTGACTAATTTATCGTTATAGATTTTAATGAGGCCTATAATCTAGCAATAAATATACAATATATTCAAAACTATGGAATTATAAAAAGGATGATTTATTTAACTTTAATTCTAAACTAGTCTGCAAACCAAAGGTTGTAGAGAGTGGGCTTGTAAGAACGTAATTCTTTTTGGTGTTATGGAGCAGAAGGATGAAAATAACAGAGGAAGAGAGTTTAAATTAAAATTAAAGGAGGGGGAAAATCATTGTTTATCTTCATTCAAAAGGCCTTAAAGCACAATAGTTTTATAGGTGTGGGAGGTACCTTGTGGACAGCTTCTTTTTCATCTCAATCTGCTCACTTGGCAGAGCCTGGGAGCTGCCTTGGATGCTGCATCCCTGCAGCTCTCAGAAGATGGGCAGCAGTGGAAGTGGCAGCAATACTTGGGAAAAGCTCTCTCAGATTTCAAACCAAGTTGGTGTAAAGAGACCCAAATGTGCAAAGTTATTATAATAAATTTAAGATTCGGTGTTCAGTGTGGAAACTAGGCTTAGTTACTGGGTTAAAAGTGAAAATAATTTGGGTGTCATTGCTTAATTGGATAGTTTAGCCTTAAAAGACCTTGTGTAGGAAGATAGTTAGCCATTTTGTAGCTTGTTAGTAGAATGCTGTAAAACTCAAGACTGTCCTGACTTTGCATTGTGCAGCTCCTGTGACCATGGGTTGCTGTCACCTGCTTTGCAATGTGTGCTGAGCTCATTCTGAGAGAGATCAGGGCACATTCCAGGGACTCTCTGCTGCTGCTGCACTGCTTACATTGCAGTCAGGGGTTTGCAGTGAACCCTTCTGTGCTCAGCTGCCTTACACTGGGGTAAAAACACACTGATGTCATGGTGGAATGGGTTCTGCATATTTAAAGAAGGTGTGGACAGTAATTTAATTTATACACAGCCCCTGCAGATAGAGAAGCCAGACCACTGATGAGACAGAAATTTGATTAGGAATTCGTGTGAGACCTCCTCCCTTTGTCCCAAGCTCTAATTCTGTAGTGTGGGAGGTCTTGTCAAAGTAGTCCTGAGTTCCCTCTGGTAGAAAGCCTTTTGTTCATGAGCAGGGGAGCTGTTCCCATACATCTCATGTTCTTTACAGCAGTTTATTTTTGATAAGCTACAGCACGTTTTAATGTAATTGTTAACATGCCTAATTTGCAGCCACACAGTCGTATCAATAATAATGGAAAGTTGTTCACAGGTAATAAATTAGCATAGCATAAAACCAGCAGAACTCTGCTTCTCACTATATTGTTTCACGATCAAGAATTCAGTAGTTAAATATACACAGCAGTGGGCTGAGAACAAGCTGTTCATTTTTGCTGCAAGCAGTACCAGTGGACCAGAGTAATCATAGCTCCCAAAAGCAGGACTGATTTTATTGATTTTAAATAGGCTTTCATTACAGCACTGAGCTTATTCCAATTGCAAGGAGTATCACTGCTGTTTGTATTCACAGTGCTGGCTGAGGGAAGGAGAGGTTTTGTTTGATGCCATGTAGAGGCTCTTTGTCCCTCAGTGTTCTATTCTGCCCTGCTGAAATAACTGAATTTATTATAGAAAAATAAGTACTCAAGGCTTTTTTCCTGTGGTTAAATTTTTTTAGATACATAGAGCCAGACCCAGTTCTCAAATTTTGAATTCTGAGTATTCTTCTGAGGAGTCAAAGTCTTGCTTATTTATTGACATATGACTTAGGGACCAGCTGTATTTTAGTTCCATTTCTTTAAAGGATTCTTTGGAAATCATGGAATCACTTTGCTTGGAAATGATGCTAAGATCACCAAATCCACCCAATTTAACCCAATACTGCCCAGTCCAGCCCTTAAACCCATCTCTAACACCACACCTGCACCTCTCTCTTTTTTCCATAGATTAACGTAAAAAAGGCAAATAAGAGAGCTGCTCAGTCTGAGATATTAATGTATTCAGGTTATAATTAGTGAAGAACACATGCTGTTACCAGCAATGTGTCATTAATCTGCATGGAGCAGTTTGCAGCTATTTGTTGCTAAATTAGTGACTCTTCAAAGCTGTCGGGTTTTTGTATTGTTTCTAATGATAAAAAAAATATAAATCTGTGACTAAAAATCCACATATGCACACTTAAGAAGCAGGCTGGTTTGTTATTTGGTTTTCTTTGGAGTTTTTGTGTTTGTTTTTGTGTTTTAATTTGCACCAGGCTGGTCAGTCAATGGCCATACACAGAAGTTGGTTGAAGCCTTAATGCCGTCGAAAATGTTGTACTTTGTGCTTTAAGGTGGTGTACAGGCATGTTGTTTGCGATAGGTTTTCTTCAAGTCCTTTAGGTGTAACTACAGAATTCTGCTTAAACATTTCTTCCAGTGTTACTAGAACAGTTTGGAAGGGTATTAATAGAAATTAGTTACACCTTTCTGGTTTTAATGAGCTTAATACTGACTTAAGGTATGTTTTTTGTTTTTTTTTTCCTTAAACCTGAAGCTGAAGTTGAATTACTTCAAATATTCTAGCTAACCCCATATTTTTGTTTTGGCATGGTCTTTCATAACATAATTAGGGAATTCAGGCAGGAACAAACAAAAACTTTGTGTGAGCATTTCTAGAAATCAACTCTTTAGATAAGGTGGTGACATTAAGGAGTGTATCAACTTGGTAAGTACTGAATGATCAAGCCTAGTTACTGTAAAATGAGATCTGGACGGTTTATTTCATTTTAGAGAGTTTGGGCAAATAATTATGGAATTAAACTGCTTGCTGTTGGTTTCCTGGAGGGCATGAAGAACCTGCTGTACTGTGCTCTGCTGAGCTGCTGCATTGATTAGTTCTTCAGGTCTAATCTTTACTTGGCTGTGCTCATTTTCTGTCTGTTTGTTGATGGGTTTGATAGCTGTTTTTCTGAAGTTACTCTATTGCCTTGATAGTCCTCTGGTGGATTATAAAAATGCACACATTAATTCCTTTCTCTAGCTTCATTTGTTGGAGCCCAGTGGAGATAATTGGTGCTCATGGAAGGTTGGGAATGAGGGTGATGATCACTCCCAGAACTGATACCACCCATCACTGACAATCAAAGCTCACATTTTCAGGATGGCTGGAAGCTAAAATTGATTTAATTAAATGCTTACAGCATCTCTTAACAATACCATATTAGATTCTTTATCACAGCAGCTACTGTGATTTTTAGAGTTTGCTTGTGCAGGTTGAAAAGTGATTTATAGTTTTAATTCATCTTAATTTGTGTGCTTACAAAACATTTTAGATAAAACTTTTTGTTGCATTTAAATTTCCTTGTTATCTGCCCTGCAGTGGCATGAGTAATAGGGAGCCCAGAACATGAATATATTGGAATGCATGAAGTATTTTCAAGGAGAATGCTTTTAAAGTTCAGAGTGATATATGTCAAATGTTACTGAATGGATAAGCATGTGGAGAAATTTTAGCCTCCAGAAGCTTAGAAATTAAACATTTCTTAGTACAGTATCTGTGTTAAAAATAATTATTAATAATAATAGTAACTACTACTATGTTAAAGTATAATGCCTGTGTTAAATAGAATATTTGTTTCATAATATTTCTCCTATTCTAAGGTTCAATTTTTCTTTTTGTAGCTGCTGAAATTTATTATACAGGCACTTTGAAATGATGCTGTGTCAGAGCTTGCCTGCACCAAAAATTGCTGCACCTCTAAACTTATATTTAATAATCTTTAAAATGTTTTTACAGCCTAGAAGGCCTGTATGTGTTTGATTGAAAATATCTGTATCCTCTGTACCAATTAAAGAGTAAATTTGTCAATTTAACAACAAATCCTCATGTTTCCTTGGTACTTAGATAAAATATTATTGTCTGAGGTGTGACCTAATCCAAACACCACTGAAATCTGAGATTTCCACAGACTGCAGGAGAGAGTAACAATGACCCTTTTCCAGGCACACTTAGTGATCTGGTAATATTAGGATTTTGCAAAGCAGCCAGCACTGTTATGATGAATGTGCAAAGTGGCAGTGGTTGTTGTTAATAAACATCCTAAAGGCACCTGGGAGGTGTTCATGGTTCAGGAATTTGCTGTGATCTGGAGCTGCAAAGATGATGAGTGGTGGTTTGGTTTGGTTTGGTTGGTTTTCTTTTCCCTTTTTCCCTCCTGTTTGACTCTGTGAGGATGTCAGGATTGCTTTTGTTTGGAATGTAGGATATGGTGCACTTGCTTTTGCCACTGTCTTGCAGCTCTTTTGTGTTACTGAGGCTGTTACACTCAAATTGCCAAAGATCCAGGTGATGCCTCACAGACAGATGAAATGTTTTCATTTCACAGCTCCTGCCCCTGCTCTGCACTCACCTGCCCTTTGGACATTGGGATTTCTGCTTTAAGAACCATGTCCATGCATTTCCTTCCATGTGTTCAGAGCAAGGAATGGAATTTATTTCCCTTGATGAGCATTGTTTTGTTGTGTATTCAAGATAAAATATCTGATTTATGTTTAAAAACTGTGCCAGTGTGTGAGCCATGGAGCTGGGCTGGTTGTGTGTGGTTTGTTGTGCAGGCCATGGAGCATTAACAGCTTGGTTCTGATCTCCACAATGACTTATTTATCCCTCTGATAAGCTGTGTATCCCTTAAATTCCTTGAGCAATTCTTTTTTGGCAAGGTTGCTGTATAGAAGTGATGAATTTACTCTTCTTTTGTTGCTCACTAGTTATAAACAATTTCTTGTTGGTTTAAGAGTCCAATCTGGAAATGCTTTCTGATCTCATACTAACAAGCTCAATAATTGACAAACCACAGAATTGCAATGTGTTTTTCTTTTACAGAGGCAAAGGAAATTGTTCTGAAGGCCCAGATTCTGGCTGGAGGGAGAGGGAAAGGTATTTTCAATAGTGGATTGAAAGGAGGAGTTCATCTAACTAAAGAGTAAGTACTTTCAATTGGAAAAACTACATAAATAAATTGCTTCTTGTATAATATTTAGGCTGTTTACAATAGCTATGGACTGTTTCTTTTAATAGTTTTCAGTAAACTAACATTTTTGCTTTGTTTGTAGCCCTAAGACTGTTGAACAGCTTGCTAAACAGATGATTGGGTACAATCTGTCAACCAAGCAAACTCCAAAGGATGGTGTGACAGTTAAAAAGGTAAGATTTTGGCCTCTTGAAAGTTGAAAACTATGTTCAGCTGCAGTTTTGCATTAATAAGCTGGGATGTACAACATAGGTGTTTTTCCAATCCTTCTCCAATTCCTGATTGATTACATCTAATTGATTAAAAAAAAAAAAAAAAAAGTTACTTCTTCAGTTGGTGTATATATTTTGTTCATCAATTTTGCCATACCCACCGATGGAAAAATAAATTGTTTTCTCTGTGAATATTGAAAGGAATCCTTTGTCATAGGCTTATCTCCCAACAAATAATTTCTAAATGGTGATACAGCTGCACTATAGCATTAGCTGTACACACTTATTGACATTCTGCTTACAGAAACAGTAGATATATGGTTCCCTTTAGTAATAATATTATCTGTACTTCAGACACCCTCAGGTCTGTGCAAGTCTTAACAGAGTGACAGATGAATCACAAAATGGTTTGAGTTGAAAGGAATCCTTAAAATTCCTTCAGTCCAACCCCGTGCAATGAGCAGATGCATCTTCAGCCAGATCAGGCTGTTCAGAGCCGCATCCAACCTGGCCTTGAAGGTTTCCAGATATGGGGCATCCACCCTGCTCTGGGCAACCTGTGCCAGTGCCTCACCACCCTCATTGTAAAAAAATTCTTTCCTATGTGTAGTCAAAATGTGTCTTCTTTAGAACCACCTTGACTTATTGCAACAGGCCCTATTAAAAAGTTTGTCCCTATCTATTATTGTATGCCCCCTTTAAGTATTCAAATTTTTGCATGAGATTTTTTTCTCAATTGAAAAAAAGTTTCTGAACAGTAGATTATCTCTTCTTGTTGTAGATACAGACTAACGTATATTCATGGTAGTGGTTGAGGTACCAGATAACTAGAATTCATTTTCCAATGATGGTGCTTTCTGCAAGGCACCAAGATTCACTTCAACATAAATTATTTGTTCTGTATTGGCCTAAATAAAGGAAGCAAAGATTCAATAAGTGTCTCCTTCAAATTAGTAAAATTCTTTGAGTCAGGAAATCCTGGCAATTGCCTAGCTGTTGTATCTGGTTTTACCTCTTGCTTTGTTTGACTGAGCAAGAATCCTCATACAGGTAAGTAGTCAAGAGCCACACTCTGTCTGATGCCAGGAAATAATTTGGCATGAGCTGAAGGAGCTGCAGTTCACATTTAATATCCTGTGAACAGCTTGGTGTATTAGCAGAGAAGGGGAAGGAACACCTGTCTGGAAAGATCCTGTCTAATGAGGGTGGAGGAAGGTGTTCAGGCAGTTCTTCTCTGGGGGGGCAAGCAGAGCAGATTTCCATCCACTCCTCAGAGCTGTTCTTAAAAAGAAATACTATATATTAAAATAGGAGACTCAGTATTACCATTAAGGCATGTCTGTCAGAGATCCTGATAACGCTAAGGATGTAAGACAGGATGTACCTTTTCCATACTAAGGCACTCTGCTCGGGAAAATTAGTATTGTAAAAGCAGCTTTCCTTTATAAGTTCTTTGTTTTTATTCTTTTGCCCTAGTTGGCCTGACTTGAATACATCCATACAGAAATTCTACTTTTTTGTCAGAGTGCAAGGCTGTTCATCATTGACAGATTCAGTTCTAAAACAGAAGCATCTAATTTTCTTTGGAATTGATAGAAATGGAAGAAGGAAATGGGTATTGGGGGCACTTTTGATGTGGATTATTCAAAGGATTTAAATTAGGATGACTTTTGTGCCATGTAGCTATAGAATATTTTAACCTGTGGTTCCTTTCTCCCCTCCACATGTTTATGTGAATGAACAGAGGGCAGGACCAAGCAGCTGGGGCAGAGGTGAAGTTTGAAGTGAAGTTTGCACTACTGAGCTTCAGATATTTATTTCGGTGGTACAGGATTGTGAACAGCCTTGAGAGACTGTGTATTCTTCCTTTGCTATAGAGTTCCAGGGAAACTGGTATTTTAATGCTGATCCATGATAAACCAATGTGATGCTTTTCACTGGGAGAAGCTGATGATTTGCTCATAGACTTTCATCCTGATTACAAAGTTGGCTTTTAAAAGTATGTTGGCTTTTAACTACTATGTTTTATATTTTTTGGTGTTAAGTTCTTGAATCTTAGTAATTAATGCTAAGAGCATACACCCTGCTTTAAATTAATTCAGTTTGTCCAATGTCATGCTTATTAGATAGTGAAGAAAGCATGTTTAAAATTATGCACTACTTCATCTAAAAACTGTTTCCCAGCAGAATTATGTCTGTTTTAAAAGAATTTCTCATTTACAAAGTTAGCTCACGTTGGGATATTAAAGGTAGTCAGAGGAGCTGAGGCACTCAGGTTTGTGGTGTCAGGACTACAAAATCAAACACTGACATTTTAATCAAGGGGAAAACTACAGTAATATTATTAAACATATAAATTTAGCTAAGTCTGAGATATCATTTAATGCAGTGGGAATGTAATGCACTGAAAATGCCAGGCAAGCTCTTTGGGCTTGCTGAGGGCAGTGGCGAAGGTGAGAACAAATGACTGGCATTTTTCTATTTCAAGGCACGTACTTTCTGTCTGCATGTATGGAAGAGTTTGTGTTCTACATGTACTTAAGGAAAATTGCATTTCAGGAAGAAAAGGATTTGGGCCTTTTAAACTTTCCAGTGTTCTGGATGTTTGAGTGGTTTAAAATACTCCTATGTTTAAAAAAAATAGATAATAAGCATTTTTCAGAAGGAAAATATTTATTATGTCACTTTCTGTGAGACAAGAAATGAGCTAGTGTCAAGTCAGGGAGTGGAAGTCATGTACCTTTTACATCTGTTTGTAAGGAAGGTATAAAAGGTAGAAATTTTCTACAATTAGAATAATTATGAAACAGAAAATGATGGTTTCAGCTTTCTTTCTCAGCTTGTGCACCTGCTGCAGAATTTAAAGTGTGTTTGTGCCTGTTCAGATTGATGTTTCTCAAATTAATAGCAATCTCTTCAATTCCCTCATAACTTGGAACCTGTTTTGTGAGTTTGCATAAAATCCTCTTATGGCATTTGGAATTTGGAGAGCCTATCTGTGATGACAGTCTTCTCTTATCATGACAACCTGAGAATTCACTACCTGTGTTTTTCTCTCCAAGCAATAACAGAATGATTATTTTGCATATTTGATTCTGTTTGAGAAAAGCTGTTACAGTTACCCTCATGACATTAGACGTGTGACTTAAACTTTTAGGTAAAGATTTGTTACAGAGAAGCAAAGCTTGAAGTTGTCAGGAAGTTTTAATGAAAACTGATTTTTCCCCAGGACATTTTAAATATAAATATGATATGGTAAACAGATAATGATGTGTCATATTCTTTATCAAAAGCAAAACAGACAAAATGTGAGGAGAGTCAACAGTCTGTAGATTCAATTTCACTGTTCTTAACTGTTCATCAATGTGTTTGCATTAGTTCTGTTGTGTGAGTGATAGGTAGACTTAAATGATATTTAAAGACCTGGAACACCAATTTCCTTGGCTTTGCTCTGCATCAAACAGGGAGGATCGTGAAGGAAAGTTATTTTGTTGGGAGGAATTAGAGATATTTCACAATCTAACAGTTTTTGCTCTAAGGTTTCCTACTGCAAAGTAGACTCTCAGTAGTTTTGTGAATTAAGACAGAGAAGTATCCGATGATGTTGACATTGTTAATTAGCAACAGTGAGGACAATCACTCAGGCTGGAAGTCTCAGTTGAAAATATCTGATTTAATAATGCTACTTCCACCTGCTGTGCCTGCAAATGTATTCCTCAAAACTTGAGTGTATTCCCATCCCAAGTCTTGTCCTGACCCTGAGCTCTGTGGAAACTGAAGAGCTCTGACAAGATCCAGTAGGACCAGTTGGTTTTATCTGACTTACGTCTAAAGCAACTGACTCACATTTTTCAGATACATTGATGCAGGATATGTAAGAAGGGGAAAACATGGATGCAGGTAAAAATAGTAGCAAATCAAGGATGCTTTCCCTACCCTTGCTTGTTAATTTGACAAAGCTTGGCAGGTAGCCAAGCTATGTCTCTGAAGTTGTCTTTTAGCATCCCTCTGTAGTAGACTAAAATAGGCAGATGCTTTTAAGTAGTACAGTAGTTTTCTGCATTCTTGGTTCTCTCTTTCACCCTGCTTTCTTTAGTTTCCTTTTGAACAGTTGTTTATTTGAACTATTCCTTTACATCCCCCTATGTTGTGTGAATAAAGTGAGGTAAAAGAAGAAGGAAACAAAATTAATGTAAAGCAAATTTCTTCCAAGTCAAAAACACCATAAAGAAATTTCATCTTTCCTTCCATTCTGAGCAGTGATGGCTTTATTTGATTCCTTGTTTCTTACAATTTTTTCTCCTCTAATACCTACTGCCTGGCAGAAAGTCCCTATATTCTTTCTTATGTACTCTGGAACAGACTGTCAGAAATGTGACTTGGGTGAAAGTATAGTGCATCTTTCTTGTTTATAGCCCTTGAACTATGAAAACCCAGAAATACTTATTTGATGGAGCACCTTGTGCCAGGTAGGCAGAGTTTTAGGTCTGCAGGTACAAAAATGCCTCTTGGATTTGCTGACTGAGAGAATGAATTTCTCCTTGTGGTTTATTCAGTGATGGTCATTGTCTGCAGTCATTGTTCAAAATTGTCACTTCAGAAACAGACCTTGCTAGAAAGATGTTGCCATTTAATCCTTCTTAATTATTTTATTACTTGGGAAGTGATTTTCCTGATTTCTACCACTTCCATTGAAAGATGGGAATTAGAAGCTCTTTTAAGGAAGAATGTAATTCTAATTAAATTGCAGTGGTGGCTACTTCACTTTCAGATTGAAAAAGGGAAAAAGGTCACAGGGTTGTAGTGCAGTAAAAGCAGTGAAACCAATGTTTCTCTTCAGGGTAGCAAGTATCAAACTGCTGCATTTTAAGGCAAAGCAGAAATACCAGTCAGAACCACTGATGTTTTCTTTTTTCCCCCTCTGCATTTTAGGTGATGGTTGCAGAAGCACTGGATATTTCCAGGGAAACGTACTTTGCAATTCTGATGGACAGAGCCTGCAATGGACCTGTCATGGTTGGCAGTCCACAGGGTGGTGTGGACATAGAAGAAGTTGCAGTAACTAGTCCAGAACTTATCTTTAAGGTACTGAAATAATGTTCTGCAATAACATTTTTCTCTGTCAGTTATCCAAAGGAATATTTTCCCCCCTTTCTCCTCCCATTTTTCCTTCCCTGTAAAAAGGAGACAAGAAGAACCATAAAAATAGTGTTTCATCAAATACAGGATCATACCTACCATCTAGTAAATGAAGCATATTTAACATCTGATTTTACTAGAATTTTTCAATTAGAAAAAGATCTTAAACCTGGCTGTTATGTGATATGTTAAACTTAATATCTGAAATGTTTTATGAGTGAGTTTTACTTTCAGGAAGGTACACTGTTTTTTCACAGGTGGTTTGGTGCCATACACTTATTGTTTCTGTGGCTGTTTTTCTCTAATTGACAGAGTTGTTAATTATTTTTTTGTACCTGCAAGACTTTTGCATCTGAAATACAACTGTTGTAATTGCTTTCTTAATGATGACTACACTGAAGTATTTTTTAAGTTACTGTGGCATGATAATGAATAGAAAAGCTATTCAGCTGAGAAAATAATTGATACTATCAAGTATAATTATTCAAAAAATTGTAAAAATATTTAATGTGCACTTAAAAAAATCATATAAACTTCACAGTGTTACTGGCCAGTGACACTCATTGCCTTGAAAATATTCCAGAATATGTCATAAAAATTAACAGACTAAATATTCGTCAATGCCATCTGTACAGTAATTAAAAGTGAAAACTGGTGTCACATTCTCTTGTCAGCATGCCACCCTGAAGAATTATATATTTTTTGGAAGGACTGTTTCATAGTCAGTGTGGTAATTATAACATCCCCTATAGGCAGCTGCTGTAGCCTCAGTCTCAGGGAGCCTTGGCAAACAGCCAGGCTTTAATTACTAATTTGCACATGTACACTAAGTGTTTTCCTTTTGAAGCTATAACCCTCCATTCTGATTGAATATTTAGTTATATTCATGCATGTTACTGTTGCAGGAGGAAATAGATATTTTTGAAGGCATAAAGGATCATCAGGCATTGCAGATGGCAAAAAATTTGGGATTCCAAGGACCTTTGCAGCAGCAGGTAACTTGACTCCACTCCCTGGCTTTAGGCTGAGGGCATTTAAAACATTTTTAAATGTTTTCCAATAGGAAAGGCCACTTGGAAAGGCCAAGTGTCCATTAAATCAGGATCATTTTGACATTCTAAATACTAAATTGCTCTATGTAATTGTCATTAGGCTTTAGCATTTTGAATAAGCTCCTTCTGGTTTTAAAGTGTGAGTCCCTTCTCTTTTTAGCAGTTGATGGCAACATGCTGTTTCCCCATGTGGGATTCCTTTGTTTTCACTGGAATTCCACTGGAGCTCTGTAAATGGCATGGGTACAGCTGGTTTTGAAAATTAGCCTTTAAAATGAGGAGAAATAAAAGTGTATCTGGCTTTGTGATTGGAACCTTTTAAATTTTTTTTATTTTTCAACTCAAAAACAAAAGGCTGACAGCATGTTGTGTTTTCAGTATCTCTTTTCTGTACATATATATTTTGAATATATATATATTTGCCTATGTGCATCATTTTGGACAGAAAAGAGCTCATTTAAGCTGGCCTGGTTTTTTTCTGCAGTATGAAACTCATTTTTGTAGAACTACTTTATTTTTAATTCAGCAGTTTTAATTCTTTTCTATCCTAACATGCAATTAACAAATGCATAATGATTAAGTTGATTAACACACATTTGAAGATTTAGCTGTATATATAATGAGGAGGAATGATTATGTAGAACCTTTCAACCCTTGAAGAGTTCTGGTACTTAATAATTAACAGCAAATATGTATGGACTTTTAAACAACACATTTAAATAATGCTGCTGGAATGCATTTCTTCCCTCGTGTAGTCAACTAAAAGGAATTTACTGAAGCACAGGGACATCCTTTTTATCCAGACAAATCCTGGTATTTACTTATTCATTCTCTAGTTCTAGGCTGGGATTTTCTGCTTGAAGAGGCTCAGTTCTTACAGACCCTGAGAAAGGGAAGCGTTGACATTGAGCTGCCTGATTGAGAGAGGTGCTGAAAGATGGAGCAGCCTTTAATAAAAGTGAAGTGATTCTGGTGTTCTGGTGCCATTGCAGAGAGCTCTGTGGCAGCAGCAGCTTTCCAGGTGGCCCAGAGCCAGTGTGGGGTCACAGTGGTGCTGCCTCCCCAGTGTCACTGCTGAGAGCTCCCCCCGTGCTCTTGGGCTGCTTTGTCAGCCTGAGGGTTTGTGCCAAGGAAGCTGCTGCACGTTTACAACTGATGGGTTTTTTAGGGTCAAACCCACTGAGAATGCTTTGATAACTCTTGAGGAGGGCAGGCTTCCAAAGGGATTTGTGCCGCTTCCCAACTGTGACTCTTTAAAGAATCTTATCACAGAATCACAGATTAATGTAGGTTGGAAGGGACCTTAAAGAACATCCAGTTTCAACCACCCTGCCCTGGGCAGAGGCACCTTCCCCTAGATCAGGTCACTCAAAGCCCCATCCAGCCCAGCCTGGGACATTTTCAGGAATGAGGACTCCACAACCTCTCTGGGCAGAACTGGGATTGGGGTTGAGTCTTTCCACTTTTAATGTTTTCATGACTGACCTCATAGGGGAAAGCTGACTTATGCTTTCTTTGTTCTAAATCATTTCATTTCAGGTCCAAAGTATTCTTGGGTTGTGTACTTCAGTTAGCTGATCAGTAATGAGAGGGAAAAAATTGAGTGGTTCTTTATTAGTGCACTTCATCTGCAAACTTATTTAAGCTAATAGGTTCACAGTGTGTAATGAACCAGAGGGATTTTTTAATACACATTCATGTTGCTGTTTTTAAGTAGTTCTATTAGTGGAAAAATATTAAAATAACAAAAGACTTGGAAATTAGTAGTCAGTGGTGATATTTTCAGCCATGGAATCAGGCATGGAGATAGATGGTGAGGAGTAGTAGGGAACAAGCAAGAGTGTCATGTAATGAGTAAACAAGCAGGCCTCAGATGTGAGTTCTTCAAGAAAAAAAAATCAGACTGATGTTGGAAGGAGAAATAGGAGAAATAGATTTTTTTTGTGAAGTCACCAGAGAGCACAAACTACTTTGTGGTTTCTGACTTTAGACTGATTAATGTGAATGCAACTCAGATCTTGGTGTACCAGAGAACATTTCATTATGCTGGTGCCTTCAGTCACTTCCCAAATTAAACTTTTCGTAATAATTGCACTGTCTATTTTGTACAAAATCTCCAGTTTGTATAGTCTTTAAATGCACATTTACTAAATCTTACACAGTAGGATAATGCTGCACTGTAACAGCACAAGTGACTATATGAATATGGTTAAGAAAACAGAAATAAAAGCAGTAATTATCTAGAATTACTGTGCAATGTAATACTTTAAAAATAATCGATAATGGTCTACCTTTGCCTTGCAAACATGGACTTTTATTTTTCTGTGTGGTAATTGTAAATCATTTGATCACATTTAGGCAGCAGATCAAATTAAGAAGCTGTATAATCTTTTCTTGAAAATTGATGCCATTCAGGTTGAAGTCAATCCCTTTGGTGAAACTCCAGAAGGGCAAGGTAAGAAACTGAAGGAAACGAATGAATGCATTATAATTCTTTATTTATGCAAACTATAAATTAAATTGCATAGAAGGATGTAGCAGCAGCTTTGCATTAATTTCATTTTGTAATGTAATTTAAACAATATTCATAAATATTCCCTTGGCAGATTTTATATTTCCTTTTTATAATACCTTTTTATTGTTCCATCCAAATACTGGAAGTATTGGCTTCTACATGTTCTGCTTGGGAGAGACAGGAACATTTTCTGCTCTTCTGCTCAAGTTCAAAGTTGGGGTTTTCTTGGTTTTGTTTTGTGGAGGGTTTTTTTGGTTTTTTTTGTGTGTATGTTGATGCTGCTAGAATTACTGGGATTGTGTGGAAAGAAAGTTGTTCTTTTATGTCTGCATTCATAGGGATAATTAAAACTTTAAAATGCATAACTCTGCAGTCTGCTAGAGCACAGGACAAATTTCAGCTGAAACAGACACTTGGCCACATCCTTTGGGAAGAAGAAGGGTCATTGATCTTCCTGCACCATGACTACAGGGCTGAGGAGATGTAGGGTAAAACTGAGGAGCTGAATTAGCTCTCACCTCGTTGCAACAGTTGGTATTCCAGCCAAAACCTTTCCTTCCATTTAGTATTTTTGTCCAAGTAACTTGGACAAAGGTGAGGAGCAGAGGAACTAAAGGTTCCTCTGGGATATTGAACCTGTGGGATATTGAAATAAGGTAGGGCTGATCCAGGGGGATCACAGTTACCTCCTCACTGTTCCATTTCACTGAGGTGCTGACAGCTTATTTGGTGAGTACCAAGAGGAGAAATTGGTGTGCAAGAAGAAGCCAGTGAGGGAGAGGACAGAAAGTAATGAGAGGAAATAAAGTATGGTCTTTAAAGATTGGAAAGAGCCATGGTGGCACTCACCTTGCATCCTTGCTGCAGGTGGCTCTGTGGAAATACAGATTTGGATGAGTTACCAAGTTAGCTCTCCTGGAATGGCCGTGCATATTTAGTGAGCAGGGCTTAATCTGAGGCATGGTAGGAGTTTTTGTGCTGTTTTCTCTGAGGTTTTTCCCCATGTGGTTTGCATCCAGGAAGCTGAGGAGCAGAAACAGAGTGGGTTTCAAGCTGTGAAAGGCTTCTTGCTCACAGAAATGCACAGGAATCTTCCTGTGCTTATTCCTTTTTTGCTAGCAGTTTCTCCATCTGAAATGTCTTTAAAGAAGAATAAAGATAAAACAAATGAAAGAACATTTGAGTAGCTTAATGCAGCATCTTCCTAATGACAAAATAGAAGTCTCTGTATGAAGCCCATGATTCTTGTCAAAGTAATGGATAAGATGGATTTACTTCTTGCTGTGTTTTGTGCTTATCACTTGTGTGGATTTCCATCAGGTTGTATGTATTTCCTTATTTAATATCCTAGCAAATGATTTGTTAACACTAATGGGTCAGGAGCCTGAAACTTCCCTTTTTTGTTGTTGTTGTTTGTTTTTGTTTTGTGTGCTCTCAGTGTAAACTATTGAATTGGCAGATGACAATTTTGGTAACAAAAACAACAGAAGTACTTCATGAATATAAGTGTTGGAGCATTCTTTGATATTTGTTTGGAAGAAAAATCCATTTGTATAGTCATACATGTAACAATGTGCTTTTGATAGTGAAAATGGTTCGATAAATATTAATACATGTTTTTGCTGCTACTTTGTACATCATGGCCTTTGTTAAAGATGAATGTTCTGTAGAAATGAGTTTCTATTAATGTGACATGGAGGATGTTTGTGTGTAATGTAAACAACTCTGAAACTGCAGTTGTACTCTAGCTTTGAGTGGATTTAGCAAATTTAAGCACCTGAAAGCTTGAAAAGGAAAAAATGTCTTATTTCATTGCTAAAAAATAAATTAAAGCAGCATTAGAAGCATATTAGAAAATGCAGATATTTCTGCTTTTGCACATTCCCACATGATGATTGCCCAGGTAAGATCTGGACTCTTCCAAGAGATTTATTATGCACACTCATGAATAATTTTCTGAAACTGCAGTCACTGAAGTTAAATTTGATAGCTTTAATTTAATCTGTTATCAGTTACAAGTCATATATTAAAATTTTTTTAAAAAATCAACATCAAAAAACCAAAACAAGAAAACCCAATGCAAATCAAGATATGCAGCTGAGACTCTCCTACTTTTGTAAATGTTTTGTTTGCTGTTTCCTTAGCTATTTTTTCCTAAGTTAAGAAACTGTATATTGAACAGAGTTACATTTCCACCGGACTAAAATTGTCCTCTTCATTGTCATTGACCTCCAGATGTGTGCAATGCTCAAGAACACGTGCACAGTACCATGGACATGTCCCAGTGGCAATGTGAATAAAAAACACCAGCAGATAGAAAAACTATTAGGTTTTTGTGGACACAGCATTTAAAGGCACTTAGATTTGATTGGTTTGTCTTGAGAAATCAATTATGCTTAAGTCAGTAATTATAATCTGAATATAGTACAAGGGAAATTACTTGCATAGTAATATGATAAGTATAGAGTCTTACATTTGCTTAGAACATTTTAATCTAATGAGGCATTTGCCTATGCAAACCCATAGAAATAATGAGTCAGAAAATAGGCAAATAGCACTCTACAGGCATTTCTGTTGCTGCTGTGTTTATGGGAATACTGGGCCTGCTGGCCAGTTCTTTGTGTCTTTTATTTCATGTATTCAGATTTAGCAACTTCTTAATTTGTTTTTATAACCATAGTGGATGTTGATATCAACGAGAAGGTTTCTAATTACTTTTCTAATTTTCTTTATTTAAAAGTAATGTTTTGGTCATTTTTAATCTATTTGGTTTCAGAGTTTTTAAGCTCTTGAATGAAATAATGCATGTTTAGTTAACAACATCAGGAATGTCAAAATATGGCTAAGGAAAGCATTTTGTTTTGCTCATCTCTGAATGACTGCATGGCTTTGGGTTGGTGTTGCCTGTTATATCTGTTATTCTTTCAAAATATGCAAAGTAAACTCTCCTGTGTCATTGCTGCAGCCCACCTGTCCAAATGACAAAAACTGCCCTCATAACATACAGGAGCTTTGTTTGCAGCAAACACAGAAAACCTTCCTGTGTGCTGTGGAGATCTTGCTGTGCCTTTTCTCAGCAGAGGATTTATGGAGAACCTGTCCTTTCCTGCTGGACTCGGTGCTGGAGCTTCAGCTGCTCCTGTGCTGGAAGCAGCATCATCCCAAATTCCCAAAGCAGCCTCCCCTCTCTGCTGGAGGATCTGCAGTATTTCAGGAGCTCTGGCTGACTGTAAACTCTAAATTCCTGGCTGTTGTTTTATTCTCTCCTCCAGTTGTCTGCTTCGATGCCAAGATAAACTTTGATGACAACGCAGAATTTAGGCAAAGAGAAATATTTGCCATGGATGACAAGTCTGAAAATGAGCCCATAGAGAATGAAGCTGCCAAATATGACTTAAAATATATAGGACTGGATGGAAACATTGCTTGCTTTGGTAAGAACAAATACATCCAAAAGACATTTGAAAACAAATTTATGCTTGTTCAGTGTAGAGACTTTGTTTACATCTGACATTCAGGTCACCCTTTACAGGATTTAAGTTTGTTTTACTGAATGTTTCTGCAGTTTTGTCTGTCCTTCCACAAGTTCTTCCAGGAATGAAACTAAAATTGTGTACAAATTGTGCAACCTAAATGTTGATGTGTTTGCACCAGATTTTGAATTATTTGTTGCATTGGATGTCCTTGGATAGCTACTAGTATTTAGAAATAGCTGTGTAAAATTTTAAGCCATGTTCTGGGGTTGTGCTGATACATTTAAAGCCTTTTCACAAATCTCATCTGTGTGAATTATAAGCACTTTGATGTTTGCATTTACAGTCAATGGAGCTGGACTGGCAATGGCAACATGTGATATAATATCCCTGAATGGTGGAAAGCCAGCCAACTTCTTGGATCTGGGAGGAGGTGTGAAGGAAGCACAAGTCTATCAAGCATTCAAACTGCTGACTGCTGATCCCAAGGTAAAAATGTTGGGTTTGGACTGGGAGCTTCCCTGTGCAGCAGCAGGGCTGAGCAGGACCATGAACAGTGCACAGAAAAACCCAGATCATAGTGGGAACACTGAGAGTGAGTTCCTAATGGGCTGATCTGGGAGGAAAATTAATTCAGTAGAAACCACTGGACAGATTTTGCAGCTCCTGATCCATACTCAGGCTGGCTGGTGAGTTGTGAGTGGGAACTTCCTCAAGGCATTTCAGCACAGGGGTGCAGGTGTGCTAATGCTGGGCATTGCAGTGCTGAACTCAGAGCACCTCACTCCTGAAATGGAATTTGTGAGACTTAGGTGTTTAAAATAGCATTCTTAATAGTGTTGTACCACAATAGACTGAGGAGAACAATGGGAAAATTAAGCAAATAGCTAATTCCAAGGGTGATTTGTACTCTTTTAAACTCAAGGTTTCTAAAATATCTGACTCTGCACTGCAGGATAATCTGTATTTAATTAACATTCCCAGGCTGGAACGTTCTGACACTTCCTTTTGCAGATGGAGCTGCAGTTGCTCTTTTCTTTTTTGAACAAGAGGAGAAGACATTAGTCTGTGTGTACTGAGTAGAAGTTATTTCTAGAGATGTGTGTTGAGGTCACTGGTCCCCTCTGCAGGCAGAACTGGAGTATCTGCTGAGAGAATATTGATCAGGCGTGGGCTCTGGAGCAGTGCCAGCTGCCCATCCTGCCAACGTGCAGCTCTGCTTTTGTGTGCAGCCAGAGCTTCCTTGCTGCTGATATTTTTACTAATCGGAATCTGTTGGAGGGCTTTGATCATCTTTCCCATCTCCTGTACCTAAGCATCACAGCTGAAGTCCCTATTTCAACATATTGCTTCTTTTTGTGGATCTGGCTTCGTCCCCTGTATCTCATGTTTGCTGTGATTCCAGTCATTTTCCTCATGTTCATTGTGATGTGATACTGGCTTCTAATTGCCACCTTCCTGTGACAATTACATTGCTCTAATTGTATGCTCTGTGCAGCAGAAAGTGACAAAATGCTGTGGCTTTTCAAATAGAGGTGTGTATTGTTTGCAGCAACATTTCAAGGTAAAATTAGGAAGAAAATTTACAGTACAAAATAAGCACAGGTCAACTTTATACTGTAAGCTCTTTGCAGTTGCAACTCTCCCTGCATATTTTATAAGTACCTGGTACCTTGATGTCTCAAGTGTTTGTTGTTTGAGTTGTTCTGCAGTGTTTGCTTGGTGTGATGATCTGGGTTTGCCTGAGATGTAATTTAGTTCTGAAACTTGTGTTAGTGGTAGAGAAGCAGGTGCAGTAAGGTCTCAGATACACAACTTAGCTGGTGATTATCACTGTGCTGAGTAGTTTGTACTGTCTGCTGCAGCACAAACAGCAGGTATTAATTTTGGTGATGAAGCTGACTGAGTTTAAACAATTTTAAAACAAAAAGGCATTCTAGTAGCTCTCAGCTATAGAACATCTGCGTGCCCAACATTTGACTTGTGTTATATCCTTCTATTACCCATTCTGATTATATGTTACTGCTTAACTATTTCCAACTGCATGCACCAGGGCTAGGGAAGCTCTGTCTCTGAGGGAAAGCAAAAGGGAGCATGGAAAGGACCTGAATTAAGCATTTATGCTGGCGCTGTGCCATTCCTGGCATTGACTGGCTGAAGATTCAGAAGGCAAAACATTTCATGGTTTATTTCATTCTGTTCAGAAAATACAACAAATGTCTGTTATTTCTTCTCCTGATACACCATGTCCATTAGCTCACTAATATATAATCAGAAAATTGGATGAATCCTCTCTTTTCTTAACTAATGGTAGGGTTTCAGTCCCAAGAGTCTCTGTGGCTAATGCAGCATTTACAGGTTGGATCTGGTCAGTCATTTCCCTGTGGCCTTTAACTTGATTCCCACTTGGTTTGATAAGATAAAAATTTGTTCTTGGGAACTTGAGATTCAGTTAATTTTTGTAAATATCCAAATGTCTGGAGACTAAAGAAATAAACACCAAAAAAAAGTTTTCAGGGCTGTAATATGGATATGCTGGTTTTTAGTTGTGCTGGCAGAGTTAAGGACATTGGAGAAGATGAAATCTTCCAGAAGGAAAGGTTCTACTGCACTTTGAAAAAGATATTTTTCTCCCTCTTTAGTTGTCTTTGAAATGTCAAAAAAATCCAAACAAACAAACCCAAAAACCAAAACACCTTCTCCCCCCCAGACAAAGAAAATAAACAATTCAAGGTAAGCCATGATTTGATTTAGTGAAACAGAAGATATTGTTTTTTGGGAAAAGTGAAGATCTGGGTTGGTTTGCTGCTGGTTTAATCTGTCAGCTGTCAGTGTCTGTAATTCTTGGGGAAAAAAAAAATAGTGTAAGGGATTTTGTTGCAAAAGGTGATCCACTGGCTTTTGGATGGAAATGCTGTCCCTGGAGCCAGTGACCCTTTTTACACTCTGCTGGTCTTGTTTGCTGTCTGCCGTATCCAATACTTCCTAGGTTAGACAGGTCATTGCAATGGTTCTGAATTCCTTTCTATTCACTGTCTAAATTCCAATTGCTTTTTTTCTTTCTTTATTCTTTTTGTTCTTCCTGCCTGTCTTATTTCTATAAGTTGGTGCTGTGCATCTGCTCTGGTAGAAAATGTGCAGTCTTCCCTGTTTTTAGATACTAACAGGGAAGGGAAAGATGGCTCAATTCTGGCAGTTCAAGCTGCTGGGGGACACTGCAGGAGCCTCATTTATCCCCCTTTGTCCCACAGTGAAGTGGAAGTGGTTGTTGCCTTTGGTGTTTCTGAGGATCTGGGTGGTGCCTGGCTTTCCCTTGCATGTGTGAATTCCTGCTCCAGGCATCCCCACAAAGCCCTCATCTGTGAGCACTCTCACATCCTTGTCAAACTCCACAGGTGCTTGTTTTTGTTCATGCTGAAGACCTGGTTACCATATGATGACTCTTTCTAGGATTCAGCAAGGTTTTTTGGAAAGGCTAAAGCTGAAAGAAATATCTGCTCCTTCCTGGATCTCCATGGGCTGCAGGGGAATCTTGGCCCTGGCACCTGGGGCAGTTCCTGCCCTTCCTCCTTCACTGCAGGGCTGTTCCTCTCCTATTCCCATTCCTCTCTCCAGCTGCTGATTTGCAGTTTTCCTTGCCCTTCTTAACTCTGTTATCCCAGAGGTGATGCCACTGTCCCTGATGGGCTCAGGCTCCATTGAAGAGCTGATGGCTCCATCAGACATGGGAAGCTCCTGGCAGCTGCTCCAGAAGCCACCCTGCTACCAGAACCTGGCCTCACAAACTCACACAAAAGCCAACTTAGCTGTAAGCAGGTTTATTTTACCATCAGCACACTCTAGCCCTGATCTTAGCAGTGGACTCCTATTAGAAAGTGTCACTGAAACACAGGCAGCTACAGGCCAACATGGTTTGTTGATCTTTTTCTCCTTTTCCCACTAAAGTTGCTTTTTTGAAGCCTGTCATTGATGATATGACTAAAGACTCACCAAAACAATTGATGTTGACAACTGTTGGCTTGTTATTTAGGCAAAGTACTATTGACAGAACGACAAACGTTTCTCAGGAGAAACTATTCCATATTGACATCTGTTAGCTTATATCCAGGGAATAATTAATATCAAACCCACACAAGACTTTATATTTTTTAAAGCAATCATCTAGTCCAAATTCAGATTATTGTCTTAATTATATGGACTAGACAATCATTCCTGTCACCTTGCTTTGCCTGTTCGTGTTCAGATGTATCTCTGTGCCCACACATAATTGGCACTGATGTGTTTCACTGTTGTGTGTCAGGCAGAGGTTTTGGGGTTTTGTTTTCCAGGCATCTGAGAGAGTGACCAGAATTCTGAAAGAGGATATCATTAAACAATAACTTTGCAATTCACTTCTCTCCCAGCTGTGTTTGGTGTGAAAATAATACAGTTTATACATCCTTATTATACAAGACATTTTTATCACCAGCTTATCCTTTTGGCTTCAGGGATTTTTAGCATTAGCTTTTTTAACATTTGCAGTCTGTTATGTGGCAAGAGAAGGGATAACATTATACTAAGAGGAAAAATTTGGGGATATTCTTTTCTTAGATTTCAGAAATAAAAATAAAATTGCCATGTATAATGAATTTGGTCTTTATTTTGGGTAATTAATTTAAAATTGAGCGAGCTAGCTCAGTTCAGACCATTCAAAACATCTGAAATCATTCAGGCAGATTGGGGTGTAGTAACTCTATTTGTGTGGTTCTGGACTGTTTGCTCTCACTCTGCAGCTTTGAACAATGACCTGCTCAAATGCAAGAATTCCAAATGCCACATTTCTGTGATGGGGAATTCCTCATGCTTAGAGCATAGGCTGGCTGTGGGCAGTTTGCTGCATTTCACTGATTGTCAGCAGTGGATTTCTCAGTGTTAAAATAATGCAAACCCATAAATCAGTAGGAACAGATAACTTTCCCTATCACACATGCAGCCTATGTCATGGGCATATCATTTTGGAGAAAAAAGGGAAATGTAAATAAGATTCAGTTGCAGACATAAAATAGAGTGTTAGGACTGAATTTGTTTAAATTGTCAGATTTTGTGTCATTTCAAAACCCTGTTCTTACAGCCTCATTAGGAATCTCTTTGCTTTCTCATTCACATACCATGCACCCTTTACACACTTCATTAGCCAGCTCTTCTTTGCACAGCCTGGAAATTCTTTACACCTTGTGTAAAGAAGAAGGTGAAGCATCATACTCTGGTTTGGGGACTCCAAACTCTGCGGCTGAGGAGCTGCTCCAGTGCACAATGCCTGTGTGCTGCCCTGCTCTGCACTGTTCCCCAGGTGTTAACCCCCTCATCTGCCATCTACAGAGATTGATCAAAACCTAAATAGTTTGTTAAAGAAGTTAAGTGCTATGAAAATCATAAAAGGTATCACTGATCCTCACTGGTTCTTACAGAGCTCCCTCCTCCTGGCAGTTTAGTGCTCAGCACTGGTTTTGTAGAAGTGCAACATTAAATTTTTAAAAAGAAAATCATAATAAATTAACCTGTTGTATTTTTTGCTAGAAATTTTGACATTTCTGTAGGATGTTGTCTAATCAATCATTGAAAAATTCCACATAGTTTTTGGAAGCTGGATCTTGCTACATCATCTTAGTATTATCTCCTATTAGCACAAAAGAGGGGCCTTTTTGTCTTGAGGGGGAGTAAACAGGTAGGTAGAGACCAACCTTTTCTCTGATTTCAAATATACAAATGATTCAAAGGTTGAAAGACACAGAAAGGTGAAGGAGGCTTCAGTTAACCTGAGCAGTCTGCCTGGTGGTGCAGGTCAGTGACTGCCTCAGGCAGGAAATAAGGGTTAAGAGCAGCAAAGAAATGTGGCTGTACAGGGTAGCTGTTCTCAAAATACTGCAGCCAAAAAAGGTAGTTGAGTCCTACAGCAGTTTATTTTGGGAATTTAGACACTATCCAGCCCCACAAGGTTTTAAAGGCTAGCTAAACAAGCAATTATCTAGGAAATTTCAGGGAGAGTTGATCCTGCCTTGGAGCCAGTGAATGGTCTGGAGCTTCCTTTCCGTGTTTCAGAGAGGAAACATAAACATAACGCTGTGTAAAACTGTGACTGGTAATTCTGTAAGAGCAATGATGTCTTGACTCTGAAAATTTAAGATTATTCTCACAAAATGACAGTTTGTGGGGGTACAAAATACCTATTAGGGCACGGAAATGTCTTGAAAAG
Organism: Zonotrichia albicollis; assembly: GCF_047830755.1. Lineage (NCBI taxonomy): Eukaryota > Metazoa > Chordata > Aves > Passeriformes > Passerellidae > Zonotrichia > Zonotrichia albicollis. The sequence continues at coordinate 5,375,472 of NC_133830.1, forward strand.
GTGCGTAAAGTTCACAAAAGCATATTGTGGTTTTTGTCTCAGAAATTTGTACAAGTATTTTGCCTTTAGACAATTGAGCAGGTCATGGTTCTTTTAAAGATACTGTAGGTTTTGAGTTTATAAGAGGAATTTAGGAATTTCCCCACATTTTTTATTAGCTCTGAATTGGTGAGAAAATACAGACTGATAGAACTATAGCAAGGATTCTTTTCTAATATGCCTTTTCAGTATTGCAGAATTAATATGAAATGACTATTCATCTTTTAAAACACTTGAAATATTGAAAAGTCATTCTTTCATTTCACTGAGGCACTTTTACAGACTGATAGCATATTGACAATATTTATGAAAATGAGAGGACAATTATGCATTTTAAATGCATAATTGAATTGTCTTGATTTATAACCAAAAGTAAAATATTTTTCAAGAGCATGTGTAGTATTGAGTTCTAAGTAATTGATATGTAAATATACTTGAACATGAATCTGTCATTATTTATGGGCACTGACAAGTTGAATGCCTTTTGGCATTTTATAGTAGGCTATAATGAATCCTAAAAACTGGATATGAAAATAAAATTCCTAAGCAAGAGGAAAACTTGCAGTGATTTTGTAATTGCTTCCTTTGTGGCAGGAATGTTTTCATAGATGGTAAATGCTGGTAAATTTGTGGAAGAACCACAACACAAACTGAGCTGGTGGGTTTGGATGGAACTTGAATTGTTTGTGTGCTAATTATCCTCTGTGGAATGTTGTATTGTTACAGTGTTCACAGGAGTCCCAGGATGAGGGAAGAGAGGATCTGACTCCATGTTTCAGAAGGCTGATTTATTATTTTATCATATATATTATATTAAAACTATACTAAAAGAATAGAAGAAAGGGTTTCATCAGAATGCTAGCTAAGAATAGAAAAAGAAGAAGAATGATAACAAAGGCTTGTGTGTCGGACAGAGAGTCCGAGCCAGCTGACTGTGATTGGCCAATGATAGAAACATCAACATGGACCAATCCCAGATCCACCTGTTGCATTCCACAGCAGCAGATAACCATTGTTTACATTTGTTCCTGAGGCCTGTCAGCTTCTCAGGAGAAAAAATATTAAGGGATTTTTCAGAAAATATCATGGCTACATTGTCTCTTATAAAGCAGGAAAAGAGGAGCAGGCATTTCCCTTTCCTTGGGGCAGAAATGGCATCACCCTCCTGAGAGAGCTGCTCTGTGGGCAAGGCTTGCTGCATTTCCCTGCTTGTTTGGAGGTGTGCTGGGTTAGTGATCCAAGTGAGAGAGGATTTTGTTACTGGCTTTGGTCTTAGTGCTCAGGGTTGGAGAATGTGGATTTTTCTCCACTGGTGAGCAGGGAGGGCTGAGCCTGTGGTGGGAGGTGTTTGGGAAGGACATGGGAATGGTTATGGGACCTGTTTGTTGTAGTGCCACAGCCTGGTGTCGCCATCTCACGCCAAAGCAGGGCCTCAGCTGGAAGGGGATGGATCCTGGCACTAAATCTCCATCCTGAGCACCCTCCCAGCACCTCTCACTGCCAAGGGCCTGATGGCATGTCCAGGGTGTGCAATAGAATTTGGGATTGCCCACTAAAATGCATCACAAAAATGTTTAATCCTTCCGTGGGATTTCCAAATTGATGAAATTTTGGAAATTTATATGACTCATTTCACAATTAGTGAAGATAAAAAGAGAAGATATTTTGGGAAAGTCAGTTTGGTAATTCATCTTGGTGAGATGAGTAATTTATTAAGGATCTATTTTAGATCCTCCATCTAGCACACATACAGGAGAATGAAAGACAAATAATCTGATAATACAGGTAGGAAATAGTACATTAAAAGAAAAGTTGTAGGTGTCCTTACTTAAACTCTCCTGTAGAGAAAATCACATTTTAATTCTCATTATTGTTAAGTGGGTGTTATGGCAGTCTAGGAATGTGTTTGTTCTTTCAATCAAAATGAAGAAATTTAATCACCTTGCCTCCATCTGTTCCTGACAAACTGGCCCAGATGATGAAATGTGTATCTCAGGTAGGTGCTTTCAGCCATTTGTGCTGGGTTAGGCACACTCTTGTGATAGTGAAATAAATGACAACTGGTTTTATTTATCATTGCAGAAGCACCCTGGATGGATGGAGCACAGGTAGATAGGACTTCATATTTTTCTTACTGATAAGACTCAATTTGGGGAAAAAATGGTAAACCATGACAAAATTAACAAGTGTTTTCTCATCATAAAATTATATTTTAATGACGGAAGGGCCTGATATTGCTAAAATTTTTAGAGTAAAGATACTTTTTTTTTTTTTTAAGTGTATCATAGGGTGATGAAAAAGTTTTGTAAAAGAAAAAAATTGTTTGAAATACAGCTTAATTAAAGGGGACTAAAACTATTTCTCTTGAATCTCTGTTTTGCTTCAGGTAGGATTGAATTATTTCACAGCTTCATATTCATGCTCAAATTCAACAAGAATTCAAACCTCTTTCAAGTTTTAATATTTTATTATCTATTATTCTGAGTGGGTAGATAAAGCTGAAATAAACGAGTCTATTTAAAGCTTATCATGTGCTTAAGTAGTTGGCAAATCAAGTCCATGTCTACCACAAATGAGTAGCTCTTGGTCCTTTTGCTCCAGGTTTAGTTTCATCTTCTGATAAAAGGCTACTCTCTCACAGGAAGATAAACTTAGTCCTGTTTCTCAAAAGATATTGCATTTTTTGTACCTTTCACAATCAGCAGTCTCTGAAGTCAGGTGTTCTCTTTGGAGTGGTGTGAAAAGTGAACAGTTTATTTCTTTTGGTGCTCCTTCCTACCTCTGATAGCAGTCTGAAGCTGAAGTTCTTCCATTTCCATCTGCCAGTGGTCACATTTTCCTGGTTTTAGTCTGGGGTGTGTGCAGGTGATGCCTTGTGAAGGTTGACCTGTACCAGAGGTTAGACAGAGTTAAAGCATAAAGTAGGGATTTATTTTCCAGCAGAAAAATACCAAACATTGTAAAGATTCTTTTTTTCCCAAGCAATTAGAGGAGCTGATTAGGAATAAGGTAGCCTTACTTGTTTCAAATAGCCATATAATTCCTTCTTTCTGGCTGGGATGGAGCGGGTATTGTACTACTGCAGCTATTCCAAATGAATTTAGAAGACATTTGACTGCTTTTACAAAACCATTTTCTTGAATCTTCTGCTATGCCTGTCGTATTCTATTTCATTTGCATACATATTTTACTCATCAAATAAGTGGAGGGAAAAGAGAACTTCCTTTTGAATTTTGACATGCAGCTTGCCGTGGTGAAGGTGAGTAAATCTGCAGATCTCTACCCCACTGCTGCTCTGACACAACTTGTGTGCACATTTCCACAGCCTGTTTTGTATGCAGTGCTGGCTGCTGCTGTACTTTAGAAACCATTTCTAATTATTTAAGGGTAAGCCTGAGTAACCAAAGAGCTGCAGAGCACCAGATGTTCATTCCCTGGGAGCGTGGGGGAGAAGGAGCCTCCCTTGCTGCAAAAAACCTGCTCAGGGCAGAGGAGCTGTTGTGGCTCCCACCATCCTCTGCCGTCCTCCCCCAAATAACTCTGCAGTGCCTCAGTGCAGGAAATACAGCAATCCTGCTATCAGTGCCAGAAAATTGGATTTCTGGGTGGCTGACAGGTGAGCTGACCAGGAAAGTCGGCATTCACTTCACCAGAAAAAGGGAATGAAATCTGCACCTTCAGACAGTGCCCTGCTGAGAATGTTGTTCAGCAAAAGTGTGCATCAAACTCTGTCCTGTGACAGTGATGCCAAGCCTGTGATTAAAGCAGGAACCTTTGTATAAACTGTGGATGGCATTTCTGAATGGTGGATTTGGAATTAATAGTGATAACCTGGGAAAAGAGGAGAAACATCTCATTAAGAAAATAGATTATATACATGCTTATGTGGTGCAAGTTTTAATCTAGACAAGATTAAAACTTGAAAACACTGAGGATTTCTTTTTTCTCAACTAAATCTTGATTAAGTCAGCCTCCCAGAATACTGTTATGGGTCTGTAACAGGCAAAAAAAAAGAAGAATCAGTTATTGGGTAGAAATGAATGAATGTGCAGAGTCAATATTTTATAGGGGGTGTTGAAGCTTGAATGCCTGATGCCCAACAAATCATTTGATTTAAAGGTTTGGGACTGCAATGCTCGACTTCTCATTGAAGAAATATAAAGGAGCAAATTACTGTTTGCTGAAAAGTCACAGAAACCTTATCAGAATTGTTTAGTTACTGCTGCTCCCTGGAGGTTTTCCTGTTTAACCATTGATTGAGTATGTGCTCTCTGAATTGTGAAGGATTTGCCTTTAATCAAAACTTCCATGGAGCTCTGCACAGTTGTTCTGGGATTTCTGTGTGTTTTACTTGGAGGGAATCTCAAATACATTTTTGTTTTCACTTAGTCATACAAACTGTGGAAGTAATTGAACTGAAAAGATAAAAACAATTAGAGCAAGGATGGTGTATACATATCAGCAATATCCTTTTAACTCTCTTAGTAATGCTGAACATCTGCTGAACTTCCATAAGGAAAGCAGATGGGTTCAGCCTTGCCCCTGACCTTACTGACCACTGCAGTGTGAGGCAAAAAACTTCCTCTGACACTTGGTCAGCTCTGTCATTCCCTTCTATCAAGAACTATTGGGATTTTTTTTTAATCCAAGGAAATAAAAAATAATTTTTTGTGAGAATATATTTTCATATTTGCTGTCCTAAAAAAATAAAATTAAATATAGAGATTTTCTGCAGCACTTATTAGGGATAAAATGTGCTGCCCTCTTCCACTCTTTGATTGCCACCTGATATGGTATTTCATTTATATTTCTGTCTTTCTGAGTTCAGTATATTTTACTACACAGCACTCCAGAGTTCTCACCATAAAAAGATGACCACCAAATTTCCATTATTCATCATTTACCATTTCAAACCAAAGGAGAAAATCTGGCACAAGTTTGATTTCAGTAGAAACTGTTATTGGCATTTTGCTGCAGTTCTGTGCAGTGAGAGAGCTTCCCTTTGTGTGAAGTTGAACAACACCAACACGAGATAGTCCCAGCAAGCCAAGAGCAACTCCACTTCTGAATTCTCAGGTGCAGCATCCTGGCATATAAATCAAACCCTGTGTAATTCTGGTGCCAATTTCTTGGTCAAAATCTCAGCCCTTGTGTTGAATTTAATTACATGGTGGATAAAGAGCATGAAGCACTTTTGTGGTATTTAGGAAATTGTGGTCATGACTACTAAATAGCTTTTATTCCCTGAACTTGTAGCAGGGCTAATTGTTTATCACTCAGCAAGTCCCTCAATTTCTCAGTTCTTACAGTCAGAAGTGCTGTAAGGGCCCAGAGTCACAATGCCACCCTCAGCAGAGGATGATGATGTTTATCAGAAATCAGGGGAGCTTGAATCAAGCTAAAAGTGCTTCAAAGGTGAGGCTCTTTTCCCTCTCTTAAGAGTAGAGAAGGAAAACTTCAGTGAAAATGATTGCGCTGTCTCAGTTCCTTCTCTGTTTTTGATGTACTTTCATCAGCTGATTTGCTCCACAATGAAATGCCACAAATTAATTATTGTAATATAAAAGAAAATACTGTTTTGGTCAGCTCTTCCTTCTCTGGAGGTGCATTTTATATGCTAATGCAATTTTTTGGTTACTTTGGGGAATTGTATTTGCAGAAAGTGGGGATTTGTTTTGGAAGTCAAATATTCCACTCCATTTTCACACTGGGGAGGAGGGATTGGTTGGGTTGGTTGCTTTTTTTTTTTTTTTCTTAAGCATTTGTCAGGCCAGAACAGCTCTGGAGGCTTTAAGTAAAGTGCTGATTGCCCTGTCAATCAGGGTGCTGAGGAACTGGGAACTTCACAGATTGATGCTTGACAGAATAATTAGAAAACTGTCACTTGAAGTAACCACTCTGGTGTTCCCTAAAGAAATGTGCTGGTGCCAAATGTGTGCTGTCCAGATCTAGAGGTTAAATGTTCAGTAAGACAAAACATAGCATGTCACCAGAGAAAATTACTTCCAACATGCTGGGGAAGTGATGCTCCTCTAGTCCCTAAACAGGGACTGCACAGTTTATTGAGCTCACCTGCTTTGATCTTGCTCATGTATTCAAGAGCTTTTTAGCCCTGAACCAGGGGGTTTAACTTGGTAACCTACTGAGGCATTATCTAACATTTTAGATAGCAGAGGGTCTGGAAGGGTTGGAGGCAAAAGCACTTAAAGCTGTAGCAGTATTTTCCACTTCTAGAAAGGTTTTAAGGCAATTCTCTTAAGTATTTTTGAGTACTTTTCACTTAAAATAAATGGGGGCAGGTAATATCAATTTTTTTTTCCTTAATCTTATGCTCTTAAGAAAACTTGGAATTTTTTTTCCTCATTTGGGTTAGTTTGGAGATTGCTCTGAGAAGCACAGGACAGGGGCTGTGACATTTGTGTGCTTTGGTTTTCTCTTGTATTAGTGCTGTGGGGTCTGTGCAGGGCTGGCATGTCAAGGCTTCCAGGAATCAGCTGTGGAATCTCAGGCTGGAAAGATCCAAGGAAGGTCTGTCCCTGGAAGAGTTTCTGTGGTAGAGAGCTGTTCTCCAGAATGAACAAAGTAAATTTGTCTTCTGCAACAACACTTGCACAGCCATTGAGTTGAGGTTTGCCCAATTTTCAGCTTGAAGTTTATTTTGAAGTGCAAGGGGCTTTTTCAGTATAAGTGTTTTACCTAAGTTGCTCATGGATTCTCCAGGTAGTAAATACAAAGGATAATTCAAGATTTTAATAGAAAGCTGGCACTTTCCTATTGAGATGGAGTTTTATAGGAAGATTTGCTTTATTTTGTCACTCCAGTGCTTAAGATCACTTCATACATGAGAGTGGTTTCCTGATTGCTGTTATCTGTAGGGCTGAATCTTGAATTGTGCAATTCCCCTGACAAGGAAAAGCTGCTTCAGTAAGTTAGAATGAGAGAGCTGTAGATGCTCAGGTTGCATTTCTCAATGCTCACACTGGAGCTGCAGAGACTGTGTTTGCAATGGATCTGTCAATCAGAAGTGCAAGTGTCTTTTCCTTTGAACATTACAGATATGGAAGGTCAGTGCTTCTATGGATTTAACTGAGAATAATTTTGAAATTCCTATTTTCAAAGTTGGAGATGAAATTTCAAAACTGCCATAGAAAGGGAAAAAGTTTTATTTCCACAAGCAGTCAAGGTCTGATTCTCTCCTCAGTGAGATATTTCTATTATTCATAAATCCCCTGGTACTGGAGTGTTAGTCCTGGTTTGCATTAATCTACTAAAATCATATTAGATCCTTAATACCTATTTAGTTCTTTTCTAGTGTGAATTGAACTGGGTTTTTTTTCCCTGGATAATTCACCTGTGCCGTTATGCACATGCACAGAGCCTGAAGAAGGGTTCACTGTGTGCACACCAAAGCCAAGTGTCCAAGGCCAGGCTGGAAGGGTCTTGGAGCCACCTGGGATAGTGGAAGGTGCCTCTGCCCATGGCAGGAGGGGGAATGAGATGAGTTTAACGTCCCTTCCAGCCCATCCTGTGATTCATTCTAACACAACACAGTTCCTATGGTCACAGCAGCTCTGTAGCAGCACTCCTGGGAAAATCCTTCTAGGAGGACAGGAGGAGCTGTCTCAGCTTTCAGGAAAAACTGGAGTAGTTTCATTCAGCTTAGAAAAACCATCAGGAATATGTGTGACAGAGATGATCTGTGTTTTGAGAATTCAGATCAAGGCAAAGAACTTGCTGAAGGCAGGATTCCTCTCTTGCATAATGTGGGATGCTAGGACAGAATCCTTCCCTTGGGAAGGATTTCAGACTGTCTGAAAGGTCCAAATTCTGTTGGAGTTGGAAATTTTTGAGTTACTGTTGTTCCTCAGCTGCTGGCTACCTGCAGAGTGAAGAGAACAGATTTCTGCTTCCATTGTTGGATGCAGTTCAGTGCTTGAGCACTGATTGTCCCCTGGGCAGTTGGTGCACAGACAGAACACACATTTCAGTACAGTTGAGGTTGTTTTTTTACCCAACCACCCTTCAGATTTCAAAATGGTGCAAAAATTAACTTTGCACTGACAATTTTCACCTGCTGCATCAGTGACAAAATTGTTTCCACAGAAACTGATTTCCTCCAAAAGACCAGCATCAAAAAGCCAAAATCAAATAAATGGCAGGAAATAGAATGTGATGGTGCAGATGCTCTATCTTTATGATTATTGTCACTCATGGGGGGAAAATCCATGTAGGACATTCCTATCTCTGGCACCTGGTAGAGATGTTGTCACTTCAAGCTCACTGCAGTGAAACCTTTAGAGGCTCCCACACCATCTATTAATTTTTATTCCCTTTTTTTTCCCTATCACACATACCAGTTTTCCATGCATGCTTCATACACATTTTTATCATAACAGTTTCAAGCAAACTTCCCTTATCTTGCTGGTATTCTCCAGTCCAGAGTTTTTAAAGCTCCAGTGTACCTTTCCTCTCCTGAGCTACAATAAATGTGTTCTCTCTTATTTTCCTTTTAAATATTTTTAAAGGATTTCTTAAATTTTGATTGCATTTTGTAAATATGTGAAAAGGGAAAAGTTTTATTTCCTATCTTTTGAAACCATTCTTGTGTAGATTTTGATAAATTGGACCTGGCATAAATGCCTTCGTTTTGTTCCCCTGTCAAACTTCTGTGTCTGAACAAATCAAAGAAAACATCAAAAATAATGGAGGCAGGAGGTGAAAGGGTTATAGGGAAAGTGGTAAAAAATTATACTCCCTGGGAGGAAGAACATGCTGAGCATTTTGAAGTGTATAAAAGGTGTAAACATGAAGGAGAGAGGTAATTATTTAATCTTAGTAGAACTGGAATTAATCATTTTTAAAAACAAAGAGAAGTGAAGAATCATCCAAAAAAAAAAAAAAAACCCAAATCCTATCAGCAGGAGCAATAGGGTGAGACTTTGATCCTGAAATTAGCTCGGTGTGTGCCCTTCCTGATGAGGCAAGGAGTCTGCTGAGTAGGTTTTTCCTGGACTCAATCTGCATTTCTGTTTGCAGAGTCCTGCCAAAAATCACTTCATATTTGAAATAAAGTACAAACCATTGCTCTGGAAAGCTTTAAAAGTAAGTAGGCTGAAAAAGGAAAGATATTTCATGGTCTGTCAAGTGAGTAACTGGAACTCCTTGCAGGTATTTTTGGGGTTGGATTAGTGTCTGCTTGCATGCACAGAAGATGGCAGGTGGTAAATGCTGTTTCCATAGGCTGTGGTGTAATTCCAGATGTGCATCTGGAAACAGGATCTGGCTTCAAATGTGTTCTCTCACTATGCCCAAACTTCTGCAGGAGTTACTTGTACAGTTCCTCCCTCTTCATCTGAGTCTTCATCCTTTCCCATGTGGGAATTTTCATTCCTGACACCTTTCCATTCCTTATTTATGGATTGTCCTTCCAGCCCCTGTGCCCTGGTTTGCAGTGGCTCTTCTGAATACGGAGCCAAATCCACCTCCCTGGTGAGAAGTGGTAACCAAGTACATTTCTGTTCAGCCCCTGGCTGGTGGAGGAAGCAGAGACTGAGAAGATTAGTAAGGAAATCGGAATGGTGTCGTTTAGTGCCAATATCAGGGGTTCAATCCATTCACTTGAGCTGGGTCCCTTTCAACTCAGAATATTCTGGGAAGATGTGTCTGGGTGAGGTTTTGTCAGGTTTGGGTAGTGAGGTCTGTGTTGTGAGGTTTGGGTTGTGGTTTTTTGGGTTTTGTGAGATTTGGGTTGTGGTTTTTTATGTTGTTTTGTCTTAAAAGGTTGTTAAAAACTCCCCAGCTCTTCTTGAAATTTATTCAATACTTGGGGGAAGAGTCAGTGTCAAAGCATCAGTGTCCAAGGCTGATCCCAAGATTGGGATCCCAAAGTAGCTTGGAGGAGACCAGAGCTGTCATTCTCTGGGACAGAACCATGACACAGATTTGCCCACACTGCTTTCCTTTGATTTGTGTTGGATGTTACCTTTTTTAGAGTTAATATTTTCAAGTTAATCTCCTTGTTTGTAGCTTTTACAGCAGAAAGGAAGTGATACATTTCTGTCTATGCCTGTTAATTTTCTATCTTTATTTCCTGGTCAACACACACCACATTTCTGCCTTATCTTAAAAGCAAGGCTTTGCTGGTGCTGGAGTAAATATTCTAATTGAATCCCTCCAGTTGGCACTCTAATAGCTTGTCAATTTGCTCACATTTGACAGCCAGCCCTGCTGCCTTCACAACTAATGCTTGTTGAGTGCCAATATAAATGAGCATGATAATAGTCTGATATTATGTCTGGTCTTTTTCTAAATTTAGTGTCAACATTTTTCTGACTCTGTTGTGGTGTGGTGTTTTCCTCAAAGAAAATGATTGAGGAATAATGAAATCTTGCTGTGTTTGTCATATGACACTGAAGCCTACAAAGAATTTTTCATTTTCTGTTGAACATCAGAGTTGTGAGGACTTTGTAAAACACATCTTATTAACTAGAGCATTACAATAAGGAAAGAACGTAAAACTTGATGTCCATTTAAAAGAATAAGAGAAAGGTAAAGAAAAGGGTGAAGAAAGGCTGCCCTTTAGATGATTGATGGGCTGCCTAGATCAAATGTGTCTAAATTAGATACTTTTGTATAATTGATTCTGAATGGATATAGATTGTGTGATTGATGGTGTGATTGATGGTATCACTATTTAAAGACAGACTTGATTTTCTTTGCCATTTTTGATGGCTTATTCTGTTGCCATTCAGGAACAATAAAGCAAATAATTTGTCATGACATTTTGAAAGAGTAATAAATGGCAGAGCAAAGTGGGGTTTTTTGTGTTAGAAACCAGGTTGTGTGACCTGAGTTGTGCAATGCCACATCCTCCACTGTAGTCCCTGCTGGGCTGAGCTGAGGGAGAGCAGCTGTTTATGGAGGTGTCACAGACATGCTGGCTGAAGGAGGTTTGGTATCCATATTTTGACAGGAAAGGAGATGTTATTTTTTAGTGCTCAAAACAAATAGATGCAAATAAACACAAAAAAAATGCTATTCTTTGGTAGAATTGAGGAGAATCCCTGTAAAACAAAGTCACTTTCATCTCATCTGTCTGCTTTGTTGAAATAGAGGTCTGTGAAGAGAAAAAGGTTACTTTTTGAGATTTAATGCCCTGAAAATTTACAGGCTTGATGTTTAAGCAGTAATAAGTGAAGCATTAAGGCATTTCTTGTGGATTAATGACTGGCTGGGAGGAGTTGATGGTTTGAAGAATAGCTGAGGACCATTAACCTCCACTGGTCATTAATCTTCAAAGGCTGCCTGGAATACTGAGGTCATTATTGTATGGAAAATAAATATTTGAGGAGTGGGAGAGAGGAAGGATTACACAGACTTCTAAAATATATGGTTTCAATGGTTTAGTAGCTCTCTTCTATCATATGTCATTGTAGGTGTACATTCACTAATAATATTGGCCTACAGGATTGATAATAGTTTTGAATTTTCACTGCTGAGGTTGCTTTTATTTTACTCACTAATTCAGCTGTAAAATTCATAGCATCAGGATAAATACAGTTGTAGAAATATGACTGTAGGGTGTGTACAGCTGGGTGGTCAGAGAACTGGCCATGTAATGGAGCTTCCAACATTGTTTTCATGTTTAAAGGAGATGTTGTGGCTTCCATTGAAACCCTTTGTTCTGCAGCCCCTTCCCTGTTCAGGCAAATGATAGGTGCATGCCTGTGTCTTGTTTCCCTGCCAAAGGATGTACCTTTCCTTGATTTAAGTGCTCAGCAGTGTTATTCTCAGCAGTTCTTCACAGAACAACTGGATGTAGCATTTCATTTGCTGCAAGTCAGCTTTGCTGTGTGGATGAAAAGGGCTCCAAGTGGCCTGTGTGCCTCAAATACAAGTGAAAATCAAGCTGGCAATCCTGCTGCTTTCACAATTCCTTGCCTTCAGCTGCAGGACAGAAAACAGTGACACCTCAAAGAGAGGATGCACTTTTGCAGTCTAACCTGGAAATTATTTTTTCCATCAACCTGCCAAATGCACTGATTTATGTGCTTTTTCTCCCAAATTCTGCACATGAGGAGCGTTTGTGTTATTCAAGGGGAAATGCCAGATGAAAATCAGCTCATCTTTATCTTTGTTAGGGTTACAAAACTGGGCAAATTCATGAGCAAAACGTTTGGGGCAAGGGGTTCTTCCTCTCTTTGCTCATTCAGCACAGCTTTCCATACATTTTTAATTTCTTTTCCCTGCTCTTTACTTGTGTCCTGCCATCAAACTGAGCTGTCAAGGGAGCAGCTGATGGATATTCTGATGATCAACTGCCCTGTTACTCTAAAGTTAAAACAAATTTATGTCAGTAATATGTCAAAAATGTTGTACATGGAGGTTATACAACCCCAAATCTGTTATGTGCTCCTTGAGACAGATTGGAAAATTAGAAAAGATCTTTAAAATCATCTTCCCACAAACATTTGCCAAAAAATCCCTGCCTTGAGGTCAGAGTTCTGTGTTTGAATTAGCATATGTCTTTTTTAGAAGAAATTCTCAGTCTTCATCATTAGTTAAGGCAGATACCACATATATTCCTAGAAGCTTTTCCAGGCATTTTTCAATTTATAAATGCAATAGTTAACCTATTGTAGTATGTTTTTACCTTCTGAAGTATTAGCTGTCTCCTGTCACAAATTATTCTGTGGTGTTCCATTCAGTGGTGTATGAGAATGAGTTTCTTAAGTGAGTTTTTGATATTCTGAGTAGCTCCTCTGACTCCATTTTCTTTCCAAAAATCTGAGGATGTGAGACTTAAATTGAATTCTAAGAGGAGAAAAGAGTGAGACAACCATTGCTTTGTAGTCCTCATATTTTGCACAGGAAGGAGTATCTGGAAAGCAGAAACTTCTTGTAGATAGCAACAGCAAAATTAAGGTAAAGACTTCCTTAACAGCTGTGCATACCATCAAATTTAAAGTGTGACAAAGATGCTAAAAGTCCTTTTTCTGGTTCAGTTTGTAAAATCTGTCTTTTCCTACTAAAACATTTTAAATGGGGGACTTTTCCTCACGTGAAAGATGAATTAATCAATTTAAGCCTAAGGCAAGACAAGGTATGTGTCAAGTTACAAGTTTTTGGTGAAAAGCTGTCTGCTGCTGGGGTTGATGTGTGCAAGTTGCATAGCAAGCTATGCAATGGAATTGAAAACTTAGGAATAAATACGTGTCTGGTGTTGAAAAGTGAATGAAACAGACTTGCACTGACACTTAGTGCTCCCAGGAAAGACTTTTTCTTGTAGGAATGAAAAATTAATGAGAAGCAAGCGACAACTGCAGCATCACATTATACTGAAAACTGCTACCTGTAGCTTTTTCATAATTGGGAAACCAAAATAGCTATCCAGAAATCAATACAATGGCTTTTGTTTCTTTGAGGGTTTGTACACATTTAAGTCTTTACCATTTGCAGCTGTGTGCAATGTTGAACAGTGTCTGTGCAATTTTTTTTTTAATAGACCAACATGCTTTTAGAAGAATGCTTACAAATGCTTGCCATAGATGGGAAGGCCTGAAAATAACTCACTTCAGTGAGAGAAGTAAAAACCCAAACATCATGGTGACATCCACTTTCAACAATACACAGGTTAAACTATTGCATTCCTCTGTGCTTTAAAATAGTTTGTCCTGCCTACCAGTGGCTGTAGCTAAATGTAGATCCTGACTGAGGATTTAACAATAAGTAAATCTTGTTTGTGTTTGTTTGGTTATAAAATGTTTGAAAGAATTCCAGTTGGTTCCTCAGATGAAGCATTATTAACTGTGAGCATTCACAGCTCTGCCATGACACGGGTGAAATACATTTGTCAAATAAAAAATGTGGGGCATGAAGTAGGGTTGTAATTCCTCAGTGTTGGGTGGGTGGAAGGCTTTGGGCAGACACAAGAAGGACTTGCTGGGTTTTGATTTCAAGGCCTGGAGAGTAGACAATTATTTCAAGCTTTGTAACTTGTGTGTGAATGTTATACCAGAGGGAGAGCAGCAAGCTCTCAGTGTAGAACCACTTTGGCATTTTCTGCCAGTTCCAGTGTTCTCCAGAAGTCATTTTCACAGCTGCAGCCATAAGAGAAAATCAGGGATATTGGATTTGCTGAAGTCCTGGTAATCAAAGCCTAGCAGGTAATAATAGAGGCTGGCTATGATGGTGATTAACTGAACCATAGTTGTTTTGCAGGAAGGGAGATTTTATAGAAACTTGAAGTACAGGCCAGAAAATAACTGAGGTCATGACATTGAATGAGGGCTCTTTGTGAGTTAGTGCAAAAAACAAAACAGTGTGAGGTGTAAGTATTTAGACCAAGAATCCAAATATTCTATGATAGTCAACTGTCATTGACATTAACTGTCATGTCCTTGGGCTTGCCTTGGCAATTTAGACATTCACTGGTACATATCTGCCAAAGTGAAAACTGACCCTTTCCATTTTGCACTTTGCTTTCCAAATCCAGCCTGTCTTGCTCTTAATCTCTGGCAAAGCTCTTTCTTCCACATTGAGTTACTCCTTTGGCACTCCTTTGGCAAAGGGACCTGTACAAATGCTTGTGCATTTCAGTCATAATGCATGAAGGGCCATAATTTGCTGACAGTTCATTCTTTAATTCTGAATTCCAAGGCCTCTTGATATATTGTTAATCAAATATTTGGAGGTTGTAGTCTGGTTGAAAAAAAAAGAAATATTGACTATACAGTATTTATGTATGTATTATGAGAGATGTACTGACTGTTGCAACAAGGACCCATCACATTTTTCCCATGCTTCTCATTCCTGATTTACATCAATTTTGTCTGCAGACATGTGTTGCCTGGAGTTGTGACTGGTAATCATTGTGTTTCTGAGATAGCTTTGATCATGCGCTCACAGAAGATTTTGTGAACAATCTATTTTTTTATGATCAGAATAGTCCCAAATGAAAGGAGCAATGCAGTGATCGCTGTACCATTTACCTTGGCTTTAATTTGTTGATTTTTTTTTAAAGTATCAATTTTTTTCTTATTTTTCTTTATGCAGTTTCAGTAGTGTTTCACTTTTAGTTTTGTAACAAAACTGAGGAAAGCATTTTTCTTCATTGATAAGAACAGCAGTTTTCACTCTGTTTAAAGCATTTCTGGTGAATTACGTACAATAGGGCTGATTTAAACACACACAAATTTTATTTAATACTTAATGATTGAAAGTCCTTCGATGTTCAGAGATGCTTTCAATTTGGATCAAAATTGAGAGTAGTCAGAAGTTTTTAGGGCAAAGAGATTTTCTTGATACGTTACGTTCTTAAATTTTTCATCCAGGTTGTGTTTAATTCTGAACAGAACCAGCATTCCAGGAAATGCCAAGGAACAGGCTGCTGGTTTTTCTGTTAGGTACGAGATGGGACTATTTGGGTGTCTTGAAGCAAAGTCTTGAAACATTGCCCAGTTGTTTGTGGAAACAATTAAATTTGTAGGCTCAAGTTGAGGGACTAATTCAGAAGCGTTAGCCAGTTTGTAACTGGCAGAGGATTATAAATGAATGTATCTGTCAGCTGCAGACACTGAAGGCAAACAGCAAAGTGAAACTTTGATAATGAATGTTTTATTATCTGTTGTTATTCAAGAATCATTCTTGTTGACTTCATGGATTATAAAGCTAAATTGTTTCTCCACCCTTCCCACTTCTCTTCCCATCACACCAAGGCAATATTGTACATGAGTTACAGGTATTTAAACAAAATCAATGATTCTTAAGTTACTGTCTTAAATTTCTGGAGCAATCTCACATTAAGTCTGTAAGAAATCCAGTACCTTGTTAGTTCCAGGTTCACTATGATGAAAAAGATCTTTTAGAAGTAGGTGGCATCATACTGTTCTAGTCTAGGTCTTGGCGGATCTTCCATGTTCTGCATTGTGTGGTGTGTTGTTGCTTTTTGGTTTTTATTTTACCTGCAGTTTTTTGTCTGTCAAAGATGTCACTTGGTCACTATGACTGCATATTACTTTTATTCTGTTTGAATGTACTGAGCTTGTAATGGTCTTGTACATTTGTTTTTTCTATTAAGTGGAGGAAAAAGCATACAAATGCTACCATTATATTCAGAACCCTATTCAAGCAGCAGATTACATTTCTGATCTATTTTGGATTAATATAATATTCCCACAAAGAATTTAGTCTTTTCCCATGAGCAATATGGTTTCCTCTGTCTTCATATTGACTGCTAATTGTTGGCATTTGAGAAGATTAAAGTCAGGTCTTACAGGGAGTGCAATCATAGAGCCTTTCAGATCTAAACATCTTGTTGCTATAGAAAACAAATATTCTTGCAAATTATTTAAGGCTGAATTAAATAAGTTCTACTGAGTATTTTTTATATCTGAAACTCAGCCTGTCAAAATAAGACAGGATTTCAAGCAGTTAATTCCAGTGACAACTTTGCACAGCTTAAGAGTTACCTCATTTTTCAGAATAAGTCTTAACCCATGGCCTTTAACATTTTACCTACTCAGGCAGGCATTTTTCAATTTATCAGAGGGGTGGCATCTTAGCAGTGAAAATAGACAGGGGAGCCTGCAATTAATAGATAACCTGAAACAATAGCTTTAATAGCCCATGATTGAGTGTATTTAATAAGTAAGGAGATTTTCTCACTTTAAACAAAGAATAAGAGAATGTGTGTGGGATTAGCAGTTTGCATCAGGGGAATGCCATTGTCTGGGCTGAAAAGAGCTGCACATCTGTAGATAGTTGATAATTCAGATAATTATTCATTTATGTGTAGCTGACTATTTCATAATAAGAGGGGGTACAATTTTGGGGGTTTATTTTTTCTGACTTAGATAGGGAAATGATTAATTACAGAGCTGTGTTTCGTGTCAAGTTGTGAATAAATATGTTTAGCATTCATATGGTTGTTTACAAACAGGAAACCCACACCGCTTGCCAACAGTTTGATTAAAAAAAAATCATTCAATTCATCACTAATTCTCTGTAGGAAAGATCTTTGCATTTGTGCAGTTTGGCATTTTATAATTAAATTCTTTTAAAACATTTTAATTAGGCAGAAGTAAAGCAGAGTCCTTTTGTTTGCTCTGTGTAAACACTTGAAGGTGTCACTGAGGTGAGAGCTGTCGAGAGTGCTGCAGGGTATCTTGGCTTTGAAGAGTGCTCAGCTTGAGGTTTGTAGTGTGTCCACACTTCATTGGGAGATGGCTTTATCAATTCAAATAACAAATTCAGGAAACTCTTTTCCAGTTCAAGTTCCTTGAATATGTGTTGGGTTGTCAAAGTGTGGTAGAACTCTTTGGGCTGACGTCTCACACAAATGCATTTTCCATGCAAAAAAGGACATCTGGAACAGGGACTCATAGCAAAGCAGTTCAGTCATCTCCTGGGCAGGAATCTGTGCTGTTGGTGCTTGACAAAAGAAAATGTGGGAAAGTCCTGAGGAGGGGCACAAAGAGGATCTGAGTGCTGGAGCATCCCTGCTATGGTGACAGACTGAGGGAGCTGGGATTGTTCAACCTGGAGAGGAGGAGACTCCAGAGAGATCTCAGAGCACTTTCCAGTGCCCAAACGGGCTCCAAGAGAGCTGGAGAGGGACCTGGGACAAGGTATGGATGGACAGGACACAGGGAATGGCTTTAAACTGAGAGATGGTGCTTTGAGATCAGATAGAAGAAATAACCTGTTCCCAGTGAGGTAGCTGCCCCTCCATGCCTGGAAGTGTCCAAGGCCAGGTTGGACAGGGCTGGGAGCACCCTATAACAATGGCAGGTGTCCCTGCCCATGGAATGAGGGGAAATGAGGTCCCCTTCAGGTTCCCTTCCAACCCAAGCCATTCTATGAGTGAGATTCTGGTGGGCCATTAAAGGCCTTGGAAATGAAGCCAAGGCTGTCCTGGTTAATCAGGATTGCTATTACAGACTGTGGCTCAGCATGAAACACCCACTTGGAAATGTTTTTATGTAATCTCCTTTTTATGTAATTCCTCTTTAGCCACTACTGCGTAAGTGCTTAAAAAGTAATTAACAAAAAGTACATGCAATGCATGCATTAAACTGTATTCTGCAATAATTTCCTTGGTTATAACCATTTCCATTGTTTTCTTTTGAAATATGGATTTTCAATTCCCTTCTACAGCTTAGCCAGATCACAGGTTTGCCTTGGTACTGTGTGTATTGGCAAACAAGGCATGTTTCTCAGGTGAAGAAATACATTCTAATAATGGGAATTTTTCCTTTTTGTGAATCATTCAGGAGGAAATTAAAAAAAAAAAAAAAGTCACCAGTGAAGATATAAATGTGCAACTTCACTTTTATGCTCTCAAATAGTTGAATAAGTAATCTGCTTTGGATGTACTTGCTTATCTGATTTTGAGATTAAAAGGTATGAGACACTGCTGGACTTGTGTGCTTAGCATTAAATATTGCCATTGAATTTTGCACCATATTAAGGTTCTGAATTAATTTTTATTTGCCTCTTTGTATCTTTGGAATCCTACACCAAGGAACTGTGTTTAAGTTACTGATACCCAGCAGAAAATCTGAATTTAGAAAAGGTGCTACTGAAGCACAGTGACAGCTTTTGGCTGTGTGAAATGTGGTTGGTTGTATAACTGAGTATGTGCTGGCTATTTGTTTGTTTTATCATGCTTAGTTCAAGTGTTATGAGAGCATACATTTGAGGCTTGTTCTGACATTTTTTTGCAATTTAATGTGGGAGTTTTAAATCCTCATAAGCTTTTTCCAATTCTCATTGAAGTTAACAAGTCTAGGAGAGCCATTTTTTGAGATAGATATTTTCCTTGACCATAGTGCAGAATCACTTGTAAAGCAAGGAACACCTACAATTCCATGTGTTGTTCTGTACAGAGCTGGGGTGAGATATAAGAAGCAGCCTGTGATTTACATGTGTCTCCTGTTAATTTTAATGTGCCTGACTCCCCATGGTTGCCTTGAGCATCTCAACCTTGATTAATCTAAAGTTCCTTTATGCTGGCTTATCTCTGATTGTTTTAGGCTCACTCCATCTGTTTCTTAATGTAGCTCTATAACTTCTTTCACAGTTCAGATTTGCTGATTATATCACTTTGGGTTTGTGGCTAAACCATTCAGTTCTGGTTTTATTACAAGATACTTTGATAAACTTGTGAAAAGTGGATGGGAGATTATTATCGAATAATTATTTCTCTGAAGGTGATTCCCTTCTTAATACAGAAAATAGGTGGAAAAAGTTTAGTAAAGATGAAGACAGTAGATTCAATTATTAGGAAGACTAAAGTGACATCACTGATTTTTGCTTGTCAAAGATTCAGGCCAATCTTTTCCCCTTTGCTATAATGAAAAAATGTTAAGTTGCATTTTATGATTTTGCAAATAGCAAGACAGTCCAAAAATGTATGTTGAGCCCCTTTGTCAACTCCTGAATCATCCCATTTTGCAATAATCCAGTTCTTAGCTTTGCATCCTATTTGTGGGGATGTTATTACTGCTCATTAATTTTTAAACAGGCAATTTTAATTTTTTTTTTTTTTTAGTTTAAATTCCTTTATATAAACCTTGCAGAAGATAAAGATCATTCTCTGTCTTTCAGCAGTCCTGTCCAGAGCTGAATGTCTAATATATAATTCCAGCCGTTGGAAGAGGCATTTCTGGAACAAAAATTCTCACTGATGTTGAGGTGGCAGCAAGTCCTGCTGGTGACCACTGGGAAATCCTGAGCTGCTGGGTGGGCAGGGAATGTTCCAGGATGAGTTTAGCGAGGTGGGAGAAGAATTTCCTAATTCTGCTTGGGCTGTGTTCATCTGGAGCTTGGAATGTCCCAGGAACAAGCTCTTCCCTCTCTGGTTGAGCACCAGAGGTTGGGTGAAGCAAGAGGAAGAGGACACATGAGCTCTTCTTAAGCTTGTTCCACGT
This sequence comes from Zonotrichia albicollis, assembly GCF_047830755.1. Classification (NCBI taxonomy): domain Eukaryota; kingdom Metazoa; phylum Chordata; class Aves; order Passeriformes; family Passerellidae; genus Zonotrichia; species Zonotrichia albicollis. The sequence continues at coordinate 5,395,442 of NC_133830.1, forward strand.
GTGGACAAGATCATAGGCATTAATTTCTGAATCTGAATCTTCTGATTGGGATCTGATCCTCCAAAGGATAGGAAAGAGCAAGGAATTAATAGTATTAAATAAAAGGAGGAGTAATCACAAATCACTTGTCCAGTGCCGGGTTCCTGATGCTGTGTGGTAAGTGCTGAGATCAGACAGTTTTGTAATCAGTGATACTGATAAAGGAACATATGACTCAGGCACCAACTATTTTGTGATTTAATTTAGAAAAGGGATGCTTAGATATATTAAAGAAATGTAAGCTGTGCTTTACTGGAAAAATGCAACTGCATTGAGTAGGATTTGGACCTGTCTTGATCTGATCTGTTTTCTCCAGCAGCAGCCAGAGGCAGGTAAAGAGGAACTCAGGAAGAGGACAAATGTCTGAGGAGGCTTCCTAGTGATCTTTGATACTCTTGTATTTACAAGTCTTCGGTCGTTTTTTCCCAGGAATTTGTTGCTGTATATTCTCAACTCGTGTAAGCTTTTGACATAACCAATATCTTGTGGCAGCATTTCTAACTATGGCTGTGTGCTGTATCTGAAAATAACAGTAAAAGGACCCCTTTTGTATCTTCACTGGCTCATTTCAAGAATTAAGGACTGAGAAATAAAACTACCTGGAGGCAGGTACAAAATAATTGCATCTGGTTCCCTTTTTCCCTTGCTAGTTAGGCAGGCTGGGCTCTGAATTCTCCTTCTGTTTCCTCTGTTAAAATGGAAACTTATGGTTTTTTTATAATATTCTGAATACAAACCTTGTCCAGTGTCTTTATCACTCCTCTAAGTGCCTTTCTGAGTTTTACTAGTTCTGCTTTGGTTTACTGCATGTTAAAAGTGAGCTGATATTTATGTGGTAGTAATTTGGAACCTAATGAGGACAGCAATTCACATTTTTGATGACTACAATGTTACTGTAAAATAACGTGTTTTAATTATTTGGAGATTTCAGTTCTGTGTGTGCACTTCAGTACCCATGACAATGCATTTTTGCACTTTAATTAAGCTTCTTGAAGTACAGAATTCCTTTTTGAAAGTTTCCATTGTCTCACTAAGAAATGCAACCTGACCTAGATAGTAGCTTCTATTCTGCATGGGGAGTAGAAGTCAAGGATGTTTCTCAGGTGACAAAAAGGAAGATTCCAAGTCTTTCTAGAGCACAAGGATAACTGTTCTTCATCTCTTTTCTCCCATGTGATGGGCACTTTTACTTAGTACTTTGATCCTCCAAATAAACATAGTATTTGTAGTAGTTCTGTTGACTTTCTGTTTTGGGAAATAAATTTTACAAGTGGACCTCAAATTATTCACATCAAGATTTCACATCTTAGTGGGGCGTGGGGCTTTGATTTTTTGGTGGTTTGATTTTGGTGTTTTCCTTGCCTGAATTATGAAGCAACTCTCTGTTTGGAGCAAGGCACATTCTAGCTGGATATAGGAGAAAGTCAAACCAGAAAGAAGAGAGAAGGCACATCTTGAGATGTCTCCAAACTGGTAATATATTCATTTTTAACTGGCTGTTGAATTAAACAGAAAATCTTGCACAGAAAGTGATCAAATGAGCAGTTCTGTTCAGTCAGGCCTCGTTGTGGATATTTGTGATTGTGCCATTTAACAGCATTGGCTTTGGTAATTTGCCAGCTTTGTGCCGCACAGCACATCACACCATCCACTGTGACTTACTCTTTGAACAGCTCATCTGGCTGAGGATTGTGTCCTGCACCAGCTCCATTTCATCATATATCCATGATATCCATATATCCATCATATATATCCATATATCCACTCTCCAGGTGCTCCCTCTTTTGAGGAATATTGCAGTTAGCTCAAATAATTTAAACTTGTCTGACCTTTTTGCCTTTTAACACCCCATAAAGGATGATGAAATTGTGCAGAGGCACCCCAGGGCAGAACATGTTGTTGGAATAACAGGGACACCTTGCTACCTCCTGTCTCATGCTTCAACAATGCTGCATTATTCTTCAGAAAGCTGATTATTGCTTAGCAAAAATCTAATTGAAACTTCAGGCAGTGAAAACATTAGAGAAAGTGTATGATGTGCCTCTGAGAAATTAATCTGAAGTGCAGAGGCAAAATTCAGCAAATATTGGATCAATTTTTATAGACTTTGCTGTTGTGGAGGAACCACTTGCAGTCATGCTGCTGTATAAACTGCCTTGGATGAGTGGCTTTGGAGGGTGTCTGTGACTTACCATGCTAATATGGAGCAGTCAAAAGGAGTTCCCTGAGTATTTAATGACCAGTGTGCACTGCTTGTGCCTAAAGAGGAGTGGTGTGGGTGCATCTTGGTTCTGCTGGAATTAATATCCCCCAGATCAGGCCCAAACATGCAGCTGCCCTTAGTTCTGGGTGCACAAAGGGGTATTTAAAGGCAATGTGAAATGCAGTACTCTCATCTGACACACAAGAGCTGGTGATGTGTGTTTTTCAGTCTTGTAGGTAGGTAGTTGTCTTCCCTGGGTTGTTCTAAGTCTGCTCTGCTCATCCAAGGGTTCATCACATTGAAGCTCAGATATTAATAAGAGGATCAGAACAAATTTATTCCAAATCCCCATGATCTGGTAGAAAAGTTATCCTGCCATATTTGCATCAAAAATTCAATTTTTCTATCAACTTCCTGCTGCATTATGTCCCCAAAACAGTTCTAAAGGCTATTGTCTTTATTCTCAAGTATACTTCTGAATGGTACTTTGTAGTCTCAACCTTTTATTTTCCTTCTCTTTATTCTTTTCCCTTATTATCATAAATAAGGATTATATTAGGGGCTGGTTGTGCTTCCTGTCAGTGCAAGAACATTAATTAACTCTGCTTTGCATTAACCTGGGGGGATGTGGCTTCTGGGCAGGACCTGACTGAGGCCTGGCCAGGTGGGAGCACAGGCACAGGAGGCAGGGGATGGTTTGCAGCTTCCTAAATTCATCTCAAGTTGGTCCCAGACCAAGGGATGATGGATTATTGTGATGGATGTGATTGTGCCAGGGCTCAGGGAGCAGACTGTGTGTCCTGCTGCTGAGGAAACCTTCCCAAAACAGGCTTGGTGTGAGACTCCTTCCTGAAATTCCTTGAAATGGAGGTTCCTGCCCAATATTTTGGAATTTGACAGAGGCTGTGTGCATGGAATTGGAATATTTCTGTTCCCAAAACATACAGTACTTGGAGCTGGGCAGAGGAATGAAGGAGAGTCTCTGGGGACTGCTCTGATGTGTAATTTGCCACTCATCGTTTCATCTCATTCCATTAATGAGCTCTGATCCCTTAATTTTTATTTTTGTGTCAGTGCTACAGAGAATTGAGACAAAATCCCACAGCAGGGATATTCCTGGTGGTCCATTCTGGGGGGTATCCTTGGTATTGGAGAGCACCAGAGCTCCCCCTGCACCAAACCCTCCTGGCCTGCCTGGTTTTCATGCCTCTGGAGTCTGCTCAGGTAGCAGAGGATTGTTGCTGAATTGTTTTCAAACCAGCAAAAGCCAATAAATTCCTGTCCTGTTCTAGATCCTGGATTTGCTGAAAGCAGGAATGACTGAAAACTGTAGGTGGCTGTTTCAGCACACCAGAAACTGAGCCTACAAAGCTTTGACTTTGCAAAAATGTGGAATTTGGGACTCTGAGCATGGCACTAAAGGAGATGCATTTCGAAAAGCTTCCCCCAGTGGCAGCCAGGCACTGCCCTCTCACCTGCCATCCAGAAATGGGGCTGCACAAACAGCAGTGGATGTGGCAGAACCAGATGTTTGCTCTCAGGGAGATTTGCATTGCTCAGGAACGTCTTGAGTACAGACCAAAAATTAGCTTTGGGCAAAATCCTTAATCTGCTTTTTCTACCTAGCAGTTGGGGTGCCCCAGACAGAAAAATCTGAATTGTGTTTTAGAGGTTCATCAGAGTTCCTTTCCTTCCAGAGCAACAGGGTGCATTGCCAGTGAATTATAAACCTGGACCTGATTTAGAATAGTGCAAGACATTCAAAATTGCATTGTGTCAGTATTTCTTCACCTGACTGCAAGCTTTCCTGCTTTGCTGTTTGTTGATTCAACCTTTTTAAACTTCTCACTTTCAGACTTTCAAAGTTCCATCCCAAAGAGACAGAATGATATTCTGCATAATTTTTATAAATTTAAATCATGTTGTTTGGCTTTAAGTAGAAAAAATAACCCTGCTCTCCTCTCCAAAGAGATTTTATATCCCTTTTCCACATTGAATTGCACTGTCCTCTAGTGGGTGTTTCAAGCAAATGTTTTTGAGTTTGTAAATCTTTCATACTGCTCAGATACAGAAAGCTTAATCTTTATTTTCAAAAGAACCATAAATGTTCTCTGATATAAAAAGATAGAGGATTAGAGTAATATTTGAAAACCAAATAAGAAAAAGTTACATTTGACCTGTGGTCCAAGCTGTAATAATACAGAGATACATAAAAATGTTTGCATCTAACTTATCTGTTGGAGCAGAAGGATAAAGAGTGAAGACACAACTGTGGGCATTTTATTACTTTGTATTGAGAATTGAATATAATCTGCTTCTTTCACATTGAAACAAGTTTGGTAAAGTATGAATGAATGAATATTAAACACCAGTGGACTAGTAGGAAGGATTAAATGCACTATATTAGGCTCAAAGTGAAGAACTATGTATCCCATTTTACCCAGTGGTTTGGGGATTTTTCATAATGTTGCTATTTACCTCTTGAAAGGCAATGCCCTTCTTTTAATTGGGGTTTCATGGGATCTGAGGTGTAAAACATCTCTGAAAATCAGAATGGGAATATGAAAGTTGTACATGACAGTGATTGTCAGGCTTCTGGATGTTTGCAGTACTGGATGTCTGTGTCCAGCTGTGGGTGACAGCACCTTTTCTGTCCCTCCCTGGGCTGGATCTTCATTGCTTGTGTCCCAGCACCCAGCAGTGTGAGCATCCCCCAGTCTGGGACATGTTTGAGTAGCTGAGATATCCTTCCATTGGTGTTTGTTCTGTTGGAGGGACAAGGGAAGGAACAAATGCCTGGCAGTGAGTTTGTTTCCTTAGCAATGTTGCTGGAATAGAAAAAAACATTTATAAGGCATTCTGGTAGGTAAAAATAGTTATTAGAATAGTGATGCTGTTTAGTAGCCTGTCTTGCATGCAGGCAGTTTGTCCTCTTCTTGGTATGTCTGATAGTCCACAGGCATTAGATGCTGAGCATGTGGGTATATAATGGTTCTGATATGCTACAGGAGGCTTATTTTTCTCACAGCCTTAAGTAATTCAGAGACAGTGCACATGAAACACTGAAAACCCCTTCATCCATCCACTGTGTCTGAATGCTAAAGTTCTTTCAGCTGGAAATGCAGGATCTAGTCAGGCTACAGAAGCATATATAAACAATGTTCACAGATTTCAGTAGAGTTAAAGTGAATCTCAGCATCATTGGAACTGATCTTCTGGCTTATTTGGAAGATTAGGATAAAACCCAAGATTGAATTCCCTACCTGATTCAGTTTCTTATTGATTGAATCCTTTTAGACTCCTCTCTAATTTAACAGTGTATTTTTATTAAAGCCAAGCACACAAACATCAATTATCCAAGCTGCATCTAATTTCCTTCTTTTTTTTTTTTTCCTCTTGCTGCCAATGGATTAGAAGACATGATTAGAATTCAGCTTGAAAGCTGAAAAGCAGATCCCTAAATGAAAAAGTCTGCGCTAGGAATTAAACTATCTGTAGTGGGCATAAAATCCTCCTCCTTATCTCCACTAATGTAAACACACTTGGTTGAGTTGATCAGTCACATGTCTGCTGCAATGTCCCTGAATTAGGAGGATGTATTAGGAAGGGTGGAGTGCTGTCTGTGGTGTGTCCCTCTGTTAGAATCCATCACCAGGGTGCTCTAACACCAAAGTGTTTTGCATAGAGACATCTCTGCCATAAGGGTTAATGGGATAAGAGCTGGAAGGGCTCTGTTTTTCCTCTTAGGTTTTACTTGCTGACAACCAGGAATATTTGTGTGTGCACAAACAGTGGGAACAAGGCAGAGAAAGGGCCTTCTATGGTTTTAATCTTGGTAGCTTCTGCAGAGTTAAGGACTTTGTAACACAAAGGTGAAATAAATTACTGCAATGGCATCAGCAACTGAAAATCCACAAAACCCTTAACTGGTAAATGCATGTATTTAATGTGAGTATAAGGAACAGTTATAAAATCAATTAAATTGTATGTTCTTGTTTGACTGGGTTATAAATTTCCTTCTGGTGCCTGTACTCTACCTGGGATGAGGAAGCCATGCCATGAGATGTACACAGGCTCCATGAACTCAAAATGCACTGGATCATCTTTTGATCAACCTGGTCTAGTGAGGGGTGTCCCTGTACTATGGGAAGTAAGGCATTTGCTGGGATGTGGTGTTTTCCTGTTGCACTGTGGATGGCAGTATTGCCACCAGTGCTGAGCTGTGTGTGAGTGCACATCGCAGGAGTGAATTGTCACATTTTGTCTGTGGAGAGGTGTAAAACCTGATTGTGCAGAGCTATGAACTGTGGGCGGCCTCAGGGAGTTTTCCTGGTGCTGGCATGAGCCTGGCTGGGGCTGGGCAGGGTGAATCCCTTGCTGTGGTGCAGTGAGCTGAGATAATTGCAGCTGACACCCTGCACCAGTGCAGTGCAGTGATATTTCATTCCTTCACACCTAATCCCTTCTTTGTCCTCTCAGGTTTTGAGTCAACACAGTTCTGGCAAAGCTCGTTTGTGACACCCAGAGAAGGTGCTTGTGGAGCACCCCAAATGTTGTGGGTTAGCCCCAGGCTGGGTGAGGAGCAGCAGGGCTGCATCCCTGGGGTGTCCTCAAGGTGATAAGGCGTGCTTGGGAGCCTGGAGTATGGGCTTGGGTTCATGTTCTGCTGCCTAACCAAATGCAAAGAAATCATATTTATATCTTTTGTGTATTAATGTCTTGTGTGTTGTGAAGGGCAATTTAATTGTGAATCGGGTGGAGAAATTGCAGTTTCCAGAAACTGATGAATAGCAGTTTTTTGAGGTTATCAGTTAACCTGTTGTAATGAATGCTCTTCATTACATGCCTCTCCTTGTTAATTAGAAGGGATTTTTACTTCTCTTTATCAAGTCAGGGCAAGTTTATTACCTTTTCCTCTGTCGTGCTTGTGATAAAGTGAAGATCCAGATTGTTTAGTGCAGTGTCCACATGAATATTTCATTACATGTACATCACATTCATGCCCTGTGTTTTCTGAGCTCCAACCTCTGATGATTGTTCAATACATTTTAAAAATAATCAAACTACAGCTTGTATAAGGTTTTTTTATTTATATTTATAGGTAGAAAGTCCTTTTTTTTGTAAATACTTTAATTATGACATTAATTACCATGCCAGTTTAGACCAAGACAATTAATCACTGCTGTACACAGGAGCAATAATAGACTCAGACTCAAGTTCTCTGAGTGCAGAGGTGAAACTTGTACCTTCCATAAATCAGGATCTGCCTGACAGAGAGGGATTGGTATCCTGGTTTGGATCTTTTACCTGTGCTTATTTAAAAAACAAAGTCAAAACTTAAACATGCCTCCACTCAATTCCTCCTTGGTTTGTTTCCTACAGGTTGAAGCAATCCTTGTGAACATATTTGGTGGGATTGTGAACTGTGCCATCATAGCCAATGGTATCACCAAAGCCTGCCAAGAGCTCGAGCTGAAAGTGCCTCTGGTGGTCAGGCTGGAAGGTGAGTGCTGCTGGATTCAGACAAAATCATCCCTCGGGGTCTCAGTAATTCACTCAGAATTTCTTCTTCTAAAAAAGAAATTATTTTACATATTACTCCCACACAATAAGAATATGTCCATTTCTTCAGTCATAGCACAACCTGAAGTCAATAAACTCATATTTCTGCATTTATGGACCCTGATGGTACTGGAAGCAATGAAATTTTGCAATGGAAGCGTTATGAGTTTGCCTGTAAGATTTGCAATGCAAATAGGAATTATTTTGATGCAAGTTTATGTTTACTGGGAGGTATTTCTTTCTTTTTTTTTTTTTTTTTTACTGAATGCAATTCCATTATTGCTAAACCTGCAGCAAAATATAGCTTTTTTTAATTTCCACCAGTGTCAATTAAAAGAAAGATGTTAGAAACAGTATTTTTGAGGGAGAAATTACTGTAATGCGTTCCTCTGCCCAGACCCCAATCCAGCTAAAATCCAATAAAAACCAGAAGATTTGGTAATGGTAAGGAATATTTTTGTTTAGTGCATCCAGCATTGTTTCACAAGAAACAAAAAAGCCATAGAGAGGAGAGGACAAGCACTCTTTGGCAGTTCCAGACTTTGATGGCAGTGGGTGTGGGGTTCTGCCTGTAATTTCTGAGAAGTGCCCTGAAGGAGGGAGAGGCTTCTGCCTCTGAGTGAAAAGTGCCTTGATTGCAATCAGCACACAGCCCTGGCAAGCTGAAAATATTTCATTCTGGCCAAGTAGGTTTGGAAAACAGAGGGATTTCTGGATGGGTTTTAAGGCCTCTTACTCAAAACCATTCATATTCATGTTTGTCTGTGTGTAAAGAGCATAAAATGTCCTGTCACTCTGCAATGGTGATGCAAGGAAGAAATGCATCCCTGTATGGACATGAGATGCAATACTGAGGTGGTTTTCACACTGTGATGGGGAGAGGAAAACATGTTCTGAGTACATCAGGCTTTTTACTTTCCAAAAATTGCCCTCCTCAGGATTCCTGAGGATGCAGAGTGCCCAGGGAGCCCTTGGCTTAGGGGGATGCTCCTTTTGTGTTTCAGGAGCAAGCAGAGCCTTCCCCTCCCTCATTCTCATGCTGCACTGCACGTGCTGGCATGGATTCTGCTGGAACTTTAAATACTAAAATGGATTTCAGAAACAAATTGTGAAAATTTTCTTTGGATGGTGTAGCACCAGTCAACACCTTTAGAGACTGAGTAAAAAGTTTAATATGGATGAAGGAGACTGATGGATGTTGCTTGGAAGCAGAAAAGTTTCATTATATAAAATCTCATTGTTTATCAGCTCTAGGCAATGCTGTTTCACTTTTTGTCATAGCAAAAAAAACTTTTCCTGTCTTTCACAGCTGGGAAAAAGTTTATCTGTCAGATCTGTGAGACTTCTCAGCTGTTGTAAATGCTGCTTTTTAAGTGAAGGTATTGCCAAAGCCATTAGTTTTTCCTGCAAACAAGATGTTTCTGTTGTGATATTTGAAACTGTTAGAAAAGAAACATGAAGAGCAACTTGGTCATTTTAAACTGCAGGCTGCTGGGTCTGCCACTGTGTTTGCTTGGCCTTTCTCCTGTAATTTTGGTAATTCCATGATTGTACAGAGGAGTGAAAGCCCTGCAGAGGTGCCTGTGACCTTTCAGTCATTTGCTGCTCCACCCACAGAGATCAAAGCTGAATCTCCAGAGTGTCAAATACAGACTTAAATGCGAACATCTTTGGGTTACCATCTTCCCAGAACTGCTCACTCTTCACTAGAGCTGTGATAATGTTTCTCCCAGGCTGGTTGCTGACTCTGGAAATGGCAGTACCACATTTTCTTTAGGAAGCTCTCTCACAGAATAATACAGCAAACTCCCGCTTTTGCATAATCTTTATCTGTTTTTTTTAATTCCTCCTCATATTCCTCATGTTCATCCTATACAAAGAGCTGTGATGTTTATAACCTTCAGAACTGTTAGCAAGTCACTGCTGTTTTCTCTGCCTCCTTAATCACTTAACCAAGCAATACATGTGTGTTTGGTCCTTTTAATCTTCCCTCAGAAATGAATCCCTCTGGATCCCTTACCATCTTCATTGTTCTTTGAACTCACACCAGGTTATTTCAACTTATAAGGATTTTGAATTAATAATGAGCACTGTAGAAGTAATAAGACTACCCAAGACTTTTTAAAACATCACTGATTACATTTTACAGTTCAAAAGGAGAAAAAGGAACAAGCACTCTTTTGGGTTTCCATTTTGAACATTTTCCCAGCAGAAGGTTTGTGATTATTCCCATAAATCTAACAGATTTGTGACCTGCACTCTAAAGTCTCTTTGCCCACATGCACTGTACTACAAGTGTCTTGATGACTGGAGTTTTAATCAGTCAAATCTGTCTTGATTTAGTAGGATTCTGTGGACAAATCTTTGTTCTCAGCTGTATAATAATTACAAGCCGTTTTACCAGTGGATAAAGAAAGGATTACTCTCCTCTTTGAAAATGGTAACTTTATAATTACATATGTTTGCTTGCCTTATCAGTAAAGAACTCACCAGCTGAGACACAGGATTATTGTTTAAAAAGCTCATGGACAAATGGAGAATCCAAATATTCCAGATTTCATCTTCTACAGATAGAAAAGTAACTGCTGCTGGGTTTATGCAGGATTTCTTTTCCCTTTAAAATGTAATACTTTTCACTTAAGTTTTGTGAAAACTGCCTAGGAGTGCTGAAGGGAAGTCAAGCCTTGCTTTTCATTTATGTAGCTCAGAGTTAGATGAAAAGAGGGAAGAATAAAAAAGAATTGTGAATTAGATATCTGCTTCCTATGCTGGAAATTTCACATCCTCTCTCTTTCAGAAAATGAATTCTCTACTTCTCTGGTCATAGGACAGGAAGGACTGGGAGGAATCATAGCTACTTAATATGTTGAAATTCAGATAGAAACAAGTTGCTTTTTATTCACATGTCTGAATGCAAAATTTTTTTATATTTTTTATTCATGTGATCAGTGACCTTGTGTGTTCTTCAGAATCTGAGATATTCTAGTATCTTCAGAAATCTTTTACACACAAGTGAAATTTTGCTCCAACTTGTGTATCTTGTTTGCAGGTATAGTTTAGTTATGTGTGCCTGATTTTTTGATTTTTTGTATCCCAAATTGCCTGTCAAGAGAGAAGAATGGGACTTTGCAAAGTCGCACTTAAAGCTTCATTCAGATCAGCCTATTCAGAGATCTTGGTTTAAACATTCAGCACAAATTTAAATGTGCCCTTCCCTGTTAGGATGTAAACATGAGGCAGAGGGAGAGGTTACATATTCTTTGGGGAAAGTTTAAGGCAGGAAAGGGCAAATGGAGTGGATAAAATAGAGTTTAATTGTCTTTTACAGATAGGCAGTGGAAGTTGGTTTATTCTTGACTGCAGAGCCAACAGGTGTGAGCTGTGTGAGCCACCAAAACTTTGTATGTTCCCTACCTAAAGGTCACTAATTAGAGCTTGGCACCAGCCAAACCTCAAATCAAATGTTGTTGAAGAAGGTTAACTAGTGATGAACCTCAAACCTGATTCTCCAATTCTGTCGTTGGGACCTGAGAGGCCCCAGTTTTCCAGGCTGGGGGGAGACAGGAGTGCATTCATTGCCTGGGTCCCTGCTGGGGGAGATCCCTGTGGCTCAGTGCACTCAGCATGGCCAAGCTGGACCCCTGCTAGGGATCCTGTACCATGGGCACAACCTGCTCATGTCACTAATAATCATTGACATGGTGCATATTGTGACTTTTTTGTCACAGCAGAATGTTTTGGGTCAATCAGAGGATTTTTTATATTATTCATCTATTTGTTAGCACATAGCAGATGTATATAATTGTGCTCATGTCACTAATAATAATTGAAATTCTGCTTATTGTGACTTTTTTGTCATAGCAGAATGTTTTGGGTTGATCAGAAATATTTTTGTATTATTCATCTATTTGTTAGCACGTAGCAAATGTATATAACGGTGTCTTATCCCTTATAACGTATTTACCTAAAAAGCCAGGAATGGCACTGCAGAATCCTACATCCTCTCTAAGCATCAGCATTAAGCAGTGACCATTTAGCCAGTTCCTGATGGGTTTATGGCAGGCCAAGTGAGTAAGGGAACATAATCCAAATCCTGCATGTGGTTGTGTTTTATTGGTTTGATTTTCATCCAGCCTCTCCCAGTGAGTGCTGGTGTAACCTTACCACTGGTAGTGACATGCTTAGACAGAACATTTATTATTAGGATTTTTTTGGTAATGAGTTGAGTACATTCGGTAGCAGAGATTTCAGGTCCACAGAAGTGTAAATGTGAGATTGCATTGACACAGACTCAGAGATTGTTCCAGAAGCCAGGTTTCAGCAGGAGGATGTTTAGATTACAAAGCCTGAAGGTGCCTGCTGATAAAATTACATCTTTCCAGGTTTTCTGGGGAGTGTTGTTGACAGTAATATATGTCAGAAGACAAAAACTTCTAATTAGAAAGCCATTCTCTTCATAGAATCCAATTAAAAAATAAAACCCAGCACCAGCAAAAGCCCCACAGCCTCCAGCCCTGTGAATTTTCACCTTTTCTCAGTTGGCTGCAGGGTAAGGGAAGGGCAGATATTCTGATATCCCTGGATATGGGATTCTGTTCACAGTTCTCTGACACCATCCAGTGGCAGGAGGTTAATGCTGGAAGAGTGGGATTCTTTATTTGTTTATTTTAACATCTGTTGCAACAAGATGGTATTCTTTGGAGATTCCTAAATGTTTCCAGTGTTTTTGGAATGTTTAATTTTACATCTTTTACCTCTGCTTTTAGCAGGTTCATTATAATTTCCATATTCTCTGCATACCTAAAATATTTAATCACAATGAGATAAAAGGCTATCACAAATAAAAGAGAATTATAGCAAAGGGAGTGCTTGCTGAAAAGTGTGGTTAGTTGTATGGCCTGCCTATAAAAGTGTTTTATTTAAGAAATACAAAATGTACTCATACACTTTTGTCTGCAGTCAGATTTTTTTTTTTCAGCTTTCATCATTTCATTTCCCTGCATAAACTCCCCCTCCCTTCTCAGGGGCTTGTGTTTTGTATTGATTTTGTAATGCATGTTAGACAAGTGCTGGGGAGAGCAATCAATGCAGTGCAGAACAGATCCAATGCATTGTTCCCTCTCTGACCTGTTAGTAAATTAATATTGGCCACTTAGTGAAGAACAAAAGTTAGTTTTAAATACATGGTTATCACAAAAACCACAATATTTGTTTTCTGTGTGGGAAAATTTCCAGGAAAATTTCCCTCTTTCCATTTTTTCTCCTCATAACACTTTGTCTTGTAGAATCCTGCTTGAGAGATCAGTACATTCTTGACTGTTTTAAATGTTCATCACACTTGTGTCTAAGTAAAAAGCAATACCTTTTGGGAATCACTGTAAAAATGTGAGGGACTCCAAAGAGAACAGAGCTTTGGGAATGGCTCCTGCCTTCCTTGTGCACTGCTGGGCTGACAAGTAGCAGCCTCCACATTATATTATATAGGATACTTGAACAAAAATCAAATATTATGCTCTTTTTTCCCCCATAATATTTTTTTTTCTCTATAAAAAGTTCTGTACAGTTCTGGGTGTTACTAAGCAACCAAATCCCCCTTCTGTCAAAGATTTCAGATGCCTTTGACCTTCCTACACAAACCCTGCAGCTCTGCCAGAGCCTTTGCAGAGGGAGCAGAGGGGTCCCACATTCCTCTTGCTGATCCTGCCTCTCCCATCACAAAGTGCTGTGACAGGGATGCCTTTGCTCCCTTTCAACTCCAGGAGTGGCAATCCTGATTTCTTGAGCATGCTGATGAAACAGGCTTTTGAAATGGCTCTGCTTCTGTGGTGCCATTTCAGATGTCTTATGAAGTCTGCAAAAAAAAAAAAAAAAAAGAAAAATTATCCTTTAAAATGAGCATACTGGTAGCTGCACAGTAAAGAGAATGCTTCTTGCTTGGTTAATAATTAAGGGTATAATTAGTGTGTAGCTCCAAATAGAATTAAAATTCATTTTGCTAGGTCGAGGAATTACAAAGTAATTAAGCATTTTGGTGTGGCAAATGAGCAAGGAACCTGACATGGGGGAGGACAGAAATTATTCTAAAGAGCCCAGCCCAGGGTGCTTGTGACTAATGTGTGACCCCAAAGGGTGGATTCTGCTTGCTCAGTAAGATATCTGACTCCAGGTTCTTCTGTGGTGCAGAGAACAGCAATGATCAAAAATGTCTCTTGGCTTTGCTGCAGAGAGCTCTGGAGAATTCAGATTTTCTGTTAGTCTCAGTTTTCCAAAAAGAATGAGATAGAGTAAATGGGAAGGTGATGCTCTTGTCTTTTAGACAAGGGAAGTGGAGAAAATGTATTTTCCTGAAATATATTTTTCAGCTTTGGATTTTTTCCTTTCCTTTGCATTTGTCTGTTGACTGAAGTTGAGTTTTTTTCCATACAAACTGCAGCCCTTGTTCTGTATAATCATATTTTCTCCTTGAGGTGAGATGGACATGGCACTCAGGGACATGGTTTATTGGAGGACTTGGCAGTGCTGGGTTTCTAGTCATATTTAAAGATCTTAAGGGTCTTTTCCAACCTAAATGTTTCTGTGATTATAAAAATTTAGTGCAGCAGCAGAGGAGGGATTGGTGTCATGCTGAATTACTTCAGGGACCTTTGTATTCCCTGTTTTTAGTAAAAATGCAACAGCATATTCAGGAGCAGCTTACACCTGGTTAAATATTCAGGATTACCCAAATCTTTGCCTTTCAACAGCTCATTTGGCAGCTTTCAGTTATCACAGGTGAATTTCAGTTACTGTTGACTCACTGATTAGCTGTAGCTGGTCGTGGCTAATAAATGCCTTGAAAAGAGCCTGGCACGGGGTCCATTCCCCAGAGCTCTTGCTGGCTGTCCCTGCTGGCTCTGGGGGATGCTGCACTGCCCCTCTCATCTCCACCAAGCCCCTGTTGTGCACACAAATGCCGTTTTCAGATTGCATTGTCTGTCACAATTAGGAATTAGGAAGCTCCTTCTCCTCAGCTCAGTCTAAGGCGCTCATTTGATCTGCTGCTAAACTGAAATGATCTCTGGTTTGAGGCATTACCTGATTTTTCAGAGGTATGCTAGGAGGTGTTTATTCATTAATATTAATTACTAATAATAGTCAGTAATTATAGTCAATAATTGTTCGTTTTTAGGAACAAATGTCCAGGAAGCCCAGAGGATTCTGAGTGAAAGTGGACTCCCCATCACATCTGCCAATGACCTGGAGGATGCAGCAAAGAAGGCAGTGGCAAGTGTGGCCAAAAAATAACACCTTGAAGGTTCTTCTCATGGAAAACTTGTGTTTCACAAGGTATCATTCCTGCTGTTGTCCCAGAGGATTCATGGAGCTCTCCCAAGCAGGGCTCAGGATTTAACTGGAGATACCTGGCCAACCCAGGCCATAGCTTGCAAGTTGGCCTTCAGAAATTTTCCAGCTACCATCTCCAAAAGTTTGTATGTCTTTGTCTAATTTTGGTAATTTTGTTAGTCACAGCTGTAATAAGTAATACTTCACTCCCTAAAGTTCTTTTTTGTCTCTCCTTCCCAAGTTGCCACTGATGATAAGACAAAATAAGTAATAATTGACTTCTGTCAACAGAATTGTTCCTTAATCAAACACTTTTAGGTCACCTATTTCACAATATTTTCATTTGCCTTTTTATGTTGTAAAGAGTCAGAAAACTAACTGTGGCTTTATATTTTTTATGGACTTTTACAATAATGTAAAAAGCTGTGCTTACAATCTATTTTTATTCAAATGAATGATGTTTACTTTCTTTACTTGGAAACCACTGGTTTTGCCTTAAGGTGATTCTCTTTTGTTGATGCCAATGGATACCTCACAATAGGAAAAGGGACTGAGAAGTTGATAGTGAAAGGATCTCCCACTCTTACTGTGCCTATAAACCACTGAAATGTGATTCATTTATTTTCTGATTTTTGGAAATGCCCTGCTGTATTTCCAGGTGTAGCAGTGCCATCCAGGGGGCTCTAGCAGGATGTTTCTGCCACTAAGGAAATGGCTGCTAACTTTTTAAAATAACCTCTTTTGTGAGAATGTCACTGCTCTGAGGTTTTAAAGATGAGAAACTTTATGAATGATTTTAAATGGTTTTAAAGATGAGAAACTTTATGATGAAGCAGTTTTATTTCAGGAGCACAGAGAATTCTTCATCTGATTTGCCTTCCAACAACCATTTAAAATTTTTTGGGAATAAAACACAAATGAACTTTTCAATTTTTTAAGTTTTTGACTTCTCAGGCATCAGTAGCAATATGTATAAGAAAAAAAAACCCTAAGTTTCAGGACTCAGATGTTGACCAAGATTCATTTTGATTATATTCTCTTTTGTAGAATATAATCAAAATGAATTATATTTCAAAATTCAAGCTGTTAGTTACACAAATCATTCATTCAGGGAGCAGAAGGCAATACTAAAGATTTTGTGTAACTAAAGAACTTTGTACAAATCTCACTCTGCCCAGGAATTACGTGCTGAAAATCATCAATAAATTTGAACAGTGAACAAATGAGGGGACATTATGATCTGGTCTTGTAAATGGGCAGAGATATAAAAATTTGTGAAATAAATTCCTAATTGTGATTTTTTTTGAGCAGCTCTAATCAATACCGTGCTCTGCTTAGAAAAATGTAAATAAATTTTTCTTGACATTTCCATTAAAACTGTTACATTCAAAATGAATTATCTGCACTAATCTTTGGCTCCTGACACAAATAGTGCAGATGGGTTGCTATCATCAATTCCTGCAGGTTTTTCCTTCTCCATTCCTTTCTCTACATATTGCTCAAGGAAAAAATGTGTGACCATTAGAAGAGCAATAAATTTGCCTGTAGGTCTGTAGTTATTGGCAGAATGAAGGAGAAGGGTATCCTTAGCAGCTTTCCTGGAGGTGCAGCAAAGCCACACTGCTCTGAAGGAAGAAATGTTTACCTCACCACAACAAATAAGAGTCACATTCTATTTTATATATTTTAATACTGGAAAGTTAAGATTCTGTGGAAGAACTGTTTGTGCAATGTTGTCACACACTGTGTCCCTAACTCTGGTCTCAAAACCATCCACTGTGCATACACAATTACTATTTTGCAAAGATTAATACTGTGTACATTATTTTGTCAAATAAATGTAAAAATGAACATGTTTATGGAATTTGTCCTTTCTGTAAAATAGAAAAATGTTTAATTTGCCTATGCTCTTCCATACAACATTTTGTGACAGGTGAGTGAAATCAAATGCATTGGGTGATACTGCTATACTCCAATATATTTGCTTTTTATCTAAAAATGTAGATAATTTTATCTTTATATATTTTCTTATATGTAGGCCAATGACAGTACATACAAATTTTATTCCTCTTAAGACTGGTACAGTATAATTTTAATTTTTCAGATGTAAAATGGAAAATTCTCTAAGCTCTGGTATCTTTGAAGGTTTGGTATTTCACAGGCATTGTGCACTGGCTGTAACCAGAGGCTCACTGTGGTGGTGTGGACTGGTTTGTTTTATTTTTATGAATTATTTCTCTCTGTGTGCAAACGTGTAAAGTTTGGTTTAGTCTCCTTGGGAAAGGTGTTTTTAGTTGTATTTTCCCCACAAAAACCAAACAGCAGCATAAGCAGTGGGCAAGTTCCAGCTAATCCCCTCTGTGAAAGCTTTAAGTGGGATTTAATTAGCTTTTAAATCTGGAATTTTCAACCTGTATTAATAAAGCTCTGTAGGACGGGACACTTTGCAAGGCAAAACAGGAGGAAACTGTTAATGCTGACACTGTGCTACATCTTTAACAAGATACCTTTAAATTCTCCCAGCAGAGTGTAACAGCTGGGAGTGCTGCAGGAATGTCCTTAAGGAGCACTTAGTGTCCTGTTTGTCAGGGCTGTGCCTGCCCACGGGGCAGAGCAGCTGTGATTGGAACAGCATAGCACTGCAAATCACTCACAGAGGAGAGGAGGTGCCAGGCTGAGCTCCTGCCCTGCCCTCTCAGCTGAGCCTGCCTGGGGTCTCAGGCACCTGCAGGAGCATCCTCTGGTGTAGAGAGAGTCCTATGTATTGGATAAGTGGGTTCTGGCTATTCTAAATGAGCCACAGCTGCAAAGTCCTTAGTTGGGCAGCAGCTGTGGCTCGTGAAGATAACTGGGATAAAAGGGGTGGACTGAGAGCCCTGGAGGAGTCCCTGTGAAACCATGAGGAACTGCACTACAGAGAACAGAGGCATGGTAGAAAACCAGCTAAGAAGGTATGGACTTACAGAATATAATAACAGTATGGGACTCTAGAAATATGAAATACAACAATAGGCTCACAACCATTGGTGACCCCGACGTGATGGAGTTATGTAGCCTGAGGGCTGAGGAGGAATATGCAGCCTGAGAGCTGTGGGACAGCCAAGAGCTGTAGAGAAACGTGGCTATTGAATCTCAAGGAGCTGTGTTGGATTGTGGCCTTTGAGCAAGAAGCTGTGTGTGTTGTACATGACCTTTGAGTCATGGGGGAATGTGTGTGTTGTACAAGGCCTTTGAGTCTCAGGATAAAACATGTATTGTAAGGAAATGAATATATTGTACTTGAATATCTATATTGTATTTGAATACATTTGTTAGTAATAGAAAAAGGGGGAAATGTAGTGAGAGTCCTATGTATTGGATAAGTGGGTCCTAGCTATTCTAAATGAGCCACAGCTGCGAAGTCCTTAGTTGGGCAGCAGCTGTAGCTTGTAAAGGTAACTGGGATAAAAGGGGTGGGCTGAGAGCCCTGGAGGAGCCCCTGTGAAGCCATGAGGATCTGTGCTACAGAGAAGAACTGCATGGTAGAAAACCAGCTAGAAGGTATGGACTTTAAGAATACAATAACAACAGTATGGGACTCCAGAAATATGATAATAACAATATGCTTACAGCACTCTGGTTCTTGTGGCTCAGGGAGCTGAGCCCAGGGCTGGCTGGGTGCACTAAGAGTGGCCCAAACCCCAGGGCTGAGCAGCCTTGCTGGGCTGGAAGAGCCAGGAAATCTGAGCACAGAGCCAGGCAGTGGCCAGGCTGTGTCCTAGAGCAAGAACTGTCACCTTACAGAAGAAACCCCCAAGCCTCCAAGGCTTAGGGCTGTGTTACATGACATGTGGAATGCCAGTTCTCAGTGCTGCAAGCCTCAGCTGATGGTGAGGTTTCACTCCTTGTTTTTCTTTTTGCCTTTCCATTCATTCTTTTTCATTCCTTTTTTCTCTTGTGCCGTTCAGGCAGTTGGAGTGTCTTTTGCAGTCAAGGTCAGCTCTAGCACAGCCAAAGTGGGAGACAGAAGGTCATTGCACATTTCAATTTATCACCCAGCTGCTTTCCCCTCCCTCTTCTGAACTTCCTGGGGTTTTCCCCCACTTCTCCCCACATTCCTGGGTTGCCTGTGTTTCCTCACTGCTCTGTGCTGTCCTCATTGCTGGCTGAGCCCGGCCCTGGGTTTTTCTGGGGTGGTGTGGCTGGGCTGGGTGTCCTGGGGCTGTGTGAGCATCCAGCTGCTCACTGGCAGCTGGGCATGCTGTGCTCCAGGCTGGAATCCTCTCAGTGCCTGCCCACTCACTTCTGTGGGACAGGAATTGCAGCAGGAGCAGGAATGGGCTCAGGAGTGTTTGACTTGTCTGCTCTGGAGTGCTGGCTCTGGAACAGGGCTGAGCTTTTGATGGCTATAGACTGTAGCCATGATATTTTCTGAAAAATCCTTTCCTTAGGATTTTTTTCTCCTGAGAAGCTGAGGGGCCTCAGGAACAAAAAGTAAACAATGGTTATCTGCTGCAGTGGAATGCAACAGGTGCATCTGTGATTGGTCTCATGTGGTTGTTTCTAATTAATGGCCAATCACAGTCAGCTGGCTTGGATTCTCTGTCCAACACACAAGCCTTTGTTATCATTCTTCTTTCTTTTTCTATTCTTAGCTAGGCTTCTGATGAAATCCTTTCTTCTACTCTTTTAGTATAGTTTTAATATAATATATATCATAAAATAATAAATCAGCCTTCTGAAACATGGAGTCAGATCCTCATCTCTTCCCTCATCCTCAGACCCCTGTGAACACCATCACAGTAGACAGAGATATTTGGAATAAATGAGAGGAGTGAAAAGCCTGGGAAAGCTTGGCACCAATCTTAAGGTCTGTTCCAAAGTGAGAAGAACTCTTCTGCAAGGAGAAATAATCTCCCCAAGTTCAGTGGGGACAGGACAAGCCTTGAGGAGCTTTGGGTGTTGTAGGGACATTGAGGTCAGACCTGTAGGCATGAGGTAAGCCAAGGGATGGGCTGTGAAATCATCAATGGATGTTTTTTAGAGTTAGGTGAGCATCTGTCAGGGATGGCTTAAGGAGAGTTGATTTTTGCCTCAGGGCAGAGGGATGGATGAGGTGACCTTCCAGCCTGATTTGATAGGATTTAATGCTTGTTGGGAAGGCTTTGTTTTCTTTTTTTTTTTCCTCCCTAACTTTTAGGTACAGGGAGGAAAAAGAAGGACAGATCTGGTGGATTCTTGAAAGAAACTGTTTTTAATTTAGTCACCAAGAATGATCTGCAGCTGCCAGGGAAATGAAAAGCAGATTATGCAAACTCAAGACTTTCCCTAACAATGGGAGCAATGTTATTGCAACACATAAAAGCCTGAGCAGAGAATTAGGGGTATCTATCAACTTTAATATGTTCAATTTAAAAAGGAACAGGTTGCACCAACAATTTTTTTTCCTACTTAATGAGGCCCATTCATAAGTAGAATAACAGGATTTGCCTGTCACCCAGAGGAAATCATGCCATGTGTATTTGTACTTTGGTGCAAAACTTGTGTTGATCGCAGTGATTTAAAACTTTTCCCAGCCCAGCTGCAGTCAGTTTGATGTCAGGATCCTTTCATCTGGAGACAGATGCACCCTTGGTAGAATCCTCAACACGTCTCTGTCTTTGTTCAGTCTCACAAAGTACCAGCTAAAGATTAAAAATAAAAGTATACATGGATTATTGCATGTTACTCCTCAGAGATAACTGCTGTGAGGTAAGATTTGACTTACCCAAGACCTGGTAGCAGATTGTAGAAGAATCTCTAGTGCATAATGTGGATTTGGCCTTTTGCAGTTCTGTTCTGTCTGTGTTGGTGGGTGCTGGGCACAGCCTGTGCTGCTCCCCATGTCCTGAGCCATTCCTGTGCTGTAGGACTGAAGAGGGAAAAGGGTTTCTGTGTGAATTGGGTGAGTGTGAGGCTGGAGGCAGGACCTGTGTCCATTCTGGAGTGCAGATAGAGGCTGCTGCCACTGAGTTCCCCCTGCCACATTTCCCTTCATAAGCACAAGGTGGCCTCGATGGGCAGGCAGAAAGGCAGGGAGCTCCCAGGGTGGGATGGGGATGGCAGGAGGATCCTCTCTGGCCTTGGAATGGTTCTGCTTCCCCTGTCTGCTGTACCTCCCTCTGCCTGCAAGGAAAATCCTCACACTGCACTGGGATGGTTTCCCCCATCTGCCCTCCTTGTGTCCTTGGAGTCCTCACACATCATCAAGAAGGAGAAAGTCACAGCAATGCCATGAGGATAATAATCCCTGGTACAGAGGAATGAGGTCCCTCATTCTGGAGCTCCTTGTGTTTTCAAAGATGGGAATATCTTTAAAATATGGAATATCTTTGAATAGGGAAAATCTCAATTCACAATTAAATCCATGCTAATTTTTAATGAAATCCAACAGAGATAGCCAAGCCTGGACGGAAGGAAACAACTGACAGAAATAGGCTGCTCCATGAATTAAGTGCTGTTGGGATGTGCAGATTTGGAAACTGGGACCTTTTTATTTACCAGAGCAACTCTTGTGAATGCATGGATGAATACAAGCAGGTCATCATCAAGGAGGTGACAGTGACAAAGTATTGGTAAGCAAATCTGGGAAAGGAGGGCTCAGAGAGATCAAGTGAAAGAAATTTTGCATTTCTCTAGATACAGAGGTGAGAAAATGAGAAATTTGATCTTTCTATTATAATCGACATAAAGAATTACAGGGCAGCCAAAGGGCACAGAGCTAAACAAAGCTGTTCCCTTTAAGTTTATTTCAAATGTCTCTCTGCTTCAGCACTGTGTCCTTCAAGACCTTCTCTCTATAATTGCATGTGGCAGCCTCTTTAGAGCTGGGTGCCAACTGCTGCTCCAAAACAGACACAGAAATCAACAGGCAAGAAAGGGCATTGCAGCAAGTCCTTAGGAGGGATGCTGCTCCTTTGTTTCAGGTCAGTAAAGGGGGTCAGGAAAAGCCACTTGGTCCAGGGCACTGCTCTGAGGCTGAACATGGGCAGCACTCAAAGCTCAATCCCTGTAATAACTCTCCCTCCCTGAGCTTCCATTAAAGCCCTGACCCTGGAGGGAGCACAAATGGCATTTTTGCCCTGCCCCACCTGCCTGCTCAGCCAAACTGACCTTGTGGCTGGGCAGGGTGGGACCAGGGGCTCATTCAAAGGGTTTGGGCAGCACTGGGGCTGCACCCCACTGCTGCAATATCCTGGGCTGGGGGGGAGCCAGAGCTGAGCTCAGCACCCCCTGCAGCTGTGGGAGCATCAAAGGGCTCATCCTCCCTCTGCCACCTTGGGCTTTGCCTGGTGAATGCAGAGCAGCCCTGTCTGCCCCTCTGAGCCGTGCACAGACAAGCTCAGACTTTGCTGGGAAGGTGGAAATGTTTTCTTTGTCAGGCCTGAGCTCCTCTGACCCTGCACAGGTGGTTGGGATGTCCTGGCTTGCCCCTGAATGGGTGCCAGGGAAGTGATTTGGGGTTGGCAGCTCTGTGCAAGGAGCTCCTGGAGATGTTTGGGATTTTGTCCCTCACTTTTTTTCCTTACAGTGAATGGAAAAGTTGGTGGGGTGATTTTCTCTCTGCCCCTTTTGTTTTTTCCATTATTGAGGCAGACATGGGGAAAAGGATCTTTTAGGAATTCTGGTTGCAGCATTCCTTTCTGATGTTGACAGAAATTATTAGGGCTTGCCCAAAGAATCCAGTATTAATACAAAGTCAGACAAACTCCCATTATTTCTCTTGGAATTTCTTAATGCTGTCCATTCACTGAAGTTCAGCTTCATTGATTAGCACTGCTCAGCCTAAATCTTGTATTCCTGAAGTGCAGAAAAGCCCTCAGTGCCAGAGGCTTTTTCTGCTGCCTTCCCAAGTGATTTTCCCATATTGTGCAGCAGGAGGAATGTCATCCAAAGATGTTAATCCCTTTTGAGATGTGCTCTAAACAAGTGTGTGCAAAACACGGGGAAAATGAAGCAATACATTATTTTGCATTTAATTTTCCATCCCTATTGTCTTGTAGCCCTGTTGGAATGCTTGACATAACACACCTCCACAGCTTGTCCACTGAACATCTGTCAGTCAGTCCTTACATTCACTTCAGAGAGCACTCAGAGCAGAAAGAAAATGTTCTCAAATGTGCAGAATGTCACTTGCAAAAGAATGAATATTTTTTCTGTGGTTGCCACAGTGAGAGCAGGGCACTGCTGCTCTCATTCCAATGTTCAGAATGCTGAGTGCTTCCCCATCAGGGCAAATTGTGGAGGGCAACAGCAGAGCAGTGACTGTCAGCTCTCCATGTTCCCAACTCAGCCCTGGAGTTTCAATCCTATTGATTTCCTTAACAGAAAACATCTTGATGATTTTTTCCCCACTATCATCTGGATTATATTCATTGCAGAAATTTCTGCCCTCAGACCTGAAGGGTTCTCACTGCCATGCTCCATCTGCTGAACCTGGCTTGTTCTGCATGGCAGCATTGGATTTTCAGGTTGGGAAATTCCCATCTCCATGTCATGAGGCTGTTCCTTGGAGAGGGCTCCCTTTGAAAGGACACAGAGGGCTCTGTCAGAGCACTGCCTCCTTCTAATCATTGATTTCCAGGTTTCACCATTCAGCTTGAGCTTCTTCACAGCTTAACATCTTCCCCGGTTGTTTCCAGATCAAAGATCTGAAAATGCAGCAACAGCACCCACGTTTGCAGAATGTGTGTGTGGGTTCCTTTTGTTCTGCTGTCTGTTCTGTGTACCAGAACCCCACACACCCTGTGTTAAGATGGGTATTAAAAGCAGGAGGTTCAGAAAGTGCCTGTACCACTCCCAGCCTTCAGGACAGAGCAGGGCAGTGTGTCTGTGATGTCCCAGGATCCCCATCCCTAATTCAGGATATGTGACTCACAATTAAACGTTTATTTGGCAATTCAAGAGCAGGTGCTGCTTTAATGGTTTGCAATAATTCCCATTCACGGAATCACAAAATTATTTGACTTGGAAATGGCTTTCAAAGATCATCCAGCCAAACCTTCCCTGCCAACCACCTTCCACTGTCCCAGGTTGCTCCAAGCCCCATCCAGCCTGGCCTTGGACACTTCCAGGGATGGGGCAGCCACAGCTTCTATGGGCAACCTGTGCCAAGCCTCACCACCCTCACAGGGAGCAATTTTTTCCCAATATCTGATCTGAATTTACCATCTTTCTGTTTAAAACCTGCACTTCCTGATGAATTGTCCCATTTATCTTTCCTGTAGCCTCCTTCAGGCACTGGAAGGGGCTTTTTATTGTAGTGTACATAAATGCCATAGCATGATGAAACTTAGTGGGTAGGATTTTTCCACAGACTTTACCCCTTCAATCTTCATTTGATTCTTTACCCAGAAAGAGTAAAAAAACCAGAATAGTGAATAGGTCCATAACAGTGCAATGTTTGATTTCTCAGGCCTAAAGCACAAATAGGAGTGCAGGGTGAAGGCTGTCCTTGGTGGTTCTGATCTGCTGGCACTGGGGGAATTCTGGGCTGGGAGCAATTGCTGTGGCCCATTGGTTCCCCTCCCTTCCCTGCATCTCCAGCCTGGCTGGGTGCCAGCAATTAGAAATTAATTGAGAAGCTTTCAAAATGCATCTCTCTCCCATTCCTTCTGCTCTGTTTAATCCTCTCAGGATCCCAGCAGAATTCTGCACAGGGGATTTTGCAGTTGTTTGTGTCTGCTCAGTGCGTGCAGTTAAAGCAGGTGTCTCAGCAGAGTGGGGCTCTTTCTTTGGGCAGGGAGGGACTCACTTCTCTTGCTTTTCTCTGCTGCTCTGTCCTCCTGGGCGCTCTGTTCTGGCACAAACTGGGATGGCACCTGCCTGCACAAGCATGTCCAGGTCCAGAACCTGCACTGATCTTGATTGTGTGGAGAGCAGGACATGGATCTGCAACACTGGCAGGTGTTTCTGTGCTTTTCCCTTACCTCAGCTTAATATTGAATTTTGTTGCTGTTGATAGCCTGTTGATATTGATTCTGGGTTTTCCCAGGAGCAGGGAGAAGGTTTCTTCATCTCCTCACTGTCTCCTGGCCATTTCTGGGTGCACCTGTATCTGGATTGTGGCATCCTTTGCCTGAGGAGCCCTGATCAGTGACCACCATTTTACCCAGCAGTAGCCAAAAATGCAACACTAGAGCCAGGCAGTGCCTCTCTAGGGCCAGAGATCCCCCTCTGCTTTGTAAATCTTCCCCCTGACCTGCAAACCACTCCTTGCTATTATGATCATTCCTCAGTTCCAGATTTATTCCCTGCATCCAGCGGGGAGAGCAAACAGCCACCCACCCTCTCCCTGCAGCTTCTCCCCTGGCTCTGCATCACCCCGTCCTCCTGTCCTGCTGCTTTTGTCCAGCCATTCCAGAGTGCCAGGGGAGGCTCAGGAGTGTGTGGAACCATCATTTCCATCCTCTGCCAATTCCATGGAGTGTGGGTCAGACCCCAGGTTAGTGCTGTCGCAACTCCTGTGGGTGTTGGGAGGTTCAGCCCAAGGAAGAACTGTTTGAGCACAAGCATTTAAATGCCTGGTAAGGGAAAAACAAGAAAGTGCTTTGCCATTTAGACCAGGATGCTCCCTAGCAAGGGGGAAGATGTCTTGATCGGGGTTTGAAAGCACAGACCAGGCATGGCCCCCCTCAGCCTTCGTCCTGGCTGCTCAGGAGTGCCTGGGATGGTGAGGAAGCAGCTTTGGGGCATTTTGCTTTTCCCCCTTTTGTTCCAGTTCCCCAGCCCATTTACCAGTGCAGAACCTGTTTGCATGGGTTTAGTGCTCACCTCTGGTAAAGCTCATCAAGAGATTTATTAAAGTAATGTATTTACATCATGGTCTGTCAGGTGTCAATAAGCAGAATAAAGCGCTCAGACACTGCAGTTACAGAGATCCAGCAATTAAAGCATTTGATGAAAGTATTTTATGGGGGTATATATTACCATTTGGTTCAATTATTCTGCCATTAAACATTAAGAATAATTGAACCAAATGGTGCCTGATAGAAGGAATACATCTGCTCTGATGAATTCCTGCCAAAAGGCACTTGGAATCTTAGTACAAGCATTTTGTCAACCAAGATAACAGTATTTTTCTCTCCAGCTGATAAAGCAGGGCTTTTGAATCTTATTTATGACGTATAAATTGGCTAATTTGTTACTAATATCAAACAGCCCATAAGAATCAGGCAGTGTAATAGCTAACAAAATACTGACAGCTTCATCACTTGCTGACTGCATGGAGTACAATATATGCTCAATTAATAGAGAGTGCAATTATCACAGAAACTGTGAGCAACAGCTAATTATACAGAAGCCAATCAAAACCAGCCCAAAGCAAGGCAGAATCTATTTCAAGAAACCTGAGATTTTTTTCTCTCTCTCTTTTTACTTTTTTTTTTTTTCTGCTCTCCATATTTTCCCCACCTCCACAAGAGAAAAGATGAGGTGGCACCAACAGGAAACAAAAGGCAAGTTCCTGTCCGTAACCCATATTGTCCAACTTCCAATAGCACAGGTTCCAATTTCCATGTGAAACAGAAAATCCCAGTGTTTTGCTGTTTAAACACATTGCAATTTTGGTGTAACAAGGGATAACCAAACCACAGCTGCATCCTTTCCCCAGGGCGTGAGAGAATTGCACCCAGGGACAGTTTAAAGGAGATTTAAGAGAAAATAACATCTTGACATGTATTTTGAAAAAAAAATTATGTGTTCAAGGGAGTGCCCTCTGGGAAGGGCAGATTTTAATTATGGGATAAATAAAGCACTTGGCTTGTTAAATTCCTGATGGTCTCTTAAATACTCCGTGGTTGCTGAAGTGGGAGGTCAATCTGCTGCTTTCACTGAAGCTGAAGGAAAAAAAAGTCTATATGAAAACACGGATTTAATGGATTTTCCTTGGCCTTGATTTCCTGTAGCTCTCATACTCTGGGAAATGTTTGTCAGTCTTGGAAATATCCAAAAATATGAAAATCTGAAGGAATTAAAAACAAAAAAACAACAAAAAAACCATTAGAGGCAAATATTGTGAAGGGCCAAGCATTCTCCATTGTTTCAGAAACTGAGAATATTTTAAATTATCCCAGTTGTATTCAGAAAATAAACAGTCATTCCTGACCCTGGAATTATTTAATTTTCCATTAATGGGGGTTTTATTAGATACGTTGATCTTTTACATCCCACCACATTTAAAGACCGCGAAATTAAATGTAACACAAAAATCCCCAAAAAAGCAACCAAACAAAAAATACCAACCAACCAAAACCAAAAAACCCAGCCTTAAACCACCTAAAATCCATGATCTGGCAGCACAGGTAGCTTTCTGCTCAGTAGAGTCCTTTCTGGAATTAGAAAAAATATTTTACAGGTAACTGGGAAAGGGACTTGTTTTTTTTTTCCCCTCTGAGGAAAATAATCTGCACTTGAAGTACTGTGGTTGAAGACTTATTTTTGCTCTTGAAGATAAATGACCATTTGGAATGGAAGTTATTCACTGAAAGTTAGGAAATAGCAGTTTATACTGAAGTCAAAGGAGTATTGTCCTGGTTTGATTGATTCATATGACAAAACCTGAATTTTCCTGTGGTAGAGCCAATGCCTGGTAGTTGTTTTTTTATTTTTCCTGGATTTTTTTGCTGCTGTTTTTCTGTTTTGATAAAAAGGCTTTGGATGCCTGAATTGTACTCAACATGTGATGTTGTATTTTGGAAGCTGCTCTGTGTCCTTGATTGGACAAGAAGCTGTTGGGTTCCAAGGGATTTCAGAGAGACGTGCAGTCAACATTTTTCTTTCCTTATTTACTTTTTTGTTTGTTTTTAATTTTATACTGAGTTATTCCTTGAATTTGCTGGCTGCAAACCCCTCTAGCTCCCAGGCTGCATCTCTGCATCCATGCATTCTGTGCTTGGTGAAAAACAAGGTTGTTTACCCACGGAGGATGTGATCAATGCAGGCCCAGCTCTGCAAACGCATCCCACAGCAGGACAGCACTTCAGCGTGTGCTGTGCTGTGAGCAGGGATGGAAGGGAGCAGCTGTGCTCCCTGAGCAGCCATGGATAGGTGCTGATGGGGTTTTGTAGCTCAGTTTTATCTCTGAGGGGTTTATTTGACTTTCCCCTGCTTCCAGCTGTATCGTAATGGGGTTTGTTTCTCACACCAGCCTGGGAGAGCACCTTGTCCCCCTGGATCTTGTTCTCAGAGCTGTCACCCTGCTTTAGGATTACACCCTGGTGCTGTTTTTGCTGGAGAGCTGGTTCTGGTAAGCTGCACCCCTGATCCTACCTGTGGGATCCCATTCACAGTTTAGGGTGTGCCTGTGACCGTGTTCACAGGGGTTTTTGAATTGGGGAAGAGATGAGGATCTGACTCCATGTTTCAGAAGGCGTGATTTATTATTTTATGATATATATTACATTTAAACTATACTAAAAGAATAGAAGAAAAGGTTTCATCAGAAGGCTAGCTAAGCTAAGAATAGAATAGCAAAGAATGATAACAAAGGTTTGTGGCTCAGCTCTCCGTCCAAGACAGCTGGGCTGTGATTGGCCATTAATTAGAAACAACCACACGAGACCAATCACAGATGCACCTGTTGCATTCCACAGCAGCAGATAACCATTGTTTACATTTTTTTCCTGAGGCCTCCCAGCTTTTCAGGAGGAAAAATCCTAAGGAAAGGATTTTCCATAAAAGATGTCTGCAACACGTGCCCACCCCGTGTGCGCATCATCCCTCAAAGCACATCCACAGGGCTCAGTGACCCTCCCAGGGAGCTGAACATCTGCTCCAGGCCCTGGCAGGGCTGGGATTTCGGAGATAAATCCAGTGCTCCCCTGTGGCTGGGTTAGCCACTGCCAGCCCCTGTGTGGCTGCTCCTGCAGATGGCTCTGAGCAGGGAGGGTGTCACAGACATCTTTTTATGAAAATCCTTTCTTTAGGATTTTTTCCTCCTGAGAAGCTGGGAGGCCACAGGAACAAAATGTAAACAATGGTTATCTGCTGCTGTGGAATGCAACAGGTGCATCTGGGATTGGTCTCATGTAGATGTTTCTAATTAATGGCCAATCACAGTCAGCTGGCTTGGACTCTCTGTCCAAGCCACAAACCTTTGTTATTCATTCCTTTCTATTCTTAGCTTAGCTAACCTTCTGAGATGAAACGTTTTCTTCTATTCTTTTAGTTTGGTTTTAATGTAATATATGTCATAAAATAATAAATCAGCCTTCTGAAACATGGAGTCAGATCCTCATCTCTTCCCTCACCATAAGGCCCCTGTGAACGCTGTCACAGGAGGGCTCCCCTGCAGGGGCACCAGAGCTCAGGGCTCAGCCCCTTCAGCCCCCTCAGCCCTGAGCTCTGCAGTGCTCCTGAGCACCAGCAGCAGCCACAAAGCTGTGTGGATGGGCAGTGCTGCCCATGGGAAGGGCACTGGGGTGCTCTCCACACCTGCCCTTTGTTCCTGGCTCCCAGCTGGCCTCCTGGGGTACCAGGAACAAAACCTCCTTTTATTTCTTTTTACCTCTCTTTGCTATCTGCCAAATGACATTGGTTTCTTTTTGTAAATCCCATGGCTGAAGAGTGATATTCCTATTTACTGCTGTATGAAATTCACCATTGTTAGCTTATTCAATGTCATTTTCCCATGATTTAAAAAATACCCTTAGTGGTTGCATTTATTTTCTTCAGACCTTTCGAGCTGTGAAGCCTTTTCATTTTCTCTGACAGCTATTTAAATCTAGCTTTTTTCAGTTGCTGGCATAAACTTCCAAAGCAGAATAATGTTGGCACACTAGGCTAAATAGCTATTGGATGCTCAATGTCTTTGCACTTGCAAGTTCTCCAAGAGAACTCCTCTAAACTCCAGAATGAGTTTTTCTCGCTCCGTTTATGACTAATCACATGAATCCTCTTCTCTGGCTCTGATGCTGATCTTGCAGCATTTCTGTGCTCTTCCTGAGACACAGATTGGCAGAGCAGCACAGACTGGGATGGGCAATAATGCTCCCAAGCATCCAGCCCCCTGTTCCACCTCTGCCAACAGAAATTCCAGGGCTGTTACAATTTGCATGGAGGTTTGAAGTGTTGAAAGGATTGGGAAATCTTCAGCAAAAGCAAAACCAGGTTTTCCCAAACATTTCTCCCCTTGCCTGGTGCCTGGACAGAGCAGAGAGGAGAGGCCAGGCCTGCTCCAGACTCCTCTGCAGGCAACCCAAAGGAGAGCTGAGAGCCTGGATGGGTTTCCTGGGCACAGAAAGGGAAAAGTGCTGTGAGCAGGGAGGAGAAGAGTGTAAATGTTGTGTGGGGCTGCTGTGACAGTTGTTTTACTCCTGGTGCAGCTCAGAGCTGGTCTCTGCAGTGTTTCATAGCTGAGAATTGTAAAGTGGGGACTGAATTTAATTTCCTCTTTGAAAACAGTGTTCCACTGGGTGTGACAGTGGTCACAGGGGTTCTTGGATGAGGGAAGAGACGAGAATGTTGACTCCATGTTCAGAAGGCTTGATTTATTATTTTATGATATTTATATTACATTATAACTATACTAAAAAGAAATAGAAGGAAAGGTTTCCTCAGAAGTTAGCTAAGCTAAGAATAGAAAAGAATTAATAACAAAAGGCAGCTCTCTTGGACTCTGTCCGAGGTCACTCGGCCTTGACTGGTCCTTAATTATAAACATCCAAGATGGGCCAATCAAAAATCCACCTGATGCATTCCACAGCAGCAGATAACCATTGCTTACATTCTGTCTCTGAGGGCCCAGCTTCTCAGAAGGGAGAAAAATCCCAAGAAAAGATTTTTCACAAAAGATGTCTGCGACAACTGGGTGCTTCCCCAGCTGGGAAGGACCAGACAGGGCATTTTCCTGCCTAAATGAACCCCAGTTCATTTATCTACCTGCACATGAGTCTGAGCATCACTCTAAGCAGGTGCTAAAGCTTTGCTGGGTCAGAGCTAGTAAAGTTCTGAATGCTTTCCAGCAAAAAGGGAACAGAATCTTTAATCCAGACACTCATTAGCACTGCCACTGTTTGTCAGGAACACCTTGCAGCTCTCTCTGCTCCATTCACGTTTGATATTCGTATTTCCACAAAAATCTTTTGTCCTATGGTCAAACCTCTCCCAAGGTTCAGGGCCTTGGCTGATTCTTTGGGTTGTCTTCTCCTGTCTGGACATGAAGACGTATGAGTGACCCAGCCAAGTGCTAATCAAGGCTTGAATGGCTCCCAGGATCCCTCCTGTTCATTTTGAGTTGGGAATATATCAACCACAGAGCAAAACCGTGTTCCTCAGCAGTGTGTCACAATGATTGGTTGTATGGGTGTCACAATTCTGCAAGAAATACAGTAAGTTCTGTTCCATTGTCAGGAGTGCAGCCTCATGGGGAGGCATTTGTAACTAAAACTGTTGCTCATTTGCAGAATCTGTAAGAAGAATGAAACCTTGACTGGAAATATGCTGGAAAGCTGTCGTAATAAATTTGACATAATATGCATGACATGGATGGATAGATCATTGTTTGCCAGGCCTGGCAAATAAAACTGGTGTTGTGTAGTCAGAATTACAGGGGGAGAGAAACATTGTTCTACAGGGCAGGTTTCAGAGAGGAACCAAATCTGAAACAGCTATATATTTTACTTGGGCTGAAATTGAATAATAAAAAAGGCTTGCTCAGAAATCTTACTGTGCCTGGGAACACACATTGCCTTTTTTTGTTCTTGTGAACTTCTAAGAAAGTTTCCTACTCATAAATAGAAGCACCTGCTTTCTTTTTAATGTTATTAAAAGATATTGAAGAAGCTGGAGTGAGATACCTAAGAAAGAAAGCAGAGAATCAGCAGTGCAGTGTTGTACCAGGGAGAGTTTTGGGACAAGCATTTTAAATTTCACTTCAGATATCTTGCTGCCATTCTTGGTGCTCTGCAAATTCCCTTTGTGTCTTTGGCAAATTGCTTATTCTCTTTGGCCTGTGTTTTCAAAAGTCATCCTGAGGTTTGATGTTTGCATTTCCAGCTGGGGAGCTCCTGGAGCATCTGTGTGAAATAAATAAAATGTCTGCAGCAGTTCCACTGTGGAGTTTTGTACCCTACCATTGATCTGTCTGCAGCTCTCAAACCAGGATTATGTCTTATTATGTGCAGATGTAATTTTTAGCCCAAACCAAACCTGAGCAGTTAGATGATGTGTAGCATTTACAAGTGCACACACTCTTGGTAAAGTACTGCAATGATGGGTAAAATAAATTAATTAGAATAGCTGGGAACTGAAGCTTGCAAAAACAGGCTAGAATTTTGAATTTTATTGTAGAAAATAACAATTTCCTGCTCTGGAGATTTTAGCAAAATATCCCTGGAATGCAGTACCACTTCTGGCGTGGACAGGGCTTGGTTCTGAAGTGTGCTCTGGTATTTACACTTTGCTTTAAAAAGCAGCTGTGGGTGCATCCCAGCCACAGCCAGACTCCAGCTGTGAGATTTAGGGCAGCAGTTTTCCAAAGTTCTGAAGTGAACTAGGCTTCAAAGACATCTCTGAACTGTCTGTGTGTTTTCTGGGAGCAGTTGCCTCTCACCAGGGCAAGATGGGCTTGCAGCAGGCAGCTCTGTGAGAGCAGGGACAGCTGGAGGACAGAAAATGTTCTTCCCAGAGGAAGTTCAGGAGCTATTCTTCCCAAAGGAAGGGCAGATTCATTTTGGCCCCAACAGTAAGACATGCAGAATCTAAGCAAGCATGGAAATTGCCCTCATTAAGCAGCAAAGCAATTTGCTGAGAGCAAACCGCAGCTGATGAGATCTGGGGAGAGGTGAGGTCACTCCTGGAGTGCTGGAAGCAGGAAAACACCCATGGCAATGCTCAGTGGGCAGAGGCAGGCACAGACTCCCTCTCTCTGCCCTCTGGTGCTGATGGGGGGCTCTGGGGCTGTCAGTGCTGCCCAGCCCACACAGGACATCATTGCTATTCCTGACTTGGGGCTCTGTGCTGCTTTGACACCAAGGGAAATGCATCAGTAAAAGAGAGGCTTGTTTTGCCTGTTGATTTTTTCCTGTTGGTTTTTTCCTGTTGATTTCTACATTAGGGAGCATGGTGTGAAAAGCTCTTTTTTACCTTGGAGCAAAATTCTGTGGAAATATCCAGATGTTCAGGCAGGAAGACTCTGTGTGCTGCCCCAGTCTTTACAGGTGTCTGTGGTGGTGTTCACAGGGGTCCCAGGATGAGGGAAGGGACGAGGATCTGACTCCATGTTTCAGAAGGCTGATTTATTATTTTATTATATGTATTATTTTAAAATTATACTAAAAGAATAGAAGAAAGGATTTCATCAGAAGGCTAGCTAAGAATAGAAAAAGAAAGAATGATAACAAAGGCTTGTGTGTCAGACAGAGAGTCCGAGTCAGCTGACTGTGATTGGCCATTAATTAGAAACAACCACATGAGACCAATCCCAGATGCACCTGTGGCATTCCACAGCAGCAGATAACCATTGTTTGCATTTTGTTCCTGAGGCCTGCTCAGCTTTTCAGGAGGAAAAATCCTAAGGAAAGGGTTTTCCATTAAAGATGTCTGCGACAACCACATCATGGTGCAGTTCAGGGCTCAGCTGGGGCAATCAGCCCTCTGGAAGGGGCTGCACCCAGGAGAGCGGCTTTGCAGGATCCACCTTTCACAGCCTCCTCCCTGCTTGCTGGAGGAAAAGGGATCTGTGCTGGCCATCAGCCCCTGTTTGTCAGTGCCCAGACCCCAGACAGCTGCTGACAGAAGGACAAGGCTGCCAGGACAGCTGCATTTACACCTCTGGAATGTTTCATGCTGCAGGTTTCTCTCCTTATGAACCAAATTTTTGGTCTTAGCAAGGGGACTAAGAAGCCACCCAGGCAGTAACTGCATGGGAAGCCAGAGGACAGCTCCCTTTGTGCCTGGATAGTGGCCACCATCTCCCCAACTGCCCAACAGACACAGGGTCAGAGAGGCTTTTTTAGCAGCACAGGCTGGTTTTGATGTGCCCATGGAAGACTGGGAGAGATAAATGTTGTTGTACTCTCACCAACAAGCTGTCTGTGTGGGGATGAAGGTCACCTTGCAACAACTCAGAGCAATTATCTGGAGGAGGTTAGATCTCTGTCCTCTGCCTTCATATTATTCTCATAAACTGCATTTTTGGCATCACTTAGAAGCCAGGAACATATCAAACCTGCATGTGTCAAATGCAATTGACATCAAATACCTTTCATCGAGCCCCAAGCCTCTTGGCATCTTTTGAGCTCTGCACCCAGGAAAGTGGCTTGTCAGAGATGATTTTTCCAACTGAGGAAGCAAGTAGCATAATGAGACAGTGTAGCTTCAGCACACACCTTCCAACAAGTTTCCCAACCGCTCAGAAAGCAAAACATGAGCCTGAATAGTAATTAGCCCATGAAGGAAGCTGGGGATGCAAGAAAAGTATGAGCTTGTGTTTATGGCCCCTCATTACCATTCCCTAAAAACATTTCTGCCTGCATTTCCCATTTTCAACAGCCAAGATCATAGAATTACAGAAACAGAAACACAAAACAAAAAATCCAGCTGTGTCAAGCAGCCCAGGCATGATCACTGCAGGAAATTACAGATGTGCCAGGTGCTGTGCAGATGTGCTGAGCACCCAGGAGAGCCCTGGAGCTGCTCACCGAGCTGCTGCCTCTGGGTTTCACAGCAATCAGGAGGGATTTTTCCTCCATCCAGGATCAGAGGGGAATGCCCACCAGTTTCTGCACAAGGTGGATTTGCTCACAAATTACTTTTTTGGGGTTTTTGCATTTTTTCTCCAGAGCAGCAGAGGGTGAGCACACAGGCACCAGATACAAGGGTGTTGTCAAAGATGTAGAGGACCTGGTAACGAGGCCCCTTTTTCTGATGTCAGCTCTGGGTTCCCAGGTGATGGAACTCAGCTGTGCTGAGTTTTCAAGGGTTGCCTGTTATAAAAGCTGAACTCCAGAAAGGCAGCTTGAGGTGTTGGATGCTGCTTTAAGGGCTCTCTGAGCTGACTGGAACAAGTCAGCCTTGCTCTGGATAGTCATAGGTCTCAAAATGCCTGAACTACATATAATACAGGTATTTTCCTTTTTTCTTTGTATTTTCCCATTATTTTTTCCTTCTGAACTCACATTGTTTCAGTATTTATCAAATATTGAAATATTGCTCCTTTGATATTATTGAATATTGAAATATTATTCCTTCTCTTCACACATGCTCAGATAAAATATCAGAGAAGAGTTTTTATCTTTCTTTCATGGTCATTTTTGAGGTTCTTTATATGGGTTTATTTTCTTATTTAAGACTTGACTCAATTCTCCAAGGATAAACCTTTCATGACTCACCTTCCTTGCCTGATTTATGTGGAACCAATCATTGCATTATCTTCTCTAATTACCTATTATCTTTATTAACTTTTATTTTCCAAGATAAAAAATATGTATGTTTACAAAAGTGCTTGGCAGTGCTGGAAGATAAAGATGGGAAAAGGAATGAGAATTAACACAGTTTTCTGGACAGTCATTTGTGAAAACATTCATTTACACGAGGCTCCAGCAGAACTTGACTTGGAAGAGTTCTCAGTAAGAGATAAATATTGGAAAAAATTTTATTACATTTTAGTAATGGCACACTGGAAGCTGGGCTTCCCCCAGAAGAGTAGATTTAGCAATTAGCACAGAAATTTGTGGATAGATTGGCTTTGAAACTGCCCAAGCCTCAGGCAAAGTCCACAATGGCCCTGGCCTGCTCCCACCTTGCAGTGCTCACAGAAACCCTGACTGCCCTGCTGCTGTGACCTGCTCATTCAAAAAGCCACCAGAAATCGCTTTGCCCTTGCCTTTCCCCACTCATCAAAGGTTCTTTCTTCTCTGCCCTCCTCAAAGCCTAAAACCAGAAGGAAATTATGCATTCTCCCTAATTAATGTGGTGACTTTTACAGAAATAATTTGTGTCTCCGTGTCCTTCACTGCTGTGAGGCTCCTGTGCTCATTGGGTTTGCTCCTTTCCGGTCTGAAATGTTCGGCTGCTGCTTCCAGAGGTGGCCAGAACTGTGCTGAGCACTCCCAAGGGTCAGATGCTGAATTTCCAGAACTGGTGGGGTCTGAGTTTCTGCTGGGAGGAAAGGAACAGGGAAGGAAAATCCCAGCCCTGATGTCCAGCGTCACCCAACACCTCAAACACCACCAGCAACCACTGGGGTGCCTTCCACGTCCTTGCTGATTATTTATAAGATTGTTTTTGTATAAAAATAGCTTGCAGGATCTGACTCAAGCTGAGAGCTGCTAATAAGATGCTGAATGAGCAATTGTTTAATGGTCTGACACAGTGGAAATTATTGTTTTCCCTGCTTCATGCTGTTAGCACTGATCCATCAAGGTTTGATGAGGTGGAGCTGCAGGTCCCTTTCAGACGTGCTCAAACTTTCTTTTTCCCAGGGGATGAGAGGTGTGTGCCCTGACCTGATACAAAATCTACACTAAAAACCACAAATTTCCTGTATCAGCCATTAAATGGGCAGTGTTTAAGCAGCAGTTGTGTTCTGAAATGCTCCTTCAAGGACTCGTTGGATCAGTTATGTTAAAATTGCACAGCAATAGTGTCTGTAATAGACTTGTGCTGGGAGTGGAACTTGCCCTCCTTAATGTATTCATGGAAAGCTACAGCTGTGGGTTTTGCTTTTATTCAGGTCAAGCAGGGGGAATCACTGCTGAATCAATGTACCTAACTCCTCCAACGCCCAAATTTACAAAGAATACATTCCTTCTAAAATTTCTATCTGCTTTTTTTTTTTATTCAGTCTCACCAGAGCAAATTCACATAAGGTGAGCTTCTAAAAATACTGATTTTCTGCTCCCCTTGACTGCACAAGATATTCAAAAATTAATGGAAAAGTGACACCCGTCTGGCTTCCAGGGCATCACATTTATGACTGCATAAATTCTCCCAGGTCAGCTCAAAACCAGTTCAGGGTTAAAATCTCATCTAGTCACCTAGATTAAAAACTAATTTCTCCAAAGTATATCCTATATTAGAGCCTTTTCATGCAAATAAATAGCCAAGGGCCTCATTCTCTCCTTCTCTATTAGTTGTGCATGTCATGAATTTGAACAGAACATTTTGTCCTGTACTCTAATTACATGCATTATAAAGAAAAATCTATTCCTTGCATACATATTATTAGGAGCAGTGTGGAGGCACCATTCCATCAGGGTGGCCGTCATGGTGGCTCATGCTGATATTGACACTTTAATCATTTTGTTTCATAGGAGATTAAAAGTCATATGATGGCTGCTCCTCTGTGGAGCAGCCAGCGAAGCCAATTGGAGTCAATCTGTGCCTAAGTGCTTTTGCTGCTCTGAAAACAGAGCTGCAGTTTACAAAATATATTAGGTAATTATCAGTGGCTATGGAAGAATGATATAAAAAAATACTGGCCTGATGGCAGAGTAAATAGGGTTACTGTTAACAAAAAGTAAAAGCTTATTTTGCTCACAGCTGTGCTGCAGCACATGCACATGAGGGCTAACTTGGTTGTTTCCTAATGTATTCATGTGCATGACCATTAGCAGCTTCAATTCCTTTCACTTTATCTCACTGGAGAAGGATGGAGCAATTGATACACCAGACAGCCACCTAACACCTATTGCAATTACTGCTGCCTTTAATCACCTCCTTGGAAAGATGCTGAGAATTTCAATAAACATAGCACAATATTAGACCTCTACCCTTTTGTTTATTTTGGTTTACAACAGCCTGAATTAGCTTCCCAAGGCAGGATGGGATTTAGCCTCTGTCTTTCAAGGTGCAGCCTGGGAATAAGGAGGGTTGAGCTCTTTCCATTTTTGGTTTCTCAGTGTGAGACATGACACAAAGCGGTTTTAGAGCAGTGGATAATGCTCTCTGAAGATCAGTCCCCTCCAAACCATCACATGGGGGGCACCACAGATCTCCTTTTGCTTGGAGAAATGTTGGTTAGAATGAAATCCCAAAGGATCCTTCACCTCTCGAAGGACAGGATTGTATTCTTAAGAAGGCAGCATCTGAAATTCAGTTTGGGTCTTGTGTGAGTGCAGCTCCAGGTGAATGTGAATCACTCTGTACCTGCACCAGGTGATATGGGAGATATGATATGTGTGTGTGATATATAACCTGACTGTCTCCGTTGCTGTTGGTTCAATTTATTTCTAGTCTGGGACAGCACAAGAACCTGTTTTTTTTTTTTTTTTTTTTTAAATCACTCAATTTAGTCTTTTTCTCTAGTATGTTTCAGACATGATAAATACCCTGTACCTTCCAATGATGACCTTAAAAGTTGAGCAAGATCAATAACTGTCCACCAAGAAATTTGTAACTTGACTCCCTTGAGTGCTTTTCCTTCGATGGAGCATCTTGAAAAGTGTAAACCAGTGTTCAGTAACTGCCTTGTTACTGTGAGAGTGCTGTATTTGAGCCACAGATTTAAAAAACCCCATACCAATAATTGATAGAATCTCTTGTCTCTGGCTGAAATTCCTCTTGGAGTGGATAAAATGTAATTATTTTTTATCTTAAATCCCTCTTGGTGCAGTGCCAGGAAGGCACATTTCAGTACGAAAAGGGGAATCAGCACTGTTAAAGATTTTCACAGGTTCGTGGGGTTTTTATTGTGCAGTGTCAGGTGTGGATGGTCCAGGGAGGCTCCTGTCCCTGTGTGCCAGCTCTTGCTGTCCCTCTGAACATGTTCAGCAAAGCCCTGGCACAAGGGCTCACCAGGAGCTGGGGAGAAAGTTTTATTGCACACTGAATGTCTTCCTGCTGGAAGAAATATTCTGGCTGCAGCTCCCGAGCATTAACCTTTCACTTGGCTAAATCAGGCAGAATTGCCTCTGTGCTGTCAGTGTTTGCACATAGGAGCAGTAATTATGAGAGCAGGATCACTCCTACTCTCTAGCAGAGTGCAGTCCTTGAGTAAATGAATTGTGATTGGGAAACAATTGGATGCTGGAGATGTTTCTAAGGAGAGCACCTTATTGACATTATTTTCAAACTAACAGGACACATCCTTGCAGTGCAAATATTGCTTTCTTTTGCAAATGTGAAAGAGTTATTACTTACTGCTCTGTGAGAGGACAGACCTGCCACTGAGATAATGGCAACTTAGTGTTTTATTGTGAATCCTTCCACACAGACCCGGTGATGTTTATGATAGCAATTGCATAGACAACCCATTCTTCATTTCCAGCATAACTAAATTACAAGTGACAGCAATATAAAGCATGATATTTAATTGCCTCAATGAGCATTGACTTCCCTGAGCACGTATGATGCACTCCCTGGCTGGCACTCTCCAGGGCTATGTGTCATTCTGAGGGGCTGAGTTTTGGGGGTCCCGGCTTGACTGACTGGCAAGAGTTCTGGAAAAACCTATTGTGAGAGAGTC
Source organism: Zonotrichia albicollis (assembly GCF_047830755.1). Classification (NCBI taxonomy): domain Eukaryota; kingdom Metazoa; phylum Chordata; class Aves; order Passeriformes; family Passerellidae; genus Zonotrichia; species Zonotrichia albicollis. Next base: position 5,434,993 of record NC_133830.1, read on the forward strand.
TTTAAAACTGAACCTTTTGTGGAGGGTTTTGGGTGCTGTTCTCCATCCCCCTCTCCCAGGCTGTGCTCAGAGTGACCTTGGCAGGCACAGCAGAGGGGAGGAGGCATTGTCCCTCAAGGGCTGTGGTGAACCCCCTGCAAACCAGGAATGTGGGGAAAGCAAAACAAGGCAAAACCAGTGTGGCATTCACATTCTCTGAAAAAAATCCCTTCACTCAGGATTTTTCTCCTGGGAAGCTGAGAAGCCTCAGAGAAAAGGGAAACAATTTTTATCTCATTTGCTTCTCCTGTGTTGTGCTCACATGGGGAATGTGTTTGGAGATAGTTTACCCACAGGTGATTGTTTCATTGCATTCTGGTGTGAGTTGTTTTCACTCATTGGCCAGTTGGGGCCAAGCTGTGTCAGGACTCTGGAAAGAGTCACAAGTGTTCATTATCTTTCTAGCATTCAGAAATTATCCATTCTGTATTATTTAGTTTAATATAGTGTAGTATTCTTTAATATAATAAAGTATTATAAAGTAATAAATTAGCCTTCTGACAACATGGAGTGCTGCAGAATGAGGCCTTTGTCGGGGATGAGCCATTTGTCGGTGAGGGGAGACTCGGACACTCAATATGAGTGATAAGCCAGTTCCGTTTATTGAAGAGAGCATCAGACACTTATAGAGCAAGTAATAAGCTTATGAATATTCTGTAAGCCAGGCGATCTATTGGTTAAACTATACCATCAACTCTTCCTCATTCCTTTGGGCCTACATTCTCTATTTCCCACGTCTCTCTGTCCACTTGTTATCATACCAGCTAGGCCCAAGGACACGCTATCTTGCAGGTGCAGGACTTGGAATTAGCCACGGCCTTGTACTTTTCCAGTCTCTAGTCAGCTAAATTCCCAACAATGGAGTCAGATGCATCATTCCTGCCTTTGTTGGGACTTTCCCAGCTAATACAATAAACCAGCTTAGAGGAGATGAGAAACTCTGTTGTGGGAGGTTTTCAGGAGCAAATCAGCCAAGGATCTGCACAGATCCTGTGAGAGGTTCCCTTCCCAGAGCCATTTATTTGGGCTCTGTGGAATTCCACACTGCTCCTTCAAGGATTCCCTTCCCTGACAGCAATTCCAAGTAGCCAAAAGCATGCATAAGTGCTAAGAAATACATCTGGAAATTTAGAAATACATTTGCCCCTCTTAACCTGGTAGCCTGGGGGTGCCTCTGACAACAATAATCTGACATATCTGCAATCAGTGCAGCCAACTCTATTTTACAAATATTTCTCTAAGTCAATAAAACAGACATATCTCTTATTCATCCCAGACCCTTTAGGTCCTTCTGCAAGTAGAAATTCTTAGTATTTGGGAGCCCAAATCATAATAAAGCCTTCAGCTGTTTTTTTATGAATTGGAAATTACTGGAGCTATAACTTTTAAGAGAGCACTGAAGTTTTAGCTGGTGTCCTAAATTATTTAAAATCAGATAAAGTGTAGTACCAGTAATTATTTTCAAATTTAAAATGACACTTTTAGAGAATGTGTTAATGATGTCTTATGTTCAGGCTGTGCATGGCATGTACACAACACTGTACAGGTATAAAATTTTAGTGGCATCATTTAATAAATTCTAGTGTTTCTTTCTCGGTTACTACACCTGATATAAATATCTGATGTATTTTTATCTACATCAGATAAAGTCACACCTAAATATCTTAATTGGAAAATATTCCTATGTCAGCTTGTCTTACCAAGACCTCATTAAATGTGGATGCATGGTGGCCCATTTTGGCATGTGGATATATAAGATAATTTTATTTCAAGAGCACAGAGTTCCATAAATGTCCTCTAAGATTTATCTGCCCTAGAGACTGAGTTAGTTTTTGATTGATTTCTAGAATTCCTGAGTTAAAGATGCTTTAAAGTGATAAGCCCAGCTTGTACAAACACTTGGGATCCTATTAGACACAGAAGTAAAACACAAATAGTTTTAAACTGACTGATGTGGGTTCATTGTTTACAGATTTCTACATGGAAGGGATTTGTCCTTTTCTGCTCATTTCAGAGAGAAGAATTTCCTTCTGGCAGAATTGCTGTGGCCCTTATTGTGTTACTGGTGTGAAGTCCAGTCTGAGGACAGGTGAAGTGCCCAGCGCTCATCATTGCAGTCACAAGTGCATTGTGAAAACATTGGGTGCCACTAGGATTGCACTTTTTTTGTCATGAAAATGAGGCATCAAAAATCTCCTGTGTCACAGACAATGTTCTGTTCTGACTGATGCTTTGCAGTTTTCTGACTTATTCCACTATTTTGTAATTCGATTCTCTGACTACTGTGTTCTCTTTTTGATTCAAAACAGGAAAGGTTAGAAAGTGGGTGGCAATTGCAAGCAGTCTGTGGGAAGAAAAATGTAGAATTTTTTATCAGTTGGATGTAGATCCTCTGATTTTTTTGGATTCCTTTGGTTTAGTCAAGGTTGGACATATCTGCTGAGGACATGTTGCTAGAATGCAAACCAAATTCACACCACAGAGATTATTATCCAGAGAGATGTAGGCTGAGTGTGTCTGTGACAAACGTTGTCATGAGGAGGAGAAACAGAAGGAATTCACTGTGTCTGAATTCCAGGAGTCTTCAAAGAATGTTTTGACCCTAATGCTGTTTTCTTCTTTTTTGATGCTTAAGAGAGCTTCATCTTTCTTTCTAAGAAATAATCTTGGAGAGATGAATGGATTCAACCTTCTACTGAATTTTTCATCCCCATGTTCTACAGAGCAAAGAGATGATCCAGCTGCTACTCAGGAAAGTTTATTTGATGTAAAAACTACCTGGCTAAACCTCTAAACCTGAGGTTTAGAGGAAACGGTATTTGGAACATTGTTGCTGGGTTTCATCCTCAGCATTTCCCCCACTCTTAAAGTGGAGCTGCCTTATTTGGTTTGTGGAATTAATTAAAATGAATTGTTTTGGCAGCTGTGGTGCTCCGTGCCTCACTTGGCTCAGCTGCAATGTCAGAGCATGGTGAGGGGGAAAGCCTGCCCAGAGAGATGGGAGGATTCATTCTTCCTTCAAACCCATCAGGTGATAAAAGATCCACCTTTTTTATGACTATCATTGGTGTGAATCTCCACATCAATAACACATCAATATTGGATATGAGCCATGCACTGCAGGCCAGAGGTGCAGGCAGGTTGTTTTTCACAGCAAAGCAATCCTGGCTGTGGTTAAGTGACCGTCTGGGCTGGGTTGGAGCATCCCTAGGACAGCACAGAGCAGCAGTTTGCTGGCAGAGTCTGATTCTGTGCATTCAGAGCCTTGGTTTCACAGCCTCAATCCCAGCAGCTCCTAGAAATTCTGAGTTTGGGAATCCTCTCCCATTTTTCTTCAAGATACCACTACCTTCAAGCAGAGAAATGCACTCAGGTTGAAAAATGCTCCTTATGGAAGGAATCTGCATTTTACATTATCTTCTTATTGAGGAGAAAGGCCTTTAGTTGGTGCTGGCTAAAGCTTCTTCAAATGGACAGCAAAGGTTTCTCTTGTCATGGAGGGACATTTAGTTGGTGCAGAAACACATTTACAGGCTTGCTGTGAGCTGAAAGGGACATTTTGGGGTAATTCTGTAGGGGAGAGGCTTAGGGCATCTTCACCTCCCCTGAGCAGCACAATAGATCTCAGTGTAATAAAAGAGATGCTCACAGAGATGGCTCCCACCTCTGATCTTGGTGGCTCTTATCCAGTGGCTGAGTGAGAAACTTGCAATGAAGAATTTTATTGTCATTGTCATGGCTCTGCTTGCCATGGCTGATTCCCTTCAAGTTTTATAAAGCCTCAGCTCCAGACAGACACTCAGCCCTGGCTGTAGCTACAATGGCTGATGTCATTTGGCATTTATTTCTCAACATCTTCATCTGGTTGAAGACTTAAAACACTAAAATGATTTGTTCTTTGAAGCACTGACAGACTTGGTCATGAAATCATGGCACATGCCATAAATCCCCAGTGCATGCCATTGTCAGAGCAGTTCTGCAGTTTTTATTTTCATCAGGATAAGAGAAGTGGTATGACCTGAAATCCTGGTGAGTAAGACCAATGGTGGCACACTTGCTTTGTTGGACAGGCTGCTAGAAATGAAAAGACAAAAAATTCTTATTTCTTGTTTATTGTTTTATTTGCTGCTTTTAGTTAAGCCACCAGGAATTGTTGTGAGTTACAGTGAACAGCCCCAGTGCTGCTGCTGTCTCCTTGGCACTGCATCCCTGTCTCTGCTCTGGGGGTGTCAGAGGATGCAGTTTTTGCAGCCCACTTGGTCATTTTGATTTGTTACCCTTCAGCTGGGATCTCAGTTTCAGCTCACAGAACTGAGAAAGAATTTTTAAAGGTGGCATGTGAGCAAATTTTCTTGGCATTTAAACATGCATGTAATTTCTACAGGGCTTTGGAAGATTTTGCTGTAGCTTACAAATGTTGTAACTTAAAATGCCAACCTGATTGTAATTACAATGGTCCCTTTCTCATGTAAGCTGCGGAGGAAAATAATTCAATTTAATAAAATCACTCACTGCTTAAACAAATGGGGGAATAATTAAATGTAATGGATACTGTGGCTTCTGTACCAGTCTGTGAAGTCTCTAACGAAATCTGCAACTCCATTGTGAGGCAATGACAGATTAAAAATGAAAAAGAAAAGAACAGTAGTCATTACTTTTGTGATCTTCAACAAAAATGTGCTCTGCTCCATCTGCTAGTTCTGCAGCTGTGGTTAACTAATAAACAGTATTCCCAGCCCTGCACTAACTGCATTTGATGTGGCTGGTGCACAAACAAAGATGTCTTGGCAGAATAAGGTGCTTTATGATTTGTTAAAGAAGAGCAGCCTTGTCAGTTTTAGATTCAATGGAAGCAAAGGGGAAAGCTTTGCCTTTGACGTATGGAAAAGCAAACAAGCCAAAAAACATTTTACTCACAATTTTCTGAAACTGTAAAACATAATATAGAATAATAGTAAGAACGTGCTGGAGGCTATGGAAGATTAACATCAGCTTTTAGAGCACCCACAAGCTGTGGTTTTCATTTTCCTTTCCATTTCCAGTGGCTCTGTTGCATAAAACCAAAGACACCCCTGAAATGCTTCAGAAAACTTCCCAACTTACTCCAAAACCTTTGTCTTAGGTCTCTCATTGCTGTGGGTGGGAGGCAGCTGGCACAGACTCCTGGATCTGAAGGAAGCAGAGCTGCCTTTGGCCTTTTCCCTCTTGCTCCATGCTCACAGCCTCAGTGGAGATCCCAGAATTGTGAAGGCTGTGTCCAGGAGCCTTGCTGAACTGCAAGACACACGTGGCGTCCACTGAGAGCAGAACTTCAAAAGGTAGGTTCTATGCTATGCTTCTCACAATGCCAGCCTTTCTAAGGAAGTGATTGCTTTTCAGAGATTTTACCTCCCACGGCCTTGACAGGAATCACAAGTAACATAATACTGGGAAGCAGAATCTCTTTTACACGGATCAGCTGTGTGTTCTGTAGTTTAATCTTAATTACCAAAGTTTAAACCACTTGCATGTCTTGGTTCAGGGACACAGCAGATAACGCAGGTGCAAGGTTTCTCCTGCTCGTGTTATGCATGGATTGAAAGGTTGGTTTCAGAAGTTAATTAGTCCATTGTTGTCACAGAGTTGTGCCTGAGCATCAGTGAGGTTTTCTCCTCACTGGCAGATATTGTTTTGCCAGAGTGGCTGTGAGATGTGCTGGCAGCCACAGAGTGGGTTCAAGCCTGGCACCAGGCTTTGAAATGCTGCTCTTTGAAATGAAAGGGAAAACGCTTCTCACAGAAAACTGCTCTGTCTGAAATACTGCAGTGCTGGCAACAGCAAAACGAGGAGGTGTAATTCTGCTGTCCCTTGCACTCCTTCTTCAACCCAGACAGAGAGGATTTATGTAACACCCAGTCTAAATGGAGATTTGGGTATTTCTTCTGAGAAAGAATGATTGTTGCCATCCTCAGAAACCAAAGTATTTACACTGACCTAGCAACATAATGAGGCATGAATAAATATTTGTTAGTACCTGACAGAAGTGAACAAGGGACTTTTACTACTTTTTGTAGAAGAGGTGTGACTGAAACAGGGGACAGTGAGTGACCAGGGCAGAGCAGGACAAGGTTCTGTGTTTGCTGGGGGCATTTGTGCCCCTCCCCAGCTGTCTGGGGCAGGACTGCCTTGAGAAAACTCTGCTGTTTCCATCCCAAATGCTTCATTAATCTCCAAGCCTTCAGCTGCTTGCACCTGATTTTCTTTGCCCTTATGAATAGCTTTATTCAGCTCAGTGAGCCAGGAAAAGTTTCGGATCCAGACTGCAGCTCCTGGGCTCTCTGTGGGTGCACAGAGATCCCCACGAGCAGACCCTGCCTGAGGTGACAGGGCCTCAACAAATACAGATGACATTGAAATTCTGAAATCAGGAGGCAGATGGGGAGAAAAGGAAAGTCTATTAAAAAAAAAAAAAAAAGGCAAGCTGAGAGATGTTTATATTTATCAATATATAAATACCAAGGTGTAAATGTGTATATATATATATATGCAGCACAGACCCACACAGACAGTCACATCAGGCCTTGGTTAGTTGGTAAATTGTAAGTGAACCTCAGCAGTGCCCAGCTCCTTGGTGATGTACATCCAGCAAATTCACATCAGATGGACACACAGCCCAGAGCCTTTCTTGGGACACAGCATGGAAAAGCAGAGAAAAGGAGATTGGTCTTTCTTCTCTTGTGAGTTTCTCTCTTTTGCTCTCTCAAATGTAAAATTACAGCTCCTCCAGTCCACTAAAACCACCCCACAGATGAGGCCACATTTTTGTCCATGTGGCTCCTCTGCAGCTGGCATCTGTGCCTCCCCAAAACACATCTCAGAGGATCCAGCCTGGTGTATGTAAACAACACAATGATAAAGCTAATCTGGGGGAATGCACAAATGAACTGTGTTCTCTTCAGCCAGGAGCTTGCTAATAACTTTCTAAAATTGTGCTCCAGCATTAATTGAAATCATAAATCCCAATCACATTCAAAGCATAACTACTGTATGCCAGAGGCTCACTCCAGTTCTTAATCACATTCTTCTGGGGAATTTTCTTGCTGCTTCTTCCTTCCCCCAGGAGTGGCCATATTTATTATTGCAGTTCAAATACCTGGAGATATTTCAGTTGAAAAGCCGTATAACATCTCTCTAAGCATGTCAATACGTGTTCAGCTTAATATGAATGTCTGTGCCATTCCCACTGGAGAAAAGTAAAAAATGTCAGGGAAATATATTTAACTTGATTCTGCACAGAAGCCTGCAGATATCTTGTATCTAAAGAATATTTAAATTCTGTTTTGTTAAGACAGGGTACTTACATTATGCAGTGGAGCAGCCAGGAGGTTATAGTCTCCACTAGACAATTTGCCAGACAAGAAAGATGGCTTAGTTGCAATGTTGACAGCTTTATTCTTGTGGTTTTGGCAGAAAAATAGGCAAAAAAGATTGCAGAGGCGGCAGGATAGAATACAACATGTAAGTTCAGAAAAATATTAACTGGTTGTAAAATGAGTGGGTGGATGCTCTAAAGGTGGTGGCATTTCAGTTATATAACAACTTATTGCAACGTTTTTATGGCCAAATTATGCTCTTTTTCTGTACTGTAATTTTGCATCTGCTGCCCAGCTCCAGTGGAGAGGGACAAAAATGTTTATTTGGAGGAAGGAAAGGGCAGTAGCCATTCATCATAGTCCCCTGAATCATCCCACTGGTCTCAGTGAAGATCCCCCTGAGAATTGTATTCCATTTCTAATATATTATACACTGTGATTTTGCAGATTTGCTTTTATTTCCTGGAGCAGCCACTTGAATAAAGCCCCTGCAAGCACCCTGAGCTGAATGAGGGTTTAGGAGCAGTAAAGTAATGCTGAATGTTGGGCACAGCAGGGGAGTGGCCATGGCAGCTGTATTAACCCACAGGGGTTAAAATCATCATCGTTAATATCATCATCATTATCAGTTATATTAACCCACAGGGGTTAATATCATCATCTTTAATATCATCATCATTATCAGTTCTATTAACCCACAGGGGTTAATACCATCATCTTTCAGGCTGATGAGGACCAGGCAGAGCTCCACAGCCACATTCCTGGGCCATCCCATTCTCCTGAGCATGGCAGAGCCAATTCCTCCACAGCCAGAGCAAATTCCAAGGTGTGCACAGTGGTGGTTGTACTCAAGGGTTGAGTCTCTCATCCTACTCACAGCTCTAATCCAAATTTTCTCAGCAATCCCTTGTGCCCATCATGAGGGACCTCCCTGGCACTGTGGTCTCTATTCTAAATAGCATTAGTCTTGAATAAAAGGAAAGAAAATAAATATGAATACTCCCATTTCAGAACCGGGAACTGATGTGTATTTTCCTTTTCTTCTCCCTTTCACAAGTGTGGAGGCTTTTAGTGGAGGACCCTTGCAGCAGCTGTAAAATTTTATGGGGAAGATTGTTTTGTCTGTTCTTCAGCTGGGGCCCCCAGAGGTAAATTTTATACTCTGAATAAACAGGATCTTGGAGCAGAGTCTGCTGCATTGTGCAATATCCAGAGGAATAATCTCCACAACCTTGGAATGAGTCTCAGTTGTTGCTCCAAGTCCAGGATTTCAAGAGTCACCAGTACCAGCTCAGTCCCCTGAAACTCAATCTTTAGCTTCCCAGTGCTACTCAGTGCATCCAGCCTGATTATCTCAAGAACTGCCCTGTTTTCCTGGGATAAATTGAATAGGAAAGGCTTTCCAAAGAAAAAAATATATACGTGATTTGGAGTGGGATAATGATAACCCCTAGGTGGTGAGATAATTCAGAGTTTTGTAACTTAATGTTAAAATTGGGTCACATAGGTAAGCATGGCAAAGCTGAAGACCTTGGACAAGAGCAGGGATTTAATCACCAGGCTGCCACATTGCTGAATCCAAAATGTGACAGCCTGGGCAGTCTCCTCAAAGACACTGTGCTTTTCTGTCCCAAGGATTCAAAGGTTGTGTGGGAATTTACTACAGCAGGAAGGTCAGAAATAATGCAAGATGCAAGGTTCAGTGACCAGCACAGGAGACAACAGGGGAAAAGTGAATAAAGTGTAATCCAGGAGACCAGGGACAATTTATACTAAAGACTGAAGACTGATAAAGAAAGAAACTAAAAAAATAGAGGCTTGGAAATTGTCAGCAGAGTAAGAGAAAATACCCAAACCAATTCCTACAACTGGAGAGAAGGGTCTGCCTGCTTTGATGTGCTCCTATAGCTCAGTTCCCAGGAGGGTGAGACACAGCTGATGGGGGATAGATGTCTAGAAAATAGGTTTGTTTTCCCCTGTGGAAAACATGGAGCTTTTCCTCCAAAACCAAAATATTTTTGCAATTAAAAAGAGACATAACATTTCCAGTGTACTTTCAGTGGAAGAAATCTGGCAGGTTTGAGATAACATTTTTGTATGACTTTTCTTAACAAAAATTTATCAAAAAATATTGACACAGATCCTCTGGGAGCTGAGCTACTGGCAGAGTAAATATGAGAAGGGAGCACAGCTTTCAAGGAGAAAGAGCACCAAAGGTCATTTTCCTGGTGCCAATCTCCCTGATATCATTCCAACCAACCACCTGAACCAGTTTTTCTTTTTTTTTTTTTTTTTTATTACCACTAGAATTTTATAGTCTGGAGCAAACTTATTTACTGAGCTCTTCTCTGTGTTTTTACACCAGTGTTTTTTGGTTTGGACATATTTCCATTGCATGAACATTTTATTTCCCATTTTTACCAGTATGCTGTGTGCAGTTTGGCTTAGAGAAACTTGTTTTTTTCAATAAAACATCTATAGAATGTTATTACCAGGCATTTAATGGAGCATTTTTACAGTGATGGAGTTTTGTCAGAAAAGCAGAAATTGATTTTGTCTGTGTGTAAACCTGATGGGTGTGAATACTTCTGCCCTGTCACAAAATAAAAAGAGCATTTGAACTTCTCTGTCAGGTAAACTGCTCACAACAATGGATTTTTTAGCAGACACATGGGCTTGAATTTCTCCATAAAAACCTCAGAAAACTTTCAGGGAATATTAGAGATTTTTGCCCTTCCATTCACCCTCATGCAGCTTGAGTGCTGGCTGTGCAGTTGGGATAATTTTTTAGCAGTGTTCAAGACCAATTCTCATGGGACCATTTTCCCCTCAGTTATTCTGAGTTTGTCCAAAACAAAAGAGGAAAAAATATTCAATAACCAGGGAAGGGAGCTGTGACAGGAGTGCCTATTTTCAAGGGTTATCACTTTTTATTCCTGTGCCTTACAAAGATTTGCTCCTCTAAATGAGGTTAAGTGGATCTTTCATGATTTTACAGCTATTCTGAAGCTGTAAATTCTGGGATTTTGAGATTGTGAGATACTCAAGGAACAGACAAAATCCAACCAAGAAAATCTCTAGAAGCCCCCATGTGGATCAGAAGCTTAGTCTTGCTCCCCATCTCCCCATTCATTAAATACTTTGGTATTTAGTCTCCACATTGTAAAAATATGTTTAAAAAAGCAAATGAATTACACTGTGGTGTATGTTGAGAATTTTCTATGCACAGCAACACAGCATATGAGTGGAAATTGTGTCTTTGTGGCTTTTCTGTGCAGATATTCAGTACCTTTCTCATGTCTGCAAGGGTTTTAAAGCCCAGACCTGATTTAAAAATCCTCCAATTCAACTTTGTGCAGAGATTTCTGTGTTTTGCATGGACCCCACCCACTGCTCTGCTCAGAATGTCCCTGGGTTTATCCCTCCCCTGATTTTTTCCTTTTTTCTATCATGCTATCAGTTATACCTGACATGGCTAAAACCAGGATTATCATGGAAAGAAGGCACCAGGTAAAGATTATTTTAAGGTAAGTGGAAAGCAATGCAGGAGAGCAAAAGAAATAGGATAAAAATATTTCAAGTGGATTTCTTTCCAGGATTGTTCACTTGGAATCCCAGGGCAGTGTTGCCATGTTTGCTGCATTTTTATAGACAGAAAGGGTGTTTTCAGCACTGGGAGGGTGCAGAGCTTTGGTTTCTGGGCTGTTTGTGATCCCAGCTCACGACTCAGGGAACACATTTGTGCTCCAGTGACCTCTAAGCTGCCTTTAGGTTATTGATTGGCTAATAGGGAAAATTGATTTTTAACTAACTCACCGGTTTTTAGACCTGAACACAGTTGTCACTTCCAGTAAGGGCACTTCACTCCATCATATAAGTTGTCTCAGGCATCAATTCATCCTGGATGCTGCAAAAGGCAGGGATGTGCCAGCAGGTTTGGCAAGGAGCCCAGGCACAGGAGACATAGCCCAGAAGAGCCCATGGATGAAATGTGTTTAATATCATGTTCTGCCTGTCATACCTGCTCTGGCATTGGCAGGAAACAGCTGGCTGTGCCTAAGGGGCCGTGGGCTGAAAATCAGGAAATTCAGGGATTGTCAGGGACAGGTACCAGGGAATACCAGAGGAAGAAAAATGAGGAGAGGTTTCTCAAGCGTCTCACCCGCAGGTCAGACATTCTTGCCCTTGAAATCTAAAATAAAGAGGCAGCTGGAGATGTAGTAAACAGAAATCTTGGTCTGAGCTGGACCTATTGCAATTTTAGTGTCAACAATCTGAATTGGGAGGTTTCACAGGTACAATTGTTGCATCATAGATCAAAAAAGTGCTGCAATATCAAAGTTCCAGGTCTCAGTTCCCTGCTTGTTCTCATCTCACCTGGACCCTTGGGAAGTGCCAGCCAGGCTGAAGGACAGGGTGGCTGAGGTAGAAAACACTGTTTAGTTTTTTATTGTTGTTTCGGTTTTGGGGTTTTTTTCTGTGAAAAAGACCCAAAAGAAAGTGATTTTGGCTTCATCTGAAATAATCATTTAGCCCAAAGCAGTGTATTTTTATCTTCAGGCTGTTTAATCAAAAAAAATCATTAAATTTTACAGGAAAAAAAAGTAATCTTGAAATAGAAAATGAAGGAGCATCAGCTAGAAATGACAAAATGAAACATGAGAGAAGCAAAGTGAAATGCATTCCATTTTTAAGAAAAACACTAGAACTAAAGATTGAAAAATTTTCAGAAACATCTTTTTCTCTTTGTTTAATTGAAAATATTTCTCTGTGTCAAACCACACTGGTGAGTAGCTCTGTTCTCTCCTTTCAAACTCATTTTGAAAGAAATTTTCATTTTCTAAGTGAATTTAATATATGCAATTCTTCTTTATCTCTTCTAGGTTCAGTGCATAAACATTAATGTATTTTAATTAACATGATGACATTAATAGCTTCAAGGATTTGATTGAAGTGACTTGATTGTTGAGGATAATAGCAAACTTTGCTATTCTGGTAAGTTCAGTCTGCGGAGCAGCAGCTGTGCAGAGCAACCACTTGGCATCATAAATATCCTAATTTGCAGCACCCCATCTCATAGTTGGGTGTTAAAATATTGAAATCTATAGGTGATCTGGAACATTTAATACTATCACAAGGTGCAGGTATGGAAATCATAGGTCAAATTCTGCAAAAAGTTCCTTGAAATGAACAATAAAATGTGTGTAGATGTACCAGGAATTAAAACAACAACTGCTGATTTGGGATATCCATATAATGTAAATTTAACCTTTAAAAATCCACAGAATGCACAATCAGAAGGAGCCCTAGGCCCTCCATCTTGGCTCAGACACTTTTGTTCCAAGCACAGACATTTCCTGACGAACATTTCTGCACAGGTTTTTTCCTCAGTGCATCTGAGCCGCGTCTCCTCTCGTGACAAACAAGGCTGTGAGCTGATAAAAGCCACTCTGGTGCACTTGGCAACCTGGTGCCACAGATGAAAAAGCAGCAGATGAAAACATCTGAATTTAATGAAAATCCTCCAGCAGGATCACTGGGTGTCATGCAAAGATGCTGCTGGGAAAGATGGAATGCTGGAGCCTGAGCTCAGGCTGGCAAAGTCAGGGGGTTACAGAGATCACGGTCTAGAGAAGGGAGCACGACACCTTTTCATTTATACATTGGCACATGCTGAAATTTTCATTCTTGTGTGGTTTTCCCTCCTCTTTCTTGGTCTGTCAGCTTCACAGAACTGAAATTTAAACATCTTGTTGAGCTCACAGTTAGACTGCTGTGCTTCAAGAGAAAATAAAGTAAAAGAAAGTAGAGAGAGTAACAAAGCTCTGAAGTACTCTCCTGGCTTTGGACCACATCTTAGCCTGTAATTTGTGGACACAGGGGCCTGCAAAAGAGGAAAAATCATAGAGCAGATATCTACAGGTAGGATGTGGTTCTATATTTACTTATAGCTGTTCTCAAATATACATGCTGGTCTCCATTGTATAAAGCGTGTGGCTCAGTGCAGCTGGCAGCATGGCAAATTTTAAAGCATGCTTTTCCTTGAAAGCTGTAGATTTTGATTATATATCACAAATTTTGCTGTTGTTATATACTCTGCAGTATCCTCTGGGAGCTGAATGGGACGGCAAATGTGCTACAAGACCATTAAAAAGTAATGCCTTAGTATTGTGTCACACAAAGGAAAACTCCAACTCATTGGTTGATAATTTTGAGAATATATTACCTCTGAAACTGGACATAAATGCACCTGCAGTCTGCAGGCATTGAGTGCTCCCTTACTGTGCAGGAATCTCACTCATTTCTCTGAGACTACCTGAAAATGATAACACTGATCCCTGGGTGAAGAAAAGAGCCTGATTTTACTCTGAAATACAGACATTGACCTCATCACTCCTGGATGATGCTGTAGACAGATGTGAGCTGACTAAAGGGAAGCAAACATCCAGCCCAAGACGTTCCTTTTAATCTCTCATCTGCATTTCTTTCTTGCTTTTCTCTGATGTTTAAGGGTGTTTAATGCTCTTTGTGTGAAGTGTTGCCCTCTGTCAGAAGCAATCAGACATGTAATAGACTGTGGGCAACTCAGCTTAGCTCATTTCTCAAGACTCCAAAAGGCATCAAAAACCTGCTTTTTAAAAGAGGTGGTGTTTACTTGGTGGTTTAGTTTGTTCTCTATAATTCATTGCCTACTAATGTCTTTTTATTTTTAATCTTGCTTATTCTCAGTGGAGGCAGTTGGATGTTATCTGAGGGCAATGGTTACTGTGAGGATGTGGAATAAAGACCCCACAATGGTTTAACCATTAAGGCCTGGAGTTTGCAACATTATTCTTTTCTTTTCAGTGAAGCATATCTCTATTCAATCCATCTAAGTAGGCAAATGAGGAAATTTTTTTTTTTCTTAGACAAATACTCTTGAATTGTGATGTTTATTAGAGTTTTGTGTTGAGCTTCAAACTGCAACTTCAGTTAAAGGTGCTAAATGCTATGGACTGCCTGAAGCATTACCTGTGTGCTTTCTGTCAGAAGTCACCACACTTTATTTTATCGTGTTAAGGAAAGACAGTTTAAAATTGCATTTTACATGAGACCATTGAACAATTTTAGGCAGGATCAGAAGAGCAGACCACACAGGTAATCAGTGATCCTGCCTAAAATTGTTCAATGGTCTCATGTAAAATGCAATTTTAAACTGTCTTTCCTTAACACGATAAAATAAACAGTGGTGATCCTCTGACAGAAAGCACACAGGTATTAAATAATTTCTGTTATTTTGATCTCACCAAGTTGATAGATTATATATTGCAGTGTTGACTGTGCAGCATAGCTGAGCTACCAGCAGGTGCTGTTCTCATATTCATATTGCATATATATGTGTGTATATACACACCTATTTTTATTCTATTTTCTATTTATACATGCTGAGTTTCTTGCATTTTGCTCATTCCTTTTTGTTAATTATATGGCTGTTGCATTATAGTGAATTTGTGTTTTGGCATCTTTTACAAGAGCATATTTCCTTTTGCAGTTGTTTCCCTAAAGGTTAGAACTCCTAAATCTTATTTTTCATGTCCAGTGTTCTGAATTCAGATGTACAGAGCAATACATCCCTGCAGGAGAAACACTTTAGCCATGATTTTCAGTTTTCACCTTTCTATTATTTGTCTGTTCTCATTGACACAGAAGCATGGCTGGCATTTCTGGCATGCTGAACAGAACAGCAGCCCCCCTGAAGTCTTTATCTTTGTTGTCTCCCTCTACCTTCAGCATTCTGATTGAGCCAGTTTATGCATCCTGAAGGCAGAAATCCCTGATGGAAACATTTCACTTCAGCTCATTCATAACAGGTATTGATGAAACCAAACCTCTGGTTGCCTCTCCCAGGGTTCACAGAGCCCCTGCCATTACCCAGCAGCATCTGCACCAGCTCCTCTCTATTGTATTGGCAGGGAGGAATGATGAATCTGACTCCATGCTCTCAGAAGGCCTATTTATTATTTTATTAATAATAAATAGTATAATTACATATTTAGATATTTATATAATTATATTATAAATTATATAATTATATAAATAATATAAATATATAATATTAAAGAATACTATACTATACTGAAGAATACAAAAAGTATTCTTTAGTATAGTATAGTATTCTTTAATATAATATGGTATTGAAGCTAAATGCTAAATAGCTAATAATGAAACAAGCTAAAAAGCTAATAATGAAAACTCGTGGCTCTTTCCAGAGTCCTGATACAGCTTGGCCCTGATTAGCCAATTCACAAAACTCAAAACAATTCACAAAAGTCAAAACAATTCACACCAGAATCCAATGAAAAAATCACCTGTGGGTACACAATCTCCAAACACATTCCACATGAGCAGAACACAGGAGAAGCAAATGAAATAAGTATTGTTTTCTTTTTCTCTGAGGCTTTTCAGCTTCCCAGGAGAAAAAACCTGGGTGAAGGGATTTTCCCGAGAATGTGAATGCCCCACTCCTCTTCTCTACACCTGGGGTGTGCTGAGGTCGTGCAGAATGCAGAATGTGCCTGGGCTGCCTCTGCACTGAGACCTCACAGGTGCCCAGGGCAGCCCATTAGGCAGCTGCCTGGTTTGTCACTTTAGAAACATTTTAGGAGGGTTTAAATCCTGCAATTAAACCTCCCTTGCTGCTCACTGCAGTCTTGTTCTCCAAGAAACAGCCTTGGTGGAAAATCCAAATAAATGCAAGTTGCAGGAATGTCCTTTCCCTGGAGCAGGCATTGTCTGTATCTGTGTATCTCTGGAGAGCTTTGTGGGCTCAGTTTTACTGAGCTGCATCAGCACTTCATCCCCTTTGTGTTTCTGTTGTTCCAGTCTGGCATTCAACTACTTCCTCCAGCAGATTAATTACACAGGAAATATCAAAGAGATTCCTCTGAATCCAGAGTGCAGGTTTTAACCTAAAGTGACTACATAACATTCCTGCTGTGATTCTTTCTGTATACAAATGTGCTCCCTACTCAGAAGGATTTTAATAGGTATAGTTGTGTTTATCATGTCAGTGGAAATTTTGATTTGGAAAAGTATGTTCAGACCTTCCAGTTTTTTGTTGAGATAAACACAAGATGTAGTAACATCAAAGCAACTTACACATGAACTTCACTGGATTCCTCTCTGGAGAAAAAAGGGTGCTAGGAAATGGTTTCAGTCTGATTTAGTGAAAGGTCATCCTTGTCCTTTTCTGACAAACAGAGATTTAAACTCAGTACAGAAAACTATCTTCATTGCTCACATTAAAAACCCCTCGTGTCTGAAGATGTCTTGAAATCTGAATAAAAGCACAGTTCACCCAAGACTGGAGCTGCAAACTGAAACAAACACCTGCTAGGACTGAAGGGCCGTTCCCATCACCTTGTCTACAAAACCCTGTTCTCTCCTTTATTTCTGAGCCATCCAGGGACCCCAAAACCATCTCCCATGATTGTCCCAAAGAGAACCTGTCTGTTTGAAGGCTGCACATTTTGGCTATCTGTAAACTGGCAGTGAACCCACAGACCCACCCAAAGATTCTCTTCCCATCCCTCTGCAAACCACAGCCCCAGTTCAGGGTATTGGCTTTGGGCTGGTTCCAGACAGACTTAAAGGGAAGCCAGAACAGCTCAGACAACACCATCAGGATTGCAAAAGCATCATCATTAAGCAAACCCCAGTTTTGCAAAATCTGCTCATCCCCTTGCTGGTCCTTGTTTTCCCCTGGAGTGTGTCTGGATCTCTCAAGATCACAATCCTCATGCCAAATGCTTTCTGCCTCACCTCCTGTAATATTTTCTCTTGTAGCACAGGAATGCAGCTGCTCATGAATAAAAGAGCTGCATTGTGTGTGCAGGAGAGATTGCTCTGATACCACAATGCAGTGCTGAAGTTCAAGTGAGATAACTAGAGGTCTTCCTGATTTACCATGCTGCACATAAGGGCAAAGCCTGAAAGAACTAGGGGCTTGTTTCTGACATGGGAAAGGCAGTCTTAAAATAATAAAGATGAGTCTTGCCAAACAACCTCTAGATGGCTCTTGAGGCTTGCTTTGTCAATTAGCAAGTACCTGAAACAAGTCTGCATCAGCCTAGAAAAAGAATTTCTTATTAATCTACTTCTTCTTCTTCTTGCAGAAGATGAAACCCTGGAGTTTTTTGAACACAGTGGGAAAGCCTCCTTTGGTTTTATAAAAAGCAGTGAGACCTCCTCAGCTGAAGAGAGGAAAAATTCCTGTCTTTCTACCCAGAGACTCCTGATTGTGGATTCCACCTGGGCATATTCTACTGCAGTTGATTCATATTTATTCCCTCAGGTGTGCAAATTATCACTCTTGATTGAAGATTCTCAGGTAAAAAAAGGAGCAGCCACCCATTTCCCTAAGCAGAACTGCTTGGAAGCATCCAAGCTACCTGGCTTTCAGAAATTCCTTTTAGAGGGGTACGTCCCTTTTTTCATATTTCAGAGGGCATCTGGTGTTTGCTGATGATTCACAGAGGAGTGGGGAAGAAGGGTGAGGAGGGAAGGAGGAAAAACTTGATCATAGTTTGGAGGCAAATCATCAATCCATGCTGCATCTGAAACAAATCCTGGGAGTTACTTGCTGCTCAAAGTATTACTGAGCAGATCACATTGACACTTGGGATATTTGTAACCCAAAGGGCCACAAAGCAAACTGGGGGGATAAAATCTTTTAGGAGCTTGGATCTCTCAGACAAAAAAGTATTTGTACCAAAAAGTGCAATGCAAAACTGAGACCTCACATGGCTCCTACAGAGTTTGCTCCAGCACAGGAATTAGATATTTCTAAAAGCCAGATGTGATGAGAGTTAGATACTTAACTTCAATACTAACTGCTTGAAATTAATTTATCTTCTGGATTAAAATTTCATCATTAAAATTCTAGGGCAGAGCAAATATTTCTTCCTCCTCTAATCAGATAAATGGTCAAAATATTTTAAAAAACCAAAACACATTTGCACAGATTTGTAACATTTAGTTGGAAAACCCAATAGTGCTCTTAGTATAAAGAAAATTTAAAAGATGATGCCTGCAATGAAAATATAGGTGTGCTTCTTCCTTTATGTACTAAGAAATTAAACACACTTTACTAACACTCTGAAGTTCTCCAGAACTCAAAAACAATGGGTGGCATTTACATTAATCAAGTACCATGCAGAAAAGAATTCAATGCATTCTTTGTTGCAAAGGTTAATATTTCAGTGGGTTTTATATTAAGAAAACCTGTAAAATATTTATAAGGTTAAATACAATATAGAAGTGGCCAGCAGAGACAGTTACAGTAATTTCCTATAGTTTTGGGGGGAAAAAAATTAAAAAAGGTCTTTATATGTCAAATGTTCCACCTCAATCAGAGGGACAAATCTTTGCCTGCAATTCAGCTGCTGTCCCCAGTGGTGGAATGTGTCTCTGGACAATAAAGAGGGACACACCTTTCCCTTATGGATATACCTATACACTGTTTGGCACAAAATCCATGTATAGAACTCTTCTTTATTGGAAAACTTTTGATGGGAGGGCTAGTTTTGAAGAAAGAAGGATGCAGAAGTTGACCACCTTTCTATGCTCGGACTTTAGCTCCCATCCACAAAACCTGTGTTATTATTTAGGGCTGAGTATGTTGAATGCAAGGAAACATCACCAAAAATACTGATAAATTACTGATCAAACTCATAATCTGCATGTATCTTTTGAGATAAACTTGTTCTGGATTATCTCCAGCTGGGAATACCACCCAAGCTGATCTGGGAGCAGCTATCTGTGCTTAAAGCTAAAATTCATGTAGGCATCAATATTTTGGCTTTATCTAAAAAGCATTGTGCCTTGAGACATGAGTTTCATTCTTAAAACAGCATAGAGGATTAGCCAGCAGATGCTCACTAAGAGCAGAATCTCATTTTTTCAAATATTGGGAGAACAGTGTGCCTGGGACCAATTTATAGAAATTCACTCCAATGTCACATTTTTTAATAGGTTATATAAATAGGTATGGAAAAAAAAAAGATAATCATGTAACCACAGAGCAATAACATGACCTGCAGATTACAAGGTAATTAAATTTGAGGCTACCAAGTGCAGTGCTCCAGGAATAATTTACCTTGTGGTGTGGGGAGCTGAGATGTTCTGATGCTTCTTGCTAATGCAAAATGAATAAGCACTGGGAGCTCCAGCCTGCCAGGGCTCAGGAATTAAGGAGTTCCCCACCTGTATCCTTCACTCCTGAACACTTGTGATGACAACCCAATTTGGAAAGCAGCAATAACCGTGGGGTAACTGTCTTTAGGAGGCACTTACTGTGTCATGTTATGGTCAGTGAAATGATGGTGGGACTGATTTGAGGCAAGCTGGCTTCATTAGGGCCTGTCACATCCACAGAGACCCCAGTGCATTTTGCTGCTTGTTGCTGCAGTTGGTTCCTGCCTTGAGCCAGGTGTAAAGGAAATGTGAAGAGATATTTGATAAAGGGTTTAGACAAGGTTTAGGCTGTGCTGTTAATTTCTAGGTGAGTAATCCAATCCCTTCCTTTCATTGCCCCCAGGGAAAACGATACTGAAGTGTTTTAAAATCTAAAGATGTGCTCCCACAAAAGAAGGAGCTGGATCAACGTGGATATATCACTTCATTTGGTAAAAGATACTTCTTGTTTTTTCACTTCTGGCTTGCCTCTGGTCAGGGGCTGAATGGAGAGATGAGTCCAGTTAAAGTAAAATGAAGATGAAGGTGATTACACTGATTTGCTGTGATGTGCTCCCAGCTCCACTACATTTCATTGATTAACTGACAATTTAAATAAACAGCAGTGCAAGCAGATGCATTTAAATAGGAAATTTTTTTTTTAAACTTAAAAATGTGGAGTCTTTTTGATTGTAAATTGCTGATATAATGTGTTTGCTCAGGCTACAGCAGTTGGTGCTGAAGTCACTGCTTTATGCCCATAAAACAAACAAATTGATGTTGTCTTTGACACCTGGACTCAAGAACAGCCAGTGGCCAGGTTTTTAACTCTTCCCCAAACTCAATGAGACTTAAATGAGCTTAAAGTGCTCTGCTGTCTGCAGGTGTTTCCTGTATCTGGGGCAATGGATATTTTTAGCTTTTTCATTGTTTATGCCTTTGCCAGTGTGTCCCTGAGAAGAGATGAGAGCATCCAGAGTGCTTCCCTGTGAGCAGTGCTAAGGACACATTTATGGGAGTGCTCATGAGCTCCTCCCCAAAGATGAAGTGGGGCTTCTGCACATTGCAATTATTAATCTTCCACAGCTGGATGGCTTCTGTCTGGCTCTGAGCTATCACTCAGCTGTGCTGGTGGAGCCTGAGTGCCTCTCCCCAAACCTTGCAGCTGTAAATGTCAAGAATGCGTAAACCCAGGCTGCAATCTGCACTTGCTTGACAACTCTTACAATGAAAACTCAAAATAATTTTGATGTAAGTGTATCAGAAGCTCCTAGCCTGAATGAGAGAATCTTTATTAGGAAAATCAGGCAGTCTGCATTTTGAAACCTGTTCCTAGGCTCAATTTAAACACTGGCACCTCCAATCCTATCAGTTCAAGTTCAATGACAGCTGGACATGAGCATGTGTGAGTTCCTCTTGTCATGAAAAACAACACAGAGAATTCCTAGAGGTAAAGCTGACCCTCATTTCACTGTGTGCAGGACACTCAGAAGCACTGAAAAACCTAAAAATACTGATTGAATTCTTGCAATGATGCATTTCTTCCAGTCTCCTGGAAAATAGTGCTGTGAGAAACAAAACTGGTATGTCCAGAGGCACTAAGCTGTTCCTCTGTGCCCAATGACAGAAATTTGACACATACTTTATATACATATATATATACACACACATATATATATGTATATATATATATATATATATATCTCAATGTGTACATCATACTTTTTATTGTGATGTTTGAGATGTTTTAATACTTTTTTGGGGTTTTTTTTGCAGTGCTGCTAGAAAAATCCAGCAGCTGGCCAGCTGTCTCTTCAATGCTCTGAAGATTCCCAGCTGATACTGGAAAGGGGAGACAAAGGGAAAATAAGGTAATGTGAAACTCAGCACTGCTGACTTTCTGTTTGGGGCCACATATTGGAAGACAAAAACATTGTTGTCTCCCTTTCCTGAAATGGGAAATCTTTTGGTTTACTTGTGATTTACTTGTGATTTACTTGTGATCTGAATGGGCAATGCCAGCAGATCCCTGCAGGGCTGATCCTGCTCCAGGCAAAGGCAATGCTGCCACACACATCTCCCTGCCCCCTCTTCTTATTTTTTATTTTTTTGTTTTGAAAAATGACAATGAATTCGCACAAAGCCTCAATTACAGAAGATTATGGGCTTCAATTTAGTGTGTGCTGCAAAGTTGTATTAAACGATCAAATGCTAATGAGGAGAAAGGTTCTTCTGGAGAAATAAGGAATTAGCATAAATTAATAGAGTTCCATATGTGCAAGTTTTATGGGGTAACAAAGTATCTCATCACCAAAGCATAAATATTTAATTCCATTCTTGTTGGGGCCAGTACACAGCATTACAGTCGGCACAGAAATATGAATTAAAGCGTGGGAGGGAGCAGAGTGCTGCCCAATTCAGGTTCACAGGGAGGTCACTGTCATGGCTCTGCTGCTCTTTCTCTCTGTTTTCCAGCCTCACAGTTTGAAGCCAGGTCCAAATGGCAAACCAACATATGCATGGCCTTGTCTGCAGTCTGGGGAGTGTTTTGTTGGCTTTTCTTGGTGTGTTACCACATTCCACCCAAGAGTAAATCTGCTGGTTAGCACTGGATCCTCCTGCTCCTACAGCTGAGAGAAAAGGCTTCAGAGGCATTCTCTTTTACAGCACCTTCCCCAGCCATGTGGAAAAGAGCTGCTGCAGGTATAAATTGAGTTGAATTTGTGATTTACATTCAGCCTTGCAGTGTATTTCACATTAATGCCGTGAATGAGTTGCTATAATTAAGATTAATTTTACTGAGGTGAAAAGCAAGCTCAGTCCTATCTGGTACCTTCCTGAACAGCTGTGGCTCTGATTAGCATGGGCTGCTCCAGCCATGCTCTGCACACACAGGGAAGGGTC